>NC_084829.1:161735495-162411923 GCF_033115175.1 Lepus europaeus | reverse complement strand
TGCATGGCTCAGAACTGGGAAGCTCTTCCACCCTTGGAAGTTTCAGTTGTCTGGTTGCTTTTATTAAAAAAAAAAAAAAAAAGATTGAGTCATTTGAAAGGCAGTGACAGGAGAAATCAGAGAGAGAGAGAGAGAGAGAGAGAGAGAGAGAGAGAGAGATATCTTCCACCTGCTGGTTCATTCCCCAAATGACTACATTGGCCAGGGACGGGCCAGGTCATAATCAGGAGCCTAGAAATCCATTTGGGTCTCCCACATGGGTGGCAGGGGCCCAAGCATTTTGGCCATCTTCCACTGTCTTCCCAGGCTCATTAGCAGGGAGCTGGATTGGAAGTGGAACACGCAGGATACCAGCACTGCAGACAGTGGCTTAAATTGCTGTGCCGCAATGCTGGTACCCAAGGCTTAGATGTGTTCTCCCTGTCTTTACTCCTTGTAAAGTTATCTAAGTCAATCCATATAACTTTATACATTGTGGCTCCAACACTGATATCGCAGGCTTCCCTTACTCTGGTCTTGTATATTCTGCTACCTGCTGAAGAGTAGCATGGCAGAAAAGTGTCTCGATTATGACATGTCCAGACCAGAAGTCTGCCCCTGTGTTCTCAGGGCACAGCACCACGATTCACCCAGTTGCTTACAGATAACTATCTTGTAGTCGTGGCTGACTCCTGATGTCCCACATAAGCCCCATCTAATCCACCAGCAAATCCTGTCAACTCTTTCTCAAACTCAATCCTGGATCTTACCACTGTGCACATCCTCCCCTTCCCCCTGCTAGTCAGGAGCACCGCCACCCCTCACAGAGTCTCTGTGCACCAGCTTCCTAACTGGACTTGGTCCTCACACTCATCACCCTCTGGAATCCCCCCGGCTGTTCTCACACAGCTGCTGGAGTGACCCTGCTCATGCTTGCATTAGTTGCTCTGAACTATCCAGTAACCACATACTGCAGTCACAGTGCCCTTGCCATGGCTTGCCTTGCATGCAGTCTCCTGGAGCACAGCTTTTGCCATCTCCAACTTCTGCCAAAGGGGCTTCTAGACTGTTCCCTCAACTCTGTCCCTGAGCTCCTGCCTCAAGGTTTTTGAGCTCAGGGATGGTTTTATGTAGGCAGGCAGGTAGCATTAGCAAGAGGAGATGAGGTTTGCCTGGTTGCCCTGCACACTGCAACTCTACATGCTCTGGCTTCTCTCTGCAGCCCAGGGCCTGCACAGTGGCCCTGGCTTTCACTTCAAACCACCCCCTTCCATGCACCACCAGCACTCTCCTTCTGTGTAGCAGAAAACTACCAATTCCACAATTTCCCACTTAGAATCAACACTGGCTAAAAATATCCAATATGGCTGCAGGCTGAATCCTGTGATGACGTTTAGATCTTTTCAATGACATTATGATAAAATTACCATGGCCAACACTCCCACGCCCATTATGCACCTGACACCATGATACATCAGAGATTTCTGTAACAGCCCTGCCCTGATTGCCACCCACTTTGAATATTCAGTTAAATTCCACCCTAGGCACCCCCTTTGCCTCCAGATCATATAAAAGAATGACCCCAAACCTTACTGATGGTAGCTCATTCTCTCCAGAGCTTACCTGCTCTTATTCCTGAGTGTGTACTCTTGTGTTTAAAAAAAATCTTTTCTTCTATTCACTGTTCACTTTGTCTATTCCTTGAGTTCCGTCTCGAGTGGAGACAAGAACCTGGACCAACCCAGCCACCCTAACAACACTTTCATTCCTTCAAAGCTCAGCTCTAATGCCAACTCCCCTGGGATAATTTCCCTGCCCACCCTTCTACTGCACACCATCTCATTACCCAGCTGCTACATTTTTGTCCACAGCACTTATGAGACCAGCTGTCAGGGAAATGTGTCCTACTTCCTGCCTGCATATCCACGCTTGTCACCTCTATAATTTTTACTTATTTGAAAGGCAGACATACGCACACACAGTGAGAGAGAGAAAGAGAATGACACCTTCTATCAACTAGTTCACTCCCCAGTGCCCACAACAGCTGTGGCTGGGCTAGGCCAAAACTAAGAGCCAGGAATTCAATCCAGGTCTCCTACATGGTGGCAGTAACCTAACTACTAGAACCATCACTTCCTAGCTCCCAGGTGTACATGAGCAGGAGACTATAATCAGGAGTAGAGCTGCCACTGAAACCCAGGCACAATGATATAGGATGTGAGCATCTTCCACAGTCTTGACCACGGTACCAATGCCTGCCTCCTGCCACCTTTAACTCTGAAGCAACTCCTAGCCATCCCTGCCTCCCCCTTTCCACCTCTGGTATTCCCCACCTGCTATTTTGGAAACTCCTAGTAGATGCATACTCATCTTCTTTAGTGTTCCTCACAATGCCATTTTTATTACAACACATTTCCTTAGTGCTGACCCTTTTGAGCCTCACAAATTCCCCTGCTGTCTACAAAATACATGTTGTTGTTCCATCTTCTGTATGGAAATGTTATGTCAGACAAGTTAATGAATGCACTTATCAGCAGACATCATGCAGAGTTTTAGGAAGAAATTTAAATGTAGCCTATCTCAGAGTAGACCCCTCTGCCTCATATATACATTATCCAACTTTTGAAATGAAACTCTGGTCATTTTAATCATTGGATTTCTATTTTGCATGTGACATACATCAAGTACTAGGAAGACACTGAGAAAGTGAGGTGTGTAATCTGTGGTCTTGCCCATGGGGGTTCTCTGTATTCTCCCCCCAGCGCTGCCTGCTTCCTAAACCCAGCAAGGTCCCCACAACCTAGGATGTGAGCTCGGCAGTCTGGCACCTGCTGCTCTCCACTCTTGCTGCCCACTTTCATGTCACTCACCTCTCAGCAAAATCTGTGGCTTCCAGGGGGGAGGTGTTTGGCATAGAGCTGAGAGACTTCTCATGTTAAAGTGCCTGGGTTTAAATCCTGGCTCCACTATGAATCCCAGCTTTCTGCTAATGTGTACACTGGGAGGCAGCAGGTGATGGCTCAAATAGTTGGGTCCTTGTCACCCAGTTGATTTCCAGGCTCCAGATTTCAATGTGGCCCAGCCTTGGCTGGTACAGGCATTTGGAGAATGAATCAGCAGATACCAGATCTCTACCTGCTGTACCCCCTCTTCATGTGCCTGTCCACTCTTCACATCTTCAAGGCTTAGCTTCAAGCTTGTTGATCAGTATTCTGAGGAGTTCTCAGAGCATGTGATCTGTCAGTACTGTATAATCAGCTAAATTGTCTCCAGGTAGCAGAGGTATGGGTGGCAGGGCCTCCCTTCTCACTGCTCTGCACTGTGATGAAAGGCATAGACCAATCCTCACCAGCCCCACTGTGTCCAGGACCCTATACTTTTTACGCACTCCCCAAATGCTTGCTGAATGGGTGGATGGATTAATGGATAATATCTAAACAATCCTCATTTTTAGGTCTTTATTAGAGGATTAGCAGTGCAAAAAAAACTCAAGATAATTTTATATCCAAACATTAGTATCATTGGAAAAACTTAAGTCTACTGGCTTTTTAAAATTAAAATAATCATTTTCTCCTCCAGGTACCAAGAAAGGAGCTCAAGGGATTACAGAATTTACAGACACAGAATGAGATTTATAGATACATTATTTCATTCCTGGATCTTATTTCAACTGTTACCCAAATAGCTTTGTTAATGCAGTCCCCAACCTCTTCCACAGCCACAGCAGTCCTAGGGGAAATTGAGTTACTAATATAAACTAAGATAATAAATGTTGCTTTTCATCATTTGCTACATTTTTACAGAAACTCAAGAATGTTGGCTATGAAACAGCGCTAAAGAAAGAACATTATATAGCTAGCATTCGTTCGGCCATTATTGCATTCCCTATATGTTCTGGTTGATGTTTTAGATGTTATTTGCCCTGTAAAAGCTTCCCTTTTCTCATTTGGCTTCCGTTTACAGCATGTGGGAATGTTTTGCTCATACAGGTGCTGTGTATGTAGTGCCTAGTGCCCAGTGCCTTCTCAGTAATGATTATTGAGCTGCACCCATGAAAGTGCATCTAGAGGTTCCAAGTGTCTCAAGACAGAGTAGGTCGTGGCTGTGGTAACTGCTTCATAATTGATGAACATGACAGAGCCCTGGTTTTTCAAGGGAGGGATGGATTTTGAAATAGAAATGGTTTTCAATGAAATATAAATTTCAAGAAAGGTATTTTGAACTCAGGTAACTAGAGAAGAGTGCCTCTGAGGCTTTTAAGATTATCTAAATGCTAAATGTTTCAGTGTGGTCTTCACTGTTATTGTAGCATCCGTTTGATGAAGAACCATTTTCACCAGACATTTGTAGATATCATTCATATAATTTTTATACCATCCTTCAGTTAAGGGTATTTATTATCCCCATTTCACAAATGAGAAAATTTAAGTTCAAACAACTAAATAAACACCTGCATCACACATCAAGGAGGAGGTAAACCCAGAACTCAGACCCTGATGTCCAGTAGCCTCATGTGGCACAGTCATCATAGATACAGCAGCGCCATCCAGGCTTGGGTCCAGGTTCCCAGACAGGATGTTACTCAAAACATTTATTGGTTGGCTTGTCATGGGCACTGCCCAATGTGTATGCACACAGCAGCCTTCCAAACAGACCCGCATCACCCATCACCAGTCCATATGCGTTTGATATCATGGCAGGACCTTCTCTGTAACCCTCTATAATGATAGACAAAGTTATCTATATGTCCTTTTTATTGTGAAAAATGAATTCACCACATTCTCACAGAAGTTTTTGACCTCTGAAAACTTCTTTTGGTCAGTGGACTAACTCTGTTGGTTTGAAATAAGCATGATCTATTCAGGAAGCAGTAATGGACAAAGGACACTTCTGAGGTGAGAGGTGTTATGTTTTTGGGTCAGGATGGTAGAGGAGAAGGAAGACAGTGAAACTGTCAGCTAATTTATGCCTTGGGGACCACAGGGTCTGCTCATTGGTGGGGGACACAGTACAAGAAAAGGGTACCTTGTTAGCATTCTGCATTTTTAATCTCATCCTGACTTTATTGGGAGGCAGTTTAATCTCTCTTCAATCCTGATATCTCTGCAACTACAGGGTTTTTTACAGTTTCTTTAATTAGTGACTAATGTACCCTAGTTTTCTATGTTGTAAAAATTTGATAATCTAACAACTTTATATCAATGTAAATATTATACAGGGGAAAGCTATTTTCCCAAATGTTATTAAAATAGTTGTGTAATTGTATATTTATTCTGTAATTTGAGTAAGATTGCTTTATATGTCATTTGAAATAACATAACAAAATGAGAAATAATTTTCACTTCTCTGAATTTGTTCTCAATCAGGCAAAGTCCAATATTAGGCTATTAGATATTTGAAAATAAAATGAGCACATATAACTTCCTTTTATAAAGCAGCATTAAGATGGCCTAACCTCTTATGTGATGGCACCTCCATTTTCTGCTTGAGAACCACCCTGGATTTATTCTCATTCATCATTCTTGTTCTGTTTGCCACTCACCCTGTGTGATTACCAGGCGAGAGAGAATGCTAGGAAAAATTTGAGCACTTATTTTATGCATATTTCTCAATTCTTCTGGCGATTTCCATGCTACATTTTGTATGTCAGCAACATCAGAATGTTAACTTTTATTATAAAGTTAAGCAGCTATGACATACATTTTATTGTAAGTTGTAGGCCCCATTTTTGCAGAGTCTTTATTGAATTCAAAGTAGCCGCGGTCATATTACTTTCTCTGATACTTCCCCAAATGTTTGTAGATTTCAACAAAATAGTATTAATTACAAATAATACTTAAAATACAACGTGTGTGTCTGTGTGTGCTGCCACTGCTGATGCCAATTCTGATAACATCTATTCAAGAATTATTGCTCTTGAAAATTATTGTGACCACTGGTTTCACACCATTATTTTCATAAAAGCCTTTACTCAGCAAATTATAATGTTAACCTTTAGATGGTCCTTAAAAAGCTAAACTTTATTGAGTACATACATTTTAAAGCATCCATTGATCATGTTTAAGTTAATTGGGATTCTTTTTTTACCTTGGATTGCCATAAGAAAATACCATAAATTGGATGACTTACAAACAACAGAAATCCATGTCTCACAAGTCTGGAGGCTGGAAGTCCAAGACCACGCGGCTGGCAGCGTGTGTCTCTGTTGTGGAGTCCTCACATATGGTATCTTGCTGGATCCTCATGTGGTAGAAGAGGCAACACAGCTTCCTGGGCCTCTTTCTAACAACACGAATCCCATCTATGAGGGTGATTTAATCACATTTCAAAGCCCCCCCCCCCCTTAAAACTATCCATGTGGATTATTTTCAACACATAATTTGGGGTAAAGGGGACACAGACATTCATACCATAGTAGGGTCTAGTTGAAAAGGATTTCTGTTCTCTTCTAAATCCCCAGTTTTCTATTTAGGATAGTTCTGTAAATGTGCAACTGAAAAAGCATTGTAGGCTTGCATCCTCTCCTACAATAATGTATGAATGAGATGATGTGGCTGGTGCTGTGCCTTATAGATGCTGTCTGCATTTGACCTTTATCCCCAGAACACTCACCTTTTGCCAAATAGTATAATCCAGGTGTAGTTCTCATTCCGAGAAAACTCATTGCCTTCATGCATTGTCTGTATTCAACTATAGTATGCCTTTGAGCAGTATGGCCTTTTGAAAACACAAACATGCAAATAGGCTAAAGAAATGCTCCAGTGATAAATCACAATGACTTACCACCATCTATTTCCTAACTTCATGTGATGAGTCACCATGTATTTATTTCCTGCTGTGTCCTGGACGTTGTACAAGTGCTGGCAATGCTACTGTGCATAGAAGAGACTTGGCTCTTGCCCTCATGAGCCTCACACCCTAGCACCAAAGAGACATAGTAATTGATGCAATCAAACTGGGTGAAGTAAGTAGGTGGTTCTGGAGGAGCACTGGGCTGGTGACCCCAAAAGAGTGTTGGGAGCTTGGGTGTCTCAGTGATGATGGGACATTCTGGTTGAGTAGGAGAAGAAATACTACTGAGATAGAGAAATTATACCACAGGCAAAAGAAACAAAGTAGGCAACAAGATGGACAAATGAGAAAGATTATAGAGGTTTCAGGACACTGAAAGAATTGTGCCATAGCTGGAGTATGGAGGGTGGGTAAGAAAACAAACAGACTTTAAGTGTTTATGAGCACCCAGTAAACATACCTTTACCATATGGACCCATAGAGCTGAACAAGCCCAGAGTTATCTTAATTTACCTTTTTATTTGGTGATTTCTTTTTTAAAAAATACACTTCCTTGTTTAAAACAATGGGCACTCTTTATAATCTCTAGGTAAAGGTGGGAATGAAGAAGTTTCCTGTGACTTTCAATTAACAATGCATATTTTGTATCAACATTTGTTTCCCCGTTTACTAATCTCCATTGTTTCACTGCTACACTGTTAAAGCCAACCATGGCCATTCATTCCCTGGTATGACTTTGTGCACTGTGTGCTCACTTCTTCTGCTACTTCTAGGGAAGAATAACAAGGAAACAATGTTCTGCTTGGATTTTTAATTTTTCCCAGATTCGCATTTTTAAATGCACCTTTCTCACTAACACGTCTTTGCTCGGCAGTAATGAAATGGGTCATATTTGAGAGTAAAAGTTGAGTTGGTATGTTGACATGTTGTGGGTAACAGACTTGATGTGGCATTCAATGGACTACACTAGGCAGATAGTCAAAGTAGCAGCATGTCTTGTCTTTGCAGCTGAATGGGAACATTGTAAAATTGATTTTGTTGCAAAGTGCACTGATATTATCTGACAGCTATTTCGATGTATGTCTTGCAGTCCTTCAAACTTTAAACACGTATCCATTATATTGCTTTTAGAAATGGATAATGGAAAGCAAGAACTGGAAGTTTGTAATCCAGCATGACACCAGCATTGTTGCAAATGTCCGGTCTCTTTTTTTTTCTTTTTTATTAAACTTTTATTTAATGAATATAAATTTCCAAAGTACAGCTTATGGGTTACAATGGCTTCCCCCTCCCAAAACTAAAACCTCCCTCCCACCCACAACCCTCCCCTTTCCCACTCCCTCTCACCTTCCAATCACATCATGATTCATTTTCAATTCTCTTTATATACAGAAGATCAGTAAACAAAAAACAAAAAACAAAACAAAAAAGCAAATGTCCAGTCTCAACTTCTGTGATTACATATATTATCTCTTAGTGTGTATGAGACGCAGTCTACATTGAACTGAATGGATGTGAGGCATGTTTTCAGAGAAAAAAACATGGAGAAGTTTAACCTGGAAAATACCCTAGATTAGGGAATGCTCTTACTTCCCGGGGAAATAACTTAGGTTAAAAGAGAAGACAGTGAAACATGGGAGAGCGACTTCTTGATAGATTCAGAGAAATCCAGCTTTGAACTCAAAGTGAACCAAGAGTATATGAGGAAGCTCAGGAGAAATAAATATTTGGTAGATAGAACCAGGGTTATAGTGGATTGGATCTTAGGGGTGGGTGGTAGCTTCTCAAAATGCCACAGAGACCTTGCTAAAAAGTCTATTTATGAGGGATCTTCAGAAATTTCATGGGAAAATGTGTATTACAAAAAAACTAAGCTGGATTTCAAAGTGCTTTTGCACCAAAATAAACTTATATTTTCATTCCATTTTTTCATGAATATATTTAACGTATACTTTTATTTAGGAAAAAAATAAAATTATATGGCCAATGTTGCTGTAATTCATTGTGAAAGCAAAGTAACAGATTTTCACAAGATTCCTCACTGGGGAATTAACTTTGGGGATACTGCAAGTCATTAGTAGGAAAATGAAATTTAAAGATAAATTTGTTTTACTGCAAAAAAGATTTGAAATTCTTCAAGTTATTTGTTGTACATTTTTCCCATACATCTTTTTTATTGCCCCCATAATAATAAATTAAGTGAATTTAGGTTCTAAAATCAGTGTAAACCATTTAAACCTGTTTGGGGAAGCCAAGGTTGAAGGAGATATAAGAACTTCAACGACTTTAACAAATGCATTTCAACATATTTGTGCATCATTCAATTTGAAAGAAAGTCTTGGTAATCATTCAGGAAATACCAGATGCTGATGACTAGCCCCTGTAGCGTGTGCACATGGAAGTCTATGTATTTGGTACTGCTTCTCATTTTGCAGTGTGAACAAGCCCATGAATTAGCCTCTGTTTCTGCCCAGATAGGAAGTGTCTCTAGGGCAAAAGACATTGTGATTTAATGCTATAACTAGTACTCAAACAGTATTTTTCACTTTGTGTTTCTATGTGGGTGCAAACTGTTGAAATCTTTACTTAATATATGCTAAAATGATCTTCTGTATATAAAGAGAGTTGAAAATGAATCTTGATGTGAATGGAAGGGGAGAGGAAGCAGGAAAGGGGAAGGTTTCGGGTGGGAGGGAAGTTATGGGGAGGAAGCCATTGTAGTCCATAAGCTGTACTTTGGAAATTTATATTCATTAAATAAAAGTTTAAAAAAATTTTTTAAAAAAGCCATTGTTGGTCCCCTTGTGCTTTACACAGGGTCAAACAGTGGTGCTCAACAAAATAAGTTAACAAACTTTTCATTCCTATTCCTTAAAAGGAAGTGATTTACCAGCTACTGTGATCTGCAGTACTCTGCTTCTGCTGCTCTTAGTAGGTAAAGCTATTGCTAGCAGGGAGGGGTCATCAATGCCTAACAGACTCTGTCTTCATTGCAAGTGGTGTCTCTGACAATGCTCTCCCCATGTTTTAAATATACTGGTTCATCTCTAACTGCAAAAGAGCTGCAGACCTAGACAAGAAATGTCTCACAGACATCATGCTGTCATTCACACCTCCATTCGACAAATACTTGTTGATTGCCTGCCAAATACCATCTTTGAAGAGGAGCTGTGACTCTGTTTGAAAATTACCACCAGCTCCACTAAGCTCAATTGTTTGCTCTTTTGTAACTCTGGCCATGGTTCCTTACCAGAAATGAGAACAAGGTTGCGGTAGCAAGGGCTGCTCTTCCGTGTGTAAATGATAAGCCAGCTGTGAGTGAGTGCTTCAGTGAAAAAAGATCAACAAAATAGTCCTTGGATCTTTTCCCCACATTTCCCTAGAAGCAATTGTTTTCCTAATCTTTTTCCCCCAAAACCCACCAGAAGATTTCCTGAAGCTTAAACTGCTTTAATCTTTTTAGCATAAGTCTTTTGAAGGAAAAGAAATATTGTCACTAGGAGAGGAAGATAGAGATAATATGTGCATGTTACAGTCAAATAGAATGAAGTACTGTGCCAATGAACTTGGGGTAACAAAGCAAACATGGCCTGAAGTAGTACTGGCTTGAGGGCAGAAGTGCTCAAGTGGAGCTGTCTTTCCACTGCAGAGCGCTGGTGCCATCCACAGACTCACATGCTGATGTTGGGAGAGCTCCAGGTCTGGCGTGTGAGCCATATCAAGCCAGACTTTATTGGTTGTTTTTAGGGATGTGCTACACGATGTTGGCAGCGTCTTTCCTGTTTCTATGTTTGCTAACTCTTGGTGTCCTTATTAAATCAGAACTGGTGATGGTGCGTCACATTTCCACAGGACAGCTGGCAGGTTGGAAGGTGGCATTTTAAGGAATTACTCACTTTGTATTATAATAGTTGTACTTGACACTGGCTGAGTTTTTCTGTGCAGGCAATAAACACAACTGACCCTTCCTTCCTCTGCAGGCCCTTTTTGTGACTTCCCTGACTTCTGAGGCATTTTAAGGGATCTCATTCCTTTTTGTTCATTCTCTGCAAGGCCCTTATGTATCTCTCTGGATGATTTGCCATTCGCCTCAGTCTCAAGTGTGGGAGTTCCTCAAGGTTGTATCCTAGCCTCTGTCTCTCTTCTCCCTACCCTCTCCTATCTAGTTGTTTCATACTCCCTTGATTAAACGGACTGAACTGAAGATTACTCTCAAATCTTTATTTTTAATCCTATAGCAATCTATGAACCTAAGGCAATTTGCTCTTTTAAGAATTTTTACCTGGATGCTCCCCCAAAACTCCTCAGATTTAACTTGTCTTATCCACAGTCTCAGTATTCATACTCCATTCATCCATCCTGCTGCCAACTCTGGGGTTATCTTTGATATTTTTCCTTTCCAAAGGAACTTCAAATCCAGATTTCCAGCTCTACTGACTGATCTTTCCTAATGTTCACTGTTACTCATCCCTTGTTTAGACTTGACTATTTTGTTCTTTTTTAAAAAAATATTTATTTGAAAGTCAGAGTTACACAGAGAGACAGAGAGCAAGAGAGAGAAATCTTCAACCTACTGGTTACTTCCCAGAGGGCCACAACAATTGGAGCTAGGCCAGACCAAAGCTAGGAGTTTCTTCCCATGTGAGTGGCAGGGGCCCATGTACTTGGGCCATTTTCCACTGCTTTTCCCAGGCCATTAGTGGAGAGTTGAATCAGAAGTGGAGCACCCAGGACTTGAACCAGTGCCTTCATGGTATGCAAGTGCTGCATGCAAAGACTTTATCCACTGTGCCACAATGCTGACCCCAGACTATTTTGTTCTTAAAGTGGCATATAGAGCTCCTAAACTCATTGACTTATATGATACTCTTTTTCATGTTTAGAGGATGAGAAATCTCACTGGGTTTTTGCAGTGGGAAATTAATATAGAGATTTAGTTCCATGGTGCTACAAGACTGAAAAAGCAAAAATAAAGCATTGGGAGAATCAAGAGACAATAACAGAAGAAGTTGCGACCCCTGCTGAGGTTAGAGGAAGAGGTCAGAAGGGACTAAGCTTGACAGAGCCTGGAAGTTCAGCTTATAGGTGACCTCTCTGAGCGGGCATGCAGGTGTTGAAAAGGCACACAAATATACTTATTCTCCTAGTCTGAGAGCAAGTAGAGATTGAGAATAGCAGCTGATGCCAGGAGCAAGTGCTGCTGCTGCTGGTGGAGAAGTAGCCACTGCTGCTGGTGTGATACACACAGGAATGCCAAACAGGAAGAACCAAGCCCCTTCTTCCCTCCTCTCATTTTAGAATACCTTTCTTGTGCTGCCTCCTTTGGCCATAATTTAACAAAAGCCAGCTGGTAAAAGAGATTGGGTAATGGCAAATCCCAAGCAAGGCCTTAGAATGGAATTTGCATGGTGGGTTTGGGTATGAAAAACAGTAGTTAAATGATCCGTGTTGACCACCCCTTTGATCTACATTGTGCCGCCCCCCTTTGGAATGCATGTGCACCCTTTTACTCATATGACAGTCAATGCTTCATAGATACACTTAGCGAGCAACAATCCGTCATGCCAAGATGTTACTACAAAGTGGAGAAGTTTCAACAGTCATGCTGTCCAACCCTGGGAGATGTTAGCTTCTCTTTTCGTTTATTCTTCTATCCAAAAATAAGCTAAATTTAATCACAAAAGGAAAAACATATAAGGTAGCTAGTGGAAGTAAGGAAGGTGGGAAAACATTGTGTAGCAGATGGTGAGGTTTTCTTTATAACATCACCTTTCTAAAGGCCACCCTGAGTTAGCTTGCCCTCACACTTAGTCTCAGATTGTAGCTTTTTTTCATTGTGTAGGGTGACCCAAATTTGCATTCCTAAAGGCTCTAAAAACTCAATGGTCTCATTCCTACTGGTTTTCCATAATTTTCATTGACATTTACTCTTGGCCCTAGAAATACTAAGAGATGCCACAGATATTCCCGGGATGCCAGTTTCATTTCTCCCTATCACTTGTGCAGTAGCAGTCTAGTCTCTTCTCAGCAATCAGGATCAGTACTCCAGCCAACACAGTATTCCCCCTTTTGTGTATGTTCAGTGTTTGAGGAGCTTAAAATGGACAGAAGCAGTCTCAACTTCTAACACACAAAACTATTTTTGTGTTTCCTGGTGGAAAGTCTGCCTTCTTCAATACTGAGACATCTAAATCAGCAGTGCTTGGAGTTGAGAAGATGGAAATCAAACACCGGATAGGTAGGTGACCAGGTATAATGGTGACAGCAGCCACTTCCAACTCTTGATTCTCCATGCATGTCTTCTGGCTGTGGAGAAGTGGCCTCAGATATTATTACTGGTGCAGAGCACATTTCAGAGCCCTATCAGATAAAACCCAGGCTTTCTGAAGGTTGCAACCCACTGAGACCGGAACTAAGTCTTCAGCAAGCCAGTCAACCATCCCTCAGGTCTACTGCTCCTGGGAACATGAGAAAAGTCAGTAAGCCCATTGCCATACTTCCTTTGGAGTGAAACGAGATCTTCGTTCAGAAGCTGTGTGTGTGTGCATGTATAGCACATAATGAGTAAATGAGTAGGACGTTCTGTGAATCTGCAGACAGCAATGCTGCTAGAGACGTAAGGTGCAGGAAAGGGGAATCCATATCCAGAATACGCATCTTTTGTGGTGAATACAATTTTTTTTCTCCATTGTAACGTGAGAGTCTCAAGTGAGTAGCCTGCTCCTAAGAGACTCCTTTGGGGGAATTTCACCCATTCTTTGCATGCTTAGCAGTGGTTTCTGTCGCTGACAGCTGGATTAGTTTGGTGAGGAGTTACTTGTGGTCCAGGCACAGCTCCATTTTTGCCACAGTGTTGGCTTGGATGTGAGCCTACTGGGCCTATATCACCAAGGGGAGGCTCAGGATAGAAGGCCCTTGACCTCCACAGAGCAGTCGTGTTGTCGACTGGATTACAAGTGCATCCTTTGTCGTGGACACCCTTTGTTGGCATTTATATGGGGTACAGGTACATTTCCACTCTAGAGTGAGTTTTGAGAGTTCCATTGAAGTCTTTGTTTTCAACCTTCTGTTGGAGTCCTTGATCATCCAGCCAAACTGTTAGTGATCATTACTTACTGTACTTCTAACTGTCTCAGTCTTGACCAAGTAAACATCTGATTCTAAATCAGCCTATTTATTAGAGGTAGTATATTATCATACCAAGTTACCTATAAATAGAGCCTGTGATTTCTTAAATGTCTCTTCCATGAATCCACAGTTGTGAATTGAGCCAGAGGAGACAATGTAGAAAATCAGATTTTGTCCTGTTTATGACAAGCAGCTCATGTCACTTGGCCTCCGACATGTAGCAACAAACCAGAACAGAACCTCCACTTGTAGTTATTGTAGACTCTTGAAGTGTTTGGTCATAAGGCACAAGTGATAATGCAACTGACTCTAACCTGGGCCTGCTGCAGATTTCTCTTCTTCAAAGTGCTAATCAAAGCTGGTAGTCTTACAGGTTTCTTGATAACTGTGTGGAAGCAGTAAGCAGTACAAGTATAACACAGATCTAAAAAGGCTCTTTATGCCCCTCACCCCGGCTCACCTTTTAACTTGAAGGGTCTCCATATTACTAAATCACTTAAGGTATTTTCTATTTCCTGCTCATCTGGTCTAATCAGTACATGTTGTCAACATAGTCTATTTGAGATAAAGATGATCGAGATTTTTGCAGATATAATTATGGTGAAGAGTAGCAGATCTGACATAGCCTTGAGAGGAGTAAAGGTGCTATGTGGATCCTACAGTGTAAAAGTAAATGGTTTGTAGTGGTCCTTGAAAATCAGTATAAAATAGTTTTGACCGGAAGGTTTAAACCAGACACCTGGATCTGTGTTTATTTGTTGCAGTAAAAATATCATAGCAGCTGCAATTGCAATCACAACCTAATACATTTTCGGTAATTCATAGCAATCCTTCTCCATGTCTCACTTCCTGTGAATGAAGCCAACAGGTGAGTTAAGTGAATATATGGTAAGTTGACTGGACATGTATTTTTGAAGCATTTCTTAGATATGTAAACCTTAGCCATTCCTTAGCAATTTTAACTTCCCTGATAGGGAATGGATATTTGAGGAGCTTCTTCTTGTCCCTGATTTAATATACCTGACACAACAGGACAGAGGGAAGTATGGGGATTCTGTCAGAGCTGAATATTTGGAGAAATAAACAAGTCATGATTTTCTGGGCCCTATGAAATTCCTGTGAAAGTCATGGGTCACCTCCATGTATCTCTTCCATCAGCCTTCACTTAGGTGACTAAAATGGCATTTTGGATACAAGAATTTATTTCATTTCAAAGCCGGTAATTCCCAACAGATCTGTGTTTTCCCTCACCCAAGCTCACAATTCTCCTTCTAGGCAGACCAGGTGTTCCAAGTCATTTCGAAGGAATAGTGACAGGACTGACTGATAGAACTAGTAATTTGGGCGGCCATATCTGCCTTCTTCCCTTTGCCAGCAGGAGTGACTGTGGCTCCCAGGGCAAGGACCATGGGATTAAACATTGAAAAGCTCAGAGAAGGAAAATAAGGGGCTCAAGGTATGTGCCCCAAACCAGACAACTTCTATATCAGCCTTAAAGCCTAGAAGAATGTATGTATTTTCACTTACAATTTTCTCCCCCTTGTATCTCTCATAAGGCTGACACTGTAGAAAATCAGATCCCAAATGTCCTGGAAGTACACAGGTCATAGAATCATGACAAAATTTGCAGACTCTTCGGCTCTTTACACTTAGAAAGTTAGAGCACTGACTGCAAGACGTTGGACCCTGAGACTTGGAGCAGATCCTCAAGATGACCTCAGATAAAACTGATTGTAACCTCCCAAACCTCTCTGATGTTTTCCTGCAGGGGGACAAAAGCAGCCCTTCTCCCTTTGCTACCTTCTTGCCTGAAGACATAGCTCTTTCTGACTGCATAGGGAAAGCAAGATACGATACTTTGGTTCTAGAAGTGCTAGAAAAAGCCAGAGTCCTTCTGCAGGGGTGATGTTTCTGACACCCACAGCAAGTAGACAGGATCAGGGCGTTTCCATTTCTCCTCTAGAGCATTGTGACCCCCTGTTCCCTATTGGCAGTGTTAGCAGATACACAGAATGCAGCCCCTGGGAGTCCCAAGCAGGAGTGGCTCAAAGGAAAGCAGTGTTTACCTGTGACAAGTGAGGGAGATAGTGTGGTCTAGTTCCCCCAAAAGAAACTGCCTCCATGAGGAACAACTTTCTAGGACTTTTATAACAACGGTCCAGGGTGTATTCATGATGTAGAAAAGAGAGAACAAGAGGGCCCCAGCCTCCTGGAACAGCCTACATATTCATACATTATGTATTACAAACTCTGACTCAGGCTTGGCTTCCCGTAACTTTCTTTGGTTGCTCCGTTGCCCTCAAATACCGAGTTGTAAGATGAGCCTTCCTGGAGCATACTCTGAGAAAGGTGCTCTGATGAGTAAAGCCTAAGATCCTCCGTCCCTTTTCCTGTGCCTCCCTAGCATAGCTCCCACACTCTTGATTACAACAGAGGCACACAAAAACCCAACCAGCAAAGAATTCTGGGAAATGTAGTCTGCAGAGCAGCATCAAGGGCAGAGAGCAGAGATGAGTTTGGAGTTGAGAGAAAACGGCCAACCTCATGACAGCTCTGCCTGGGCTTGCGGGCAGGTCTCGGGCTGGTGATATCTACAGAGAACTTTCCCTGGTCGTTCCCTTGCAGACATGACCTGAAGTCCCGCAGCCTTTGTGTCGGTTACAGGACTGCCGAGCCCACCTGCAGGGCTTTGGAAGGATGTCTACCCGTACTGTCTCACCACTAATGGACAATTTCCAGTTCCAGCATCCACAGCGACCTGGTTCAAGGGGCCCTTCTTTGCAATTATCTTCACTGAAGTAAGAATCCACCCTCACTGTCATCATATCTATCTGATGAATTTGCTGTACTTCCCTTTGCTTCTCCATAACCAATAGGCACTTCACCTCAGTGACCCATTTGGAAAGGTGCTCATGGTCTCAAACGCGACAGTGAACTATGGATGTGCAAAATGGATCTGTTACCATACACTGTTCCATGTGTATGAGACCAGAGACAAGAATATTACTCTCTTGTCCTAGGGACAGGACTCCTGCATTTGGGCGTGCTGCTCATGGAAGTGTGGTTTCCATAGGAGCTCTAAGGATTGAGAGACTGACTTCCCTCCCTCCCTGTGTTCCTTCCTTCCTTCCTTCCTTCCTAGCAAGGCACTGGTTGCCTCATAAATGAAAAAAAAAATTACCCTTTGGTTGTGGCTGGTTTTGTTTGCTTTAAAAGGGCACATGTTAATATTGCTGCTTCTGAGTGATTTATCATCAGCTATTTCAAGGTTAGGGCCCCAAGGCATGTACCTTTACTTGGCATTTACTTAGGAGCCACAGTGTCATTTATAGCTGTCACTTGTTTACAAAAATAAAGTAAATACATTCGTATTTAATAGTGGGAATTAGGAGAAGCTTGTAGTAGAGAAAATACAGCATGCTCTAAGCCAAGATGTTTTTATGTTTGTAGCATGACCTACAAATTTTTAAAAATCAAAGATTAAATATGTTTATGTTTAAAGAATATTTGATTTTGTGCTAGTGCCATGGCTCACTTGGTTAATCCTCCACCTGGGGCACTGGCATCCCATATAGGCACTGAGTTCTAGTCCCGATTGCTCCTCTTCCAGTCCAGCTCTCTGCTGTGACCTGGGAGGGCGGTGGAGGATGGCCCAAGTCCTTGGACCCCTGCACCTGCATGGGAGACCAGGAGAAGCACCTGGCTCCTGGTAGGGAGCACAGGGCATACTGAACCATTTTAGGGACCCTGTCCATAGTGTCACCCAGTTGTCCCCATCTTTGAGGAAATGTTCACATTGGCTTGGGAATTCATAAAGGACTTTCCCCCAGTTTCTCGGTTTTACCTTTACTGTAATTGACATATCCTTGCAGCAATACAGCGTCTGCTGTACACCAAACCGTAGGACAGGGGCTAAGTCTGGTCCATGGCAAGCAAAGCAAAACTGCAGGTGTCTCATCCTGAATACGACTGAGGAAGTTGCCTGACTTCCTCCAGCAGTACCTGGTGCAAAGCCATTTACATGCGGTACCTCTCAGCATAACACAATTTAAAATCACTCATTATTACCTGTTTTAAGTCCTACCTTCCCTCTCTTTCTACTATAAGAAGCCTTTTCTTAGCTTGCTTTGTGTTCATGAATTAAAATAGTTTTTATGTCAACATGAATTACAACAGTTTTCCCGCATGATATACATTTGTTATGTGTTACTCAGAAACCAGAGTGGACAGTTTAATAACACATACTTCATTGAGCAGATACTCTGCCTTCTACCCTGATTTTGTGTGAACTTCACAATGGATACTCTCTCTCAGTTCCTAAAAAATCCATCAACAACGCCTCATATATGTGCAGAATAAAATACTCGTCCCTGATTTGTTATTCTTAGGTCTTTGCAGTCTCACATAAAGTTTTACTTTCTAACACTTGCCCACATTTCAACTACATCTCACTATTCAAAAATCCACTATTCTCTTTCTTCTTCCAAACCCACTCAGTGCTTGTGGCTATCTCTGCAGTTTAATGTATGATAATACATTGATGCCCTCTATTTTCTAATTTCTGCCTGGCTGGAGTGTGAACATCTCACGTGGAGCTGTTTTATTTCTGAGCCTGTGGTGATGTACAGTCCTGCTGGGCACGCTCTGTGTGGTTAGCCTAAATATATAGTGTATCAGTTCATGAAATGAACTAATGAGCACCTGTGCTTTCCTCCCTTCCTCACTGGGTATCCTCAGGGGATTGGTTCCAGGATCCCCACTGCCACCTAATCCAAGGACATTCAAGACGCTTGTATAAACGGTACAGTATTTTCATAGCACCTGTGCATATCCCCTATGTATTTTAAGTCCTCCCGGGATCAGTTGTAATGCTTCAAACAATGTAAATACTATGTATAGTTGTGATATTGTTTGTGGAACAGCAACAATTAAAAAAAAGTCTGTACATGTTCAGTGCATTTTTGTCAATATTTTTACCCACAGTTGGTAGAATTGGCAGGTGTGGAACCCAGAGATATGGAGGCTGATAGATATTGTTGTAAGATTGGACCATGTAGAATGGGAGAGGTGATGGCAGAGAGACAGTGAGGCAAGGGCTTATGTCACTTCCTTTTCCTTACGCTCATCTTCATGGTAGCTTCTCTTCATCCCCAAACTGTGATGGAGGAATTGATCAGCAATTGAATTCATATCTGGCACTAAGCAAGAGAGATTTCAGGCACTTAAGCAGGAATTGTTTACATGGTGTGATCCATGAACTTTTCTCTTGATTCAATTAAGTAAGTCACATGCTACCAGATCCTTATTTGGCCTTCGGTTTATTAATCAAATTATACTCCTTGGAATGGATTTTGAAAGCCTTTTAAATCAAATAAGTTGAAATATGTGGTGATTATTCTTTCTCAGTGCTTGTGTGTCTCTAAGTCTTCTGAAGGTCAAGGTGTCAGTCATGAAATTTGTTGAAGGGCAACTAAGGATGGTTCCTTTCCCCTGAATTCCTTTTTGTATCTTTTTGTAAGTATGAAGAGTGGGCTGGAAACCTGTCAATTGTGAGGCAGCTTTTTATACAGTTGGGAAGTAAAACATCTCTTAATTCTAGTGGGGAAGAAGGCTGTGGAGAGTGTATTTCAATCTTCAAAATAATTTACTCCAGTAAATTTGGCACATGTGGTACCAAAGGATTCTTGGCCTTGGCGAGATTACCCACAGTGAAAGCTTGGAAGCAGGGGCTCTGCCCAGATGTCTGCTCTTATCTAGTTCCAGATCAATCCTCCTCCTCAGCTCTCCCGGGGCTCTTGCCAGCTGATTTTTCTTGCCAGCTGAATTTTGATGGTTTTATAGGATCCTCAAGCCTCCTGCCTTGGACAAATCTTGCTGCAAATAGCCCTGACTTTCCCTCTCTCAAAATCTTTTCTTATTGTGCACTTGGAAAACATCCCAAAAATAAATGTGAACTTTAAAAAAAAGTTATTTGAGAGGCAAACAGAGAGAGAGAGAGAGGAGGAAGTCCTCATTCACTGGTTCTCTCCCAGGTCCCTCAGAATATCTGAGGGCTGAGCCCAGATAAAGCTGGGAACTGGGAACTCCATCCAGTCCCCACGGGTAACAAGGACCCAACTACTTGAGCCATCACCTGCTGATTCCTAGGGTCTGCATTAGCAGGAGCTGGAGTGAGGAGCCAGAGCCAGGAATTGAACCCTAGTTCTGTGATATAGAGCAGAGATGCCCTAACCAATGTCTTAACTAGTAGGCTAAACACATGCCCACAGTGGTGGGGTGTGGAGGGCAGGTGGGCATGGGCTACAATGCCAAATTCCAAAAATTCAACCCCAGTCTCTCACCTGAGTGGCAAGAATGCAGCAACATTTTGAGATTCAATGATTATTTACAGCCCTTATCTCTTTCATTGAGGAACAGTGTTTGTTTTCTTCATATTATTTGTTGAACTCTTTTACTAATTATAGGGTTAACTATATGATCAATATGTGAACTGAAAATAAATCTTTGTAAAAATTAAGAGTGAGAAGGGGAGAGGGAGGAGTAAAAAGTGTTGAAGTGTGGGCAGGAGGGAGGATAGAATGAGAAGTATCACTATGTTCCTATATCTTCTTGAAAATGAATCTTGATGTGAATGGGATGGGAGAGGGAGTGGAGAGATGGGAGGGTAGTGGGCAGGAGGGAAGTTATAGGGGGTAAAAGCCACTGTAATCCAAAAGCTGTACTTTGGGACTTTATTAAATAAAAGTTAAAAAAAGAATATTCTCTTTTTATGTCTTGTTTGATAGTGTAAACTCTAGTGAATGGCATCCAGACCATGCTGTTGACTTTACAGGAAAGGAGACATCACCTTCTAATAAGAAAGTCTGCTGTGAATGAATCATTCATAATTTGTTCAATAATCAATTATACTTGGCTGCATTTTATGGTGCTGAACAGAATGTAATCTTGTGATGAGCTTTAAGCGTTCTTTCAAATAAGATATTTCTAGAGTAGTGTCTACTCTGTACAGTCATAGACTTCACAGTCTATGCAGTTCACATACTGTTAACTTTAAACCTGCTAAAATATAGTACATCTATTTTATTTTATTTTTTAAACTTTTATTTAGTAAATATAAATTTCCAAAGTACAGATTATGGATTACAATGGCTTTTCCTCCCCATAACTTCCCTCCCGCCCGCAACCCTCCCAACTCCTGCTCCCTCTCCCATTCCATTCACATCAAGATTCATTTTCAATTATCTTTATATTCAGAAGATCAATTTCGTATATACTAAGTAAAGATTTCAACAGTTTGCACCCACATAGAAACACAAAGTGTAAAATACTCTTTGAGTACTAGTTATAGCATTAATTCACATTGAACAACACATTAAGGACAGAGATCCTACATGCGGAGTAAGTGCACAGTGACTCCTGTAGTTGACTTAACAAATTGACACCCTTGTTTATGGTGTCAGTAATCTCCCTAGGCTCTTTTCATGAGTTTCCAAGGCTATGGAAGCCTTTTGGGTTCACTGACTTCGAACTTATTCCGACAGGGTCATAGTTAAAGTGGAAGTTCTCTCCTCCCTTCAGAGAAAGGTACCTCCTTCTTTTATGGCCACTTATTTCCACTGGGATCTCACTCACAGAGATCTTTCATTTAGGTCATTTTTTTTTCAGACTGTCTTAGCTTTCCACGCCTAAAATACTCCCATGGGCTCTTCAGCCAGATCCAAATGCCTTAAGGGCTGATTCTGAGGCTAGAGTGCTATTTAGGACATCTGCCATTCTATGAGTCTGCTGTGTATCCTGCTTCCCATGTTGGATCGTTCTCTCCCTTTTTGATTCTATCAGTTAGTACTAGCAGACACTAGTCTTGTTTATGTGATCCCTTTGACTCTTAGACCTATCAGTATACATCTATTTTAAAGCATAAATTCAGTCAAATCTCCAAAAGGTAAATTCATGTAGGATACCATCTTCAGTGTGTTAAAGACCTAGTTCCTATCAGGTTGCTTACAATCCATTGTAAAAGAAACTTTACATGAGGGTGCTTAAAGAAGTTTGTGGAAAGTGGAATGTCATACACACACAAAATTCTGTATATAGTTTTTTCATTATAGACTTTTCTACACATTATTAAAAGCATTTTTAATGACAATGGGAATAACAGAGGGTGGAGGAAATATGTAACTGTAAAGCTGTATAGTTCTGCATACATTCTTATGGACTATTCTAAGGGTACAGTTTAAAAACTTGTCATGGGATGCCAAATCCCATAAACTTGGTGGTAAAAATGCCATCTTAATTGATAAAGTGATCATATTATGTGTTAAAGTGAACATTTATATAGGATTAAGTGTTAAAGAGATCATATAAATAGCATCAAGTAACTGGTAATTATAATAGAATTAAAAAGGAGAGAATGTCCAACATGGGAAGCTGACCACAGAGCGACTCACAGAATGACAATTGCTTTAACTAACACTCTGACCTCAGAATCAGCCCTTAAGGTTTCCTGGTTTGGCTGTAAAGCCCATGAGAGCATTTCAGGCATGGAAAGGCAAGACACTGTGGTAAAAAATGTTCTACATGAAGGATCTCTGTGAGTGAGACCCCAGTGGAAAGAAGTAGCCATCAAAAAAAGGATATACTTTTCTCAAAATTGAGCAGAGAACTTCTACTTTGCTTAAGGCCTTGTCCAAATACTGACAGAGCTTGTAGACACAAAATGCTTCCATAACATAAACATCTCATGTCAAGAGCCTTGGATGGTCAATGACATCATACATAAGAGTGTTAATTGTTAAATTAACAACAGGAGTCACTGTGCACTAACTCCCCATGCAGGACCTCTATCCTCAATGAGTTGTATCAAGAGTTAACTGTAAAACCATTCCTAAAACAGGTTGTGTGTGTGTGTGTGCAAATTTTTGAAATCTTTACTCAGGATAGAGTTGGTCTTCTGTGTATGAAGTTAATTGAAAATGAATCTTTATGGAGAATGAATTGACAAGAGGAGAGGGAGGAGGAGAAGGAATGGGAGTGTGGGTGGGAGGGCGGGTATGGTGGGGAGAATAACTATATTCCTAAAATTGTACTTATAAAATGTGTATTCCTTAAAAAATAAATTAAAAAAGCATTTCTGTACCAAAACATTTTTGCACCAAAGTAAACTCATATTTTCAATCCCATTTTCTAAGAATTTTTTGTAGTACCCTTGCATTTTAGCATTGCCAAGGAGTTGTAATGTGCCGTGTGTTGGACCAAATAAGGTAGGAGTAAGTGTAAATTCCTTTGTGACTGTAACTTTCTCTTCCTCTTTTTTCATATGTAATATTCAAGTGAAAAATCTATAAAATGATATGAAAACATTATTCTATATGAAAAAATTTTAGAGTACTTTTGTAGAGAATACTCTACACATCTTCTCTTTCATAGCAAATTATCTCCAAAAAACGTAGACTTGGATATCATTTTTCACATGAATAAATTTGGTCTATGAGAGCAGCACCACAATAGTTAGCATAAACTTGAATTTATAAATGCAGTTTGAATGTCAGGTGCTATTTGAAGATTGCAAACATCATTCATGTTTTCACATCATCTATTCAGATTTTCCAAGATGGAAATATGCTCTTTGCTAGTACAATATGTTTGGAGATAAAAGCATTGAGAGTGTTGAATCAAGATAAAGAATTAGGCTTAAAAGTCAGAAAACTGGCTTACCTTCCTAGGTTCCTGGCAATGTCTTGGCTGCTAATACTCTGGATGACTTTAATAGCTGAACTTGATTTTCTATATCTGGAACACACGTTCTGCTTCCAGAAACATTGGAAAGAGACTTTTGTATCAACAGCTGGTAATAGAATTCTGCTTTGGAAGCGGAAGTGAGACTGTGAGGTTCCATACAATGAGCATAAATATGAAAAATCCAGCGGCTGAGAGGCCTGGCCTACTGAAAAGTGATTTCTTTTTGTGTTTTCTTGTTTAAAGAAACATATAAAAATATCGATTTTTTTGGAGGAGAGTGTTATTTGATGTTCCAGTGCATGTATGCATTTTGTATTGTCCACTATGTGGGTAAATATATCTATTGCCTCAAACATTTAACATTTCTTTATGATGAAACATTCAAAATCCTATCTTCTAGTTTTTTGAGAAATATACAGCACATTATTGATAGTCACCATATTGTATGATAAAACTCCAGAACTTCTGGTGTAGTTCTGTCTGGCTATAACTTAGTACCCAATAATCAACCTTTCCACATCCCCTCTGTCTCCTGCCTTCCCTCCCTGGCCTCTGGTTCCAATCACCACTTACTTGTAACTTCCATGCGATTGTGCTTTTTTTTAAAAAAATATTTATTTATTTATTTGAAAGTCAGAGTTACACAGAGAGAGAAGGAGAGGCAGAGAGAGAGAGTGAGGTCTTCCATCCATTGTTTCACTCCCCAAATGGCCACAATGGCCAGAGCTGTGCTGATCTGAAGCCAGGAGCCAGGTGCTTCCTCTGGGTCTTCCCACGTGGGTGCAGGGGCCCAAGGACTTGAGCCATCTTTTACTGTTTTCCCAGGCTTTAGCAGAGAGCCGGATCAGAAGTGGAGAGCCGGGACTTGAACCGGTGCCCATATGGGATGCTGGCACTGCAAGCAGTGATTTTACCTGATGCACCACAGCGCCAGCCCTGAGACTGTACTATTTTTACGTCTCCACATAAGAGAATGAGATCATGTGATACTCACATTTTGTTTTTATAATTTTTAGTGATTCTTTTTTTTCCCCAGAAACTTTTTGTTTAAGGTATACAAACTTCATGCACTTTATAAGAATCGCTATATGAAACTCACCTTTCTGCACTTGATTTATTTCGCTGAGAATAATAACCTCTAGTTCCACCCATGTTGTTGCAAATGGCAAGGTTTCAATAAACACTCAGTAGCAAAAATAAATAAATAAATGAATGAATGAATAAATAAATAACCCAGTTTAAAATTGGCAATAGATCTAAGTGGATATTTCTCAAAGGAAGACATACAAAAGGCTAACAGGTACATGAAAACGAGTCAGCATCAGTGATCATTGGGGCAAAGCAAATGCAGACTGCAGTGAGATGTCACACATATAACAACAGTTAGATCAGCCAAAAGATAAAAAGTGGAGAAAGGGGAACTCTTAGTACTGGTGGTGGGAATGTAAATTACTACAGCCATTGTGGAAAACAGTAGGTGGTTCCTCAAAGAGCTAAAAACAGAACTATCATATGACCCAGCAATCTCACTGCTGGGTGTCTAAGCAAGGGCAAGAAAGTCTGTTGGGAGAGATCTGTCCTCCATGTTTATTGCATCACCATCTTCAATAGGTAAGAAACAGAAACAACTTAAATGTCCATTCACTGTTGAACTGGCAAATAAAATATGATACATGAGCCATAAAAATTATGAGAAGAGATTTCTTAAATTCAAAATAGAAACATTATTTCCTTTGGTCTTTCTAGCAAGCACTTTCTACACTTACAAAAACTGTAAAGCTACAAAAAAGTTAAAAGAATAGCACAACAAATACTCTCAGTTTGACTCTCCATTTCATTATATATTGTTTAAAAGATTTATTTATTTATTTGAAAGGAAGGGTGACAGCAAGAGAGAGGGAGAGACAGATCTTCTGTGTACCAGTGCCCTTCCCAAGTGACCTCAAAAGCAAGAAGTGGGCTAGGCTATAAGCCAAGAGCCTGAAACCATCCAGATCACCCACCTAGATGGCTTGGACCCAGTTGCTTTCCCAGGTATCTTGGCAGGGAGCTCGATAAGAAGTAGAGCAGCCTGGCCTCCAAGTGATGCTCTGATACCAGGCGCTGGTGTCACAAGCTGTGGCTGAGCCCACTGTAATACAGTGCTGACCCATTGTTTCCTTCTATTTTAGCACCTTCGCCTCCTTGTCACATAGATGCCTGCACTCCCTCACACATCCCACACTCGCACATAAACATGAGATAAATGTGCATATGTGTGTGAGTGTGTACCATTTACATGTGTATATTTTTTACTTATGTTACTTAAAAATAAATTGCAAATATGCCACCTTCCCCTAATATGTCATCATCCATCTCTAAAGTCTAGCATCATTCTTTCAACTCATCAGGTGGTTATCACATCGTCCAAGGGCTTTAACATTGATTCAGTCATGTGTGCCGCCTGGTCACATGTGTGTATTCTAACAGCCATCCCACAAATGAGATTTGTGGCCATTTGTTCTCCTTAGACAGCCGTAGGCATAGGTTACCTACTGCATTTGGCTGTCTCCTCACATCAGCCCATGTTGTTTCTTGAGTCTCAAAACTAAAAAAAACTTCCTGTCATTTTCTGTCCTACATGACCTTGAGATTTTTGAGGACTTGAGACTAGTTGTATCTTGGAATGTCCAACAGTCTAAATTTCTCCTGATTTGTTTCCTCATGATCACATGCAGGTTGAACATGCATGGCAAGAATATTTACCAGACAGTGTGTGCTTCACATTACCACACCTCAGAAGGCAAAAACTGTCAGGCCATTCCATGATATTTTTGATCTTTGTGCATTTCATATTTGATGAAGTGAAGGAAGGCTTCCCCTTGTGTAATTAGTATATAAAAATGTGGGCCAGTGCCATGGCTTAACAGGCTAATCCTCCGCCTTGCGGCGCTGGCACACCGGATTCTAGTCCCGGTTGGGGCTCCGGATTCTATCCCAGTTGCCCCTCTTCCAGGCCAGCTCTCTGCTATGGCCCAGGAGTGCAGTGGAGGATGGCCCAAGTCCTTGGGCCCTGCACCCACATGGGAGACCAGGAGAAGCACCTGGCTCCTGGCTTTGGATCAGTGCGATGTGCTGGCCGCAGCGGCCATTGGAGGGTGAACCAACGGCAAAAAGGAAGACTTTTCTCTCTTTTTCTCTCTCTCTCTCTCACTATCCACTCTGCCTGTCAAAAAAAAAAGCATATAAAAATGTGGAGGAGTGCTTTGAAACCATGTGCACATTCTCCTCCCCACCAGTCTTCATAAAGATCATCTTATATTACTTCTCAAATTTATTCATGTATCACTGTTATATTTGTGGTTGTGAAATATTATATTTTTGTTTACTATTTAACATTCTTATTTAAAGCAGAATGTGGCCAGCATAATCCATTTTAAGTCAGTTCCTGCACAGTTGTGGTATGTCTACATGAGTCTGAGCATTTCCTTATTTTTGGCACAAAAGTTCCATGCTCATATTTTGTTTTCCATGCCTTAGGATCAGTCTATTAGGTGATCGCTCTGCTATTAATGTCTTTGTGTCTAGATCATATCTGTTTTAGTATGTAGTAAAAAATTTTTGTGTTTGTGAGTGTATGTATTCACACATTCACACACATGCAGATAACTCTAATTCAAATCCAACACCATAGAATTCCTCATCTCCTTGTTCCACTTAGTTTTAATACCTATCCCGCCCCACAGTGTGAACCCACATTACCAGATGCATCAATATAGTAATTTATTTGTTTTATTCCATAGTACATACAAACTGTTTCAAAATTGCTGTACCCAAACGATTGCCAACCACAAACTCATGAATGGATTTGAACATATTGACAAGTAAAACCCAGGGATTTATGCTAACATTGTTATGCTGTGTTTTGTGTGTGATTCATAGTATATCATTGGTATGTGATGTCAATTTGAGAAGAGAAACAGAGCTTGATATTTAGATATCAGTTAAGCTTCAGACCTTCAGTAATACTCAATCCATGGTTAAAACATCAGTAAAGGGAGATACATGACCAGCTGAGAAGGCGGTCAGTAAAGGAAATAGCAACCTTACATAAATGCCTTTACGTGTTGCAAGGTGGTTAGTGGAGAGCTTCTGTAGAGACGAACAGCTTGGCCAAGGCAGCTCCCTGTCCTAATCTATCAGACCATAGACAAATAAACAGGGAAGTTCTTCCCTCTTCTTCTTCTTCTTCTTTTTTTTTTTTTTTTCCTTTTTTGGTTGGGCCATAATTTTTATCAACAACAAAACACAGAGAAGATTTTTCTGGCTTTTCAATTTACCACTACCCCTTTGGGCATATGCAGCACACTTCCTGTTTTATCATTCCATTTCCATCCCCGCCCCCCCTCACCAGTTTGAGCTCAATACATCACTATTCCTTCCAAAGCTCCGCCTTAACTTCTAACTTGTCACTAAGAACTGGTTCTAACAAGCATGCAAGTACGCAGATACCCTGCCCTGCTGAGTTTAATGAGGTCAGCTCCACCTGGTCCAGTCTGTGGCTCTCTACAGAGTCGGCACTGGTGATCAGTGCCATGCCTGCCTCTCAGCATACTCGAGACTTGTTTGTGTCCCCATTTCACCCACTGTAGAAAATCCTGGATTTCGGCCGGCGCCGTGGCTTAACAGGCTAATCCTCCGCCTTGCGGCGCTGGCACACCGGGTTCTAGTCCCGGTTGGGGCGCCGGATTCTATCCCGGTTGCCCCTCTTCCAGGCCAGCTCTCTGCTATGGCCCGGGAAGGCAGTGGAGGATGGCCCAAGTGCTTGGGCCCTGCACCCACATGGGAGACCAGGAGGAGGCACCTGGCTCCTGGCTTTGGATCAGCGCGATGCGCTGGCCGCAGCGGCCATTGGAGGGTGAACCAACGGCAAAAAGGAAGACCTTCCTCTCTGTCTCTCTCTCACTATCCACTCTGCCTGTCAAAAACAAAACAAACAAACAAAAAAACAAAACACACACACAAAAAGAGGAAAATCTTGGATTTCTATATACACACACTCTCATCTACTATTGCTAAGGCAGCTTATACTTCCCAGTGATCTCTAAAATAGATATTTCCTGAGGACGGCTTTTCCATCTCTTGTGTATTCTCATAGATTTGCAACTTTCTCTGTCCAGTACTGTTGTTACTAAGTTTTGCCTGTCCTGGTTGTGAGATATGCCTAGTCCTACCCTAGGGCTCTACGTGAAGACCAACTTCTCATCTGGGTCTGAGTCTCAGAAAATACTCACGGTGCAGAAATATGCCCTCCAGGCCTTGCTGTGTCCCTGGAGCAAGTGTCCCGCCTGGCTACTCTGGCTTCTGTTTGACCCTGTTCACACCCAGAATCAATCGCCTCTTTAACATCGTATACTTGGTAGCTAGAGATTTTTTTTTTTAATTTTATTTAAGGTATAAAAATTTCATGTATTTTATATATACAGATTTAGGAACCTAGTGATACTTCCCACCCTACCCTCTCCTCCCAGTGCTCTTACCCTTCTTCCTCTTTCCTCTCTCATTCCTTCTCTTAATTTTTACAATGATTTACTTTCAGTTTAGTTTATACTTATAAGATTAACACTACAGTAAGTAAAGAGTTCAACCAATAGTAATAAGAAATAAACACTCTTCCTCAATAGTAGAGACAAGGGTTGTAAACAAACTTCATATTGCAAAATGTCAATTTCACTCGTATGCATTATATTTTTTTAAAAGAGTTCTCACTTTTTTTTTTGGGGGGGGGGTAGGCAGAGTTAGACAGTGAGAGAGAAAGATAGAGAGAAAGGTCTTCCTTCCATTGGTTCACCCCCCAAATGGTTGCTATGGCCGGCGCGCTGCGCCGATCCAAAGCCAGGAGCCAGGTGCTTCCTCCTTTTCTCCCATGTGGGTGCAGGGCCCAAGCACTTGGGCCATCCTCCATTGCCTTCCTGGGCCACAGCAGAGAGCTGGACTGGAAGAGGAGCAACCGGGACAGAATCCAGTGCCCCAACCAGGACTATAACCTGGGGTACCAGCGCGCAGGAGGAGGATTAGCCTAGTGAGCCATGGCACCAGCCTGCATTACATTTTTGATGCTCTATTAGTTACCACATATCACAGAAAACATATTGCATATGTCTTTGGGGGACTTGCTTATTTTACTATGGTTTCTAGTTGCATCTATGTTGTTGCAAAAGACAAGATTTTATTTTTTTCTGGCTGAATAGTGTTCCGTAGTGTATCTGTACCATAATTTCTGTATCTAGTCATCAGTTGATGAACATCTGGATTGTTTCTATATCTTAGCTATTCTATAACATATCCATTGAACTGCAACGGACATGGGCATACAGATGACTATTTCACATGCTGATTTCTTTTTGTTTGGGTAAATTCCCAGGAGTGGGATTACTGAGTCATATGGTACATCGATTTGTAAATTTCTGAGGTGTTGCCATAGTGTTGTCCACAATGGCTGCACCAGTTTACATTCCTACCAGAGGGGATTAGGGTACCTTTTTTCCTACATCCTCAGCAGCATGTATTGTGTGTTGATTTCTATAGGAGAACCGTTCTTACTGGGATGAGATGAAACTTCAGTGTAGTTTTGATTTGCATTTCCCAGATGGCTAGTGATCCTGAGGATTTTTTTCAGGTGTCTGTTTGACATTTGAATTTCCTCTTGAAAAATGCCTGTTCAAGTACTTCACCCATTTCTTAACTGGATTGTTTGTTTTGTTGTTACTGAGTTTCTTGAGCTCATATAGATTCTGGATATTAATTACTTTATCAGTTTTATAGCTTGCAAGTATTTTCTCCCATCTGTCAGTTTCCTCTTCACTTTGCTGAAAAGCTTCTCAGCTTCGTGTAATTCCATTAGTCAATTTTGGCTTTGATTGCCTGTGCTTCTGGGGTCTTTTTCAAGAGCTCTTTGTCTATGCCAATGTCTTGCAGAGGTTCCCCCCATGTTCTCTAGTAATTTGATGGTATCAGGTTGTAGATTTAGGTCTTTGATCCATTTTGAGTGGGGTTTTGTGTAAGGTATCACATAGGAGTCTTGTTTCACACTTCTGCATGTGGAAATCCAGTTTTGCTAGTATCATTTGTTGAAGAGACTGTCCTTGTTCAGGGATTGATTTTAGCTTCTGTGTCAAAGATAAGTTGGTTGTAGAAGTGTGGAATGGTTTTTGGAGTTTCAATTCTGTTCCATTGGTCCACACGTCTATTTTTTCCCTAGTACAATGCTGTTTTGATTAGGACTGCCCTGTAGTAAGTATTGTGATGAGTCCAGATTTGTTTTTGTTGTATAAGGTTGTTTTAGTTATTCAGGGTCTCTTGTGTTTCCCTATGAATTTTACCATCATTTTTTCTAGATCCAAGAAGAATGTCTTTGGTATTTTGACTGGGATTGCATTGAATCTACAAATTGTTTTTGGTAGTGTGGACATTTTATTGATATTAATTCTTCCAATCCATTAACATGGAAGTTAGAGATCTTTGTAATCCATTATAATTATAAACTTCTAGTACTCTATGATTTGAGTTCCTGCTACACTGACTTTTGTTGTTATTTTCACTGTTATTGGTTAAAAAAATGGTAGTACATCAAATGTGAATCTTGCTAAGTGAAGAGTATTTGACACTTATTTCAGATTAAATGTGAGTATTGACAGAAAATACAAATACAATCTGGATGTAATGTTCACTTAAATGAGTTGATTCCCAGTGTGCTTAGTGAAACTAGTTACAGAAGAAAGTATAGTTATCCCCAGTAGGAAGTTTCCAGAAGAATAATATCAAAAGACGGTGTCCTCTGTTGTGATGTGGGCATTCTTCTCTTTCTTTTTTGCTTTGTCATTGCTGGTGGGGTCATTTGCATATTCCTAACATTAAGTTTGGTACAAATCTCCTGTGAACAGAAGTTGGATAGTTTTAAATCAGGAACATGTTGAGATCAAATTGGACATAGATGCTCCCAACTGAAAGGCATTTCAAACAGACTTCTTTGAATTAACATATGTGTGTATGCATATATATATATACATATATATAGTTATATATGCATATATTCTAAATCTAAATTTCTCCCATCTATGAAATAGGCCCTTATGTTATACAGAATACAAATAGTCTTAATGACACTGAACTACTCATGGGTGTTGAAAGTTCAAATGCCCAGGTAGCTTAAACATTTGAATTGACAAATTTTTCTGCTTGAAAATTCTGGAGAATGAGCAACATAGGCTTCACAACAGAACAACAGCTGTCCCACTGCACTAGACAGCCAAGTGTCATGGCACCCATGTCCTGAGTGCTGGAGGAAATACCTCCAACTCAATCTCAAGGCCACAGTCAGAAACATAAAGGAAAGGCAGTGAAGAGCAATGGGGAACTATAATTAGAATGTAAATGTTTTTCTTTTCAGTGAACTTTTAAAAAATTATTTAGTGCTGTCAAAATATTATCTTGTGCAAATCTCTTATGATTTATGCAAATCCCAAAGGACATTAGGATAGACTATCCAACTCATTCTAAGTAAAATGAAGAAGTAAATGAGGGAAATACATTATTGAAAGTGTTTTTACAAGCATGTTTTGATGGAGCTGAAAATGTTTAGATTGTTCCAGCTTTTTGATTGCATTACCATTTAGAAAATAATTATAGAAGCAATCCGTGCTTGCTTGCTTTCATAAAAATAAAATAAAATAAAATTTTAAAAAACCCTGACCTCCTGGCCTCTGTTCTGTACCCCAGAATGGGAGCCACTTTTAGCACATTTCTGTACTTCATTCTGAGATTATCACCATCAGGGAGCTGTGCATTGATTTATCAACTTTTAAGTTTTCCTATTTACTCTCCAAGTCAATGAATATTTAACACGTTTTACCTCACTCCTCTTCCCCCACCCCATTCTCATTACCTGTTGAGTTTTCCATCGTTCAAGCCATGCTTGCTGGGAGCTGCTGGGGCTATGAACCACATGTGCTTTCTGCCTTCTGGAAAGTTCCACAGGGTTAACCCAGATAATAGCTGGCCTCTGGCTCTTCCATAGAGTACTACGGTGCATAGTTACATTGATTAATGTACTTCAACTTCCACTTATTCAACAACATTGGGTGGTATCTGTATAAAACTTTCCTAGAAGGGAATCAGGATATCCACATTTTTATCATTTTATCTTTTTTTCCTCCTGCATTCTGTCACCTGTGCCATTAAAGTTACATTGACCAGTTTAATAAGACTTGTACTATTTTCTCTTAAGTTATTGAAGCTTTCTATGTTTTATTGATGAGTTGTTTTTTTAAATAATCTAAAAGAAAAAACTACAGTCACTGCCTGTCAGGTGTGTCCTTTGATTGGACCCACAGGGAAGAAATTATATTCCAAGATTTCTCACCCAGTACCAGTCAAAGCTAACATTCTAAACACCAGAGTCACTAACGGGTATCAGTGAGTAAAAACCCTACGATATTTCATTTGTCTCATAATTATTCAAATTCATGCCTTACTTTTCCGATTTTTTGTTTTTCTCAGAGAAATTGACTTTTATTTTTCCAGTTCATGAAAGAAACATATGCCATTTCGTTGTAATTAAGAATCTTTACCTTTTTATTCACAAAATTCGTTGTGCTAGGAGCTACTTTCTCCTTGAAGGCATCCATCATGGACTTAGTGCTTTCCTGCTCTGGTATGCTTCTGTCACTTTCCATGGACCTCTCTATCCCATTGTTTGGTTTGTTTATATTTGTGTCCGTCTGCTTTTTTCAAAGCTGGTTTTGCTGCATTATATCCTTGGGTAACTTTACTTTCCTACTGAGGTAGCAGTAGTAAGTCAGCGTTCTGAATGTTTTCTGTTTGTTTCACATATCTGAATATTTGACTTATGAGACGGTTCACATTCACCCCTAGTATTCCACTGTCGCTCTCCAGGGCCTGCTTTCTGTCTGTGACGTGGATCCCTTCTATGCTCTGTCCAGCCAGGATAGAGCTTGCTGGACCCCATGCACTTCCACCTGTATTTTCTTTATTTCGTTTGCATTTAGCTTTTCTTAGTTTAATGTTGAAGTTGAAGCTGGGTGCCCTGTTACACCCAGTATAGTCTTCACCAACACCTTAATTTTTTGTCAAACAAATGGTGGCCTTTTCTTTTCCTTTCTTTTTCTCTTTTCTTTCCTTTCTCCTTTTTCCTTTCCTTTTCAGGGGGAGGGGGGAGAAGAAGAGGAGCGAGGTAAAAAGAAGGAAAGTGGGGGAGGGATGATGGAGGGCAGAGAAACGGAATAACTGGTTGAGCTGTGTCCGCTCCTTGTGCTACCTGGTCCTGTCTTTATTACTATGTTTGATGCCCTTCCCCTGTGACAGGCAAGGATTCTCGTGGAACAATTGCAGGTCTTAGAACATCTGGGCACTGGATGGATGGTTTGGGTGTGTTCCAATCATTTTCCCTACCAGTTTGGTATGACTTTGCCACGACTCAGCTCTGCTCCTTGAAAAACTAGATACCACTCTGGTATTTGCCACATTTGTAGATTCCAGATGTTGCATTTACTGCAAAACCTTTATGATTTTCTGTTGGTCTTTAGAGCCATAAAATGTGTTGCCATGGGCTCTGCTTTCTTTTACCTGGATACCCCGTGTGCTGCTTCATTCTAATAAGTAACAGTGCTTCTCACTTCTCCAGACTTTTTTTTTTTTTTAATTTTACAGGTAGAGTTATAGACAGTGAGAGAGAGACAGAGAGAAAGGTCTTCCTTCCGTTGGTTCACTCTCCTAATGGCTGCTACAACCGGTGCTGCGCCTATCCGAAGCCAGGAGCTGGGTGCTTCCTCCTGGGCTTCCATGTGGGTACAGGGACCCAAGCACCTGGGCCATCCTCCGCTGCCCTACCGGACCTCAGCAGAGAGCTGGACTGGAAGAGGAGCAACCGGGACTAGTACCCGGCGCCCCAACCGGGACTAGAATCGGGGTGCCGGCGCTGCAGGCGGAGGATTAGCCTATTGAGCCATGGCGCCAGCCTCTCCAGACTTCTAAACCACTGATGCTCAAGCCCCACCTCCGTGGGTGATGACCCCAAAATTGGTTTTTATAAAAAAATTATCCAAAGCAGAACATGGAGCAAGAGTGGAGAACTCTGCTTTGTTGGTACAGCCCAGGAAAATGCCCTCTTTATTTTTTAAAACTATATTCTCTCTGATGTTTCTGCTGTGTTCTTTGATAGAGCCAACTAGAATTGTCTTCTTAATCTTGCTTCTAATAATAATAATAATAAAAAAAGGCTGTTTATCTTCTTTACCTTCCCCCATACTGCAACACTCCTTGACTTTATCTTTGCCAAGCCAAGTGTGGAGCATGGACCAGCAGCAGTGGTGCCACCGGGGAGCTGGCCGGAGGAGCGGAGTCAGCCCAGCCCACAGGGGTGGGGACCCAGGCTCCATCTTCACAGAACCTCCTGGTCATCACATACGTGCGAGAATCTGAGATGTGCTGGTCCATCGACTTCCTCTTGCACTCTTGTAACAGTCTTTCCGTTAATATGGTTATTTCTGAATTCCAGCAACTTGTTCTTATTACCTGGTAGCTTTGTTTTTATCCAAGCACTTTTTGTAGAGATTCCTCTTCTAGTGCTCTCTAAATATAAAAATTCTTTGTTTTTAATTCTATTTCTTTCAGGACTCATCGCCTTCTTAGTACATCTCAACATTTTGGTTTTTTTTAAAAATTTTTATTTCTTTTTTTTAATTTTTGCAATGATATGCTTTTAATTTTCTTTATAATCACAAGTTTAATCCTCTAGTAAGTAAAGAATTCAACAATGGTGCCACCGCTGTGATTCAGTAGGTTAATCCGCCACCTGCAGAGCCAGCATCCCATATGGGCATCAGTTCTAGTCCCAGCTGCTCCTCTTCCGATCCAGCTCTCTGCTATGGCCTGAGAAAGCAGTAGAAGATGGCCCAATCACTTGGGCCCCTGCACCCACATGGGAGACCCGTTAGAAGCTCCTGGTTTCTGGCTTCAGATTGGTCCAGTTCTGGCAGTTGCGGCCATTTAGGGAGTGAACCAGAGGATGGAAGACCTTTCTCTCTGTCTCTGCCTCTCATTGTCTGTAACTCTACCTCTAAGATAAATAAAATCTTTAACAATAATAATAATAATAAAGAATTCAACAAGTAGTAAGTGGAAAAACCACTGTTCCTCAGGAATATAGACAAGAGCTAAAAACAATAATTTTTTCATCTTATTTGCTTAACTCAGAAATCTGGTGCTCTCTGCTTATCCACGAGCCTTTAAGATTAAATAGCACTTTAGTTGGGAAGAGGAGGAGCCAGGTTGTCCTTCCCACTGCGTAGGCCTGGTATGCCCAGGGCCTGCCCTAACGGACCACAGGGGCATGAGTGGGGCTGGGCACCAGGACACTTCCCCTTTGGGAGAACAGAGACTGCTCGGGAAGAGAGTGCTGTGATCAGCCACGATGTAGATGAGGACTGCGGGGCACTGGACACAGAAACCATACCACGTAGGAAGTGAAGAGCTGAGGTTCACTCCAGGGAGCCGGGGTCCCTCCCAGCCCCTAGTCTTGAGGACCAGGCTGCGGGAGGTCCTTCTTTCTTGATGGATGCTATAGTGCACCTCAGCCCTGCCTGGGCCACCTTTCCTCTCTGCCCATTAAGTCCACGGAGCAAGCCTGAGGTCACCTGCCACTGCTTGCCCTCACATCCCAGCTTCAATCCCACAACACAAACCCTCTCTAGGAACCTCTTACACTCTTTCAAAAAAAGGTGTCAGAATTTCAGCAGCTATACTCAAGTGAAAAGAGGAGGAGCCAACGACTGGACAGTTTTACGGAAAGCCTGGAAACTGATAATGCTGAACGCTGTCTGCCGCCGACTCCCAACTCCTGTTCTGACTCCTGCCTTTGGAGTCTGGGTGGGTTGTGACCAGGGTCCTTCCTGGATTCGGAATGTCCAGCCGGCCTTGCAGTTCTCTGCAGGGCTTATCTCAATTCCTGGTCTCCTCTGATGTTTATATGATCCTCTATCGCTTTTTTTCAAAAATTGAAATGCAGCTAAGATGTCTCCATCAATTAAATCATGTTTTACAATTTTGATATGTTGTCCTTATCAAGTTGAGACTTCTATTTCTGCTCTATTTTTTTTTCTTTTGGTATGGAAAGGTGTTTCTTTCCTTAATGAGATAAGATCTGAAGTGGTTCTTTTTTAGTTTATTCATAGGTTCGAGTTACATCAGTGATTTTTCAGGTGCCAACCATCCTTACATTCTTGGAGAAAGCAGACTTGCCAAATCGGGATTTTCAGAACACATTCATAACTGAAATAGAACTATATCCTTTCCCCGCCCCCTTGGACTATTTGGGTTTCATTTTCAAATGAATAAAATAAACCAGACACCTTTTTTTAATCTTTTAAAATATAACAGAATTTAAATGTTCCTTGAGAGTTTGATGGAGCTCATACATATTTTAAGCTCTCAGAGCCTGTTCTTTTAAGAGCATTTCCTTTTACATAATACATGAGTGTTTTCATTCATTTTTTTCCATTTTTTTTCTTGTACTGATTTTGGAATTTTGTGTTTTTCCAGGAATTTATCATATCATAGGGTTTCAAAAGGATTAGACTATAGTTATTCCATAAAACCTCTGCTTTGTCAAGTCATTCCTCCTCTTGACCTGATTTTGATTAATTTGTCTTTCAATCAAGAGTGTCAAGGATTAGTCTACTTCATATCAGTGAAATAAACCAGTCCCCAAAAGACAAATATCTTTTTTTAATTTATAGCTAAAGTAGACACTAAAAAAACAGTAATACATATGTTATTGTAAAAACTAAAAGGAAAAACAGGAGGAGGAAGGGTGAGCAGTATCATTACGGGCTTAAAATTGTATATATGAAATACAAGAAATCTATTCTCTTTATATAAATTTAAACATTTTAAAAAAATTGTTAGTTTTGACATGGTTAGGTTTTCCTATTTTTCAATTCTTTATTCACTGATTAATTTTTCTGTCCTGTTTTCTTCTATTGACAAATCTGTTTTACAAAGCACAGTGGCAGGATTCACCTCCACTGGAGTAAGTTAAAAACTGATCCTGCATGACTCTTCCAGAAGGGGCATCTGGCAGAAGGGGCTGCTGGATGCAGCAGGCAGAGAGCTATGCTGTGACCACTGTAAAACCATCTGGGTTCAGCCTCTTTCATTCCTCGGGATGAATCTAGATTGAGCATGTGTAAACAACAAGCGGCTAATTGTGCTCAGTGTAATCCATTCATTCTCAATGACCAAAAATGCCTGGAAAGGATATGGATCTAGAGTAACATGTTACACCTGCCTTGTAAGAGGTGTCGGAATGCAGACAGGCGAGGCCTCTCTGTCCAGGTTGTCATGAGAGAGATTCTTTGGCATCAGTTTCTTTGGTGTGAAAAGCTGGGCGCCATGGGCTGTCTCTCCAGTGCCGAGGCGTGCTCAGGGCTGACTTGACTGGGAAGCCGGGACAGTGGAGGGGAGAGCGGTGTCCCTGTAGTCATGACAATAGCCTGCTCTGAGGAGGTCTGCAGCATTGTGGCATACGCTGTATCCAGGCAAGGAGGCTGTCCACAGCTCCCTGTTTACCTGTTATCAGCAAAAACTTCATTCGTGGGAAGCCGATGCCCTGCTGCATCTCAAAATTGGCTAGATACGGAAGCCCCCGGAGAAGGGAAGATTGCCTTGGCCACGTTTCAGCATTCAAATCCAGGGAGAAAATAGCTCTCAGTTACTCCTATTTAAAATGTTTTATACTGCTATCTGCATGAGAAAAATGTCCAAATGTCACTCTAATCTTCCATAAACTAATCTTTCTTCCGCTCTGTGGTGCCATGAGTTAAGAAGCTGGCAAGCCAGAAAATAAAATCTGTAATGAGCTGCTGGTAAATGTGTTATCTGTTGAAGAGACAGGAGGGTTCCCCCCCTCTCCTTTTTCATTAATCAGAAGCAAAAAACACAGAAAACTGAAAACAGGCCTATCAAAAATTTGAGCTGCTGGCTTATGTAGAAGCTGCCAATATTATAATTAAGAAGGCTGGCGACATGTAAATAGGTAGTTTTCCATGTAGGCAATGCTGTTTAAACACGTGTCTCCATAATGACATCCGACAGAGGCATGGTAAAATAATAAGAGATACACTTGACTCTGAAGAAATGTAGTGGCAGACACACAAGGCAGGCAGTGCTCTTGTGCTATGTCTTTTTGTTTTTCCAGGCAGATTATAGGTGTAACTGTCATCTCGGGCTCACCAATGTGGTGTGAGCTGCTGAGGTTGCTTCAAGGGGCCATCCACCCCTTGGAGACAGGTTTATCCTGAGAAATGAGATGCACTGTGAAGCTTCATCTGGCCCACACGGGTTTACTCTTTCCCCCATAATTAGAAAAGTCAGAGTCTGAGAACCTTATTTTATGCTCTTGGTAAGTTTATTCTTTCAGTGCTAGAAATGCCTGCACCATTATTATTGGAATCAAAAAATGTAGGTGCTGTAAACATAGTGTTGATGTATTTTCACATTGCAGAGCAGAGCTTGATTTTCACAGCTGTCTTTAATTTAAAAATCTACTTAAGCTAAGAAGAAATGGGTGATATATATCTAAATTTGAGAAAGAGTCTTTTGCAAAAAAATAACAAATTTCCTACTGCAATTTACCTGTGGCTTTCATGGCATAAAATAAAATTCTAAACATAAATAATTCTGGGGCTTAGAGGAAAGTGGATTTTGCTAAGAAAAACCTTTCAGTGAATTTTTCTATATGTTTTTGTCAATATAAATTGAAGCTGCCTTTGAAACTATATTAGTTTTATGTAAGGAAGACTAGGACAAAGATGGTGTAGTACCTTAATCTGATGTCTGTGCCCAGTGGGGTCATCCACGTCCCCGCACTGAGAAGCCCAGCGGCTTAGGCTGCATTCCTTGACATTTTTCTCCTGTCTGATGGTGTCACTGTTAGGCTGCAGGGAAGTGCGAGCCCAGCGGGGCTGAGTCTGGTGCACAGGTGTAACGGATGGTCCCTCCCAGGTCTTAGACACTGTGCTGTAAACAAGTGTTGGTACTGGGGAAAGGGAGGATTAGGGAAGCAATTGTGTCTTCTTAGCTCCTTGAATTTATATTTCTTCAACTCTCTGAACTTATGGGCCTGATAACGCCTATGGCAAATGATGGTTATTTCAGTCAGAAATGGCCAGATCTATTGTCCCCAGCCTTCTATGTTCTTTGTCAACAGTGGGCCATGCCCTCTATTTCTTCAAGAAATTGGGCTCTGTGGTTTGGCAGGCATACAACCCTTTCCAACTTGCTAGATTGAAGAAGGCCTGAATCTTTTTAGAGAAAATAGGTGTATATATATTTTTTAAATGTTTATTCAGAAATTGTGAATTTAATCTCCAGAATGCAACATGAGAGGTCCAAGAAATATTTACACATCAGAGTTTGCTTTTGAAAGTATTTTATTTTTATTATATTTTAATACTACTAATAATAGGATAGCTTTTATAATCAATGTCTGAAAGAACCTAACTGGATAGGGAAGAATGTTTTGGTTATTACTATTTTTTTTATTACTTGCCTATATGCAAATTTAGCTAGGCCCAAAAGAGACGTTACCACTAATTGCAATGCATTAATCTTAGCTGGCTTCTCCCAATGTTCAGTGTATAGTGGGGTCAACTTAAATGGGTCCCAAAGATTAAGTGCTATCAATGTTAGCTCTTTCAACAAAGTTGAAGGCATAATGTTACTTGACTCCAAAATATACTGCAAAGATAGGAATCGCAACAATGTGTTACTGGTGTAAGGACACATGGACCAATGGGACAGATTAGAAACACCAGAAATAAGTCCATATATTTTTGGTCGCTTGGTTTTCAACAAAAGAAGAGATAATAGGGAAAGGATGGTCTCTTCAATAAATGGTATTCTAGGGGCCTACGTGGTGACACCTACAGTGCCAGCATCCCATGTGGGTGCCAGTTCCCTGCTAATATGCCTCAAAAAGCAGTGGAGGATAGCCCAGGTGCTTAGACCACTGTACCCACATGGGATACCTGGAAGAAGCTCCTGGCTTCTCCCTGGCCCAGCCCCAGCTAGTGCAGCTATTTGAGGAGTGAACTAGCAGATGGAAGACTACTCTCTGTGTCTCTCTCTCTCTTTCTCTAACTCTGCTTCAAATAATCAAAAAATAAATCTTTAAAAATAAATCAATAAATGGTGTTCTGACAAATAGACACATAAAGAAGAATAAAATTAGATGTTTATTTCATGTCATGTATAAAATAAATTTAAAATAAATGAAAGACTTAGATGTAAAAATGAAATGGCAAAACTACTGAAAGAAAGCCACAGAGGAACAGCTCCATGACACTGGCCTGGACAATGGTTTCTTGGCTATGCATCCTAAAATAGAAGCAACAGAAGCAAACATACATGAAAGGGATGCTGTCAAACTGCAAAGAGTCCGTACAGCGAAAGAAATCAACAAAGTGAAGATACAACCTACGGAATGGGAGAAAACATTTGCAAACCATATATCTGATAACAGGCTAATGTCCAAGACAATAAGGAGCTCTAGCAATTCAATAGCTTGAAAACAAATAACCCCATTTAAAAAATGGGCAAAGATTCTGAATAGGTATTTCTTAAAAGAAGGTATGCAAAGGAAAACAGGTAAATGAAAAAAATGCAAAGTCATGAGTCATCTGAGAAATACCAACTGAAACGATAGTGGGGTATCATTTCACACCTTCGGGAATGGCTGTTATAAAGAAGATGAAGGATAGCAAGCACTGGCCAGGAGAAAACCAACCTTGCATACTGCTGGTGGGACTGTAAATTAAACAACCATTGTGGAAAAAGGTGCAGTGCTGCTCAGAAGGTAAAGCCAGAACTACCATCTGACAGCTCTCCTACTCTGGAAATAGACCCAAAGTAAATGAAATCAGTATTTTGAAGAGATATCTGCACTCCCATGTTCATTGCACCATTATACCCAATAGCCGATATGGAATCCTATCAGTGTCCATTGATGTCCATTGATGGATGAATGGATAATGAAAATGCTATATGTAGGCACAATGTAATAATATTTATCCCTAAAAAAAAAGAAGGAAGTCACGTTATTTGCAGCAACATGGATGAGCCTGGAAGAACTTATGTTAAGTGAATTGAACCAGGCACAGAAACACAAATATTGCAGGATTTCACTTGCATGTGGAATTTTAAAAAGTTAAACTCACAGAAGTAGAGAGAAGAGAAGCAGCAGCTAGGGAAGTGGGATGGGGAAGACTTTGGACAAAGGGTACACAATTTTAATTAAGAAAAATGATATCAGGAAGTCTATTGTACCACATGGTAATGATTTTGATGAAATGTTTTCTTGAAAATCACTATGTCCTCACAAAAAATAAGTGTATGAATTTATCCATACCTTATTGAGCTTTCTTTAGTCTTTTCATAGTATATAGCTATTTCAAAACATGTTGTGTGTAATATATTTTTGTTAGTCAAAAATAAGTCTTTGTACTATATGTGCAATGTTAAGTTTGAGGTTGGTTCAAAAACATATACAAGATTTATACTTAAATGAAACATTTTAATGAGATATTATCTTTTCTATATTATGTCAGGATTCACAATTAATGATACAAAAAGTGAAATGTAAAATTAGAAACGATGGAAGTCATTGGTATTACACATTCATAGGCCTCAAAGGACTGTTTCTCTAGAGACAAGCATGCTTCTCTCCAAAGCTTACTTTGAATAAAAGCAGTTTAACTTGTTGCAGTGTGAACTTTAATTAAGCCAAGAAGAAATATCAAGTTTAACAAAACTAGTCACACAGACAAGGACCCGCATTTTTTTGATATGCCTTAGAATAATCTGAAATGTCCTAAAAAGGTGAAGGTCACTAGAAATAGATCTTCAAAAAAAAAAAAAAAGCTCAGAGCTCTGCTGTTATGCATGACTGCTAATGGCCAGAAGGGAGTCAGTGGAAACTTTGGGCTGAATTTAAAAGTGAAGACTCCCATTTCAATGATACTAACGTTAAAAATGGCATGAAACAATGTATGCAACCATCAGTCAGTTTGATCTTCTTAAGAAGAGAGATGCATGAGCACACTTCAAAAACCTAGTAGAACCAGAATTAAAGGATAAGCGTATTTCGGTGCAAAAAGTATTGAAATCTATGCATGGTTTTCCATAGTACATATTTTCCATGAACTCTTTGAAGACTACTGTATGCATTGATTTCAAATATTTTTGTACCAAAATAAACTTACCTTTTATTTCTGTATTCCATTAAGATTTTGAAGCACCCTCAGATATTTACTGTGGTCCAGCACCCACTCCCAAACCTTTTAAGTTTCTGCTGAAACTATAGTACATTTTTTTTCAAAAGGTTTATTTATTTATTTGAAAGTCAGAATGACAAAGAGAGAGGGAGCCAGAGAGAAAGAGAGAAAGAGAGTGAGGCTGCCGGTTCAGTCACTTTCCAAATAGGCACAACAGCCAGGGCTGGGCCAGGCCAAAACCAAGAGCCAGGAGCCCTATCTGGGCCTCCTGCATGGGTGGACACTTGGGCCATTTTCTACTGTTTTTCCTAATGCCACTAGCAGGGAGCTGGATCAGAAGTGGAGCAGTCAGGACATGAACAGGCATTAAATGGCATGACACTTTCAAAGGTGGAGACCTTACCCACTATGCCACAATGCTGGGCCCAAAATACAGTACATTTAAATACTTATGGCTTTTTGTATTAGAAAATATCAAGGATAACAGACTCTATGTTTTGTGTCAGTCATAAGAGCAGGCAGTGTTCAGTGAATCCATCCCCACTACTCTTGGTTTACCACTCTACCTGGTCCTGATTCTAGTTTGCACTCACCTTGTGAGATTAAATCCTATCCATCCACCTAAGAAGTCAGTATTGGAAAAGCAAATCCTTACCTGTCATATGTACAGGGAAGAATTATCTTCCAACCTGTCCATGGCATAAAAAGGAACTTACAGATGATCTTTTACAAGATAAAGTGGGAATCATCTAGAAATGAAAAAAAGTGAAAGGAGTAAAATGTAGGGGATGGGCAGCATTCCAGGCAGGGGATTCCAGCCTGAACACAGGTGTGACTTTATAGATTATATGGGGAACACCTCAAACTAAAAAATTGAGGAGGCAGAAGGTGGTGAAGGGATTGGCTGCATGAGAAGAAGGGACTTTTTAAGTATCTTAGAATTTTCCTGGGCTCACAAGTGAGTAGAGGTGTTCCAAGAGATGTGTAAAACATGTTAACATATGCAGGAAAAAATACTAGATATATATTCCAAGCAATTAGGGGAAAATGTTCTTTACTCCCACTTCATAGGAGGATTCAGGTTGATACTCCTACCCCCAGTTGCCTGCACATCTTAGATGGTCACAAGTGACAGGGAAGGGCATTATGAGAGAAAAGCGGGCACTCCCATGGGTTAGCAGTGACTTGTCCACCTCCAGCATATAGCTATGCCTTGTAGTTGACATGAGCCTGGTTAATACTATTGTCTGCATGAAAGTAATTCTCATAAAATCAAGGAGTATTGGAGATTATACTAAGGCAAGCATAAGTGAACAAGAAGATAGGACGCCTCCTACCTCTGACGTTAGCGACATTCACAAGAAAACGAAAAACAAAAAAGATGGTCTAAGCAGATTTGACACAAGTTTGGTCCCTGAAATGAAGAAGGGATGTCAGCCAAAATATGGGTTCATTTTCACCATTGTAAAACATCCTGAGAGAGCACTGTGTGTTGTCATGTTGACTGTGAAACTAAGACTGAAACCATCAACAAGGCTCTTACTAAGGAATCCCCCAAAACTTGAAGACAAATGCCCAACTCATCAGTAATTTACAAAATTTCAGTAATATTAATGAGTGCTGGTCGGCACCGCAGCTCAACAGGCTAATCCTCCACCTGCGGTGCCGGCACACCGGGTTCTAGTCCCGGTCAGGGCACCAGATTCTGTCCCGGTGCCCCTCTTCCAGGCCAGCTCTCTGCTGTGGCCTGGGAGTGCATTGGAGGATGGTCCAAGTGCTTGGGCCCTGCACCCCCATGGGAGACCAGGAGAAGCACCTGGCTCCTGGCTTCAGATCAGTGCAGTGCGCCAGTTGCAGTGGCCATTTGGAGGTGAACCAATGGAAAAGGAAGACTTTTCTCTCTGTCTCTCTCTCTCTCACTATCCACTCTGCCTGTCAAAAAAAAAAAAAAATTAATGAGCGCTATCAGCAGTTTCTAATGAAGAACAAGTAATGTCATCCAGTGCTATAATCCTTCCACTTGGATCTACCCTTAAAGTCATTAAGTAATGTGAACAAGTATTTTTTAAAGTGCTTAATCTCTCAGTAGAGTAGTGCATGTAGACTTTGTGCATGAACAAATAAGATATGTTGGGGATGTACTCAAATTGTTGATTGATAAGTGCACTGTGGCATCAACTACAGCAGCTGGCAGGTCATCAGTGGGAGAACTACTGCTGAGTGTGAGCAGGGAAGTGAAGCGCTCACTGATCCTGGAGATGCGGGATTAAGCATTAACTTATTCAGGAAGTAAACTCTATTCCTTTACCCACCATGTTAGTCAACTTTTCCCTACCACAGAAAAATTCCTCATAGAAACTGACTTTATAAAGAGAAGTTTATCTGGCTCATAGTTTTGAAGGTTTAAGCCTAAGATTGAGTGACCCCTTGAGAGGCCAGAGGCAGACAACATTAGGGAACATGGGAGGCAAAGGTCAGAGGTGAGCCCGGAAGCACACAGAGTGGCAGGAATCGACTCAGGCTTTCACAGCAGCCTCCCTGCAAGATCTACCTTCCAGGGACCCCCCCGACTCCCACTAGGCCTGACCTCCTATACACCATAATTGTATTAAGTTCCCACCCTCTGAATACCATAGTTTAAGACATTGGGGTGCTAGTTCTACATAAATTTGGGAACCAAATCATGTATATAACATAGCAACCAATAATCTGAAATCTCCCAAGTTGTAGTATCCACCCATATTTGAATCCTGTCTCCCCAACTTGCTGTACATGAAGAGACTTCAAAATGTTCTTGGAGAATGGAATTAAGAGATAAAAGTAACAGGGATCACTTTTCAGTTAAAATTTAAACACCTAAGAATAATTGTGTGTAGGCATGGAAAGCCAAGACACCCTGGGGCAAAAAAAAAGAAGACCTAAATGAAAGATCTCTGGGAGTGAGATCCCAGTGCAAAGAATGGGGCCATCAAAGAAGGAGGTACCTTTCTCTGAAGGGAGGAGAGAACTTCCACTTTGACTATGACCCTATTGGAATAAGATCAAAATCGGCGAACCCTAAAGGCTTCCATAGCCTTGGCAACTCAACTAGAGCCTAGGGAGATTACTGACGCCATGAACAAGAGTGTCAAATTGTTAAGTCAGCAACAGGAGTCACTGTGTACTTACATCTCATGTGGGATCTGTCCTTAATGTGTTGTCTAATGTGAAGTGTTTCTTTGTGGGTGCAAACTGATGAAATCTTTACTTACTATATACAGAATCAATCTTGTGTATATAAAGATAATTGAAAATGAAAAAAAAACTGGTGTTCAATTGGAAATTGCATAGAAAATTAATTTTTAAAAAATATCATGTAGGATCTCTGTCTTTAATGTGCTGTGCACTGTTATTTAATGCTATAACTAGTACTCCAACAGTATTTTTTCACTTTGTGTTGCTATGTGGGGGCAAACTGTTGAAATCTTTGCTTAATATATACTGAACTGATCTTCTGTATATAAAGAGAATTGAAAATGAATCTTGATGTGAATGGAAGGGGAGAGGGAGCGGGAAAGGGGAGGGTTGCAGGTGGGAGGGAAGTTATGGGGGGGAAGCCATTGTAATCCATAAGCTGTACTTTGGAAATTTATATTCATTAAATAAAAGTTAAAAAAAGAGATTAAAGTAAAAAAATAAACTTTATTTCTCGACATAAGCTCCATCAAATTCAAGACACTTTTTAAAGATTTGTTTTATTTATTTGAAAGACAGAGTCACAGAGAAAGACAGAGAGAACAGTCTTCCATTCTTGGTTCACTCCCAAGATGGCCACAAAGACCAGGGCTGGGCCAGGCTGAAACCAGGAGCAAGGAGCTTCTTCCAAGTTTTCCACTTGGGTACAGGGGCCCCAAGCACTAGGGCTAAGTCTAACTGATAATAACAGCCATTTAGTCCATTCCTAAACTATTGAAGGTCCTGGAAATTTAACCATGTCAGTGAAGTCTTTTTTACATTACCTTTCTTTTTTAAAAATGTATTTGACAGAGTTAGACAGTGAGAGAGAGAGAGAGACAGAGAGAAAGGTCCTCCTTCCGTTGCTTCACCCCCAAAATGGCCGCTACAGCCAGAGCTATTGCCAATCTGAAGCCAGGAGCCAAGTGCCTCCCCCCAGTCTCCCACACAGGTGCAGGTTCCCAAGCTCTTGGGCCATCTTCCACTGCCCTCCTGGGCCATAGCAGAGAGCTAGACTGGAAGAGGAGCAGCCGAGACTAGAACCTGGTGCCCACATGGGATGCCAGTGCTGCAGGCAGAGGACTAACCAAGTGAACCACGGCGCCAGCCCCTACATTACCTTTCAAAAATTATGTATGTATGTAGGTAGGTAGGTAGGTGTTTGAGACAGGGAAAGAGAGAAAGAGAGATAATACCTTCCATTGTTTCACTCCCCAGTTTCCACCCTAGCTGGGTCTGATCCAGACCAGAGCCAGGAGCAAAGAACTCCACCCAGGGTGACAGGGGCTCGAGTACTCAAGACATTTTCCACTGCCTTCCAAGGCACATTAGAAAGAAGCTGGATCAGAAGTGGAACAGCTAGGACCTGAATTGGCACTCATATACAGGATGTCATTACTAGGAGTGGGGGCTTAAGGCTGATCCCTGTTTTTGCATTATTAAGAAAAATAGATGTCCTTTAAGTATTTAGGAAACAAAAATGAGTCAAAAGAAGCCAAATCATGTTCTTGAAGCTTTTGGAAAATTCCTTGTTCAATGACAGGAGTGAGCAGGAGCATTGTCAAGGTGAGGATGGACTCTGATGAAAGTTTCCCATGTGTTTTTCTGCTCAAGCCTTGGCTAATTTTCTTAAAACACTGTCTAGGTAACCAGAGGTCATTGTTCTCTAGCCCTTCAGGAAATCAACAAACAAAATGTGTTAGGCATCTCACAGAATTATCACCGTGACCTCTGCTCTTGACCTGTTTTTCTTTGACTGGACCACTTTCCTTGGTAGCTGTTGCTTTTATTGTGCTTTGTTTCACTATCATATTAGTAAATCAGGTTTCATTCCCCATTGCCAGTCTTCGGAAGAAATCAAAATCAAGATCTTGGTCTCCCTTATTAAAATTTCCATTGAAAGCTGTGCTCTTGTCTGCAGCTGATATGTGTGTGACAGTTTTAGCACCCACGTAGTCCCAGCTCTGCTCCTGACTCTAGCTTCTTGCTAATGATGACTCTAGAAGGCAGCAGGTGATCACTTCCTGCCACTCGTGTGGGAGACCAAGACTGAGTTGTCAGATTCTATCTTTAGCCTGGCCAAACCCTAGGCATTGTGGGTATTTGGGGAGTAAACCAGCAGATGGGACATGTCTGTCTCACTGCCTCTCAAATAATAATAAAAAAAAATGTAAGCTGAGTCACTAGAGATGCACCTGCTGTGAATCATTAGCCCTGTTCAAGCAGGGCATGAACAAGGTGAATTTTTCCTTGCAAACTGATGGGAATGGTCTGCCACTAGGGGCTTCGTCTTCAACATTGTGTTGTCCCTTCTTAAAATGAGTTCTTCATTTGTAAACAGTTGCTTTTTGGGGGCCTTTTTTCACATAAATTTTTTATAAAATATCTGTGATTTCACTATTCTTCCACTCAAGCCTCACTGTAAATTTTATGTTTATTTTTATGTTTTATCAGAATTCATCTTACTCTGGTAGGTGCTCTTTTCAAACTGTCTTATCTGTTGAAGTGCCTCCCCCTGGGTCCTGTTCAGACATGCTATAACAACTTCAGATGAATTTAATTTGGTGCAAAAATTTAGAAGTCCAAGCATGATTTTTTCGTATTATGCATTTTCCATGAATGTTTGGAGGAGGACACATGAATTCAGAGAAATTACTTCAACTTCCTAAGTCTTACATCGCTCATTTGTCAAATAAAAATATTCTGTTGATTTTATAGAGCTTTTGTGAGTTCTTTTGGATAATTAATGTGACATACATGTGGGCATTTTACCAAATAATGTCTAACACATATATATATATATATATATACATATATATGTATATATATATGTATATATTCCTTTTACTGGAAAGACAGAAATCTATAGAGTATATATATGCATATATACATATACATATATACACATACACACACACATACACGTAGATATCTCCCACCCACTGGTTCACTCCTCAAATGCCCACAACAACCAGAACTGGGCCAGGTAGAAGTCACAAGGTAGGAACTCAATGCAGTTCTCCCATATGGGGTGGCAGGGACTGGGCTACTTGCATTACCAGGAAGCTGAAACCAAAACTCAAGTCCAGGCACTCTGATGTGGGTTGTGACTATCCTAAGTGGCTTTTTTCCCCCAAATGCCTATTTTTAGTTATTCTTTTAAGTTCCCTCTACATAAATGGTTTCTCTATGGAATATTTTAAGAGAATTTTTATGCAGATACATTGTCTATATTTTAAGAGATACTTTTAATTATCTTGTGGAGAAAAATAATCTTTCAATGCTACAGCAGGATTAGTCCTTGGGACGAAAGTCCTTTATAAAAGTGAAATATACATGAAAGTGAGTCAAAGTGTGATCTCCTCTAAAATGTTGGTTATTATTCATTATTCACTAGAAAGTTTTGTTAATGTGTGTATGTTTGTGGCTCTACAACTATAACAGAGTTAAATGTGATGGAAATTTTGAATGTCAATAATTTATAACTAATTCTTAGAGCCTGGGGAACTGAGTGACAAGCAGATTGGAGATTCCAAAGGCTTTAGCTTTATCGTAAAGCACACTAAAACAAAATCTTTGGGTTATGGTCTTTTACTGGTGACCCTGCAGTACTAATCTTGGAATATGTAAATTAACAGATATCTGTGTGGTCAAAGTTGTCATAAATAGTAATAAAGAATGGAATTCTGAATTTCACCAATCTGATCATCTTGTTTATTTTTAGAGTAAGTCAGAGGAGTAATGAGTCCACGAAGATTAACTTATCTCTGCAATGACTATTTTTTTTTTGACAAGCAGAGTTAGACAGTGAGAGACAGAGAGACAGAGAGAAAGGTCTTCCTTCCATTGGTTCACCTCCCAAATGGCTTCCACAGCTGGCACGTTGTGCCAATCCGAAACCAGGAGCCAGGTGCTTCCTCCTGGTCTCCCATGGGGGTGCAGGGCTCAAGCACTTGGGCCATCCTCCACTGCCTTCCTGGGCCACAGCAGAGAGCTGGACTGGAAGAGGAGCAACTGGGACAGAATCCAGTGCCCCAACCGGGACTAGAACCAAAACTAGGAGGATTAGCCAAGTAAGCCACGGTGCTGGCCTGCAATGACTATCTGTAGCCCAAACCCTATTCCTTTTACAGTATGCTCAAAATAAGTCCTCACTCTGGAGAAGTTAAATTGATATAATTTACTTGCAGTCATTTTAAGTCACCTTATCAAAGAAGCTTTCCTTGATGGCCCTGTTACAAAATGGCAGACTCCATCTGCTATCCCAGCCACCTTCAGTCTTCATAGCATTCATCCACCTACATCCATCCATCCATCCATCCATCTATCTGTCCAGCTGTTCATCTATCTACCCACATACCTGTAATCTATCAGTTTAGCATCTATATGTCTCTCCTATCTGATCATCTAGGCTTTTCTAGTATCAGATATCACCACATACCATTTGTTATCAAACATCAGCACAGTACTCCCCACTAGAATTCAAACTCTATAAGTCCCCAAAAGTATGCCTTGATCCACAATGTTCTTGGTAAATGTTATTTGATTTAACATACACGCATGTTCATAATTATAACTTGCAGACTTACACCAAATAAAAGTCTTTATCATGCTAATTCAGCTAGGAAACTTCTCCATATAAAATAGTTTGGTGATTATGATTTCCATTCAGGAATGGTTTAAAATGTGACCAAACTGTGTTGTAAAAAATGAGATACATTTTGGCTATGTTTTTTTAAAGTGGGTTAGAACCCATAGCAGAAAATAGCACAGTGCCTCCAGGAGCTCCAGATGACTCAGACCCAGGTATGCATCAATCTTTCCAATCACATGAGAAGCACCCTTTTTGTAAAATCTTCCCAATAAGGATCCTTCTCTCCTCATCAAGGCTTTTCCTATAAATCCTCACCTTTGCAAATTTTAAAATTAAAGGAGAAGACAAATCCATTACTGATTGGCTGGTTGGTTTTGCTCTGGTCATTACCATGACACCTTCTGTGTCGATCCCCACTTGATTTGAGCCAGTAATAGCTAATCTTGTTGGTGGACTCATGCAAGGCTATGGCCTGGCCTGCTGGAACCCATTAAGCATATAGAATGGAGGATAATGATCTATTATGTGAATAGACAGCATCTATTTCTAGCAGAATCCGAAGCTGGAAACAATGGGGCATTCATAACAGATGTATGCCACAGCCTCTGCTCCTCTAATAGTTACAAGTCAAGTCAAGAAGATGGAATGCAAGAAGAAATAACTTTATTATCTAAAGCAATGGATGATCAGTCAGTGTTGTGGATCTTGTTTTTGTCAGCTTTGAGGTGCATTTTCCCAATGTAGGTTAACTGCCAACTGATTCTGCACGCAGCACGGTAGATAGCCTGGCTGGCTCATGTATTCATTTGTCTGTCCTCTCATTTTTTCACTACACATTAATTAAGAGCCCACTGGGTGCCAGCAGGGGTCGAGCAGGAGCAACAGGCAAGGTCGTGGCATGGTCTGTGCTCTGGGGGACACCACAGCCCAGGGAGAAACACAGCTGCAGAATCAAATCATTACAAGTGATGGGAGACTGAAAAGTGATTCCTGAGGGCCTTCTCAGATTCTCAGTTTTTGCCACTATACGGTTCTGTGCTTTTTGGGTTTGATTATTTTAAATGAATGTGTAGGGAGAAAAGAGAGCACGGTTCCTCTCATCCTAGGAACTAGGTCCTTTTATATTCAGATACGCGGGGTTTTTTATTTTTAAAATATTTATGTATTTATTGGAAGGCAGAGCTATAAAAAGAGAGAAAGGGTGGGAGGGAGAGAGAAAGAGAGAGAGAGAGGGAGAGGGAGAGGGAGTGGGAGAGAGAGAGAGAGAGAAAGAGAGGGAGAGGGAGTGGGAGAGAGAGAGGGAGAGGGAGAGGGAGAGGGAGTGGGGGAGAGAGAGAGAGAGAGAGAGAGAGAGAGAGAGAGAGAGAAGAAAGGGAAAGTGAGCCCTTTCATCTGCTGATTTACTCTCCAGATGGCTGCAAAGGCCAGCACTTGGGCCAGGCCAAAGCCAGGAGCCTGGAGCTTCATCTGGGTCTCCCATATGAGTGACAGGGACCAAAGGACTTGGTCCATCTTCTGCTGCTTCCCCAGGTGCATTAAACCAGTGCCCCTATGGGTAGCCAGTGTCATAGGCAGTGGCTTAAACTGCTGTGCCACAATGCTGGCCCCCAGTTCCACTGGTTTTCAGAGAAGTCTTTGATTCACAGTAATAAACTAAATTATCCCGTTTGAGATCTGTCCTTCTAACTATGCTGTCCTTCTTAGAGAAAGAGGGATACATCGGGAAAGGTTGGGTGAACTTGACTGGAAAGGTGTGGAAGAGAGTTTGTATGCATATATTAGCAGCAGTACTGAGACACCTACAAACTGATTCACAAAACCTTGAGAAGAAGGTTCAGGAACTGCTGCCTCTGGGCTTCCTGTTCTCCATAAGGAGCACCATGCTGGAATTTCTCGTAGAAAGCAGGGGAGAAGTACAGCTCACAATCTGAAGATATTCACACCTTTGCTGAACTCTTTCGCAGTACAGCAGCATTAGCAGGAGCGACAGAAACAAGTTATGAGCCACTTATGTAGGCTCCATGGGAGACTTGGATCTCACTGAGGTCACGGAGTTGAGTGTTCTCTGGGAATTGGGGCTACTCTGATAGGCCCTATCTGGAGGCCTGACATCGGGAGATAAGACTAAGTCCAGCTAGAATTAAAAGCCCAGAATTAGCTGGAATTCAGGACCAAAAACCTTTGGGTTCAAATTGCAAAATGCCTGTGGTTGGCAGCTTCAGTCTCCTTCGAAGGAGTTTTGGCTCTGGGAGTGAATAGTGAGACACACGTTAGTAACAGGGAGGACTTTTTCTGAGCAGTGTGCACCATAAATTCAGCCCCGTGTGGTACAGTGTACCCTTTCCACGGATCTTGTGATTTTCTTATCTTGTGTCTCCAGGAGACTACTCTGCCACTTCTTCAGCATCCGTGTGTGGATGACCAGGAAAATGTTTGACAGTTTAGAAGATTGCAGTAGCTGTGTGTAACTTGCATGTGTATATCTCTTTAAAATATCAGAAACAGAAGTTATTAAAACATGAAGCAGCAGACAGCGATGATGACATTGTATTTGTTATTTGTATTTCCTATTTAGTTCCTAGAATTTTGTCTTTCAAAAATAGGGAGTATGGCCAACCCATGTATGTTTTTTTTTTTTTTTACTTTGTAGCAAAATATCAAAATAATAATGCGTGTAATTAATAGGTTTAGGGAATGGACTTAACAATAGGATGAGAATTTACTTATAAATGATTTAAGCCAAGAATTATATTTCTTGTGTTTTTATTATAATTAGATACTCTTAATATTCCTGCATCAAAATAAAGTTTACAACTCGAGCTGTTAACAAATAAACTTTCATGACCTTTATTTTCCTACCCCCAAGTGAAACAAAGTATGATACAGCACATGGGAGAGGTGGAAGATTCAAATATGCCTGTGTTCTCTTCTTTCCATCAGGAGTGCCTTGGCTGCCGACCCAGGTACTCTTAGCAGAGTCGAAGGTTGCCAGCGCCTGCAGAGTTCAGAGTGCATGCTGCTTTTTTGTGATGTTCGTTTTGTAAAAAGAATTGCTCAGTAAGCATCGCAGAGGAGTTCTGTCAGGCCAGCCACTTAGGACCACATTCCTAGGTAGATCCACACTTTCTTTTTAACTTCCTTCATTTGCATAAAGGGAACAAGTTCCGTCTATTTCACATATACAATTTTAAGAGCATAATGATACTTCTCACCCTATGCTCTCTCCCTCCCACCCAACTTTCTCCTTTTCTTATTTTTATTTTAAATTTTACAATGGTGTATTTCAATTTACTTTATAATCACAAGCTTAACCCTCCACTAAATAAAGAATCCAGCAAGGATTAAGTAGTTCCTCAAGAGTGTAGACAAAGGCTATAAACAGTAATCAAATCTTAAAATGTCAGTTTTGCTCATATACAATACTTTCTACATTTCAGTAATTCTGGCCTGATGGTGTCGTCTGTTAGTCTGATACTTCCAATGACAACTCAGATTCAGTGTCGAAATGTCTTCTTACACTGAGTGTGGGAATGGAACTGTGGTATAAACTATTAACTCCATTAACTGCTTCCATTTTCCCCCATATGTAGTTATGTGATGTCATAGCAGTAAGTTATGTTTTTATTTTATTAATATGTATTCTTTAATTATGAAAGCACATTTGTTTTAATATTGTATAACTGCAAAATACAGTTGGATCATGATCTTTCCTATAACTTCAAGAAGTTTTTATGACCCCAAAATAGTAACATGCCATGTAGAAGGAAAATACAACAAAACAAATCTTTAACAGTGGGATCTGTCTAGCAAATTATAGATTATGGTTGATATTTCAAGAGGCCTTGGGAGAGCTAGAAAAGCTATTAAAAGTAGTCACATGATTACTTAATTAAAAATCTCGTCTAAAAATGACAAATATAAATGGCTACAGTGCAACAAGGAGCATACTTACGTGGCATGAATTGCCAAACAGAGCTAAGATCGTGGCATTTACCTTTTCAAGTTCACTGTGAGTTGTCAAATTCCATGGTTAATCTTAGAGACCAGCATTTTCTGAACCTAAGTGTCAGAGAAAATACGTTTGCATTTCAGTTGTTCTGGTCCAGAAAAATCAATTCCACATCATAATTCTGCCTTTGTGGCTCCATATTTTGTCACCGATGTTGTGCCATCACATTGCAAACGTGTCCTAGTGCTTTAAAGAGCTGTAATATGTGCGTTTCAGAGACTCTTAGATACCTCAGTGGTGAAACTGTGTAGGTAGAGCTTTTCTGATGTCTTACATGAAGAATTGACTGGAAAGGTAGTCATTGGATGATAAAGTGATAAAACTTAAAAAGAAAATCTGGCTTTTCTATATTTAGTTCAGTGGATAACATACAGGGACAAACAGGAGAAATGTAGGCGTAGCTGTTACTTCCTCTGTAATGTTGTCACTTAACTCATTTACTTTTAATTATGGCCACTGTTTTCTGCCAGTAGGAAAATGTAGGTGATTTGGACCTTGGACTATGAAACCCTGGGTATAGAAACTCCAGAATGTTTTCTTCTAATGCTGCTTAAGAGGTAAACTATTTTTAAATAAAATGCAAGCTGGCATTTTCCCAGGAGCACACATTGTGGCACAGATGTTAAGTGAGACTGGCATCCTTCTCATTCAACTCCCTGCCAGTGTGCCTGGGAAGCAGCAGGTGATAGATCCGATACTTGAGTCCCTGTCACTCATGCGGGAGACTGGATTGTGTTGTTCCTAGATCCTGACTTCCACTTGGCCCAATCCAGGATGTTGTAGTCATTTGGGTAGTAAACCAGCGGATGGAAGACCTCTCTCTCCTCACTCCCCTCACTCCTCTCCCTCTAGACTGCTCTGCCTTTCAAATTAAATTAATCTCTCTTTTTTTAAGTTTTCCCAGAGAGGTAGGCATATATCCAGCCGTTAGGACACAGTTTATGACACCCAAGTCCCACGTTGGAATGTCTGGCCATTGAAGACATTTGGGGAGTTGACCAGTAGATGGGAATTCATTCATTCATTCATTCGTTCATATTCTCTCTCTCTCTCTCTCTCTCTCTCTCTCTCTCTCTCTCTCTCTCCACCTTCCTCAGTCATAAATAAACAAAAAGATGAAAATGTTCCCAGAAGTAAATTTCAGGTAGTCAAATAAATCTTAACTGTATGTAAAATGTAAATTCACTATTACTTTTTGTAATGTAGTAACAATGTATAGAAAGTATACACTGCCTAACGTCACCTGTATAGGCTCAGATTCTCCTGTGAGACAGTTCTTCAGCATCTTGAGATTGGCTTGTGGAATCTAAGGTGGAAACACGTTATCTGATTTTTAAAAACATGAACGTTTGCTGGGAGTGGGTGTTAATCCTTGTGGTTCCAATGTCCCAATTCCTTGTTGACCTCCCTATGGTAATTCCTGGCCCCAGTTTTTGACTCACCTTTATGCTAATGCAGACCCTGAGCAGTTGGCGGCTCAAGCGCTTGGGTTCCTGCTGCCAGCTTAAGAGACCTGGATTGACTTCCTGGCTCCTGCCCTGTCCTGAGCGCATTCCTGGTTCTTATTGGTATTTGGAGAGTGGAGCAGCAGATGGGAGCTCTCTGTCTCTCTGCCTGTCAAATAAAATACATTTTTTTTTTAATTTAAAGTGTGTAAAAACTAAAAGCTTTATTGATTTAACTTCCCTAACTTTAATTTGTCATCTTAAAATTCACATTTCAGTTAATTTTTAATATACTCACCATCTAATATACTGTACCATCTAATTTTAGAACCCCAGAAAAGAAAATTTGTACCCATTAGCAGTCACTCTCCTTCCCCTCAGCCCACTTCAGTCATCTCTCAGTCCCTGGCTGCCACTGACCAACTTCCTGTCTCTCTGGTTTTGCCTATTTTGGATATTTTATAAAAATGGAAGCTTATGACATGTGGGCTTTTTATGTCTGATTATCTTTCACTCAATATGATTTTTTGAGGTTCATCCATTTTTTTTGTAGAAGGTACTTCATTCCTTTCTACTGCCAAATAGAATCTCATTGTCTGCACATACTGCATTGTGGTACCCATTCATCAAGTGGTACGTATCTGAGTTGTCTCTAATTCTTGGCTTCTGTGAATAGTGCTGCTGTGATCGATCCTGTGCAAGGTTTGGGATGTTCATGCGTTTCTTTTCCCTTGGATGAATATTTCAAAGTGGCTGCACCAACTTACATTTCTGCCAACAATGAATGAGAGTGACAGTTTCACCCACATTCTTGCCAACACTATTTGTTTTAAATTTTCACCCCCTTTGTACTTCATGGTTTTGGTTTGTACCTCCCTAATGACTACCATTCTTGATCAGCTTTTCAAATGCCAATGGGACACTTGTGTTTTCCTTAGAGAGAGGTCTATTCACATTGTTTTGTTCATTTTTAGTTGGATTATCTTCTCATACTAGGTCTATTCACATTGTTTTGTTCATTTTTAGTTGAATTATCTTCTCATACTAGGTTTTAAGAGTTATTTATATATTCTAGATACAAGTGCCTTACAAGAAATGTGATGTGCAAATATTTGTTGGGTTATGGTTTCACTTTGTAGTATTCGTTGAAATACAAACCTTGTATTTCAATGTATCTGTGTTTTCTTTTTTCACTTGGTTTTGGAAGTCATATCTAGAAAACAATTCACAATTTTATTCCTAATTTTTTTCTAAGAGTTTCATTCCTTGTTTTAGGCCTCAAGTCCATTTTGATTTAGTTTTTCATATGATATGAAGTAGGGATTGAACTTTATTCTTCATTGGGCAATGGCTGAAGAGGTCATTCTTCCCCTTTGAATCATCTTGGCACCTTTGTTGGAAATCAGTTAACTATTTGGTTGATTTGAACAGTGAATTGCATGGTATTTTCTTCTGGAAAGTTTAAAAAAATTACTAATACAATGCCTTTGCTTGTTATTAGGTCCATTTGGATTTGACATATTTCTTCCTCAGTGAGTTCTGGTACTTTGTCTTTCTTGGAATTTTTCATTTCATCTAGATTATTTGTTGGCATAATCTTATCTGCTTTTTCAAAGGAATTGTCAGCACCAGATTTTAGTCTTATTGCACAATTCCTAGATAAATGCCCACAAAATTTTTAGTAAGCCAACTTAATGTATTAAGAAAATAATTAATTTTAAAGTTATCCACATGTTATTAGTTTGCAATTTTCCAAGGATTGAGACAAATAAATTTCTTCCTAGCTCCTCATTGATTGAATATCTGCTGAGAGACTCTGAGGTCATGCAATGACCCTGAATCCCACACCTTTTGTCACCAGGATGCCCTTGGAATCCTTGGAAACTTTCTGGGCTGTTTATCCCACTGAATTATATTTAGGACTCACAGTCAACTTGGGCCATGGTTGCTAGTTTTTTCCTTGGCGAATTTCCTTATGAAATGAAAGAACATGGGTAAATCTGTGATCTCTCTAAAGGTCCCACGAATGTAGGACAGGTTACAGAGTTTGGTCCAGTCCTGGATTGCCTCTGTCATGTTGCCCAGTTGTGCTGTTTCTTTCCATTTCTGCATTCCAACCCCTTTCCCTCTACTCACAGCAGAATCTCTGGGCAACAGAAATTGAAAAGTCACTGACAAGCTCATTCCATCTGCTTGTTATAGATCTGAATTTAGTTTAGATGCATCTTGAATAGAGACCATGCTTCATTCCCTAGTGAAGCACAGTGCCTGGTGCGGAGAAGGTATTTAGTGCACAGCAACTCCAAACCTGTTTTACTGAAGTTCAAGTGTATCATTTGATTTCTCTTTCTACTAAGTACATCCTCAGGTTCTCATCTCCTTTGTTAATGTTAGTTTTCAGCAATGCCCCAGTACTGTTTATATTGACATCCTAATGCACTTTTAGTCATTATGTGATAATCAAGGTTATTTCTACTTGAAACATTTTCTAATATGGAATGAAAGAGTCTAGTTGGGTGAAAAGACAGGTGGTATTTTTATTAAAGCAAAAATAATATAATCAAGGAAAAAAAAAAAAAAACAAGAAAATCCTAACTAAATCTGACTCTGCCTTGTGGGTACATTTGTATTCCTGAGGCCCATATCATTGGTGACTTAGGCACTGGACCTCTTAGGGTCTTAGAAAAGAAGATCCCTAAAGGAAGTAAAACCAGTCAAGTGTGCAGTGGACATCTCTATAGCCTGTTACTTTCTTTGTGAAGTTCATGTTTCTTTCCTGGCATTTTCATATTTTTACCTTGACTTAGGCTTGGGTTTCATTCAGGTTTACTCAATTGTTTATTCATGGCATCCAGCAAATCTGATTGGGTACCTGTTTTATATACAGCAGTAGCTTAGCCATCTGGGTTTGACAGAAATGGTCTCTTCTCTTAAGGAGCTTCCACTCCAGCAGGAGAGGCACATTTTCTATCGTGAATGCCACGTGGTCACATAGCTCAGACGGAAGGAGAAGGAGGACAAGAGCTATCTGTGTCCACGGAGCTGTGGCTGCAAGGCCATTTTTCAGCCTACCCAACTGTACTTCTCTCTAATGGAGTCCAGCTCCTTCCTGAGATGCTAATCTTTGTCCAAGGATTTAGTCCTAATCCTCAACCCCTAATTCTGGTTGGCTGTGAATTTCTTGACAAATATAAGGAAAAAAAAAACTAACACGTTTTTAAAGATTGTGTTTTGTAGCACTGGTATTGCCACTCTGACAGGAGCTAATAATCTTGTTCACTAATCTCTTCCTCTCCCTCCATGAAAATGGAGCCACCTTAGAGCTTGTGTGTGTTCCCTGGAGCTTTCTGTATGTCCAAATAATGCGCTTGTTTGCTCTTTAACATAGACAGCCCACACGTATCCTCCGAGGCTCCGGCTTTAGAGGGGACCAGACCAGTTATGAACTCATTAAAAATGTAAGATAGCTGAGTGCCAACTGGAGTGCCTACATTGTAAATGTTAGAAACACTCCCTAAAGAGTCATGTATAAGTATGATAATGAAAGAGTAGCATTTTTGTTCACATAAAAGAGTGCACATTAATTGTGGGTTCATTCTCTATTTATTTGCTGTGTGACAAGTAAGATGCTCCAAGTAACACAAGGAGTTCAATGGAGAGATGTCCAAAGCCTTGGAAGGAAACCATCTAGAGAATTAATTAGATGGACAGAGTGTGATGGCAATTCTACCTCAAAGGCACTGTTGTGCAGCTCTAACAATCTTCATCACTGTACATTCTCTTTTCCCCAAACACTTTTATTTAACAATAAAATCAATTCTAAGAATCAAAATATTTTTAAAAGACAAAAATGATGATAGATGCTACAAAAATACTCTTAGACATGGTGGACAGTGGTGAGAGCCATGTAATGAAGATGCAGCCTGCTGCCATCCACTTGTCAGTCTTTTATCATTTCAGTTTCTTCCTGCAGGCTTCCACTGATTGTTATAATTAGGGGTCATTCCTCAAAAGTCCTCCTTCCCACTCCTTCCAACATACCATACATTTAGCAATTATTTGGTCCTCAGAGTTTCTAAAGTGTTCCATCCCACGTGTATTCTAGGTTTGTCCAGTGTCCCCCTACATGTAAACAGATTGTGTGTGTGTATGTGTGCTGGTTCCAAGTCCTAGCTGCTCTTCTTCTGATCCAGCTCTCTGGATGGGAAAGCAGTAGAAGATGGCCCAAGTCCTTGGGCCCCTGCACCCATGGGGGAAACCTGGAAAAAGCTTCAGGCTCCTGACTTCAGATCAGCCCAGCTCTGGCCACTGGGGAGTGAACCATCGGATGGAAGACCTCTCTCTCTCTCTCTCTGCCTCTGTAACTCTTCCTTTCAAATAAATAAATACATATTTTTTTTAAAAAAAGAGAAATCTTTTAAAAATTGTGTTGTCCAAGAGAACAGATCAGTATGTAGATGAATGAGTCTTGAACAGATACTTTTATTCTCAATTCTGCATTTTTTCTATCATGTTCTGCCTTACAAATCATCTCAGTTCACTGGATTCTAGTAAGCACACAGGGTGGCAGCCCTGACTCTGTCTTCGTTTGAGGCAAAGAGATTTGCATTGCTCATCAACCTTGACAGCTGGGGAAGAATCTTAGGGGAAGGCAGTTGCCAGAAAATCTCAAGCAGAGAAGCAGAGGTTACAACCTGGGCTTCATGATGGATGTTCCTGCAAGAGGCAGTAGCAGAGAGTAGGTGAGGGATATCTGATGAAAGAAAAATGAGAATCTGTTTTCCAATGAGCAGAACTCAATGCAACATTATCCCAGGTCTATAAACAGCCTGTTAACATGGAACTTTTCCCAAGATCGTTTCATTGAAAGACTCTAAGAAGTCAATGGATTTTTAGCAAAGTTCCAGGAAGGTGGTAAGTCACATGTGACTCTGGTACCCTGTAGGTATGGCTGTCCATTTTACGGGAGAGGGGTGGTAAGAAAATGGGCTGAGAGATATGGGATGTGTTCAGAGAAGAAAGGGCTCCCGGAGCCCTCTCAGGAAACAGGGGGAATCGAGACCCGGGAGGCGAGGCTGAGCCTTCGAAGGGTCTTCAGCAGGAAGCGGGCAGGTGCCCACTTTTGAGTATTCGTTCTTCTGGCCAGCAGGTGCAAGCGCTGGGGGAGCTGAGAGAGGTGGCAGGAAATAGCTAACCAGTCCCGGCAGTCGTGGGAAGGCGAAGACGAGGTCCTGAAATAAAGCTCTGGCTTTTCCCGTGCTCCCGGAAAGAAAGACTCAGGTTAGCGAATTTGCAAGCACAACCAACACTTCGAGGGCAAGATTCGGGACATGAGAATTTTCTTTTGAGTGAGAATATGGACAATCTGCCTGTCTTACAGGGTTCCGAACTGTTCCCAAATATTACTCCTGCTTTTCTGGCCAGATTGCTGTATCATTCAGAGCCTAGACTACAGCTTCACGTCCCCCGTACCTTCTGCTTGACCTTGTTCTAATAGAATGCTGCTGTCAGGGGCCGCTGAGCTGTGAACAGCCATTTCCACCTAGTGCAAAGGCCCGAGTGCTGAGCTTTGGGAATTTTATGCTCACTTTTTGCCTGCTTTCATGACTGTCAGGCCATCAGCTGTCACATCTCATGATTCCCAGTATGCCCACCTCTGATGATTTCAAAAGAAAGGTGAATTCATATCAGGCTTTGTGAGCGTCTGTGAGGAGTGTCTAAAGAAGGATCAGATTTGAAGCCTCTCAGATCACATCTTGGCCTAATCATTTTAAAGCGTTAATCTGATAAGTTGCATAATAACGCTGCTCTTTATACTCACAGATTCCCATTTGTACCTTCCTTCTTATGCATACCAGCAAAACAGAAATCCTCTCTCAAGTTTATGGGCCAGAGCACAGATATTTATTTCATTATTTGTAGTCTCCATGATAAATGCCCAGACAGCTCCCTTTGCATAGTCATTCCGAGGTCAGAGGGAGCAAGAGTGTCACCCTGCAAGTTGTCCAGAAAAGTGGCTTCATCAGAAACTTAGGGAAGGTTTGACACTAAGTGCCAATTAAAATATGGCCATTGTGGGGGGAGGGGCACAATCATGGCAGATATAATCTGAATTAGTTCAAATTAAGTACTGTGGTTGTGAGAAATGGTTTAGTTAAACCAGAGCCTAACTTGGGGTGAGGAGCACACTCTGCCTCTCCCTTTGTCTTTGGCTCCCTGGACAACAGTACACTTGCACCTGTGACTAAATTGCCTGATGTGGCATGTACTCAGATCAAGCGTGAGCATACCTGAGCTGGCCTGATGCTTCGGAGAAACACGCTCTACAGCTGTAAGCCATGGAATTCGACTGTACAACACCTGCGTCCATGCACTGAAGCAATCAGGATTAAACACTGCAAGCGGACCCGAGTTTGGTGCAGTGGTGAAGATTCTCCTGCTGCCCACATCCCATTGTGGAATACCTGGGTTCTGGTCATGATTCTGTTCTCAGCTTCAGCTTCTGCTGATGTACACCCTGGGGAGCAGCAGGTATTGGCTCATGCGAATGAGTCTCTGCCACTCACATGGGAGACCCAGATGGAGTTCTGACTCCTGGCAATTTAGAAGTGAACTAGCAGGTGGGTGTTCTCTCTCTCTGTTTCTCTGCCTTACAAGTTATGTGTTTGTGTGTGTGTGTGTATGTGTATACATATATATGTGTGTATGTAGATACATATATTATATATATATATATATAAATGAATGATAAAATTCTCTGTAAAAAGAAAAATATACAATATCAGTCAACAGATCCCAGATTCTTGGCTTCTAAAACTCAACATTCCTTCATTTTTCAGATTTTTTCCTTAAAATCTGGCCACCAGGCTAAATGCTTTCCCTGGCATACTATTTTAATTGAGCCCATTTATGGAGTTAACATTAACGATCAGAAGGTATGTAAGATGTCATGTTGCAAATTATTACAGACAGATGTAGTCTTATGAATGAAAACAAATATTTAAAAGTAAGCTCTGATGTCCTTTTCTTGTGATGAGCACCCTTAATTTTTCATTTTTCTTAAAAGGCTCTAATTCATGGACTAGATTAATCAGTCAGTGGAGAGACAGAGAGGTAGGGGGACTATTCTGAGACAGTGAGCAGCTAATAACAATGGTTAACCTATAGGAGGCCTTCTCTAGGTCCCTGTGTTGTACTTGCATGGATTGTGCTTCATCAGTGCGACAAGCCAGACACCCAGCAGTTGTCACATGGCAAGCCCACGTGGGCCAGCAGCAATTCTGTCAGACTGCGCTGGTGGAGAGTTGTTGAGATGCTGGGAATAGAAAGAGGAGCATCCGTGGGTTTGTGGCGAGCGGGAGTGGATTTGCTTTTCAGAGCAGTACAATGGGCTCCTTTCCAAGCCAGTGGAAGAGGCTAGCAGTGATGACACTGAACCCAAAGAATGGCGTGTGGGGGGCCACCCATGCGGAGGACCATTGGGGCTTCAGTAGCAGCCATGCTCCTGGATGACCATTGCCACATTCCTTGAGGTTTTGGGAAGTCAATTAATAGCATTCCTCCATCCTCTATGTTTTGAGCAAATAGGAAAATGGATGTTGGGTTGTTAGGCCTCAATACCTGGTGTATTACTGAGAAAGGCAGTGTGGGGAACTCAGCGAGCGTGGCATAGCCAACATCTGCTCAGCTTGCACCTGACCCCAGGCAGCAGGTGGACCAGTGGCATAGGGTTGTGAGTGGGCAGCGGGGCAGAGAAGACAGCGCTCCAGTGTCCTGAGCAAAGACAAGCATGAGAGAGGAGAAAACTGTCCCCCTTATTTCAAAAAAAAGAACACGATTTCTCCCCAACGACTGACCTCTCCCACTGCTTTTAGATGGGAGAGGTTTGTGCAGCAAGAAAATCTTTCATTAGGTCAGAAACATTGAATTAAATAAAAGGGGAGGATAAATGATATAATAATTATTTGGGGAAATGCTTGCATCAAGGTGTGGGAAATTTAAAATGCTTTGGACACAAACCTTAGCCAGTTTAAATTAGTCCCAGGGAGCTCAGATAATCACAAATTCAATTTGGTTTAATCTGGAATTAAGACTTTTCTTCTTCTCTGATTAGGCCATAAATAAATAGGCCGGAGTAAATTTTTCAGTGATTGGACCTTAATTATAAAAGAGGGAAGAAAAATAGGAAACAAAGTAGAGTGAAAGAGGGGCAGAAATATCTCACTAGTATGCTAATGGATAGACTAAACGAAGTAGTCAATATGTGTTAACTGAACCATGCTTTGAAAAAAAAAAAAAAAATGCCCTAGCTAGCATCCAGTATCAAGGAGAATGGACTCTTTTGGCCAAGAATCACTTTTGGTTATTTTGATTAGGAGGTCCTTGTTCTTTTTCAGGCTACAAAATCCAGGTCAGTAAGGATCAAGGCCAAGAAGCCCTACCCCTATATCTGCAGTCTGATGAAAATATGGGGGTCAAAATGCTTGTAGATAAAGCAGTAGTGTCATTGGGTATGAGCTCACTGCAAGCCCGCTCACTACCTATGTCTTTAATGCCCTGTCAAGAGAGACTGTCCAATTAACTGTTCTTTAGGACTCTTGAAGAGTTATTTTCCTTGTGGTCTCTGCAACATCCTTATCTAAATCAGCAGGTCATTCTAGTCTTCCAAGCCTTTATCATCTATGCCACCAAAATGTCTACCTTTATATCATGGCGAAGTCACCCCATATTTATGGGCAGTAAATAAAAACAACAAGAAAATGAAGTCAATCTTGGCCTATTTATGGTGTCAGCTGTGTCTGATATTCTTTATTTCCCTTTCTTAGAAACAGAAGTGGTTGAGTTAAGCTTTAGCTGTGGATTTAGAGGAGTATAGTACACACCAAAATACGATGTGTTATTCATAAAGTTTGGAGAACTAAATAATCCTGCATATATGATGATGATGGTATCTGAGTATTCACTAGGAATCTAATAAATGTCTTATCTCATTTAATAAACCTAGTTCATTTCCAGTCATAATTATCAAGATATAAAGCCAGCTGAGATAACTGTGAAACTTTACATGATAATAAATGTTGCTATTCAAATAGATTTGCATGCTCTGAATTGAAATGAGAACTATCATCTCAACAGTTAGAAACATATTATGCTGCCTAAAAGCACCTCTAATCTGGGCTACTGCAAACGTCTCCCCATGTAATAGCCAGGTTATTTTTAGTAAAGAGAATTGAACAGATGAAGACGATCATATGGTCCTAAATTAAATCTGTTAAGAGTGCATACAAGTGAATCACTGTATATCTGTAAGTCTTTATTTGTCCCATTGTTTAAATTCTGTGAAATGAGACCAAAAAAGTCATTGCTGTTTAAATCGTGCTATCACTGTGATGCGCCTACAGCAAAGCTGTCAACACTTAGCAATATAATTGAAGGCGTCTTGTGGTTTAGAAATCGTTTGGTGACTGGAAATTGTGAAGGGACAAATGGCTTGTGTGGCATTCAATGTGTGTTAGCATGGTTGCACCCAACATGGAGGAGCTCTTGATAAATAATCATGGTGGCTGACCTGTCAAAAACTCAGCAGAACTGGAGTTCAGTAGAGAAAGAATTATTTCGTTTAAAATGAGGTAGATTTTTTTTCTTTTAAAAAGAAATATGCTTTTTTCCCCTTGTGATCATTTTCATTGAGAAGGAATGTATGGTATTGAGTAGAAAATGGTGAAATGCTTGATTTTTGTGATATGCAATGCATTTTAGTGGTGGAATTAAATTAGATGCTAAGTTATACTTTAGAAGCTATAGAGCTATCCCAGTCCTGGGGAGGCTCTCCAAGACCAGCTGAGACACTGTTCACAGTGGCTGCCCCAGCTCAGCAGTCTCACATCATCTGTAACCACGTAAAGTGCTGCTAATGCAGCAATGGCATCACTGGGTGTGAGGAGTTTCTTCACTTTGGAGGTGGCCCTTTGTGTGGAGTTGTGTACAACGCAAAATAAATACATGTGTCCACGTCTTCCTACCAGTAGACAAACATAATGCACAGCACTACAGTCATCCCTCGAGTGGCATGTATCTGTGCCGTAGCAGTAGTAACAGCTTAAAAAGGTCTTCACACTCATTACCTCATGTATAATCTTACCTGAACCTGAGCTTTTATGACTCAAAATTTACAGATGGGGTGGTGAGGTATATGAGTGTTAAATTTCTGAACCTGAACTCTAGTGAAATTGTGTCTGAAACTTAGATTTTTTAAAATCTTTTATTGGGGTATTATTTCCATAATATTTTTTCCAATACTATGTTTGTACGACAGCATGTATTGAGTATTAACAATATGTGTAGACTTGTGCTAAGTATTTTATTTAGCTGTTAGCCCTGTGAGTTACATACAAATATTCCCACATTACAAATAATGAATCTGATGTTCAGAAACTTCCCCATCATAGCCAGAAACGGTAATTAGATCTGAAACAAAAGTCAATCAGATTCAAAAGTCCAAAGACGCTGTCTCATACCTTGTCATCCTCATTGCTGTGAAATCAGTACTTAAACAGAGTTATATTCATAAATGGTATTGCTATAGTTGAAGGTTTTATGAAATTGCACAGAAGGAGTTAACTCTTTGTGGATTAATGATCAGTGTCTGACAAATTGTCTTGTTGGCAACACGTGTTACAGGGATCAATCCTGGGGGAGGTGGTACCTGGTACTCTTCTCCCCACTGAGAATCCTACTTTACCTCCTGAAGCCTTGCTCTCCCTGTCCTCTGGATTCTCACTTATTTCTCTGTTGGACACAGCCTTTCCAGAAGTCTAGCTCAATCATCTCTCTCTTATGTCCACAAAGAATCTACATGTTAATTATGTCTTTGGTCACTCTAATTCTTCTGTTTGAAAGTCATGTTCAGTGTTGTATCTTGAGTCATGATGGTCAGTGGGATTGATGAATGAGCCCCCAGAATGCTTGACTAGTCCAGTGTGTTAGAAAAGACACTATGCCCATTTCCAAGGACAGGCCTTAGGGAATGGGAAGTTTCTACTTCCTCCCTGTCCTGTCTGGATGGTTACTCTTGGAAAACCACCACCCTACCCTAAGCGAGTCCTGGGAAGGCTCTCATTGACCTTCCCTGGCACTGGGAATCCATTTGTCAGCCATGCAGGCAAGCTGCCTTGAAAGTGAACCCTTCACCCCACACTGAGTCCTCCAAGCTGTCCCCCAAGAAGCAGAGTTGATCAAAGCTTCACAAAATGTAGGCATATTTTCCAACAACAGCATGGGCTTCAGCTATTCCATGTTATGAAATAAGGGAAAATCCTTGTTTGGATGATCAACAAATCCATGGATAAAGTGGATAACTTTTAATGAAAATGCAAGCAAGACTCAAGATGTAAAAATTCAAGATACGTATAAGCAGCTGAACAGGAGAGCCATGTGAGTACTTGGGCAACGGGCCAGGATTTTCTTAGGGAGCATTTCTACAGTTACCCTAACATGTGAACAAAGCATCAACATATGGCTCAGAGCTCCATGAAGCATGACATTAACACCTTCTCATGGGAAATCCGGCTTGGTTTGGGGCATGTGAAGTGCTTGGTTAACAGCACACTTCCATACTACTGCACGGCAATGTCATGGCCATTGTTTTTATTCTCATTTTTATCCTCTTCAACATGGGCTAGAATTTACCAAACCTTTTGTACCTCTGCTGCTTCCCTGTATTAACAACTTAGAGGCTTTTAATATTAATATAATATCAAAATTGGGAGTGAAAAATATTAGCAAAGACCATACTAGGAGTCTTCATAAGATCTTTTCATTATTTGCCTTCTACTAGTTTTTCTCCAAGTAATTTATAGAAATGACTGGGCTAACAGAAACATATGAATGGTTAATCCCCTAATATAGACTGTAGTGCTCTATGTCTTTTCCATACTACTCACTGTATCAAGACTTTCAGTTAAGTGTTCAGATAAAAGTCTGAAAAAAATGTTTGTGTTCCAAGAAATCATGGGAGATAAATTCAAGTTAGAAAAGGGTATTAGGAAAATGTGTTTTTGTTTTTCTAAAATTGAGCTTAATGTGTCATTAGAAACAGAAATTTTCTGGTTACATCTGCAACTTATTTCTTAATACATAGCTTCCAAATGATTATATTACATTATATTATCTCTTTGAAATTTTGGAAGAGTGACTCCAGGGAAGTGTTCAAATATTCATATATTTAAACTGGAAATTATGTCTACATTTAAAAAATACCCTGAGCACTTGGCAACTAAAGTCGTATATTGAATTACCATTTCTCAAACCTGCATCTTCTGAAGGCCCTTCTCCTTGTGTGTAAAATGGCTGTGACATGGATAGACACAAAGGTGCGCCCACCTGCCATGATCTCCCACTGCCTTTAATCTCACTTCTGTGAGATCTTCCCTCCTGAATGCGAGCAGGGCTGCGTTTCCTTCCTAGGAGGATAGAGCAGAACGGGTGGGAGCTCCATGGCTCCCTTGGTGATGTTCTCTGAGACTTCTCTTGACCATATTCCATCCGTCTGCATCGTAGGCGACATGAGCAGATCTCCTTGCTGCTTGTTGAAGTCGGCTTCCAGACAGAGGAAGCTGGCATGGCTAGGAACACCAGGAAGCCTTCAGCCAATAGGCAGCAAAAAGGCCACATGGGATTGAACTGGGCCGGGTGACTGAGAGAGCATGGAGCTGGCTCCTCCCTAGTTGAGAGTCAGAGAAGACCTCAGCCCATATTGGCTGAGCCTATGAGCCTCTGAGCAAGGACCCTAGGCTGTGGCCAGACTGCTGACCACAGAAGGTGCAAGTACACATGAACGTGTTGAGATAGCCACTCTCTTTGTGATTGTTACCACATTATAAAATAAAAATGAGACACAGTCACACGTGTATTTTCTAAGATAAATGAAATAAGGTATGTGGAAAACCTGTCAATAATAAAGGCTTCAAAAGAGCAAAACCCACATGATTCTGGCAGTAGCTGCCAGAGAAACAAGACTTAGGCAAAAGGATCTCAGGAACATAAAGATATTGGTAAAATCTTCAGTTTCCACACCCCTTCCTCAGCAAAACCGTAACTCAGTGTTTGCTCCTAGTTGTGCTAAGTGCAGTAACTAACTTCTTGGCCCACAGCAGAGCAGGGGGGATGTCAGACATAGTGGCATAGCCACTGACAATGTTTCTATGAAGGAGAAGTATGCAGGGGAGGGCAACAGGAGAGAGGAGTGAGGAAGGCAAATGAGTTCTCAAAGATGCAAGGTACTCTTCTACTTGAGGGTAAGGGCAGAACATTTTGAAGTAGTTTTCAAGGACATCCTATATTTCAGGGTAAAACAGTACCTAGGAAATACCTGTTCACTTGACATATATTTTTTTAAATCACATCTGAAAAGTGAATAAGGAAATGGATGCTTTTATGATAAATTGACTTTGTTACTTAATAAACTTATAACCTTGGATGTATCTCCTAGCATTAAGCTTTCTTGTTTTCATCTATAAAAATGGGCATAGTGGTGCCTACCTTGCTTTGTTTCCATGCAACCTAGAGATGAAATATGTGCAGTATTGACCATGGCTCCTGGCAAGCAGCATATATATTCATTATAGGTAGCTCTTTTTAGAAAGCTAAATCACTACATACATATTAAATGTAATCTGCTGAAGTCAGCATGGAATGTGTAACACACTTTGTCAAGATTTCATCAAAATGACTAATGCTTTCTAAAAACTTTTAGAGTTTTGTGATCAACTTCTAATACTTTAAAAATTCATGAACTTATAAATGGGGAATTATTTCTGATGCATTATAAAGACAATTATATTTTTGTCTTGCAAAAAGCGTGTTTATCTTCATCTATCTCAACAACCCTATGCAGGAGAAAGAAATAACTTGTTGACTTTCTTGGTCATAGTATTATGTCATTATGTCTTTATGTACTCTGTTGATTTTGTTATTACAACAAAGTTACTTTAATGGTTGTCGTAGTGGGTATTTGGCTTGAAGGGAAATGTCTTAAAATTCACAGTAATAGCGACTTGATTAGGATGGGAGCTTGGTTTTCTATCCTATGAAAGTCCAGGAGGGTGACTTAGGAATGCCATGGCACCCACAGTGTGAGGGATCAGACTCTGTGGTGTTACTCTGCTGGATGTATCCTTGAACTCAGGATTCAAGATGCACCATGTCCCTTACACACAGCACAGCAGGAACGTGAATGAAGGAAACAAACAGGAATGTTCACTGATGGTCTCATGGCAAAGACACCAACTGGAAAACTGTTTATTCACATGTCAATCTACCTTTGCAAGAGCTGGGAAAGCCAAGTAACAGACCCTGAGGTCTGGCTTTAGCACAATAATAAGATAAGATATGTTGGAGAAGGCATGAGAGACAGTTGTGCCTGTAATCCCTCCCCTAGTTCCAAGCAACACAGCACAGAGTTGAAATGCTTCCTGACTGGGAAAAGAAGACAGAAGTAAGTCCTGGCTCAGTATAGGCTCACCATAGTGATACCCAGTGCTGGGCAGAGCCCCACAGCCCCTGCCCCCAAGCCAGAGCCCACAAACTTAACCTCTGCACCATGAGAGCTGGGAGTCCAAGGGGTGATGTCTAGTACCCCTCCCTCAACCTCAAGCAGCACAGCAGGAAGATACCCCCCGGGTGGATTGGGCGAGAGTGAGCACAGCACCAGATATTGCAGGTGCACCATGGGCTTCTAAAGAAGAGACCTAAACACACGGCACTGCTGGTCCATATCTCAAGTTCAAGCCAAGAGAGACTTCATCTAGCAAGGAAAGAGTGGACAGGAGGCCCTGGCGGTCCCCACTCATCCATGGACACCTGAAGCACTTATTGCTGGAGAGCCATGAACGGTTGCCACGGTACCACATCACTGCATTTCCTGAAGAGCGAGCCCAGCCCTCATTGCACCCTCCTCTACCCAGCCTCTTCTTGTAATGTGGAGGCATCTTTTATTTTTAAGATGTATTTATTTATTTGAGAGACAGAGTTACAGAGAGGCAGAGAGAGAAAGAGAGGTCTTCCATCCTCTGGTTCACTCCCCAAGTGGCCATGACCGCTGGAACTGGGTCGATGCGAAGCAAGGAGCCAAGAGCTTCTTTCGAGGTTCCCATGTAGGTGCAGGGGCCCAAGGACTTGGACCGTCTTTCACTGTTTCCCAGGCCACAGCAGAGAGCTGGATCAGAAGTGGATCAGCCAGGACTCGAACTGACACACATATGGGATGCTGGCTTCACAAGCGGAAGCTTAACCCACTGTGCTGATCCATGGAGTCTTTCTGAGACTGCCCCACCACAGCCTAGTCCTGTGAAGCAGCTGCTCAAAGCAACTCCATGGTCTCAGCCCTCTGAGCCAGTCAGGAGGTCCTGCTCACCTTCCCATGGCCCTGGGAAGGATTTAAGAGATATACCCCCAATTCCTACTCCTACAGAGGCCCACAGAAAACACTTTGGTAACCTGGCCACCTTCCTGATATGGTAGAAGCAGCCAGTCACCCTGCCACCCTCCCTAGGCACCAGGAAGCAAGCAACCAGACCACCAGCCCTGAATGGCTCAGGCTTCTGAGGTCCCCAGGAAGTACCTGGGAAGCCCTGGCCACACTCAGTTCCAAGAAGCTGTTCAGCAACCTGATCTCAGAAGATCCACCCACTGAGGCCCTGAGAGGCAGGTGCTGTGCCTTCTTCACACGCTCTTGAACTGGACAGTAGCAGACTGTCCTTCCTGAGCAGGTCAGCTCCCAGAGGCCCTGTGGAGTTACCTGTTCCTCCCCTGAACACTGATAAGCACACCATCTGGGCACATGGGCATGGTCTGGCCTCTCTGCAGCCAACAGCCACTGACAAGCACCCTGCCCCACTACCGGACAGACTGTACGACCCAACTTAGGCCCAGAGATTAAGAGCCTACCCTCATCTGATTCACAGAAACTGATGGGTTTCCCACAGCTATAGCTAGGCATACCACACAGAGAGCTGCTAGCAAACCTGCCCTGTGTAAATGAGCTACATCCCAAGTGGCAGTGTAGTCCCACTTCCTCCGCAGCCTGGGCCACTGAGACAGTCACAGACAGCATCAGTGTTGATTATGGCTGAAGAAGCCATGCTAAAGCAATCACCTGGAACCAAAACCAGCGCAGCATTTCCCAACCAGTACCCCGGGGCAAATCACCATCATTCCCAACCAGTACCCCAGGGCAAATCAGCATCATTCCCAACCAGTACCCCACGGCAAATCACCATCATTCCCAACCAGTACCCCGGGGCAAATCACCATCATTCCCAACCAGTACCCCGGGGCAAATCACCATCATTCCCAACCAGTACCCCGGGGCAAATCACCACCATTCCCAACCAGTACCCCGGGGCAAATCACCATCATTCCCAACCAGTACCCAGGGGCAAATCACCATCATTCCCAACCAGTACCCAGGGGCAAATCACCACATTCCCAACCAGTACCCCGGGGCAAATCACCACCATTCCTGACCAGTACCCTGGGGCAAATCACCACCATTCCCAACCAGTACCCCAGGGCAAATCACCACCATTCCCAACCAGTACCCCGGGGCAAATCACCACCATTCCCAACCAGTACCCCGGGGCAAATCACCACCATTCCCAACCAGTACCCCGGGGCAAATCACCATCATTCCCAACCAGTACCCAGGGGCAAATCACCACCATTCCCAACCAGTACCCCAGGGCAAATCACCATCATTCCTGACCAGTACCCTGGGGCAAATCACCATCATTCCCAACCAGTACCCTGGGGCAAATCACCATCATTCCCAACCAGTACCCAGGGGCAAATCACCACCATTCCCAACCAGTACCCCGGGGCAAATCACCACCATTCCTGACCAGTACCCTGGGGCAAATCACCATCATTCCCAACCAGTACCCCGGGGCAAATCACCACCATTCCCAACCAGTACCCCGGGGCAAATCACCACCATTCCCAACCAGTACCCCGGGGCAAATCACCACCATTCCCAACCAGTACCCCGGGGCAAATCACCATCAGAGTCTTTTACTATGAAAACCACTCCATAAAAATGGTTAGAGGCAGCTGACAAACCAGATGCATAAAAAGCAATGTAGAAGCATAAGAAACATAAAAAAATAAGGTAACATGACACCTCCAAAGGAACATAATAACTCCCTAAAAAAAGACTATAAAGAAATGCAATTGACAAAGTATCTGGCAAAGAATTCCAAAGAATAACTTTAAGGAAAGTTGAGGCACAAGAGAATACAGGCAATTCAATGATATTATGGAGACAATTCATGACACAAATGAGAAATTGTGCAAAAGAGATAGAGTTCATAAGAAGAATTAATCAGGGGCAGGTGTTGGATGGTAGCAGTTTGGATACCACTGGAGATGCCTGCATGCCGTATCAGAGTGTCTGGGTCTGATTCTCAGCTTCAGTTATAATTCCAGCTTCCTGCTAATGTGCGCTCTGGCAGGCCGCTGGTAATGGCTCAAGTACTTGTGTCTCTGTCACCCACATGGGAGATCTGGATTGAATCCTGGGCTCCTGATTTTGTCCTGGACCAGGCCTGGCTATTGAGAGCATCTGGGAAATGAACAAGCAGTAGAATACCTTTCTCTCTATCTGTCCCCTTGTCTCTGTCTCTGTGCCTTTCACATAAAACGAAAATAAGAATTTAAAAAACAGAACCAGAAGTTGGGCCTTGTGGCAATGTTGATTGGGCTGCTGCTTGGAACACCTATATCCCATCAGAGTGCCTGGGATTGAGTCCCAACTCAGCTTCTGATCCAGCTTTCTGCTGGTGCACCTGGGAGGCACCATGTGATGTCCCTGATTCTTGAATCCCTGCCATGTGGGTGACCTGGTTGGACTTCCTGGCTCCTCGCTTCAACTTAGCCCAACCCTGGCTGTGTGGACAACTAGAGAGTGAGCCAATGGATGAAAGATCTGTCTCTCCTCTCTCTCTCTCTCTCTCTCTTGCTTTCCCATTTAACTCTGCCTTTCAAATAAAAAAAAAGCTTTTTTTTTTTTTTAAAAAAAATCAAATAGAATCTTGGAACTCAATGGCTCAATAAATTAAACAAAAAATGTAGTTGAACAGTCTCAACAGCAGGACTGAGCAGGCAAAATAAAGAATTTCTGAGCTTGAAGAGAAGTTTTTTGAAACAACCCTGTAAGATAAAAACATTTTAAAAGGAGATAATTAGAGAGAATGGAGAAAGACTTTTAGACTTATGAGACACTAGTAAGGGAGCAAACATTAACATTATGAGTGTCTCAGCAAAAGAGAAGGGAAAAGGCATAGAAAACCTATGCAATGAAATCATTGCTGAAAACTTTCCAAGCCTTGGGAAAGATATAGATATTCAGGTTCAGGAAGTCCAAAAGACACCAAAACGATTTGACCAATAAATATCCTCTCCAAGGTATATTACAATCAGATTGTCAAAAATACAAGACAAAGAATTCTAAAAACAACACCAAAACAAACAAACAAACATCTGGTCACTTATAAGGGAATGCCCATTAAAAGATTCCAGGCCAGGAGATAAGGGGGTGACATAATCACAGTCCTAAAGATCGGAAAAGTAGCCAGCCAAGAATATCAGACCCAGCAAAGCTATCCTTCAGAAAAGAGGGAAAGGTAAAGACTTTGCATGACAAGCAGAAGGTGAAGTGTTCATAGACACCAGACTGGCTTTACAAAAGATGCTTAGGGGAGACTTTCAGCTGATGCAAAAGGGTGACCACTACCATCACAAAAGCAGGCATAAGTCTATCTCAGTAGTAGAGCAGACACACACAAGAGACAGAAAACAATGATCTAATGACTCACATTTTAATTTTATGTTCTTCTAGATTTGATTTACTATATATTTAATGAAGCATTTTCCCACCTGTTTTGTAGTTTTGTAGTTTTTTTTTTTTTTTTTTTGGTACTCATTAGGTTTTGTTTTTTTCTTTGTTTTTTGACAGGCAGAGTTAGAGAGAGAGAGAGAGAGAGAGAGAGAGAGAAGTTTTGCTTCTGTTGGTTCACCCCCCAAGTGGCCGCTATGGCCTGCACACTGTGCCGATCCGAAGCCAGGAGCCAGGTGCCTCCTCCTGGTCTCCCATGCGGGTGCAGGGCCCAAGCACTTGGGCCATCCTCCACTGCCTTCCCAAGCCACAGCAGAGAGTTGGACTGGAAAAGGAGCAACTGGGACAGAATCCAGCGCCCCAACCGGGACTAGAACCTGGGGTGCCGGCGCCAAAGGTGGAGGCTTAGCCAAGTGAGCCGCGGCACTGGCCCTCATTAGGTTTTGACCATGTAGTTTTGTCAGTATCACAAAATGAATTGGAGAACATTTGATCTTTTTACGTTTTCTGAAGGAACATCATTGTGCTATTGTTCCTTCTTTCAATGTTTAATAGAATTTACTAGTGAAACTTTTTAGGCCTTTAGTTATATCTGGGGAAGATTTTTTTAAAATGAATTTAATTTCTTAAACACATATGGGACTATTCAAAATTGCTTCTCTTTCCATGTCAGTTTTCTGAGTTTTTGAAGAAATATGTGCATTTCACATAAGTTGCCAAAATTTTTTGGCATAAAATTGTTTAACATCCTCTAAAAATACTAAAAATAGAGCTACCCTATGATTCAGCTGTTCCATTCCTGGATATATATTCAGAGGAAATGGATCAGTCTGTCAAAACAATATCTACACTCTCATGTTTATGGCAGCACTGTTCACAGTAGCTCAAGCATGGAATCAACTTAAGTGTCGATTAAGGGATGAATAAATAAAGAAATGTGGTGTATACAAATAATGGAATACTATGTAGCCATAAAATAGGTTTAAATAATTTGCAACAATGTAGATGAAAATTGTGTTCAGTTAAATAAGTCAGACACAGAAAGACAAATATATGATCTCTCTCATATTTGTAACATCTTTTTCAAAATAGTTAGAAGAGAGGATTTTTACTGTTATCACAGAAATGATAAATGTTTGAGGTGATAGATATGTTAATTATTTTAATTTGATCATTCTAAAATGTGTATATGTATTAAAACATCACATTGTATCTCATAAATATGTGTAATTAGATGCCAATCAAAATAAATGTAGAACAAGTACAACAAAACTGTTGGAAATTGCCAAGGGCACTTTTTTTTTTTTTTGACAGGCAGAGTTAGACAGTGAGAGAGACAGAGAGAAAGGTCTTCCTTCCATTGGTTCACTCCCCAAATGGCCACTATGGCCAGAGCTACGCTGATCCGAAGCCAGGAGCCAGGTGCTTCCTCCTGGTCTCCCATGCGGGTGCAGGGCCCAAGCACTTGGGCCATCCTCCACTGCCCTCCTGGGCCACAGCAGAGAGCTGGACTAGAAGAGGAGCAACCGGGACTAGAACCTGGCACCCATATGGGATGCTGACGCAGCAGGTGGAGGATTAACCAAGTAAGCCATGGCGCCGGCCTCACCAAGGACACTTTTACTATGTCCTGTTGGCCAGTGCTTAGGCGCATGACCACATGGCAACAGAGGCTGGGAAACAGGGGCATTTTTTCTAGGGGATCATGTGCCCAACTATAAATCTGAAATGTTACTACCATAGGAGAAGGGAAGAGATACTGAGAAACAACTGGAAACTCCTACCATAGTGCTAAGAAAAAGTTGTGCTCCTACGTGGGTAGCATGTAATCTGTATCTGTGATTTGATAAAATCTAATTTTACTTGAGAGACAGAGAGTACTTCCGGTCCTCTATTTTACTTCCCTGATTTTTGCAAAAGCTACGGGTGGCCCAGCCTGAAGCTGGGAGCCAATAACTCAGTCTAGGCCTCCTACATGAGTGGTAGGATCCAGACACCTGAACCACCCCTTGCTACCTCCAAGGCTCTGTATTAGAAGAAAACTGGGAGTCAGGAGCTGGGATTTGAACAAGGTACCCCAATATGAGATTCGGGTGTCTTAGCCAGTGTCTTAACTGCTGGCCAAATGCCTGCTCCTGCTACAGCACTGTAGAGTTTGAAGAGTCTGTTTTGTGCTGCTACTGTAATTGGATACTGGAGAATGGGGAACTTGTAGGGAGCGGAAGTTAGTTTCTCACAGTTTTGGAGGCTGGGAAATAAGTTCCTAGATCAAGGCAGAGCCCTCGTGACCCAAACACTAGTGCTAGGAAACTTGTCTCAACACTATTGCCCTGGAGATTAAGTTTCCAACACACGACTTTGAGTGGATGCATTCAAACCATAGCAAAGAGCATAACACTTGTATATATGTTCTAACAAACACCTTTGTAAAGCTGTAGCTCATGTGTACCTCTGCAGGAAAAGAGAGAGAGAATGGCTCTCTCCTTTTAAGGCTTTAGGTCCCCCAACTATCTTCTGAGAGGTCCTTGGCTCATCTCAGCCTCTTCTCCAACATCCTCATGATGTATTATGAGGTTCAGGATTACTAATTGTTTAAGCACTCATACAAGGATAAAGAGGGAAGATGCAGTTGAAAAAAATTGGGATGATTGCTGGGGTTGGGAGAGGCTTTATTTGTTTGATATATTTGGATTCTTCAACCAGTTTCATTTAAAGAAAATATTCTGTTGGGGCCCCACGCTGTAGTGCAGTAGGTTAATCCTCCACCTGTGGGCACTGGTTCTACTCCTGGCTGCTCCACTTTTGATCCAGCTCTCCGCTACGGCCTGGGAAAGCAGTAGAAGATGACCCAAGTGCTTGGGCCCCTGCACCTGCATGTGAGACTCGGAAGAAGCTCCTGGCTCCTGGCTTCGGATCAGCGAAGCTCCAACCATTTAGGCCATTTGGGGAATAAACCAGTGGATGGAAGACCTTTCCCTCTGTCTCCCCCTCTCAACGTCTCTAACTCTACCTCTCAGATAAATAAAATCGTTTAAGGAAAATAAAGAAAGAAAATATTCTGCTTAAAAAGAAAATAAAATGTAACTTTGAAAACTATGTATTTTTCAGTTTTATCATTTTTAGATGAGAAAAAATTTGATTCAATTAAGTTGTTTTACTGCTCATTGTTTATATAAAGCATTTTAGTATTCTTAGAAAAGCACGTAAATATAAAAAGGGCCAAATCTCTGTTTTAAATAATTTTTATCTTGATGGTAATTGTTGTAACCCTTTCAAAGACATAAAGCTAGTGAGTCATTTGATTGACAGTGGATTGGATTCACTAGATTGTTGCTTCAAAAAACTGCAAGGGAAAATCGCTGAAGAAGGAGATACATCTTTTTTTTGTGTGTGTGTGAAATAGACCACATTTTCTTTATGTGTTCATCCACTAATGGACACTTTGGTTGATTTCCCTTCTTAGCTATTTTTATTTTAGTTTGATTGCATGTCTCAGCTATTATGAATATTGCTCTAATGAACATGGAATTACTGATCTCTCTTTGATGTGCAGATTTCAGTTCCGTTGTATATGCACTCAGAAGTTGGATTGTTGAATCCTATGGTACTTTTATTTTTGGTGTTTTGAGGCTCTTCTGTACCATTTTCTATAATGCCAATATTAATTTCCATTAATTCACATCTGCAGAATACAAGGAATTCCTTTTTTCTGCATACCTGCCAAACTTAACCTTTCATATTTCTGATAATAGCCAGCCTAACAGGTACAAAGTCATATCCCTTTGTGGTTTGCATTTCCCTGAGGATTAGCAATATTGGACATTTTTATAAAAAGAGAGAAAATCTTTCATTTGAAATAAAATGGATGGACCAAGGCAACATGATGCTAAGTGAAATAAACCAGGCCTAGAAAGACAAATATTTCCTAGTCTCACCTACACATGGAATCTATAAAAGTAAAACCTCCCCTGTCGCAAAGAGAACCACCTTTGATGCGCATCACTATAGATTTCTCTTTTATGGATGGATTTCATATAAATTAAATCACACAGTAGACCTTTTTCTGTTTGGCTCCTTTTGCTTAATATTTTGTTTGAAATTCATCCATGTTGTATGAGACAGTAGTTCCCATCTGACTGCTGAACAGATGCTAATACATAATATACTTGGTTTATTTATCTATTCATTGTCAAAGGACTTTTGATTATTTCCAAAAAATAAAAAATAAAAAAAATATAAATATGCCACCATGAATATTCTTGTACAGGGATATCAGTGTGTTTACATCTATATTTTCTTTTCTTGAATCAGCACTTTGGAATGAAATTGCTAAGCAATTATAGATTGGGTAATAAACATACATAACCTATAACTTAGCAATTATAAGAAATAATGAAACTGTTTCCAAAGTGATTGTTTTACACTCCCACCAATAGTATATGAAAGTACTGATTGATCCTTATCTTTGTCAATATTTAGTATTATAAGTCTTTTTGATTTTCTCTACCATAGTGTTTAAATTAGGAATCAAATGAAATTATGTTGTGAGTGTAACTTGAATTTTCCTGATTATTAATGATGTTTCATATTAGCATTGATTGGCCATTTCTATGTCATCTTTTCTGAATATTCTGTTCAAGATTGTTACATATTTTTAATTGGGACCTTTATTTTTGAAACAAATGCCTGATAGGTTTCTGAAGCAGCAATACCATTTGTACCAGCAGTGTGTGTGTTTCCTGTTGCTTTACATCTTGCCAGCACATGGGTGTGGCATTTAAAACGATGTTATATCTTAACATGTATGCTTGGCTTATTTGTAAGACCAGCTTTTGTGATTCTTCCATAAAATCTATAAAGAAAAGAATTCTTTGGATTGGTTTTGTAGCACAGTGGGCTACCACTTGGGGTGCCTGTATTCCCTATCTGAGTACCTGTTTTTGTTTTTCAAATTTTAATCAAGGCATACAAAATTCATGTATTTCATGTACAGATTTAGGAACATAGTGATACTTCCCACCCCACCCTTCCTCTCACCCACGCTCCCACCCTTCCTCCTCCTTCCTCTCATTACCTCTCAATTTTTACAATGATCTATTTTCAGTTTACTTTATACTCATAAGATTGACCTACAGTAAGTGGAGTTCAACCAGATCTTGGTGTAAATGCTTCCAACTTTTCCCCATTCAGTAAGATCCTGGCTGTGGGTTTGTCATAAATTGCCTTGATTGTGTTGAGGCATGTTTGTTCCTTCTATACCCAATTTGCTTAAAGCTTTCATCATGAGAGGATGTTGCATTTTACCAAATGCTTTCTCTGTATGTGTTGAAATAATCATATAGTTTTTATTCTTCAGTTTGTTAATGTGATTTGTGAACTTATTGATCTATTTATTGATTCATGAATGTTGAACCATCCCAGCATACCAGGCATAAATCCCACTTGGTCCATTTAAATGACCCTTCAAATGCATTTTTGTATTCGATCAGCTAGTATTTTGTTAAGAATTTCTGCATGTATATTCATCAGGGATATTGGTCTACAGTTCTCTTTCTGTGTTATATCATTTTCTGCTTCAAGAATTAAGGTGATACTAGCCTCATAGAAAGAGTTTGGGAGGATTCCCGCCCTTTCAGTTGTTTTGAATAGTTTGAGAAGAATTGGAATTAGTTCTTCCTTAAATGTCTGGTGGAATTCAGCAGGGAAGCCATCCAGATCTGGGCTTTTCTTTGTTGGGAGGGTCTCCATCACTGATTTGATATCCATCTTGGTTATTGGTCTGTTTAGGTTTTCTATGTCTTCATGACTCAATTTTGGTAGACTGTATGTGTCTAGGAATCATTCAGTTTCTTCTAGATTTTCCAATTTGTTGGCATATAGCTCTTTGTAGTGACCCCTGATGATTCTTTTTATTTCATTTTTCAACTCTGATTTATATTAATTTGGGTCTTCTCCCTTTTTTTTTTTTTTGTTAGTTGGACCAATGGTCTTTCAATTTTGTTTATTTAAAAAAAAATAGTTCTTCATTTCACAGATCTTTTTAAATTTTTGTTTCAAATTTGTTTATTTCTTTTATGCTAATTCTGGGTTTGGTTTGTTTTTGTTTTCCTAGTTTCTTGAGATTCATTGATAGCTCATTTATTTGATGTCTTTCCAATTTCTTGATGTAGGCACCAACTGCTCTAAATTTTCCTCTTTTTTATTTATTTATTTTTATTTATTTGTCAGAATTAGACAGTGAGGGAGAGACAGAGAGAAAGGTCTTCCTTCTGTTGGTTCACCCCCCAAATGGCCACTATGGCTGGAGCTACGCCAATCCGAAGCCAGGAGCCAGGTGCTTCCTCCTGGTCTCCCATGCGGGTGCAGGGCCCAAGGACTTGGGCCATCCTCCACTGCACTCCCAGGCCACAGCAGAGAGTGGGACTGGAAGAGGAGCAACTGGGACTAGAACCCGGTGCCCATTTGGGATGCCGGCGCCGCAGACGGAGGATTAACCAAGTGAGCCACGGCACCGGCCCCATAAATTTCCCTCAACACTGCTTTTTCTGTACCCACTAAGTTTTGATATGCTGTAATGTCATCTTTATTCATTTCCAGAAATCTTTTAAATTCCCTTTTGATTTCTTCTTGGCCCACTGTTTATTCAGGAGTATATTGTTCAGTCTTCATATGTGTGCATGTGTTCTAGAGATTCTTGAGTTATTAATTTCCAGCTTCATTCCATTGTGGTCAGAAAAGATACATGGTATGATTTGAATTTTTTTTGAATTTGCTGTGACTTGCTGTATGGGCTAACACATAATCTGACCTATGCAATGTTCCATGAACTGATGAAGATAATGTGTATTCTTCAACCGTGAGATGAAAGGTTCTATACATATTAGTTAGGTCCATTTGGTCTGTAGTGTAGATTAGCTCTGTTGTTTCTTTGTTGGTTTTCTGTCTGGTTGATCTGTCCATTTATGAAAGTGGGGTGAGTGCCTGATTGAGACCTTGCTGCTTCACTTCCAACCAGTTTCCTGCTAGTGAGAACTGGGAGGCAGCAAATGATGGCCCAGGGACTTGGACCCTTGCCACCCATGTGGAAGACCTGAGTGGAGTTCCAGGCTCCAGGCTTCTACCTGGCCCAGCCCTGGCTGGCCCAGCCATCTGAAAAGTGAACCACGAGATCAACAGTCTCTCCCAAACCCCCACTGTGTGTGTGTGTGTTTGCCTTCTTAGTAGACAAATATAAGCATTCAAAAAAGAGAAAAACAGTTCTCTTCTTTTTTCATGACAATACCATCGTAATTTAAGAGCTATTCAAAAAATGTTCGGTGAGTAGAAGAACATTTTAGTTCGAAGGATTTTCTCTGTTATTACTTTCTGTTTACTATTTAATGATTGAGTTTATCGAGGCCTGGCTATAATCACAGCACTGTGCTTGCTTTGTCAGAAGAGTAGGATCTTTAAATCAAATAGAGTAAGATGGGTGTGAGAACAGTATCTGCTGCCTGGCAGGTAGAGATGTTTGCTCCAGAAGAGTTAAGGGCTGCTTGCTCTGGGAAGTTCTGTGGTCCTTGGGAATGGGTGGCTAACGAGGAAACTGAGAAAAAGGAAGAATTAAAAGCCCACCAGGCTATGGTAGGTACCTTGGAAAATAGTCCCTTATTGCTCAGCTACTTGCCAAACTAAAAATAACCCTACTCAGGAAGTACTATTTTGAGAAATAAAAATAATAGCTGCAACAGTTGACATTTTCTTAAGCACTAGGTTCCAGACTCTCTGCAAAGCTGTTGACATGTGAAGCTTGGGCTTCCATGACCCCTGTAGGAAGGAAGTTCCTAACGCCTCAGACTTTTCCAGTGAGCGACACAGAGTCTGGAAAGGTAGGCACCACTATTTCTAGAGTATGCAGCTAGCAATAGACAGCTGTCAGAGGCGATAGGTTGGTGAACCTGAGCACTCCTCTATCATGCTACTGCAGACAGGAAGCCGAGGAGCAAGCACAGGCCTCTAAGTATAGCTGGCTTAATGAACATTTTGCTGCTGTTGTGTTATTTTCCAAGTATGGTTTTCAAAATTGTTTTACTCCCTTTTTTAATTATGTAGCTTAAATGTTTGGGGGAATCATTTAAGATAATATTTTTAAATGTAACACTTTAGTTGATAAGAGACAATTAGTAAAAATACAGTTTAACTAAAATTACTATGAAAAGAAGTCTTTTCAACTACTGTAAATGCTCAAGACATTCTAGCAAGATTTTGGAAAATAGGGTTGGCAATTTATTCGAAGCAATGGGGCGTATGCCCACGTCTAAAAAGCAAATTATAGCATTTACTTAGGTAATTCAAAAAAGAATCCTCCTTCTTTGTCTTCTCTGTACCTTTTCAGATTGATATTTGGATATGAATTAGCCAGCTAAGCACTTTATTAGGAATTGAAGGACATAGCCAGAATGACTTTTGGATTAGTTCTAGAACTTTTGAAAATAAATGTAAGAACTCACATTTTTATAGATTTTATCACCATTTACTGTTTGAAGGGTCATTCTTCTGCATTTCTGATTTACACACATCATGCAGATCAGTTTAAATACAATTCTACGACACTTTTCTCATTGCTGTCAAACTGTCAGGACAAATCCTCATGCGTCATTGATGGTGGTTATTTTCCACTGGCTGATTCAGACAACTTGGTAGACCCCTGGATTCACCTGCTACCTCTTGGCTGAAGCCTTCTCAGATTTCCCAGGCCAATAGCTCTAAGGTGTGAATAGAAGTAATTTCTCACTTGAGATCCAGGACAAACTAATGTGACTGTGTCATAGCCAACCTACAGCTTCATTGTTCAGGACTAAAAGGGTACTTTTCAGCCTGATTTGGAAAGTCTTAATGACTGCAGATCAGAGTCAGCAAGTTGTCCGTTGAGAAAGAGCCCAGCAGTGAACGCTGTAGGCTCACAAATTGTGACTAAAACATTCGTGTAATGATTCCTGTAACTGTCACATAAGGCATGGTATTTTCTGGAAAATCCTTGTGTTGCACAGAGAGATTAGAAAAATGTACTCACAATTTTCTTCTTGCTCTCAACCCATTCAATGAAACAAATAATGAAATGGACTAGAATTCTGTATGATACAAGAATTCAACATAATGAAATGAATAACAGTACTTCAAAAAGCTGGTGGAAACACATATTATACAAATATGCTTGTATTTCAGATGTTTTGTAACAAAATAAACTAATTTTTTAAATTCATTTTGTCTTTTTTTCATTCAGGAAAAATTTTAAATTTATTTTTATAAAGGGAACAAATTTCATATATACAGTTTTAAGACATAATGATACTTCCCACTCGGTCTCACTCCCTCATTCCCACACTTCCTCTTCTTTCTTTCTTATTTTTCTTTTAATTTTCGTGATGGAATACTTTCTATGTACTTTATAATCACAACCTTATTCTTCCGTTAAACAAAGAATTCAACAAATAGACCACTATTCCTCAGGAGTAAGACAAAGGCTATAATGAACAATAATCAAATCTCAAGATGTCAATTTCACTCATATAGCTTATGTTTTTTCTACTCTATCTATTAGTTACCACAAATCACAGACAACATATATCTGTCTTTTTGTAACTGGCTTATTTCACTAAGCATAAGGTCTCTGGTGGCATCTATTTTGTTGCAAAAGACAGGATTTCTTTCTTTTTTATGCCTGGATGGTTTTCCATTATGTATAGATAACATTTTCTTTATCCAGTAATCAGCTGATGCATATCTGGGTTGATTCCATACCTCAGCTATTGTGAATTGAGCTGCCATAAACGTGGGCTATACAGGTAACCCTTTCATATTGTGATTTTCTTTTAGGTAAATTCAGAGGAGTGGGATGGCTGGGTCATATGGCAGATCTATTGACAGATTTCTGAGTAATCTCTTTACTGTGTTCTACAATGGTTGTGCTAGTTTATATTCCCACAAACTGTTTTAGGGGACCTTTTTCTCCACATCCTTGCCAGATGTTTTTTATTTATTTAGTAAATATAAATTTCCAAAGTACAGTTTATGGATTACATTGGCTTTCCCCCCCATAATTTCCCTCCCACTCACACCCCTCCCATCTCCCGCTCCCTCTCCCCTTCCATTCACATCAAGATTCATTTTCAATTATCTTTATATACAAAGATCAGTTTAGCATATATTATGTAAAGATTTCATCAATATGCACCCACACAGAAACACAAAGTGTAAAATACTGTTTCAGTACTAGTTATAGCATCACTTCACATTGGACAACACATTAAGGACAGATCCCACATGAGAAGTAAGTACACAGTGACTCCTGTCATTGACTTAACAAATTGACACTCTTGTTTATGGCGTCAGTAATCTCCCTAGGCTCTAGTCATGAGTTGCCAAGGCTATGGAAGCCTTTAGGGTTCGCCGACTTTGATCTTATTCTGACAGGGTCATAGTCAAAGTGGAAGTTCTCTCCTCCCTTCAGAGAAAGGCACCTCCTTCTTTGATGGCCCCGTTCTTTCCACTGGGATCTCACTCGCAGAGGTCTTTCATTTAGGTTTGTTTTTTTGTTTGTTTGTTTTTTTGTTTTTTGTTTTTTTTCCGGAGTGTCTTGGCTTTCCATGCCTAAAATACTCTCATGGGCTCGATATAGGTCTAAGAGTCAAAGGGATCACATAAACAAGACTAGTGCCTGCTAATACTAACTGATAGAATCAAAAAGGGAGAGAAGGATCTAACATGGGAAGCGGGATACACAGCAGACTCATAGAATGGCAGATGTCCTAAATTCATTTTTTCATACTTAAAAGTATCGTCATATACAGTCATTATCCATACTTCTCACACTATCAGTATAAATGCTGCAACAACTCAGAAAATTAAAATCAATATCTGAGTGAATCTATAGCATTATAAAGTTGATTTAACTTTGTTCATTTCTAATTTTAGAAAATGTAAAATTTTAATTGCGTGATTCTTGTATACTGTGCTTCAATATTTGCAAGGCTAAAGCATTTATAATTAATAGTTTTTATACAGCAGTAAGAAAGATCTTCAGATTAAAGCATTAAAAATGGCAGCAAAAGGAAGCTATGGGCTATAAACACTAACAAAGTTGAGGTATGAGAAGTAAATATCTTACAAGCACAGGGAGTCTCTCATTGACTTCTACCCTTTGAGATGGGACTATGTAGTGGGCTGTTAATAGAACCTGCCTCCTGCCCTGGATTAGCAGTGCTGCTTCCTGGCTGCCCTCCTGTTAGCTGGTTCCTTCCCAGGAGCGTGTGCTGTAAGTGAGTCAGAAGGAACTTCTCCACTACCTACAGCGAAACAGCGATTAAAATATACACACAAGCGAGGTGTACCCTGAGGTCCTTGTAGAAGGGGCCAAGTGTAACGGAGGGAACTGCTCTTTCCAGCCACGTTGTCCCCATACATTTCTCACTTTTTGCTGGATAAAGTGAGGCTGATGGATGTGATGGAGGCTCCAGGCATCATTTCCTTACCTCTCCTTTATTTCAGTGCTTCTGTCATGTTCAAATGTGTGTCATGTTCACGTACAAGTTGCAAGAATCAAATAGGTGGAAGACTTTCCCAGAGAAACAACAGCTGAGCAGGGAAGGGTGTACAACCCACCGTGCTCTCTCTACCTCCTGTTTTGCCTTCCAATTCTTGACATTTGCATTTTGACTTTTGTTCAGTACAAGCTAAATACCACTGATATTTCGTTATGTTACTGTGATTGGAATCATCTGCCCGTTTTCCATAGTGTGATTCTAAGGTTGAAAATCAAAGATTTACATTGTCGTGACTTGAGAAAGATGTGCAAAACTGAAATTTCTTACTCTTTGTGACAGATGTGGCCTTGATGAGGCCTGACCCTCCTGGGTAACTGTCGCATGTCATTTGCCATGGGCTCCCAAGACTGCTTCCCCCTTGCAGATCTGGTAATTCATGGGACAGACCCAAGGACAGAGCGTGCTCTGACACACATGGCTGAGAAGCCTTACAGCAAAGGGAAAGGTGGGCAGGAATAATCAGAGGAAGCCACGGATTATTTCCAGTAGCCTCTGTCATTGTCACATGGGAGGTGCTGACTCCTCGCCATGAGCTGTGACAAGGCATGTGGAGCATTGTCTCAGTAGCGACTGTATGTGTCCAGGGTTTTCAGTGGGAACTGGTCATGTAGGTGATGGTTAGCATTCCAGACTCCCAGAGAAGAGGGAGGTATTGGGCATCTACTGCCTCATTTGCACAAACCTGCATCAAAGAGGGACTGGGGGCTGGGGTGGGCAGGGAACTTCCAAAATCCAAGTTGCCAGGTGCTAGCCCAGGGCAGTCCTTGGAAGCTGGCCTCGTAAGGACAACAGTTCAGGCTGGCCACCACTTGTTCCTGTATATGCATTCCCAGGGCAAGCAGTGGCTTTGACGTGACTGATCTATGGATTCCAGACCTGGCCCTGTGAGGACTGGTGAAGCAGCTTGTGCAGTAAGGCCCGCTCTCGTTCTGGTGGTGCTGAGCTCTGCAGAGGTTCTGTTACCCTGTGGAACAGAGCGTGTGTGTGAGTGTGTGTATGTGTGTGAGTGTATGTGAGTGTGTATGTCTATGTATGTGTGTGAGTATGAGTGTGTGTGAGTGTGTGTCAGTGTGAGTTTATGTGAGTGTGTGTGAGTGTGTGTATGTGTGTGTGAGAGTGTGAGTGTGTGAGTGTGTGTGTGAGTGTATGTGAGTGTGTGTGTCTATGTATGTGCGTGAGTATGAGTGTGTGTATGTGTGTGAGTGTATGTGAGTGTGTGTCTATGTATGTGTGTATGAGTGTGTGTGAGTATGTGTGTGTGAGTGTATGTGTGTGTGTGAGTGTGTGAGTGTGTATGTGAGTGTATGTGAGTGTGTGTGTCTATGTGTGTGGTGTGTGTATGTGTGTGTATGTGAGTATGAGTGTGTATGTGAGAGTGTACGTGTGTGAGTGTATTTGAGTGTGTGTGCGTGTGTGAGTGTGTGAATGTATGTGAATGTGTGTGTGTGTGTCTATGTGCAGGTACGTTGCGCATGTGTGTTGGTCAGAACACCAGAGCAGATGGCCAGGGAAGCCAGAATGCTTGCCTACCTTGCTGGCCTGCATACCAGCCTCTGCGACAGCATGGCCAGGCTGCTCTGGGATGATGCCTAAGCAGGCCCCGTCCTCGTGCCAATTCAAGATGACCTAGTTAGTCCTATGACTGAAACCGCCTGGCTGGGCCCAAGGGTTTTTGGTAGTGAAATTGAAATAGACTAGGTTATTAATAATTTCAATATTAATATCCTGACGGTCCTTGCTGTCTATTCAGATAAGAATTCTGAATACCAGCTTGGATAAACTAGGCGACACGGTAAGGTCTTAGCATTTATTCAGTGAGAGAAATGCACAGGAAAGTGAGGGCTTTATTTAGGGGAGAGAGAAGTCTAGAAGTGTAGGCTGGGTCCATACCAGGCAGAGAGCAGGCCGGGAGCCACGTGGAGCAAAGTGTGCCATTAGGAGCAGCTACAGGTAGCTTAGTGGGGGCAGGGAAGTAGACGGAGAGAGGTGGCCAAAAGGCCATGTGCCCAGAGGCATGGGACGACAAAGGAAAGGCCCCACCATGCTCCATATCTTTTATTCACTTCCAAAGGAGAGTGGTTATGTAGTCAGACTGGCAGGTGGGTGTACAGGTGAGGTCAGGTAGGGCCATGAGATCATGAAAGGGGGCAGGGAGAAGCTGGAGTCTATAGCTCACAACCCTAATCAATTTAATCCTATCTGCCTGCCTGTATCAGAATGGCCACAGCCTTGCCCTCTGTTGTAACCTTCCTCCTCCCGGTGCCAGGCACTGGCCCTCGCACCACCTCCCCTGGAACCTTGTCCCTCTGCCCTCCCCCCACCTCCCTGTCACAGGACTCAGTTCCTCCCTCAGTCCTGCACCTTGCCATCCCTGACTCACAGCTGCCAAGCGGTCCAGGCCGTGCCCTTCGCCGTCCACAGACCATGGGACTTTACCCTGATTCAGCCACGCAGGCCTGCAAGCAAACCTGCCACCTCCCTGTAGCCCGTTTCACTGAGAATTCCGTTAGATGCAGAGTAGGTATTGAAAACCCTTCCCTCTGAACTTGGAAGACATTGCTATGGTTTTAAAATTCTGTTTTGGTTTCTGATTCCAGGTGGGTGATCTGAGCTTTCTTTCGGGCATATTTCAGATTCTTCTGTGTGTAGATTGGCTGCTCCTGGTGTCCCTCTGCCTCCTCTAGGCCCTGCCTTTGTCTGAGCCCTCAGCTTCCTTGTGCTCCTGCACGGGCGGAGGCTCATCCTCTACCACAGCCCTGGGCCCGTTTCCAGAAAGCCATGGAAATCTCTGTTTAACCACTGCTGTCTTCTGGTCTGGGCTTACATGGTGTCATTTGAAATGCAGTTGAGTATGGAGGAGGCCCCCGTGTGTGCCCAGCTGGCTCATGGTCGCCAGCAGTCCAGGGAGGCTTTGACTCATTCAGCTGCTGCCCCAGGGCCTCTGTGAGCATGACTGGCAGGTGTGTTTTCATTTAAAAGTCACCAGTTAAAATTGCAATGCACTTAAGAAAAGTGTTATGTTTTTAAAATTACATTTATCTGTGGAGAGGAATCTGCTACCCAAAATGATGCAGATTACGTCTTTATTTCTTCCTAATCTTTCCCTCCATAATCATTTAATAGTTGGACTCCTACTTGAATTCGATTTTGTATTCCTTTCACCAAGTAATGAAGAGCAATGAGTTTCAGTGGCTGCATGCTATTTGCTTTAGCAGGGGGTGTTTATCCAGCTATCTCTAGGGATCTGGGCGATTCCCAGTTTCTTACCACTCTGTACACAGCATCTGTAAACCAAATGCATCTGGTGCTCTCTGTTCTTACTATTTTGGGCCCATGTAGATTTCCTAAAATTTAGACAAAAAGTCTTGAACTGGCTATCAGGCTCCCAACATGCATTGCTGGGTTGCTTTCTGAAGTTGTGCCTTAATGGACACTGATGTTTCATTCGTCCTCCCTCCCCACTCATAGAAAGGCTCTCACTGTTACCTCAAGGTGATTCTTTGACTGCTAAGAGAGCTTGTTGAGCCCCCTGGGTGTGGGTGCTGCAGAGAGCAGAATGGACCAAGTCTGCTTCAGGACAGGGGGGATGAACAACACCCTGCTCTGAGACTGATGCTTGTCAGAGCGTAACCGCCACCCAGCAAAGGTGCTGGGGAGAGGAGCCCCAAGCTCAGCAGTGGCCTTTCTAGTAAGAGCACCAGCTAAGCAGGGCCATAGCATGAGGAATGAATGTTTTTGAAACTAAACACAAAATACAGTCTTGGTGTGTCCCTGAAGACAGCTTTGTCCTAGCAGATCCCCCAAGAAGGTCTTGAGGACCCCTAGGGTCTATGGAGCGCACTTTGAAAACCACTGGATTACATGCTAATTTTATCACCATTTCATAATATAACTGGAGAGACTTTAGAACACGGAGTCAGTTTCTATTTTGTGTACATGTTGTCCTTTTTCTTGAAGGGCCCATCTTGCTGGGAAGATGTCTTGGATCCAAACCGGATGCATGGTGAATGCCAAGCCCCAAACTGCCCTGGGACCAGAGCAGTAAGTACCCGGACACGTTCCTTGGTTGTTTTGCTTTGTTTTTGAAACAACACAATGATGGGATCTTCAGTGATAACTAGGAAATTAGAATACAGACAGAAATGCCAACTGACTTCAGTTTAATAACATTCAGAGGTGCTGATGATATTGACAGAAATTCTCCCTGAGTCACTGTCCCCCATTCACTTTGGTTGATTACATGGAAATGTGTACCTGGAGACCTTCCCAAAGTGACAGTCATAGGACAAAAAGGAGAGCTTAGGGGGCCAGAGTCATGGCGTAGTGAGTAGAGCCACCACCTGTGATGCCAGCATCCCTTAGGAGCTCTGGTTCCTCTCTGGGCTCCTCCACTTCTGATCCAGCTCCTGCTAATGGCCTGGGAAGAGCAGTGGAGGATGGCCCAAATGCTTGGGCCCTTGCTACACTCATGGGAGACCTGGAAGAAGTTCCTGGCTCCTGGCTTCAGCCTGGCCCAGTGCTGGCCATTGCAACCATCTGGAAAGTGAACCAACAAATGGAAGTATTTATCTTCTCCCTCTCCCCTCTCCCCTCTTCCCTCTCCCCTCTCCTTCTCCTCGCTCCCTTCCTCCCTCGCTCCCTCGCTCCCTCTTCTCTCCTCTCGCCCTCTTTTTCTCTATCCTTACAATAAATAAATAAACAAACCTTAAAACAAAAAAGGAGAGTCTAGGTAAGGAAGAGTCAGTCCAGAGTCTATGAAAGAGAAATAGCAAAGATGACGCCTTCCTCTCTCTGACTGCCACTGTGATATTTTATGTTTCCATGCCCCACCATTCACAGGTGCCTTCTCTCTTTGTCTCTGCCCCCTGTGCCTTAGCAGGTCTCTGCCATGGTGGACTTTTGGAAAGTGCCACCAGGATAAGCAGCTGTGTAAGTGCCTTGCTGGGCTCCCCTGCTTGTGATCTGTCTGTGCAAGCTTGTGGCTGTGGAGGTCTCGTAGACAGAGAGTAGATACTTCCTGAAGGAGACCCTAAGCTCCACACTTATTTTAAAAATAACTTGATTACTGTGGTCATGTTTATCATTTGTATCATTGTTCCACCTTTTACCTTAAAAAATCCTCAGGCCCATCCTACTCTGACTCTGTATTTCCTGGGCTGTAAACACTGTCAGGGCAGCAACACCAATGTCAGTGTTAGCTCACAGACTGCCGCAGCCAGCTGGCAGCTAACATCTTCTCTAAGGATCGAAATCCGTCCGAAGCAAAGACAGAGCGTTTGAGCCGGCGTCATTAGCTGTGCCTCCTCTCCCCAGTCTGCTGGATGATGGCAGGGGTACCCAGACAGCAGTGAAACAGAACGAGGGACCCCCGGCAGGGTGGCTGTTAATGCAAATTCCAAAATAAAGGTAACGGCTTGCATGTCACTCACAGGCGTCGAGGCACGCTGCAGCCATGTGATTCACCTCCTGTGACGAAGCTGCACTGCATACGTTTTGCAGAGCAGGTTTCTCAAGTGTACACATGTGTACAACATAATTACATATACTAATGATATGTATGTGTAATAGACACCCTTACACACAGGTAACTATCCATCCACCCATTCACCCATCCTCTGGTATGCATAACATCATGTTCTCTGTGTCATCTTTACAGTAATGTGAGATCCTTTGAAAATCGACTTCAATCGCTGTCTGACTGCTTGTCGTACACCTTGGTGGTAATTGGCAGGATTAAGTCACAGCAGAACAGAGAATTCTGCCTCTCCAAGGATTTAGCTTCAAATTAGTCAAAGGGGATAACTGTGTTGAAAATCATGTCCTTTACTTATTGTAGATTTACTTGCCTTTGACATCCATGTAGAGAATTCAGTATAAATTCAGTGGCATTGCAGCTCTATTTCTGGCAGCATGGTGAATTGATCCCTATAAAAATCATTGCAGTTCACACCCTCTAAAAATGTTAGATTAAATCACAAAGTATGTGTGTTTAAGAGATCGGCTATATTGACAAGGCATGCCAAATATTCAGAGAAAGTCAGACCTCTGAGAGGAAATTGTATTGCTGACTCTAGCTGCCGTGTTGGGGTACCACTAAGCAGCAGGGAGTAGAGGGAGACAAATGTGCCCGGGGACTGGGTTGGGCCTGAGGGCTTTTCCAATATGGGAGTGAACTACAAATTCCACACAATGCTGGGACCCATAAAATAGGGCACCCCCATTGGATCAACTGGAGAGAAAGGTGGTAGGAACTCTTGCCTATTTTTTTTCTTAGTTTGGTAAAGGAGAAAATGTTCATCATAAGAATTTGTAAGCAAACTCATCTTTGCCTGGGTTTGGAGCCAGTATTTATACTTCCTGTGTGACACATAAAGCTCTGAGTTGCAATACTGGGTGACAGTCATGAGTTGGTCATGACCCATATGAGCCTGTAACTGGTCCAGATACTCCCAGGAGAACTGTGCTTTCCAATGAGTCCTCAAATAATTTCTATTGATAACGTTTCATAAAGCATGAGCTAGTCATCAGAAACATTACAAAATACTTGTATATATGGAAACAAGCCACTGTGAAATGAGACTGAACAGAATTTAAACCTGGAAAGAACACAAAAACTGAAACTGTCATGGGGAGAATGTAAGTATGGTTAATATGCTTAAAAATGGAGTGCATGTAACAAATGAGTCAAAAAACAAAGACTATCATAAACATTCCATCAGACTACACACACACACACACACACCACAAACATGAGATTCTAGCCTTGAAAATTTCTCTGTAGGCTCAACAGCCTATGACATAAATGAAAAGAAAAATTAGATTTGAAATTTAACCTTAAAAATAGACATAAAATACAGTCAGAAAAAAAATCAAACTTAAAATACAAAAGAGGAATTTTAAAACTTGGAAGAGAGAATTACAAAATTCAAATGTTAATTTCCAAAAGAAAATGATAGAGACCTGTGTGAAGTTTAATTGTGAGGACTTCACCAGAAGTGTGACTACAATGACGACCACATGTAAACAGACCGTGTTGAAACTGTAGATCATTGAAGTCAAAGATTCAAAAAGCAGCTACACGACACAGGTGCTTCACAGTTCAGCTGAAAGTTGAATGATAATTCAATTGATAATCAAGTGTCAGTACCAAAGACAGCTGAAATATTAAAGTAAATGTTGGGACAGGCAATAGGTGCTGTGGTTGAGACACTCCTTGGGATGTCCTCGTCCCATATCATCTCTGATTTGACTGCTCTTGCTAATATACACACTGGGAAGACAGCAGGTGATGGGTCCCTGCCGTGCCTTTGGGAAACCTAGATGAAGTTTCAGGAGCCCGGGTATTTTGGGAGTGAAGTAGTAGAAGGAAGATATCTGTCTGTCTCTGTCTCGCTCTCTGTTTCACTGCCTTAAAATAAAATGAAAATAAATTAACAAAAAAAAAGATAAAACAACTTCTTTATCTCTCAAAAATAAATATTAATCATATATCAGAAAAATGTTTTAAGAACGAAGAATAAGAACAGCAATAAAGGAGTAGACATTTGCTGTATCAGTTAAGAATCTGCTTGGGATGCCTACAACCCATGTTAGAGGGCCTGGGTTTGGCTCACAGATTCAATCCAATTCCAGCTCTGGATAATACACACTCCAGGAGGCAGCAGGTAATGGCCCAAGTACGTGAGTCCCTGCCACCTACATGGGACACCTGGATTGAGTTCTGGGATCCCAGCTTCCGTCTCATCCAGCCCTGACTGTTGAAGGCTTTCAGAGAGTGAGATAAAGGATGAGAGATCTCTCTTTTTCTTCTCTCTCTTGCTTCCTTCTCCTCACCTCCCCTTCTCTCTTTCTGCCTTTCAAATAAATAAATTTTTAAAAATTAAAAAAGAACAATAAAAAGATACTTCCATGCAGACAAACTCCAGGAATTTACTTCCATCTACAACGTACTTAAATTTTTTAATTACACATTTCAGAAAGAAACTGATCTCAGAAGAAAACTTGAAAGTTGAGAAGGAATGGTTGCAAAAAAGTATAAATAAATCTAAGAAAAAACAAAAAAGTAAATATATTTGATTTATGCACATATTGATGAAGATAAAATAAATCTGGCCAATATTACTTGTGAGCATAGAACATAAAACTAAAGCATGCTAGGTTCTTTGTATTTTTCAATGGAAAGTAAAGGTATTAGTTGAAATCAAATGTGCTTTTGGTACATAAATATTCCTACCAGCTTTATTTGTAATGGCCCAAACTGGAAACAACATCCATGTCCAATAATAGGTGAACAGATGAAGACTGTGGTCTCCCACACAATGGAATACAGCAGTGGAGCAAAGGACCACTGTGGTACGCTCTGCAACACAGCTGGATCTCAAAATGATTGTACTTAGGGAAAGCAATCAGACAAAAATCAGGAGATAGTACGGAACTGCAGGAATGTGAAATTCCAGATAATGGAAACAATCAGTAACAACAGAAAATATTAGTAGCCTAGGGATTGGTGGAGAGAAATAGACACATGAAAGGGCATTGAAAGGGGCCAAGGACACTTTGGGGTGATCCATGGTTCATTATCATGGGGTACTCTGGATTTCAAAACCTATCAAATATATGTATGAGTATCTGAGTTTATCTGATGTCAGTGACATCCCAATAAAGCGACAAGAAGCCCCAGCACCATCAAGAGATTTCACATAGAAATTCAAACCTCAAGCACCTGCTGGAAGGGTAGCCGCTGGGCCAGGCTGTGTTGCTGTCCCAAGCACCCTCTTACAGCAGAGCCAGTCCCCTTGCCCACTCACAGCTCTGGGCCCCTTGCCAGGGCCCAGGAGGCAGCTTCCTTTCCAACTGTGTGGGAAATGCAGATGTCCCAAGAGTGAGACAGCCCTGGCCTGTCCTCCTTGGCCACTCTACACAGTAGTTCCCCTCACTCTAAGTAATTCTACGTTCCTGACAACCAGCTTCCTTCCACAGAGTCCCTGAGAGCCCATGATGGGACAGAGGGTCCTTCCCTGCCTTCCAGAGTGTCCCCAGGCACGTGCCCCTGGCACCGAATGACTCTTCCCCCGACCAGGCTGGTAGAAACCTGTCTGTGTTGTCAACCTTGTCTGGAAGAAGCTCCCAGATGAAATGTGATCACACGAAGGCCCTCATTATCACACTGTCCCCAGCTGACCTAGAATATGACCGAGGCTGGTTGAAGATGGCCTTGCTGCTGCCACAGCAGCACCTACATCAATCCGAGGAGCAGGCAAGCTTGTCTAGAAGCTTCCAGCTGCTGTCTCCCTCCTCCGGGTTCCCTTAGCCAGACTGGATCAGGTCCATGCCTAACCCAGTACAGGCAAAGGGGAGGCCACCCCAGCGGACAGGGACCCATCGGAATTCCCTGTAGGGAGGGCAGAGAAAGTGCTTCATTGATCAGGAGGGAGAGGATGAAGGCGTCTGTCCTGGGCCATAGTGGTGAGAGCTCCATCCTGCTTCCAGGGAAGGTGAGCGTGCAGGCTACCCTGAAAGCTTCCACACCCGCGGCTCCTGTCAGAGCCTCACCTCCTGGGGGCCGGGATCCTCTGGCACATGGAGGTTTTTTCCAAAAGCCACTCTGCAGTTCACCTCTCAAGTGTGAACACTTTTTTCCTAAGCCAAGACAAGCAGACAGCTGATGATGTCCCTGTGCTTACAGTACCTCCAAGGTGAGGTACACGTCTTCTGCCAAACGTGGCTGTGCCCATGAGGTCCTGTGAGGAAAGTGGACTTCCTGGTGACAAGCCAAGCAGGCAGCTTCCCCACCGGGGCTGTCCCCACAAGTTTCCCTCTAGTGTGAGCATGTGCCGATGGGGGCGTGAGTCACAGGTGGAGAATTTCTGGACTTGGCTGCCCTTCTGAGGCTTGGTGCTGGCAGCACCCTGGGGTGCTGACTGAGGAGAAGCTTCTCCCCAGCTTCACTCCTATGTCCCTTCTGCATGGACGTCTTTGTCCCTAAAGAGCCAAGGGCTCTGTCTCCAGGCTCCCTCCCACCCACTGCACTCAACGCACGGTTCTTTGCTTGGAACTCCCTGGTGCCACGGCGGAGAGGGTTTGGAAGGAAGGCGGCATCCTCACTGCCACTGCTCTTGTGCTGTTTACCCTGGTGTCTAATTCCCCATCCTCTGACTCATGGGGGATTTTCTCCTTTGTGAACTTTCTGGCAGTAAACAGGAGCTGATCCTCAAAGGTCTTTCTGAACATAGTCGATTTATAGGTTCAAACCTGGATCCCCCTTGACATGGACTTGATCAGTTTCAAGTCCTTGCTGTCCAGCACATGGGCCTCTCACCATGCTCCCGTTGATGGTACTGGGGTGAACTCAAATCCTAGGGAGGACACAACAGCAAAGTTCCCCGGCACATGGGTCAATCACTGCCTGGTTTTGCTCCCTGGAAAGGCACCCAACCTTGTCCTCACAGCTCATGGGCCCCCGCCTCCTAGTTCATCATTGTAGCCTCGTTGTACCCTCAGGCTCAGAACCTTCAGGATGCCTCTCCCTGTACCCTCCTGGGAGGCAGTTCCAGGCCCAGCGATGAGGTCAGGCCAGGCTTAGTCCCTGTCAAATGCTGTAAATTGAAGACCCATTCACAGCATCGCTCATGACTGCCCAAGGACTGCAATGGAAGATAAAGTGTAAATTAGTAGAAAGAAAGGTAACGAGGGAAAAGGAGGGAGGGAGAGTGAAGAACAGGGAGGAAACCACACAAAATGACCCAAATGGAACCCCCTGTGCCGGGGGGAGTGGAATATAAATGCATTGACTGAGCCCAAACACAGAGGCTCCCGGGTGGATGAAATAGAGGTATGGAAAGTGATACCACAGGCAAGTATTAACTAAACGAAGCTGTTGAAGCCATTTTAATTGAATATAAATTAATTTGGGGGGAAAAACACTGAAAAGAAGGTCCCTTCGATTTTAATTAAACATTCAATAATCCAGGAAGATACAGCAGTTAAAAACTGAGTGATCTTAGTGACATGAATTAAAAACGTACTAAGGAATCACTGTCAGAATTAGCAAGTCATATGCATAAAGCCATCATCATGGTGAGAGAGAGTGACACAAGGCAGAGCAGGGAGAGCTCCTGCAGGGTAAGCCCAGGAGGGAACAAGGGGGCACACCAGGGAGGAGACTTGTAGCACCTGCAGGAAACCCAGTGTTTTGCAGCATATGGGAAACATTTCAACAGTCAATCATGCTTTAGAATATGAAGGAATTTAAATATTGCCAACAGGAATATGATCCCCAAATATCCCCAACAGGAAATAATCCTAAAAATGTCTCCTATACAGAAATCTGAATCACTAAATCAGCAAAAAGATCAGCATGGAAATATGGGACAAGCAACAAATACACCACATGCCACACATTTAGGGGTGTAGCTGCATTCATGTTTAAACAGAAAAGTTAGGTACATAAACACTTTATAAAATAAAAAATTAAAATTATTTAAAAATTGTTTAAGAAGATGGAAAACGTACTGATTTTACACAGCTATTTTTCTACCATTTTTAATGAGTACTGAATAAATTTTTGCTAAATAAGATTTGGAAGTAAGCACATACTGGAATACCTATGCCTGTGGCTTGCATTCACTCTGGAAAGTTTGATTTCTTCATCTTCTCTCATAAAACTACTTTTCTAAATTGCATTTACACAATGCAGCTAAATAATAACTATAACCTCTGAATTTTCTAAGTCACTATGCAGTGTTTATTTCTTTAAGAGTATTTTGGACACTGTTATAAAAACTTCAACTTCTATCTATTTTCTTGTACTTAAATTTCAAAAAAGCAAAATCCCTGATTTACTATATATATATATATATATATATATATATATATATATATTATTTAGTAAATATAAATTTCCAAAGTACAGCTTATGGATTACAATGGTTCCCCCCCTCCATGACTTCCCTCCCACCCACAACCCACCCATCTCCCGCTCCCTCTCCCCTTCCATTCACATCAAGATTCATTTTCAATTATCTTTATATACAGAAGATCAATTTAGCATATATTAAGTAAAGATTTTATCAGTTTGCACCCATGCAGAACATAAAGTGTAAAATATTGTTTGAGTACTAGTTATAGCATTAATTCACATTGAACAACACATTAAGGACAGAGATCCTACATGAGGAGTAAGTACACAGTGACTCCTGTTGTTGACTTAACAAATTGACATTCTTGTTTATGGTGTCAGTAATCTCCCTAGGCTCTAGTCATGAGTTGCCAAGGCTATGGAAGCCTTTTGAGTTCGCCAACTTCGATCTTATTTAGACAAGGTCATAGTCAAAGTCGAAGTGGAAGTTCTCTTCTCCCTTCAGAGAAAGGTACCTCCTTCTTTGATGGCCCGTTCTGTCTACTGGGATCTCACTCGCAGAGATCTTTCATTTAGGGGTTTTTTTTTGTTGTTGTTGGTGTTTTTGTTTGTTTTTTTTCCAGAGTGTCTTGGCTTTCCATACCTAAAACACTCTCATGGGCTCTTCAGCCAGATCGAATGCCTTAAGGGCTGATTCTGAGGCCAGAATGCTGTTTAGGACATCTGCCATTCTATGAGTCTACTGTGTATCCTGCTTCTCATGTTGGATCATTCTCTCCCTTTTTAATTCTATCAGTTAGTATTAGCAGACACTAGTCTTGTTTATGTGATCCCTTTGACTCTTAGACCTAACAGTATGATCAATTGTGAACTGAAATTGATCACTTGGACTAGTGAGATGGCATAGGTACATGCTACCTTGATGGGATTGTATTGGAATCCCCTGGCACGTTTCTAACTCCACCATTTGGGGCAAGTCCGATTGAGCATGTCCCAAATTGTACATCTCCTCTCTTTCTTATTCCCACTCTTATATTTTACAGGGGTCACTTTTCAGTTAAATAATTGTGTGTTAATTACAGAGTTCAACCAATAGTATTAAGTAGAACAAAAAAAATACTAAAAGGGATAAAAGGGATAAAGTATTAAATTGTACATCAACAGTCAGGACAAGGGCTGATCAAATCACGGTTCCTCTTTTTTTTTTTTTTTTTTTTGATTTTTGACAGGCAGAGTTGACAGTGAAAGAGAGAGAGAGACAGACAGAAAAGTCTTCCTTTTCCATTGTTTCATCCTCCAATGGCTGCCGCACTGATCCGAAGGCAGGAGCCAGGTTCTTCTCCTGGTCTCCCATGGGGTGCAGGGCCCAAGCACTTGGGCCATCTTCCACTGCACTCCTGGGCCATAGCAGAGAGCTGGCCTGGAAGAGGGGCAACCGGGACAGAATCTGGCGCCCCGACAGGGACTAGAACCCGGTGTGCCGGTGCCGCAAGGCGGAGGATTAGCCTATTGAGCCGCGACGCCGGCTGTCACTGTTTCTCATAGTGTCCATTTCGCTTCAACAGGTTTCCTTTTTGGTGCACTGGAGGCAGCTAGGGTCAAGCGCTGGCCCCAGGTGTCAACTCCAGGTGCTACAGTGCTACGAGCATCAGAACCAGCATCTTAACCACGAGGCTACATGCTCACCCCTAGGCTGTCCTTTCCTCTTTAAAATACTTTTTCTCACCTACCTATGCCCTTTATTTATTTATGTATTTTATGTAATTAGAAAGAGAGAAGAGAGGGAGGGAGGGAGGGAAGTGGGGAGAGAGAGAGAGAAAGGGATGTCCCCTCTACCAGCTTACTCCCTGAATATTCACAATGGTTAATGGTCCAGGCCAAAGCCAGGAGCCAGGAACTCAATTTGTATCTACCATGTGGGTGGCTGAGACCTACTACCTGAGCCTTTACCTGCTACCTCCTGGGATGCACATTAGCAGGAAGCTGGTATTGGGAGTAGAACTGGAACACTCCTATATGGAATGTGAGCATCTCAACTCAACTGTTGAGTCAACCGCCTTGCCCTAGGCTATTATTTCTGAGTTCCAAAGCATAACATCTAGACTCCCCATGATCAAACCCTCCCCTGTAAAATCATCCAGCTTCAGAGGTGCTTATAGTAATGGGGCCATTTCTTACCCCACTGTGAGATGTTGCTTTTGCATTCACATCTGATGGTTGGACAGTGGGGTTTGGGAGAGGGGGATGTTCCATTTAATGGGGAAAAATCTTTTTAAATTATCTCTTCAAAGTAAAGTACTACCAAGGTCATTTTTAAAATTTTTATTGAAGGGTGTTGGTTTACTGTTTAATAGGCTGTAACATGCATTCTACTTTCTCTTATTGAAATGTAAAAAATGCCTGAAATCCCACATAAAGTAATATAATATTTTCTTTTTCAGCTGACTTAGTTTTGACATAAGTTAAACTTTTGCAGAAAGCACTTTTTTTTCTTAAGGAACGCTCAAGTAGACTCTCTCAAAGTAGTTCCAGGATTTATTTCAAATGAAATTAGAACTTAAAGCTATCCCTGAATGATAATAAATAACACAACTATTAAACTCAGTGTAATAAATGGGGAGTTTTCATCTTAGTCAATATGAAATTTGTTTCTCACTTTCTCTCCCTGTTGGGCCCCATATATGTCGACTGGAGCGTTGGTCTGACTCCAAGTTAATATTCATGGTCTGCATCTCTGATTTCATCTTCTTGAGAGATAGAGTAAAACAAAGGGAATAGGAAATAAGAGTCTCCTACTACTGAGCAGATCTGATTTATTAGCCATTTGCATATTTTATGTCCAGAAAGTATCTTATGCTGTTTCAGTTTGATCAGTTACCATCCTCAGTGGGTTCTGTCTGTGTTTTGGTTGTTCTCACCTTTCAGACACCATTAGACTCTCATACAGTGAGCCCCAGGATGTCTCTGGAAGGTTCCCTGGATAGGCGCTGTTCCCAGGAACATTATTATGAAAGGTTAGTTTGGTTCTAAGAAAACCCTGGATTGACCCAGGATCCCCGACAGTCACAAGTGAACACTTTATGTGTACAACGAAGGAGCCACGGCTACTATTGTTGCATTGCCCAAGCTTACACTCACCGTACAGTAACCAATGTTGGCAAAACCAGCTCCAAACATATAACCAAACCCAGCCCTTGTGGTGTGGAGGGTAGAGAAGGAAAACAGGTACAGGAGGAACACATGCTGTCACCCCCCTCCTCTGCCCTGTAGTTTGGCCAAGGAAAAATGTTTTCCCTGTCCCTCCACTGTTCTCTGCGTCATAGTTTCTTAATTTTAAATGAAATTGAATTGTGAAAGCTTTCAAGTCAAACTCAGATTATGATTGAATGGCGTCTAAGCGTGACAAAATGTTCTGTGTTGTCTGACATGCAATTTGGGTGACAAACTAGAAACTTCTTAGAGCATTTTTCAAAAACCGGTCAAGTACTTAGACCCAAGGACGGCTAGTTTCTAAGCCAAGTTTGGAGTGCTCAATAACAAAACATTTCTTGTTCTTTTGTGAAAGGTTAAAGTTAAAACTTGAAGATGGATATTTTGTTATGGAATTAGCTAAAGTGTTAAAAAGTTGAATAAAAATCAAAACCTTGTGTACATGTGAAGATGAATTAGTCAGCTAGGGAGAAGTAGGCCCATTTTAAAGAATGCTGTAGAACTTAAGCAATTTTTAAGAACCCCAAGTGATAGGAGGGACTAACGGCTAGACTCAATTCAGCTCTGCCTGCCTTTCTGTGTGCTTTCATCTGGACTCTTTCACAATTTACTGGAAAATTAAATCAACAGCAATCTTCTCCATGGACTTGTTAAAAGACTCTTCGTCAACTATCACAGAAAAAATTAATCTCGCTGGAAAGGAAGCCAGGTGCCAGAGTTGGTGCATGCTGTAGCCGAAAAGCCACACACTCCAGATATTCACAGGCATCACACAGAGGTAACCCTGGCTTAGTCTATGGTACCATCTTTCAAGCAAATGTTCAATTTCTATAATACATTTGCAAATTCTGAAAATAATTCTTGCCTGCCCGTTGCAGGAAATTCCTGGTCTCTGTGAGTTGTACCTTGTGCTTTGCACACAATAATCTGCTGTTCTCTGTCCTATACTTTCCATCTTATCTTGTGCACAGAAGTAAATCCTGTATGTTTCCACAGCCTCCTTTAAATAGGAGAAACTTTAAACCTATTTATTAGTCCTGGAGGCTTCGAAAATTTTACTTGCCTATTATTTTTTCTCTTTCCATAGATTGATCCCAGGGCTAGGTAGGTCAGTAAAAGACCATGTTTAAAGTTGCATAACAGGGCTGGCGCCATGGCTAACTTGGCTAATCCTCCACCTGTGGCGCCAGAATCCCATATGGGTGCCGGGTTCTAGTCCCAGTTGCTCCTCTTCCAGTCCAGCTCTCTGCTGTGGCCTGGGAAGGCAATGGAGGATGGCCCAAGTGCTTGGGCCCTGCACCTGCAATGGGAGACCAGGAGGAAGCACCTGGCTGCTGACTTTGGATAGGTGCAGTGCACCAGCCGTAGTGGCCATTTAGGGGGTGAACCAACAGAAGGAAGACCTTTCTCTCTCTCTCCCTCTCACTGTCTATACTCTACCTGTCAAATAAATAAATAAATAAATCTTTAAAAAAATGAAAAAAAAATAAATAAAGTTGCATAACAGCTTCACAAAAGGACCCCAGACAACAAAGAAGCCACAGCAGAATTTATCATGATTACACCGAAGAAAAGAAAGTGTGCTTCCAGACCACTATTAGGGAAGATGTATCCATCTACCAGAAAAGATAGCAATAGATATTTTTTAAAAAAGGTACTTTCAAATAGATTTATAAGTGAAATTTCGAGAACTGGAGCTAAGCAAGATTAAATTTTCCTGTAGATATCACTGGATGTCTCAACTAGAAGGTAGATTAGAGCTAAATGAGAATATCGGGGATTAGGACCCAGAGGTCACTCAGAGATGGCCACAGTGAAAATGCATGAGCGACTAATGGAGTGGGAAGAATGGAGAGAAGATGTGAGAGCAATGGGGCAGGAGAACGAGGCTTGCTCCTCTGCTGGATCCGTCAGGAAGGTGATTGATGGCACCACGAGACGCGCACTTCAGCGTGCCTTGATGGCGGTCATTACATGACCAATATCTCTCTTACTCAGATCAAGCTAGCTGTCAAAAAGTTACCAAGGGCCATAAAAATGAACTTCTTAGGAGTTATCCTTTGGAAAACAGTTTATCAAACATGAGACTTAGAATGGAAAATACAAGCAAATGGAGAATCAAATCAAAACGGGGAAGATCTCAAGCATGATTGACCCGCCTGTGGCGAAGCTGTTACTTCTCCTGTGCCTCCTGGAAACAAGCCTAGCAGGAGCCCCTCAGGCCGGGTGACTGTCCCGAAGTCGGCAATGGCCACCCCTCGATACTCAGTCTGGGAAAATGAACTCAGTCCTGAGCATCTCCCACGAGTGCTTTCTATGATGAATTATTTTTAGATTTTAAGAGAAATGATTTTATATTTCAGGACTCGAAAAGCAAAATTTAGTACAATCTGTGTCTTTCTGTTGAAAGAAACAGTCACTTCTCTAGTACCTATTGATTGATTGCTTTAATCCCTGCACAGAAACAGAGACTGGCCTGGAAGAGTTAGGGCTCCAGTTTGAGAAGAAGACATTTTACAGAAATGACTGAAATCCAGGTTCTGCAGAGCCCGGAAAACACTTCGTGAGCATCCGTCTCTTTCGTGCCCTGCCCCACAGACAGGGAAGTGAGAGTTCCATCCACTGCTTCCATTGCCTGCAGACAGTGCAGGGCGGGATCAGGTGTGTGGGCCAAGAATGGCTCCTCTGAGCCAGGTCTTGATAAGGAAGAACATGCAGGGCTGTCCCAGGACGTGCCTGTGCGAGTGGACAGAGGGAGTGAGGGTCATTCCTACATCCTGGGGGAGACCAGCCCATGAAGTGCCTCTGGGGCTTCAGACAAGGCCAGTGCCCGAGACAGGGGTGATGGAAGGAGGCCTCGTGGAGAGGCAGGCCAGTCTCCACAGGTGGTAATGCCAGCAGGGTTGGGAACATTTTTGGGAGGTAAGGAAATGATGGCAATCTGTGGGTAGAAAAGTGTGGTTCACTCGTTTCGTGAATGCCTGTTGGGGGCCTGCTACTGGCCTGACAGTCTGCTGAGCTCATGCATGTGAGATGCATGTGCCCTGCTCCGATGGTGCTCTACCCAGTCCTCGTGGCCTCACGCTTGGTAAGAAGGGAGATAAGTACTGGGTGTTAAAAGAACATCTGGGACAGCTGCCTGGAGTGTACCCTGCACTGGGAACATTGCAGCCTGAGTTGGGATGTGCAGACCAAGCCAGCGCCAAGCAGCAGAGAGTGGGGGTGGAGCAGGAAGTGACTCTCAGCAGAACCCCGGGTGCAGAGGGCTGCTCTGTGCACAGCACCTGGAGTGGTGGTGACTGAGAAATGAGAGGTGTTGCACTGCCCCCTTTCCACAGCTTGTCTGTGGCTGGCTTTTAGGAAGAAGACAGTCCCTGGTACGAGCCATCTCACCATGCTGACCTGTTGGTGCTTCAAGGGACGATGGTGGCTGGGCTGGCTTTTGTGGAGTGGAGGTGTGAGCATCAGAGACAGGAGACGAAAATCGAAGATTATTTTTATACATTGCTTTTTTGCTGTCCTTGAATCCTGGCATAGTTTGAGTAACAATTGGCATTTTGCCTTCTCTGTAACTGAGGACCCCACAAACATGTGACATTTTGTTCAGAACTGTTTTGGTGTGCTCCACTTGCCTTGCGTTGACTGGGTCATTAACAGGCAGCCATATTACTGTTTGCTGTCTCCACTATTTCCGTTCCTCCTGCAGGGGTGGGGACATTCAGCCTGTGGGCCTTGTTAGACCTTGGAATCATTAGGTCGACTTTGCCAAAGCAGCTACCATTTCATCAAAATTTACACTGATGTTCATGAGAATGATAAACACCATCAAGTGACTTTATGGGACAGAGTGAGTTTATGGGACACACTTCATATCACTTAGCATAATGTCTAATAGAAGAAGACTCTAGAGAATCAGTTCAATGTAGCATTTAATAGTATTTTTATACTAATGTATTAATTACTTTGAGGTATGCATTTCATCTAAACATTTTCTTGGTAGAACAATGAAAATGTGTTAAATGTATTCAGTGCTAAGATCAGCTGTGGTTCAGACATGCACTTTCTTGATGAAATGTTAATTTCATTTGAATGAAGCAAATACTCTCCTAAGTGGAGAAGAATGCATTGTAGGGTTCATCATAGGTAACTGATGGCACACGCCCTCTAAGAACAAAGCCACAGCCTGTAAATACAAGGGAACATTGCACGGGGGTATCATTGCAGTGGCTTCTGGGTACTCTTAGGGAATGTGCAGCAACCAGAACTGTTCTATAGCAGTGGTAAATACAGGGCAGGGTGCGTCAGCCACAGTCACAGGACTCAATGAACCCTGTGGTCAGCAAGCCCTGGATGGCAATTACTAGAAAGTTACATGGATTAGTTAGGACACTATAGTGTCCCAGTCACTTCACAGGGGGATTTATAACCCAGCAGTGCTGGTTGTTAAGCCCTGTTGGGAGCATGGAATGACGGCAGATTGGGAACAATGATTTAGCACTGCTTGTGTGACTGGTCTCTTCACTCTGCATGTGGGGGTTGAGAACAGTGCCCACCAGAGGACATTTGCAGCCTCACGTTAGGTGATAACCTTATAAAGCCACTCACTGAGTACCTGACATGCAGCAGGCACTCTCTAATTCCAGCATTATTATTACTTTTTAAAGATTTATTTTTATTTATTTGAAATTTATTAGAGAGAGAGGGAGAAGTAGGGTGGGGGAGAAAGAGAGAGAGAGAGACAGGAGAATGAATCTTCCAACTGCTGGTTTACTTCCCAAATGGCTGAAATGGCCAGGGCCGGGCCAGGCCAATCCAGGAGCCCGGAGCTTCCTCCAGGTCTCTCACATGGGTGCAGGCACCCATGCACTTGAGCCATCTTACACTTACATCTTACACCATTTTCCCAGGAGCATTAGCAGGGAGCTGGAGGAGAAGTGAAGCAGCCGGAACTCGAACCAGCGCCCATATGGGGAGCTGGCGTCACAGAAGGTGGCTTTACCCACCATGCCACAATGACGATCCCTATTTTCAGCATTATTATTCAAACTAAGGATACTTTGAGGGTGGATCATACTGTATGCAACTTTTTAAAATATATTATACTTGCTGGTCTCTTTTAGTTTTTATAATTTTCAAACATTATGATTCTGTATTTTCAAACATTGTTTATGCTATATTGCATCAGTTAATTTTGAAACAGTTACACTGAAGGACTATTTGTATTGTATAGGACTAGATAAAAGTCCAAAGAACAATCATATGTATGTATGTATGTATATATCTCATATAAGACATCAATTCAGGCATTGAACAAATATTTATTGAATATATAAACATAATTCTAGATTCTAGAGATAAATGGGTAAATAAGATAGAAAAGTCAGGAAATCATAGAATAAACAATTAATTGAATGAACAGTATAATTTCAATTGATAATAACTGATAGTCTTCCAAATGTGTGCAAACTGGTCTTCTGGTAAATCATTAGCAAGAAAAATTTATAAGATAAAAGCTAATCATTAAAAATCATCTTCTAACCACAAGAGAATCCATGGAAATGGTCCAGCCTCAGAAACATGGATTCTCATTTTGCCTCTTTAAAGAACTATTGACCTGGAGCTGGCATTGTGCCACAGCATGTTAAAGCCACCTACAATGGTGGCACCCTGATGAGCGCTGGTCTGAGTCCCAGCTGCTCCATTTCCATTCCAGCTTTCTGCTAATATGCTGGGAAGGCAAAAGAAAATAACCCAAATGCATGGGTCCCTGACACCCTTGTAGGAGACCTGGAGAAGCTCCCGGCTCCTGGCTTCAGCCTGGCTGATTCTGGCCATTGTGGCCATTTGGCCTTTCTGCCTCCCCCCACCCCAAACTGCATTTCAAAAAACTAAGTTAATTTTTAAAAAAATAAAGAAATATTGAACAAATAAATCTACTTTAAATTACAGTTCATAAATTATGATATTCTGCCAATGTTGTATATTTCTTGAAAGCATGTGTTTAGCACATTTTAGAATGTAATATGTTTAGCAAATAAACATAAGAAATTAAATATTCTTTTTCCAAGCTCCTATTCTACTAAGGCCGATGAGTTTTCCAGACAGTATGAATGAATGTTTTACATAGCAAGAGATGTTTCAGAGGGAGATAAGCAGGCCATCACTGCAGATCCCAACGTTCTCCAACGTGAGCCACAGTCAGCCCTTGTCAGGGCCAGCAAAAGCGATGGAGAGGAAATCATTCATAGATAAGGGACAGGTGACCTGAGAACCAGCATCTGAAATAAGCAAGACTGAGCGAGAATTTCTCTAAGCCAAAGAGAAACAAGAGGGTCTGGCTGGATTCAGAAAATTTGGGTCAAGCTCCTAGTATGTTGCACTCAAGATCAGCAATTTAGTTAAGACACCACGGAGGATTCTGTATTATTTTCGTTTGTCTGAGTCCATGTAGGAGCATTTGGTTTGTTTCAAGGTGAGAGTGAGGAGTGTGCTACTGTGATAATGGCTTCTCTTGGGGTTAAGACACTGCTCGGGACACCCGCGTCTCCTATCGGGGTGCCAGGCTTTGAGTCCCAGCTGTATTCCTGATTCCAGCTTCCTACTGGTGTGTACCCTGGAAGGCAGCAGTGGTGTCTCAAGTGATTGGGTCCCTCCTGTCAATGTGGACGTGGATGGGTTATTTTAATTCTTTAAAAAAAAAAAATTACATTTAAAGGGGTGTGGAGCCCCTGTGCAGGCTCTGAGACAGCAGGGGGAGTTGTCCCACCTTCCTGCTAGAGTGCAATGTGGAAGCATTCACAAATCACACTCTGGATGACAGAGATTGTGTGCCCTAAGGGCTGGCAGAAGCTGTTGAGTTTTCAGTACGAGGAGAAAGCAGAGTGCTGACAAGGCATCTAGTTTTAATGGGATTTTTTAATGGGAAGGGAATGGAGAGAAGCATGGAAGGAACTGAAGACAGGAGGAGGGAATGAGGTGGTGAGGTTGGAGTGGCGGGTTTGAGTATTAGGATGGTGGAATTTGCCCTAGATGTTCAGAGAGAGCTGGGTACCGAGTAACAGCCCTGCCTGATCCGTGGGTGACACAGAGCACACAATCACACTCATCCCTGCCAGTGGCTCAGAGCACCTCGGCTGGATGGAAGTTGGCACACAGGCACATGCAAGAGTAGAATAGGACTGGCCGGCTGGTTTTCCAGGCCAGTGTAGACAAAGTGTGTGCAGAGAAGGGTGCTGACACATGTGTGACTATCTTGGACCAGGACAGATGCAGCGGGGCTTGTAATTGTGTCAGGGCAAAAAGAAAGGCTCGATTCCAGGAAAGGAAGGGACTTCACGTAAAGATGCAAAAAGCCTGAGTCGGGGGAGACTTGTGGCTGTGACAGTAAGACGACCGGCCCGATGAGAGTGGTGGCAGCTGTGAGGCATGGTGGTTTCTCAATCGTTTCCAGTAACTGGGGCTGTTTTCCATTCAGAGCACATCAGCTGCCCTGCAGTGATGTCCCCAGTAGGGATGCACAAACAGCAGGGGATGTCATTGCTCCAGAAGCTGGGAAAAAGAGGCATTATTCCTGTTGCAGGGAAGCCTGAGAGGTTCCAGGAAGGGTGAGCTCCAGGAGTTCAGGGAAAATTAGGCAGCAGAAAGGGTATGGGATGTTCCGAGCAGTGGTGGTGCTGTTCCAGGTCAAACGGGCATGGACTGGCACTGGACTTGGCTTTGACCTTTGTGGTGATACTCAGTAGTCAGACAGCAGAGTTAGGTGAAGTATGGAATGGGGCGCCTTGGAGTGGAGTTCAACAAAAGGAAACCTCGTGGGCCCCCCAGGTTAGGAGGTCTTGGCTGTTTGCCCAGGGAGGGCTTTGTCTTTCAAAGTTTAATGTCCATTTGATTTATCATCTTTTTCTGCCCTAATGTTCAAAAGTTACCTGCAAGTGATGCTCAGAAAGTGATTGCAGCATAGAGGGCTGTCGAGTTTGGTCCCCCAGTCATCATCAACAATGGGCTACCAGCTCCCACCACCGCCCAGCTGATGCCCCCAGCGACCAAGAGGTGCTGAACTCTGTGGGGTGTTCGGAGGTCTGTCTCCTTCAGTTCACCACTCTTTGTTGCACTCAATGCCTTAAGCAGTAATGCTCTTGTGCAGTGTTCCTGGAGTCTCTCCTTGGAAGCAGCTTCTTCCATTTCTTGCCTGCTGCTAATTTCCTAAAGGGAGCTTCTCTCCCCAGAAGATTCCAAGCTCAGCTTCCTGGAACACACAGCGTCCAGGGCCCAGGGATTCCTTCTTAGAAAGAGCCGAAATGGCAAAGGTGCCCCCTGCGGCTCTTATTCCTCCATGTCACCCCAAAGCCTATATCTCTCAGCAGGGCTGCACTTTTGTTTTGAGTTAACTAAAATGTCCCTTTATGTAGCTGGACTCAAAACATGTTCAAAAACACTTGTTCTAAAAGGGAATTGAAGCCTCCACGTTGTGGGGCGTAGAAAGCCCTTTGCAACTTTTAAGTGACAATTGTTGTTGCTTGTACCTATCAGATAGAATAAAAGACCTTACAATCATATTTTAAATAAAACATATAAGTAAGCAACTGAGTTCTTGGCTCCTCTAAAAGAGCACAGTCATATCCTTATTAGGGCAGCCTAATGACTTGGCAGTTTCTAGGATTTCTGGCTGTTTTTTCTTTCTGTCCTTCATTGTCTGGGTCAGAGAGAATATTCACATACAGTGGTGGTTTTGTCTTTTACCTCAGAGATAAAGGAAATGACAGAAAAATAACGAAGTTCTGTAAGTCTATGAATGACACACCAAATTAGCACAATCAACCTTATTCTCCCTTCTTTCCTTCCTCCTCTCCTTCTCTTCTCCTCTCTATTGTTTACTCTCTTGCTTTTCCAGTCCGATACTAAGCACCCTGTCTACACCAGCAACTACTCTAAGGTCTGTGTTTCCCCCTCTCCAGTAGTTACTGTCTTCAGAGGAGAGCAGACGTATCATAACAATGTCACAGAGCACAATGATATATAGGGTGTTCTATAGAATATTCTGGAAACACAAACTTGGGAGTGATTCTTTTTTGAAGAAATTTCAGATATGACTTTAGTTTTCCTCAGGGTACAAGTGTTCCTTCCTTACCCTATTTATATCCCAGGACTGTTTTCTACACGAGAATGTGTAGAAGTTTGTTACACCAGAAGGAAAGAATTGAAAATAAGTAGAGGTGAGACCAGTTTTCTGGCAGGATGCATGACCAGAGGAGCCTTAAATATGATCACTTTTTGGGGATGGTGCAAAGCATCAACTTAGGATGCTTTATGATTATAAAGTGAAATTTAATACAATAGGATACAAAAATCATTGGAATGAACATGAATTCATATGAAGTATGGAGACTAAATGTGTGGTCAACTCAATGACATAGAAAGAATGGTGCTTAAGGTCTTGAAACAGCTGGTTGAAATGGGGGCTGGGTAGGGTGGAATGTTTACAAGGGTTATGAGTGAAAGCTCTCAATGTATCCTGGATTTGAACCCCAGCTCAAGAATATACCCAGCCACATGGCCATGGGCAAAACACAAGTAATTTTCTATTTTAATTTCATCTATAAACTAAGAATTCCAAGTGGTGTTTAGTTCATAAGTTTGTTATAATGATTAGATGATAAAGTACTCGATGTACACTCCATTACACATATAGCAGACTAATAAATATTAACTTATTACCATTATTAGATGAAAAGCAAGCTATTAGCAGTGTGACTCTGGCAACTTATCTTGATTGCCAGCAATAGGAGGGTTCTTCAGAAAGTTTAAGGAAGATGTGTATTAGAAATAGGCTGTGCGTGAACTTCAAAACTTTTGTACCAAATTAAATGTACCTTTTAATTCATTTTCCATAAACTTCTTGAGGTATCCTCATATATAAATCATTTGCTATTTATGTGAGCTGAAAATTCCCAAGTTTTCTTGGAACGTGTAAGAGGGAAATTATTTTCAAGCCATTACTATTTATCTTGATAAATATGCATTATTTAAAAACCCAAGCAGATAGGTAGACATTAATATGCACTTTGTAAGGCTTCACTTTTCTTACTAAAAGTATTTTTTAAGAAATGTGGATTTAGAACATGTCGAATAGAACAGCGTTCGAATATTCACAGCAAGCAGGGCTCTCAGCAAAGTTAAGGCAGCATGTCTGAGACACAAGGAGCCCTGCAGATGGCTTGTCCTCAAGACTGCAGGACGCACGCCTTCTTGAAGCCAGCAGAAGTGCAAGGGACTATGGTACCCAAATTCCACTTCTTTCCAGGAGACTTTACACAGAGCTAGTGAGTTCTTTTCCATTTATTAATAGGAAATGATGGGTGCATAATTGCAGCATCCCCAAAAGACATCACATGTGTGCCTCCATGTTTCCAGGAAAGCCAAATTTCTTCTTATTTGTCACATGCATATACTGACGAGCAGTTTACATGTAGGTGACTTCTCTGTGTAAGCAGGGTTGATGAAGCAAGCCCCTCTCCCCGGATTCCATCAGCCTTGGTATATATCAAAGCAACCCACCGGAAGAACTAAGAATTGAAGGAACTCAGCTTTTTTCTTCCTAGCCTGTTGAACTATTCTACATTTGGCTGTGTGGATGAGTAACTTCATTGAACAGGACCTCTGAGCCTACATGTGCTGCACTACAATTGTGTCTCTAGAACATTCATGAACACAGTAGTGATTGGCAGCTTCACGTCTTCCCCTTGACCAATTGCCTGCCAAGGCTGATGGTTTGCTTCTGTGCTGAAAAGATACAGTAAATACAGTAGGTGTGTTGCCTATAGGGCCATCGTAGGATTCACCTGCCAGGGTTGGTTGAAGAGGTGACAGTGAAGAAAAGGGTAAGCAAAGGAAGGAAGTGACTAATAAGGTAGGACAGGTTGGAGAGAGTCCACAGGGAGAGATAAGACGCTGATGTGATCAGCTCATTTCTTGTACTTCACAGGAAGAGAATAGAAATAAATCTTCAGATCAGATGGAATAGAGGATTCTTGACTTCTGGAATTACTTATGTGCATAATACACAATAAATAAGCATGTAATCTATACTTACATATAATGTTGAAATTTATAGAAATAATATGCACATATATAATAATGATTCACCGATTTTAAAAAGGCTTTCATTTGGTGCACCTGGGAGGATAAAATAGACCGAGACACTGGACCTGTCTTTGGAGTGCTCACAGTTGAGTCATATTTATAATAAGATTGATTTTTCATTGTTGTTGCAGATACATCAGGTCTTTGAAGAATTTTAAATTCATTCCTCAACATGCAAGTTAGAGCTTTGTGAGGGATTGCACTAGGGTCATGTAGAGTTTACAAATGATCAATGTGTGTGGTTCTGAAAATTCCCTGAGACAAAAACAAGTTCACAGTCGTGCAAGGGCATCAGAGGGTGTGAGCAGAAATGAGTGTGGAAGCAGGATTACCCCAACCAGTTATCCCAAAGCAGTGGGTTTTCGATCGTATATTTTAAGTGAGGTTTACCATGATATTTTAATTATCTGCTTTCTTATTATTAAAGTATTATAGTATACATTTCAACAGAATTCAGTTCAGGAGTCTGTTAGTCCTATATTTGAGAAAAATCATTCCATTTTCCTGATTATTACACAGAAAACTGTTTTACTCCTCAATTTCAAAACATCAGTTACTTTTTAAAAATTCTTTTCTTGAGTCATTAAATTTTGTTAAGTTTGACTCCTATTGGTTTATTTACATATAGCTTTCCCTTATCTACTACTTTGAAACTGTAACATACCATCATCAGCTACCTTGAGATGTTCAAGTGGTAATGTTTTTAGTATCATCTACAAAGGAATATCTAAAATGTTCATTATTTTTTTAAAAAATTGTATTTGGTTGTTTTAGGACTTAATTTGTATTTTCCCTTGATTACATCTGCTCCTTTTCTTCTGACTTAATTGGTCACTTAATCAACCATTCTGACACTTTGGATTGGAGAGAGCACAGAGTCACACACGTGCAGGACCCAAGCTTCATGAAAGTTGTGCACCCCACACTTGCCACAGTTGCTCTCTGAGACCAGAGGCACTGCTTCCACCACCCTGTCATCCCAGGGCACAAGTTGCAGCTGCAGGACTTACAGATGCTGACACTGGACTATGGCTCTGTAAAAATACATTGTGATTTTCAGTAAGCAAGGTTACCTAGCATATGCAGAATCGTGGCATATAGGCTTTTGTACTCTGTTGTGCCAACAGTGCATGGACCCAGGACTCCCAGACTTGCAGATCCTGAAAGCGTCAGAAGGGCTCTTTGGCCAGATCCTGTCACTTACATGTACACCAACATAGTTAGCAATCTACGTTCTGGTCAGGTTGTTGTGATGGATCATTTTGGTGGTCTGCGGAGAGCCCATGACTGTGAGAGTTGTTTTGAACTTCCCCTTTTAGCCCATTGCTTAATGCCTGGAGGCTGCCCCAAGGCATCCCTCACTGTATTCGTCACACCCCTGTGCCCGTGTCTTACATGGTTCTGGAGATTCTAATGACACCCTAATGGCCATATCACTCATTATTTACTCACATGGATGAACACGTGGTCATCCAGGGCCCAGCGAGGAGTGAGGGGGCAGGGGGGGGGGAGGGGAGGTGGAGGGGGTGGGGAGGGGAACTTTGCTTTCCAAACTGGTTCACTTTTTCCTATAAAACTGTAAATGCAGTAATAGAATTTTAGTCTTAGTTATTATGATTCTGATAATAGAAAGAAAATATCTTGTTGGCTCACCCTAAATGTTGTGTGAGCCAGTAAACCCTGTCAGCAGGGTTGGTCACTAAAGAAACTCAAGGACCACGTGCAGTGCTTTACACACAGGGAGAATCTGCACCATCCGAAGGTAGCCGCACAATAACCAAAGAATGATACGCTGTGCCAGTACTGCATCAGGGCTCAGAAGTAGAGAAATAACAATAGCAAGGCAGATGCCTTGCTTACCACGGTTCTTTCGGTCTTATATTTAACTTAGATTTCCAGATAATCTGGAGTCATTGCATAGCAACCTCATTACTGCAGAGTCCACTCATCAAGGACTATTTCCTGGGAGAGAGCAACACTCAAGATGTCTTTACACTCTCAGAAAAAGTGCCCTGATTACACAGGCGATGATGGAAAGATGAGCAAACTTATAATTCACTTTGAAACAGTTGTGTGCTTCGCACAAATTGCCATACTAATTGTAAAGTGTTCATGTTGTCCTTTCAAAACAGCTCCTAAAACTCATCTGTCAGGAGTATAGGAGCTTCAGTTGTATTACCATAAAGACCAAAAATAATTTTTAAAAAATGGCTTACTCAAAATATTTCACATTCAGCCTCTTTATGAAATGTAAAAATGGCTTTCCTCATCATCAGCCTAAATTCGTCTTCTTTTAGCCACATTTCCAAAGACTGAAACAGGAGCATTGGGCCTTTGTGTTCACTGTGCTCTCGAGCCTGAAGACTGGTTGGCCTCCCTCTGCAAGTGTTGGATCCCTTGTTCCTGTTCACGACCCCAGATCCTTCCCACAGGGCCTGTGTGCTCAGGGTATAGACAACCAGCAACCTACCAGGTTCTGGCTCTCCCCAGGGGTTGTGGTTTATTTTCAGATGAGTGTAACTTGTCTCAAACGAGGGGAAAACAAAAAAGAAAAGCTAAGTGATGGAAAAGGTTAACTATGAAATCTAAAAGCTTGTGGTCTCTTGCTGTGACATGCGAAGTTTCAGAAAATGATGGATTTTGTTTTCCCTAAGGGATCCTTTGCTGTGGTAGAGAAAATATCTGAATAAATTAGACACAAACACAAGAGCTGCTGAGCTTCTGCTAAAGCCATGTTTCTGATGAAGAATTATCACCTCAAATGTTAAAAAAAAATCTTGGTGTTCCAAACATTATTGAAGTATTTAATGATAATTTTAATTATTAAAACTTTCACCGTGGAAGGTATTGCTTTTCTATCATTTGGTCTGATATACTTTCCCACATTATTTATGACATGACAATAATGGGTGCAATTTATTGGGTACTTAATTATTGTCAGGCACCACGCCAAGTGATCTTAATATATTATTTCACTTGCTCCTCACAGAGTCTCTGTGTGGCAAGTATCATCTTTATTTCATAGATCTGAAAAGTAGGTCTAGATCAGCAACCATCTGATATTCTGTAATGACTCATCCATAGGGCTGAATTTTCAAAACAGTTGTTTTTTTTGGGGGGGACAGGCAGAGTTAGTGTGAGAGAGAGAGACAGAGAGAAAGGTCTTCCTTCCGTTGTTTAACCCCCACAGCCAGCGTGCTGCGCCAATCTGAAGCCAGGAGTCAGGTACCTCCTCCTGGTCTCCCATGTGGGTGCAGGGCCCAAGCACTTGGGCCATCCTCCACTGCCTTCCTGGGCCACAGCAGAGAGCTGGACTGGAAGAGGAGCAACCGGGACAGAATCTAGCACCGCAACCAGAACTAGAACCCAGGGTGCCGGCGCCGCAGACAGAGGATTAGCCTAATGAGCCGAGGCACCGGCCATCAAACCTGTTTTGATAAGTCCAGAATAGATACTCTCAACTTCTCTCAGCAGCTGACTCCATAAAAGTTATCCCCATGTGAAAGTTCTATAAGCAACTATATACAAAAGATACTTTTTCCATAAAACTGAACAGAATAATGAAATGAGCTTCCAAAAATATGAAACACTAATGATTGCTCTGCACATCACAATCTTAAGGCATTTAAGATGAGCTGTTTATGAGTAGTTGGGCAATTTGAGCAGGCCTGTGAGGCAGGCGTGCATCAGTGATCCATGTGCCGGTGGAGGTGTGATGGAAGAGTTTTAGTAGGTGAGTTGGTAGATTTAACACCCATCCATCCATCCATCCCCTCTACTACTATGTTCCTACTGTGGAGTGAGAAGTAAAGGACCACAGTATCATTAGCAGCGGCTGTGCCTGAGGCCCAATGCGTGTCTCTCTCATAAATGCCAGGTTGGACCCCATGGCCTATATAGAACAGAGGCCAAAGATAGACTTCAGGTTCTCTCCAGGTATAAATTGTGATCTCAGGTTGTTCTCACGATGACCATGAGACCTTGTACTACCCCTCTTCTAACTGGCCCAGCAAACAATAAACATGGCCCAAATAATGAACCATGTGTTGGCCATCATAATAGCCCAATCTGTTCTTGGTAATGGAGAGGCAGGAGGCTGGCCAGGGGCAGTCAGAAGAGCATAGCAGTTGTATGCCTGTGGGTACCTAAGAAGACCAGAAGGAAGTGATGAACATTTCAACCCAGAAGTGCATTCTAGTGGGAGGTGGGGTGCTCCAGGTATGGTCTCATTCTGTGTGTGGCAGGTGAGTGATGGAAGACAACACTCAGTTATTCCTGACCTATCTGCGTTTTGATGAGTCTGTTATTAACTGGAATCAGATTTATGAACAAGACTTGGCCCCCAGAAAAAGTTTAGAGAGGCAAAAGATATATCAACTTTGCCATGAATCTACTCATTTTTTTGTTTTTTTGTTTTTTTGTTTGTTTGTTTTTCTTTCTTTCTTTTTTTTTTTTTTTTGACAAGACTTAGTCCCACCTTTTATTTGTTTGGCAGAAAATTGCTCCATAACATAAAGCTGACTTTCATAAAATACCACTAAATTTGAAATGCCAGATGGAGACCTTCATCCTGGCAGCTCCGAACTATTTTCCATTTTATAGGCTTGGAATGAGTACTTATCTTGTCAGTTTATGCTCCATTATACAAAGGTTCTGCTTTGTGTAAACGAACTGCAGTCAGTTTAGCACAAATTGATTCTCATGGCGGAGAGTGAAACCCCCTGCCCTGTGAGTAAGGTGCCTTCCGTGAACATGTCATTTATGTTTGATTTCCGACCTCAGCCTTCCTTGCCGATGGGAACGTGAGAATTCAGACGTTCCGTCTGGAGACTTGAAAGTTCTTGGCTTGCTGTTTTCTCAGCCAAGGACTCTGGCGTGTTATGTTCTCTGTCTCTGAATAACCTCCTGGTGCTTCCAGCTGGCATCTCAGAGAACGCAGTGCACTAGGCTTCGATTTCAGAGTAGAGCCGTGAGCGTGAAGAGTGGTCAGAGTTAGGAAAGGAGGAGTGATGCACGGGAAGCAGGTTCAGAAACGAGAACGTGGCTGGCAGCCACCAGCTCATGGATGCCATTTCTGTTGGAAAGTTAGGCTGCAGCTGATACTGGACCTCAAAGGGGAGAATATGACAGCCCTCAATAGAGTGGGTCCTGTATGTCTGACTGTACGGCTTTTCCATTGGCAATTACCTGTGCTGTATACATATCTCTTTCATTCCCTGAGCTTTGGTCATCATCCTTGGCCCATACGCTTGTTACTGCAGTTGAAGAGAAAACAATCCTGTAGTTTCAAAGACGCCACCTCTGCCACCACCAAAACAATCAGTGAGGCTCAGTGTTCACTTGTCCTGCAGTTTCTCTTCTCCACGGAGGCAACTGGCTAATTTGGAAGCAAGAAATTTCGGAACTCGTGGTCAGAGAAGTCTTACCCACCACTTCCTTGCAAAAAACACTTGATACTACTTTGGAATAGATGGGTTCTACTCTTTGTAAGGCTTGATGGCAAAAAGTCCTGTTTGGGGAAGTTTGCTACAAGTTTATTCAGTGTCTTTTAAATGCGTATTTTCTATAAAAGCAGGAATACATTAACTCCCAACAAAATGAAAATATATGCATAAGATAATTGCAGTTTAAAATATTAGAAACAACCTAACAGTCTCCTAAACCTAGAGGAATATACAATTCAATAGAATACTATGCAGGTGGGTGCAAAAGGAGAAAGATCTATCCACACTAACGTGAAGTAATTTTACCAAATATATGAGGGGACTTCAAAAAATGCATGAGAAAATGGCATGAAAAGGAAGTTTACTTTGGTGCAAAAAATATTGAAATTCATCCATAGTTTTTTTTTTTTTGTAATACATATTTCTATGAACTTTTTGAAGACACCTCTTCTGCTAAGTAATGAAAATCAACATGCACAAGATGATTTATGTTGTGCTGTCTTTGTGTAGAAGCAAAGAGGAAATTGTGTGGAGCTAGGCTGAGCTGGGAGAGAGCGAAGCTCCCAGTTGGCGAAGTCCTGTTTCAAGCAGGAGAGTCAAGCTTTCAGCTGTCCTGCAATGGAGTCCATGATGGCGAGGGAGAACGCAGGCCTCCCAGCACCAGTTCTTCCCAGGAGCAGCACCCTGGGCTGGGGCCGGGTGATCCACCCTCCAGACATGGGGATTGGCTCCCTCTTAGGGCATCCCAAGCAAAAGGCGGCAGCAGATGCAAGGCCCCTGAGGCCAGATAGGAGGGCTCAGAGTGGCCTGAGAGTGAAGAAGCAAGGCTTCCTGCTCCCCCTGGAGAAGCCAAGACTTTAGAGAGACCTAGGAGCAAAGGCGCAGGGGCTGGGGCTGCAGTATGTGAGAGAGCACGGCCAGGAAGAAGTCCAAGAGTAGGCCCGCGGCTCTTTGAGAGGCTGTCCTGGGCTGACTGTGCTCTGAGCCAGTGCAGGGAGGGCACCCTTCCCTGGGAGGCCTCTAGCAGGAAGCCATGCTATGGTCAGGCCTGCAGACTCACACGTAGGCGTCTAGCAGGACCCCTCAGAAATAATGGAACTATGCATGTGTTGGCTTGTTCTTACAAAACCAAGGGGAAGAATATGCCAGAAGCAAGTGAGACTGATTCCTTATGGAGGGTGATTTTGAATTAAGTGGAAAGCAGGAGGGGGTGGCATGGGTTGGGTAGGGACAAGTGACACTTTTTTGAATATATCTTTTTGTATAGTTTTGAGATATGGAACCATGTTATATGTTTTTCAAATGGAAATCGAATTTAAAGTTGGAAAAAAAACTACAATACATAGCAAATGTAAACAAATGAACTGAATGGCATTTCAGATGAACAGTATAGTACAAGGGAGGGAGAAAAAGTAATTACCAAACAAACTTAAACACATAATTCCGTATTCAATACCTTTGACATAAAGTGAAAATAAATTTAATTAGTAGTTTTATTTTTCACATGGATTGATGTATTAGTTCTGTAACTCCTTTCTGATTATTCTAAATTTGAGCACAAGAACAAATATTGAGGATAATTGAAGCCAGATTTGTCACTGACATAAAAGAGAATTATAAACATTGACAGGGAAAATTCTAGAATAAAACACTTTGGTGCTTGACTGAAATCACAGTTATCACCGTGAACTCTGGGTGTCACAGATACAGAGATTTTTGTGTGTAACATTCCTAGCTTTATTTGTTGAGACATTCTGGGAGCAATGACATCCCAGTAGGAATGAATGTACTTAGCACTCAGGTATTAGTTTCTTGACACTTTATCCATTAAAAACACTAGGAGCCCTTGGACAAATGGTTGCTTTCTGGGGTTGTGGTAAGGAAAGCCTAACAGGAGGCTGGGACATTTCCTTGTACTGGAAAGGAAGGAAGGATGCATATGACAATTGGAGACATGCCCAAGAGACATGGACATAGCTTCGGGGGACTCCCATTAGCTAGATCTAGAGGAATTTAAGCGTCACAGTAAATAATGTTTTAATAAACAGATGTTAACCCCATAAAATATAGGAATCCATATGTCCATATTGATATAACCCAATAAATGTATAAATACAGCATAGAAGGTCTCTTCCTCTCAGTAAAATTCCAAATGTAGAAGGAATGACACATTTGCCAGTCTTATGCTCATAATTGATTCAGGCAGAAATTCTCAGTGGATATTAAAACTGGTGAATGGGAGTTTGATTAATGACAAGATGTTTACTTAGCTTTAGTCATCCAACCAGCACACAACTTACTCCCAATAAAATAAAAAGGGAACAGAGGGTATTGGGCAACAGTTAAGACGCTGCTTAGGGTACTCACTTCTCATTTTGGAGTGCCTGGGTTTCAGTCCTGGTTTCACTTCCAATTCTAGCTTCCTCCTAATGCGTACCCTGAGAGGCAGCCACGTTGGCTCAAGTAGTTTGGCTTCTGCCATCCACATGTGAGACTTAGATGGAGTTCCTACTCCTGGGTTCAGCCTGGTCCAGCCCCAGCTGTTGAAGGCATTTGGGCAGTGAACCTGCAGTGGGAGAGCTCTGTCTGTCTCTTTCTCTCTGTATCTCCTTCTCTTTCTGTCTTCTAAATGAATACATCAAAAGCTAGTAAGTAAATAAAAGAAAAAAAAATGGTAAACTTTCATGAAAAAACATGGCAGACAACACCTCAATCAAAAGCCCAAAGTTGAATATTGGCACAAATCACTGGCAACTATCACCTGATATGAAGAAACATGTGATAAATGTGAGTCAAGATACATTCTAAACCAAAACCTAGGGCCGAACAACTAATTGCAGCACACGATCCAGGACTGGACTTTAGGCTAGAGAATTGTTTCATATATAATGATATAGTTGGTATGATTTATAAATAAGAATCAGATTTGTTAAACTGTGATAAATATTATATATTTATATATAATATATTACACTTACATGATATTTATATGATATATAGTATTAATATACTATATGATACATATCTATATACTATAAATATTTCCTGATACCAGTACAATATTATATTTATGTAAGAGAATTTTATTATTAGCATGCAGGCAATAAACAGTATTTTGTAAGTATACTAGTCATAAACTGGATTTTATTCCACAACATACAGCCTAGTATGCCCAGAAACAACATAGTTTTCATGTGGTCTTTTTAAACAGATTTTTTTTTTGTCACCAGTGATTGACATACTTATGGGTTGTGGTATACAATGTATCCTGATCAAATCAGAATAATCAACATTTCCTCTCCTTCGACTTTACAGTTGGAATCTAGGAGCTCCTTTCTTCTGTTTGCTCATAAAGTATGAAATAGGTTAATAGGAACCATGATTACCCTATATGCTTTGCAACACTAAGATCTGATTTGACACCCATTGCCCAAACTCCCTCTATCATTCCCTACCCTCCCAGCCGCCAGTATTTACTATTTCTGTGTTCCATAATGTATAAAGAACAAGGTAGTTTTTGCCTACCACAGTGTCTGTATCGGAGACAGTGATCTCCATATGTTACACTAGGGTGTACGTAATTTCCGGGAACAGGGTTTCCCATTGTTTTCTTCATGCAGTGACATCTTCAGAGCTTGAAGGTCGTTAGTATCTAACATGTATTCCCAACTCCCTGTAATCCTCTTTTAGTTTTAATTGCAGAAACATTTTGTGGTCCTGAAGCATTTGGTGGATAAATTCAGTTGCTATAAAGTAAACTACCTTCAAGATTTTTTTTTTTAATTTAATATGGGTGTTGTCATCTTTTTTTCCCCCCTCTGGGTCTTCTGTTTAGCAGGATAGTAGCATACATCTATAATGTTTGCTGTTGACAAATGAATTTAACTTCGTCCCTGAATTTGCATGTAAACTCTTATAATCCTAGTTCAGACAAGTTTAAAATCCAGAATTGACCTTTTGGCTTACATTGGGGAGCTTCCACAGGAGGAGTGGTGGAGGGGAAGTAAGGTTATGAGAAGGTTATAAGCTTATAAAACAGCCTTTGATCATGTCTACCTACCCATTAGGATGTGGAGTACCAGATGTAGATCTGGACAAATCAGTTTGAGGCTGTGTGAAGTCCAGCCATCATGTTAAACCTAAAAGTTCAAAACTACCACCTAAGAAAAAGTCCATAAGGTCTTTTAAGGTTCTTAAACTTAGTGTCACTTAGCTAAGCTACAATAGACCTCGGTTATGACAGGCTCACTCAATTGTTTCTCTACTCACAGTCTCTTTAATCTTCACGTGGTTTGTGGGCCCATATTCAGTGTAAATACATGAGAAGGTCATAGCTGGGATTCCTGGTTTAGGTCTCATACATGTACATGCTTTAAGCGAAGCTCCTTGACTTTAAGGAGTGATATGAATAAAGGGCATGCATTTTACAGCAGTAGATCTCTTCCAGAAAACCTGTGTGCTTAGGGTTATTTCCAGTCAGACATGCCAGTGACAAAGAGGCTCGATATCTCCTTAAGGAGATAAAATGTCAACCAGAGACAACCTGCTGGTTGTCAGATTCATCTTTTCTCTGGTTAAAGATACCATATGCATTTTAAAAAGATAAAGGATAAGTTGAGTGAGCTCCATCATGATTCACTATTCTAGAACTTGCATGACTTTTTACTGTGTCGACTCTTTGAATGTTCTCAGAATTCTAGACTTGCCAATCTACTGTTCAGCTGTATCTTTGTGACAAGTGACATGCCCTTATAACTGTATATAAACTTGTATGTGCAACAATGTGGAGATTCCTTGCCTAATTCAATAAAATGCTGGAATACTAAAAAAAAAAAAAAAGATATTTTTAGCTTCCCATTTGATGGAGAACATGACATTTTTCTGTCTGCATTTGACTTATTTAACTAATGTGATGGTCTACAACTCCATTCTTTTTGCTGCAGATGACAGGAATTTATTTATTTATTTTTTGGCTGGATAATCTATTGTGTCTGTATATGCAATTTTCTTTATGCATTCATCTGATGATGGACACTTTGGTCAATTACCTTGGCTGCTGTGAACCGTGCTGCAGTGACCGCAACGGAGCAGGTACTCTTCGACTCAGTGACTTTAGGCTTCTGGATTTATATCCAGTAATGGGATTGCTAGATCATATGGCAATTCTTTTTTTTTTTTTTAAGGAATCTGTACTATTTTCCCCAGTGGCTTCCCTAATTTGCATTCCCACCAATAGTATATAAGAGTTTCCCTTCACGCCCTCATGAACTTTCTATACTTTCTCCTTCATGATAGTCATTCTAACAAGGAGTTAGAGGATATCTCATTGTGACTTCTATTTGCACTAGTGATACTGAGCATCCCCCCCCCCTGTTTTTTTTGGCCGTTTGTATTTTAACAGAGATTAAAAAAATCTCTATCACTTTCTGTTTTTCTTTCTTATGAAAACTGACTTAGTTCTTCCCACTTCTTTTTTGACTAAAATTATTGAAGAATAGTCGTGCTAATAGTAGTGGTTTTATTTTTATTTTGCTGAAATTTCTAGAAATAAATTTATAAGATGTGATCATTTCTCTACAGTGTTCTTTTTTAAGATTTTATGTGTTTATTTGAGAGGTAGAGTTACTGACCTTGAGAGGGAGAGACAGAAGGGGCTTCCATCTACTGATTCACTTCCCGAATGGCTGCAATGGCAGAAGCTGTGCCGATCTGAAGCCAGGAGCCAGGAGCTTCTTCCAGTCTCCCACACAGGTACAGGGGCCCGAGCACTTGGGCCATCTTCTACTGCTGTCCCAGGCCATAGCAGAGAGCTGCATTGGAAGAGGAGCAGTTGGGTCTAGAACTGGCGCCCTTATGGGATGCCAGCACCACAGAGGATTAACCTCCTGCGTCACAGGGTTCTTATGGGAGTGAGTTGCTTTGATTTCCATTTTCTTGATTTTTATTTCCAGATTTTCATTTGCCTTCCAGGTTCTGGTTAAGGGAATGTAGCATTTTTATGTCGCCTTTTATGAGCCTTTCTATATAAGCTTATTTTGTTCCTGAACCCACAAAACCATTTTAAGGATATACAGATTTCTTTGGTTCTCAGAGATTGTTAAACCTTTCCCAACTGTGGTAATATTCCTTTATCTTCATGACAAAATCCCCTTCTAGTATTGTAGGCTCAGTAAGTGACATTTCTATTGCAGAGCCAGCATCTGTATTTCCAAGGAGGACTGCAGTGTCTTTTGCTCATGTAACATTTTCTTAGGATTTATTTTTCTATTTTTCCTGTTCCAATTGTCTATGACCTTGTATTTTAAGTTGGAAAGTATTCCATCCAGAATATTTTTTAAACCAAGGAAAACTGATAAAAGTAACTGAGCTGTGATAGTCTTGGCTTTGCCAGCTTCTATTTGAGTGTGACCGATGCCAGGTTTGTTCAAACAACTGCCATCTGGTGGTAGGTGATCTAGGTAGAATCAGCACTGAACACCATGCGCTTGGCTGCATCATTCACTTTTGGCCGTGGCTGGTACACAGTGAGGCCCGAGGGTTCAGCACCTCTCCCTTTTCCCACTTTGTTCTTGGGCTTTCAGTTGACCAAAACCAACAAAGCGCCCAGGTGGCCCCTAGAGATCAGACTGCTGGGGCAGGAAGCAAGTGAAGTGGGCAGGTGGACCTGAAGTGACAAGCAGCAGATAGACAGGGTCCATAGAACGCTGGATTTTCAGACTCATATATATGCCTTCTCTTATTTCTGAACGTCCACCATCTCCTGATAATTTAGAGTAATTTTCATGACAAACTTTGTAATTGTGCTTTCCTACTTCCTTCCAAAAGAAACTCTGCTGTTTGGTCTTAGGTAATCCACTTATGCCTCATGTCCTGTTGTCTTTTCAGTTGAACTTGATTTTTTTTAGTTTTAATATCTTGCTTAGGTGTGGTATCTCGTCATAAATACTTGCCTGGTGACATCTGAAATATTTGACAGCTATAATTTTCAAACTTGGCTTTTATAAGAAGCCTTTCACTCGTTTATATCAGAATGACATGTAAATAGAGCACCTGGCTGTTTGAGGTATATATTGAATCTGCTTTTTTTAAAGGTATTCAAAATTTAGTGTTTGTGGAATGGGGTTATTATGGAGAACTCAACATAGCTATAAATTCAAATTGATTTGGAGCCATATTGCATGCCTTTGGGAGATACTAAGCCATTTTCCTTAATTTTTCCCCTCCCAATATCATGTCATTAACGTACTAATGTTGTCTGCCAGAATTTGTTGTGATGAGCAGATGGATTACTAATATTTTGTTGATTGATTTCTTGATTCAGCTTTGCCATAAAACTTAATTGATGATTCCGCCACCAACAATTTATATGGTACCTATTAAGTTCAGAATTGGAGATCCTACAGCACTCTTACCCATTAAACTTTGTTTTTCATTATCTGTTTTCATTTTTATTTGATTTCATTTTATGTCTTTTCAAATATATAATCTAAAAAAACATTTCATATTTAGAAATATATTCCCCAAACTTTTCTACCCATAGCTCAAGCTATGTGGTGCACAATCATTATCTAAAATGGTGAGGTTTTTTTTTTTTCTGTTGCTTTGATTTCTTGCCAGGAATATGTATGCTATTATGCCTGTGAGTATTGTTATTATAATTATTGAATGTTTTCTCTAAATATGTATCCCGTGGCCTTTGTTTAATGTGACATGATTGAATTGTCACCAGACTCCTTCTCTTCTCTATTAATTCAACTTGACTCCTCCCTGTGCTATATTCTGAGACCAATGACTTTTTTTTAAAGTCACAGGCATTCATTAAAAATAGAGAAATTAATAATAACAATCTTGCTTTTTCAGAAAAGTTAAAGCTTGTTTTTAAAATATGCTTACTCTTCACTGCCCTTCCAAATGTATACAGTGTTTGGGTGTTAGCCTGTAGTGCACCCATTAATGCATTCACTTCTCCAAATTTATTGGATCACCTTCACACACACACACACACACACACCAAAATCCCTGGCACTGTTCTAAGTTCTAGAAATACATTGATGAAAATAAGAGGGTCATTGGCCTTAACTTGGACCTTGTATTCCAGGAGACACTGGGGAAGATACGTCAGGAGAAATAAATAACTATTTCTTAGTTAAGTTAATGTCAGGTAGTGAAGGTACAGGGTTGATATCAATATGAGAAGCCATCAAGACAGAATAAATTGGTCGGGAAGGTAGATTACTTTAGAGTACATTTGAAGGGCCCTCAGTGGAGACTGGAATGGCAAGAGGGTCCCAGGTGTGTGAGGATCCTCAAGAACTGCCCCCTGGCCCCCGCCTGTGTCATGGGGACAGCCATGCAAAGCCTCTGCAGCCGGAGGGACCTGGTGTGTCCGAGGTTCTGAGGGAGGAAGGCCAAAGGTGGTCAAGAGCCCAGCCCAGGCCAGCACAGAGCATGGAAGGCTCCTGGGCCCTGGCAGCAAGTTTGGGCTCTGTTTCCACAGTGAAATAGAAAATGAGAAGAGAGCAAGAAGGGCAAGAAGCTAACCTGGTTTGTGTTGCCGACTTGTCTTGCTGCGGGGAAGAACACAGGGCATTGTGTAAGGTTCTGATCTGTTTTTTTTTTTTTTTAATCTCAGTAATTATCAGCACTGCATTCAGTTCAGCCAACAGTATTTGTGAGGTGACCACTACGTGTTAGGAACTGTGTTATTTGGTGGGATACAGACATTAGACGAAATTAAGACACACGAATACATATATGATTTTATTTTACAGAATTAAATTGAATGTTCTGATGCATTTGATGGTGAGTATAGGAGAAACACATTTGCCTAATTTTGTTCAAATAGGACAGCTATATTTTTTAAAAAAAGATTTATTTATTTATTTGAAAGAGTTACACAGAGAGAGAGGAGAGGCAGAGAGAGAGAAAGAGTTCTTCCATCTGACCATCCGATGGTTCACTCTCCAGTTGGCCACAATGGCCAGAACTGCACCGATCTGAAGCCAGAAGCCAGGAGCTAGGAGCTTCTTCCTGGTCTCTCATGTGGGTACAGGAGCCCAAGGACTTGGGCCATCTTCTGCTTTCCCAGGCCATAGCAGAGAGCTGGATCGGAAGTGGAGCAGCCGGGTTTTGAACTGGCACCCATATGGATGCCGGTGCTTCAGGCCAGGGCGTTAACCCACTGCGCCACAGTGCCGGCCCCAGGACAGCTATATATTAATATACTATTTTGTTTTAAAGTTAATTTAGCAATGTCATACAATGCACATATAGTTGCTATCTTTATATTATTTTAAAATCATAAGTGGCTTTAAAATTCTACAGTTATGGACTCACATGGGATTACATGAATCTCTATAATAGAATAAAATATAGTCTCTTTCTTTACCAACTTTTAACCCTTATTTCTAGTACCAGTTTTTAAAGTTAATATTTTTCCTGAAAAAGGTTAGGTTTGCTATATTAGCAAAGACCCCACAGTTCTATATCTTGGCTTCTTGAAAGCTGGCTTGGAGAAGTAACTGGAGCCTGAGGACTTCCATCACGAAGGCGACTTCCCTCTCCAGCCAGGGGCTTCTTGGCAGGGCCGCAGGTGTAGACCACGCTGGAGCAGAAGCCGGGAGGAGCACGAGAGCTTCCCTTCTGGCCTTCTTTGTCCTGTCGGTTGAATACTCCTGGAGGCTGAGAGCTAGAGCTAGAGCAGGAGAGCAAGGAAGCCGATCACCAGACTCGTGTCCCCGGAGCCTCCCTCCTGCTTGAGAGAAGTACCAGTGAGCTCAGTTCACAGCGACGTGATAAGAGGCCTTGCAGGACATGCCTGCTGGTCTCACGCACCATCAGCTTGTTTTCTGTTTACTCTTTGGAGACATTTCTTATAATCTCCCAATCAGGACAGCTCTCATGGCACTCTGTATCGTCCTTTGAATTGAGGCAAGTGCAGACCAGACCAAGGCCCCCAGAGTTAGAGACCTTATCTTAGAAGAAGCACATTATTTGAAATACGGTGCTGTTTCTCTCCTTCTGGTTAAATCGTGCCGATTAATTTAACATCAGAGTTTAGCTTGGTGTTTTCCGTCAGCTTGTTGTTTTCCAGGTTTATCAGAAGCTGTTACTCGGAGATTGACTTCATTGTAATTTCACTGCTTCCCCGTCCTATCTTTTTTCCCCCACAAATACGTTCAAACAGAACAAAATGTCTATACCCAGCATTCTGTAAAATGTTTACTGATTGATCATTATATCCAACATTTTGCTAAAATTTGACTTATTCTGCTGACCTGTACTTCCCATGCACAATCCTATCTGAGTCAGAGAAGCCACTTAGGAAGTGAACCTGGTCAACAGCGAGTTTTTAAAAACCGTGGCTTCTTGCAGGGTGGAAACACCCGCAGCGGACTGATGACTTCTCCTGTGGATGCCACGTACACGGTTCTGTCATTTCAGTAGTTTCTTTTAAGAGCTACTATTTTGCAACAGATATGACTAGAAAATTTTTAGCATGTCATTATGCTCATATTCCCTCCACCCACTTTACCAAGTGTGTTTATTGCTACTGCAGCAATAATTGCTCACTGTCCCCAAGCAAATAATTAAGCAGTGAATCTCAAGAATGATCTGAAGGTCAGTGTAAAGTTGTGACAGCCTTTCAGATAAATTGTGAACTTCTCTGAGGCCCTGATTGTAGGCCTGGATGTAATTTGCTACAGGGTGAGAACACCTTGAAGTCCTCTTTGTTCACTTCTCTTGAGGCTGATGCTAGCCGACTTCCATGGTTCACAAGGAGAAAACGGGAGAAAAGACAGCAGCTGGGGAAGGCAATTCTGTCGTCTGCATATGAACCTGGATCACTCTGGACAGAATGACAGAGTGAGGAGCGTTGCTTCTGTCTTGATGATCACATCCACGTCAAGCTAGATTTTTAACAGCTGTTTGATAATAAAAGGGTCATTCTCTTCCACAAAGCTGGTGATTTAATGATCAAGTTTACAGTGTCCCAAACTGGAACAAATACAGGAAAGACCAGACAAAATATATGAAGTTGTTGTTTTCAAGATATAAGCAGTAAATGACAATGATTTCTATTTAAGTTCTGTGACTGCCCCAGCTCATCACCTCTGACAGCTTTTAGGCTACAACACAGAAAAGAACTTCTATGAGTTGAGAGGATAGATGTAAAGTCTAGAGATGCCAAGAAAGTAGAAGTTTGTAGCACAGAATCCTGAAGAGAAAAGAATAAGAAAGGGGGAATCCAGAGATCACAGTGAGACTTACCCTAGAGCAGCAGTACCAGATCTGCACACAGAGCTGGTGAGAGCCTGTATTTACACCTGCTAGGCTGGACACACAAATAAGGATGGAGCCCTAGCCAGAATGCTCAGAGAGGCCTTGCCTCAGTAATGAGGAATGATTTTCTCCAAATGAAATGCTTCTCTGGACCTGACTACCCAACCTTAAAAGCAAGATCCTAAAGGGTCAGAGTATCAGCAGGTAACTAACTACATTCACTACAAAATCCAATAATTTTTTCTTGGCAATACAAAAATAGGCATTCAACATGGTAGAATACACAGTATCTAGCATCAAATCAAGACTTTAGGACAAGCAAGTAAGGAAGACTATATGACTAATAATGAGGAAACTTACTCAAAATTGAACAAGAACCAAGATAGATGTTAGAATCCACACACAAGAACATAAATATAGTCATTATAACTGTATTTCATATGTATGAATAGTTTAGTAGAGACGTGGAAGATGTAAAACAGACCTACATTGAAGTCCTAGTGAGGAAAATGACAATGTCACAGATGTAAATACAATGGATGAGATCAGTGACAGATTAAACTTTGCAGAATAAAAGACTAGTGAACTTAAAAAATAAAAACTATCCAAATGGAAACTTAATAAGCAGAATATCAGTGTATATGGGACAGTTTCTGGCAGCCTAATATTTATGCAATTATACTATTGAAAAAAAGGGGCAAGAGAAAAGACATGGAAAAGAGAAAGAAATAAATTTGCAATAAACATAAACATAAAAAAAAAACACTGCACCAAGCACATAATAATCAAATTGCTTAAAACCTTAAAATTATCCAAAGGAAGCATTTTCTATGCAGAGGAACAAAAATAAGGATGACAGATTTCTCATAGGAAAATTATGAAAGAGAACAGACAATTGAGCAAGTACTTTAAAGTACTGAGAAAAAAAGGACAAACTAGATTTATAGACTGAAGAAAATTGAATTTTATAGAAAACTGAAATGGGTTTTTTTTCAGAGATGACAGTGCTTCAAAGGGTTGTTAGAAAAGTAGAATTTAAGAATCATTGAAATCCATGTATGATTTTTTTCATGATACACATTTTCCATGAACTCTGAAGACCGCTCATACATGCATTAGCTTTACATTATGATAGTGGAAAACCTGAAGAAGTTAACGTACAAAGAGAACAGATTTACTTGATTTATTTAGCTTGCTCAAAGTCCAGCTGGCATGGTACAGGCTACAACTCTGGCAAGGGGCCCATGCTGGATGGCAGAGTGCATCTGGAAGATGGTATGGTAAGACAGGAAGCAGGGGGAGCCGATGGGGCCACGCTCAGGCTCTTATGACATGGTCTCACAAGAGCTGCCTTCCAAGGGCACATCCTTAATGACCAAGATCTTCCCACCAGGCTCCACCACCTCCCAGTGCCACCCTGGGGACCCTGGGGACCAAGCTCTCATCTCCTAGACCTTTGAATGACATTCAGTTTCCAAGCCATAGCATGGAAAAGCTGAAAGAATTCATACCAAGCAGAACTATACTATAATAAATGTTAAAAAGAAGTCCTTGAGACAAGCAGAAAGGACATTCCGTCAGATGGAAACATGAGAATAAAGTATACCAGAAGTGGTTACTGCATGATTATACAGAAATTGCCTAATGACTAAGTTATTTAGAAAGATAACTGATCTTTAGATAAAAATAAAATAATTTATTTATAGTGTTTATAACACATGAGAAGAATCAAACAATAGCATATAGCTAGGTGTGGAAAAAATGGAAGAATGCCCTTCGAATTTTCTGTGCTATGTAGAAGTGGCATGCCACCAAACTAAAACTCACTCTGTTATGTTAAAGATCTATACTATAATGTATATCGCAATTCCCCAAACAACCACTTAAAATAACAGAGCTATAAGATGGTGTCATAAAAACGATTAACAGAAAAAGAAAGAACAAAGTCTAGATGTACAAATAAAAGACACAGTAAGATGATAGATCAAAACCAAACCACATAAAGCCTCTCAATGAATGTAAATGTTTTAGGTACTCCCAATAAAAGATAGATTTTTAGATTGGTTAAAAAAAAAAAAAGCAAAACTCAACTATATGCTGCCTCCAATAAGCGTACTTTAAATACCAAAATGCAAATATATTTAAAAGGATGTGCAAAGCTGTACCGTATTACTATTTTTTAAAGAATCTGGATTGGCTAGGTTATAACCAATAAATAAGTTTCAGACCAGTACTTTTACAAAAAAAAAAAAAAATGGAGAAGTTGCCTTTCATTAACTTAACAACCCTAAATTAACATACGTGAGGTAAAAACAGAGCATTGCAAGGATAAGAAGAGCAATCCATAATTAACAATTCAGTCTGTCTCCATAATAAAACACACCGTCCTAAAATCAGTAAGCATATGGAAGATTTGTGAATTACCAGTAAACGTGATCTCATTGACATTATATAAAGAATATTCTACCTAGCAACAGCAGAATATCTATTCCTCTCTAGTGCCTATGGAATGTTTACCATGGTAGGCTTTATTGTGGAACCCCAATTGTTCATCAGTAGCTGATAAACTGTGGATAAAGAGTAACCTACAATAAAAATGAAAGAATACCCACTATCAGAAATGAACAGATTGAATTCACAGAGAATCAGTGAGGACATATTTGAACTCAATAACACAATCAATCAACTGGATACAGTTGTCATCCTTAGACTAATTTATCCAACAGCAGCAAAATACACATTCTCCTCGGGCTAGCATGGAGCATTACCAGGACAGATCACATTCTGGGTCATAAGATGTGTCTTCATCAACTTGAAAGACTAGAAGTTAAATAATATTTGCTCTCAGACCACAATGGTTTTAAACTAGAAGTAAATAACAGAAAAACAGATGGAAAATCACAAAATACTTATAAATTAAACAATAAGCTTCTAAATAACGCATGGATCAAAGAGGAAATTTCAGGAGCAATTTTGAACTAATTTGAAAATATAACATCAAAATTTGTGGAATACAACAAAAGCAGTATTTAGAGGAAAATGTATAGCGTTGAATACACATATTAGAAAAGAAGAAAGATATCAAATCAGTCAGCTAAGTTTTCACCATAGGAGACTAGAATAGGAACAAACTAAATCTAAAAGCAGGAAAAGAGAAATAATACAAGACAAACATCAATGAAATTGGAAATAGGAAATCAACAGACAAAATCAGTGAATCCCAAAATTGATTGCTTGAAAAGATCAGTAAAATCAATAAGCCTGTATCTAGGCTAAGTAAGTGTATTATTCAGATTTCCATTACTAAAATGAAATACCTAAGTTAACTAAATTATAAAGATAAATGGTTCACTTAGCTCACCGTTTGGGAGGTTCAAGTCTAAGATTGGACAACAACCTTGGTTTGGCCTCTGATGAGTGCTGTGGGTGGCAGTGGTGTGTGTGCAGAGGAAGGACTAGTGATCCAAGAAGCAGAGAGAGTGGCTGGATCCGACTCAGCTTTTCATAAAAGCCCTGTCATGGTAACTTCCTTCCAGCGAAATGCCCCAGCCACTGATGGGCCTCCCACTAGGCCACAACTCCTAATCACTGCAATTAGCTAACCTTCCACTCTCCTAACACCACTAAATTATGACATTAAGATCTGAATCCTCTATGAGTCTTATCCAAATTATAGAAGAATTAAAAAAAGATTCTGAATTTTTTTTTTTAATTGGAAGCCTGGTGTTTGTGTGTGCGTGTGTGTGTGTGTGTGTGTGTGGTGTGAATATATATGATTGTACTTTTTTATTTATTTATTTGACAGGTAGAGTTATATACAGACAGTGAGAGAGAGACAGAGAGAAAGGTCTTCCTTCTGTTGGTTCATGCCCAAATGGCCTCAACGGCCAGCGCTGCACCAATCCGAAACCAGGAGCCAGGTGCTTCCTCCTGGTCTCCCACGCGGGTGTAAGGGTCCAAGCACTTGGGCCATCCTCCACTGCCCTCCTGGGCCACAGCAGAGAGCTGGACTGGAAGAGGAGCAACCAGGACTAGAATCCAGCACCCATGTGGGATGCCAGCACCACAGGCGGAGGATTAACCAAGTGAGCCACAGCGTCGGCCCCAATCAGAAATTTCTAATACTAAAAATGAAAGAACATCACAAGGATAATAGAGGAATACTATATCTACAAATTTGATGACTTGGATGTAATGGACCAATCCCTTTAAAAACATAGGCTGCCAAAACTTACAGAGGAAGAAAGAAACCATCTTAGTAAAACTATATGTACTAAAGAAAATCAATCAATAACTAACAACTTTTCAGAACAGAAATTGCTATACCCAAGTGGGTTCACTGATGAATTTAAGGAAATCATAGAAGGAAAGACTTTATAACAAAGCAAACATTTAAAGAATAAATTATTAAAGATTTATTTATTTATTCAAAAGAGTTATGCAGAGAGAAAGAGAGAGAGGTCTTCCATCCACTGGTTCACTTCCCAATTGGCTGCAACAGCCGGAACTGCGCTGATCTGAAGACAGGAGCCAGGAGCTTCTTCTGGGTCTCCCACACAGGTGCAGGAGCCTAAGCACTTGGGCCATCTTCCACTGCTTTCCCAGGCCATAGCAGAGAGCTGGATTGGAAGTGGATCAGCCAGGACCCAAACTGGCATCCATATGGGATGCTGGCACTACAGGCAGCGGATGCCCCTAAAGCGCAGGCCCCTAAAGAACATATTATAACTATTGTCTATAATCTCTTTCAGAAGATGCTACCTGCTCAATTCACAATAGCTATGACATGGAAGCAACTAAATGCCCATCAACTGACTTCTGGATAAATAAAATGTAGTATATATACATGATGGAATACTACTGAGCCATCAAAAACAATGAAATACTGAATTTTCAGTGAAACGGATGCAACTGGAGGTCATCATGCTTAGTAGTTGATTAAATTTAAAATATCTGTTCTGTGGAAGGCATTGTGAAGAGAATGAGTAGGCAAGCCACAGACTGGGAGAGAAATATCTGTGAAACACATATTGATGAAGGATGAAGGACTGTTATCCAGAAACATCCAAAGAATCTTTAAAACACAATGAGAAAATCAGCAGCCCCATTCAAATGGGCAAAAGTCCTAAACAGATGCTTCACAAAGAAAATGTGCAAACAGAAAATAAGCGTATGAAAAGTTCAATACCTTACCTCTTTAGAGAATTGCAAACTAAAACAAGAACCAATACCACTGCACACCTGTTAGAATGGTCTCAATCCAAAGCCACACTGATACCACCAAATGTTAGTGAGGACTTGGAGCAACAGGAACTCCCAGTTATTATTTTGCCTTTTCTTTTTTCTAAAAAAAAAGAAAAAATTACTTTATTGCTTGGATAAGCATGACACAGAACCCGTGCAGTTTTCACTCATCTAACTGAAATAATATTTTGTCAGCCTCTAAAAGAGTTTTGGGTGACTGTACCAACTTTTTAAAAATTTTATTTAAGGTATACAAATTCCATGTATTTCATATACCGGACTTAGGAACATAGTGATACCTCCCACTCTACCCTCCCTCCAGCTCACGCTCCCAAACTTTCTTCTCCTCCCTTTCCTGTTCTCACTGTTAATTTTTACAAAGATGTATTTTAAGTTTACTTTATGCTCATAAGATTAACCCTATACTAAACATTCAGCAAATACTATGAAAAAAAAAAAACACTATTCTGCAACAGTAGAGACAAGTGCTGTAAACAATAATTGAATCTCAAAATGTCAACTTCACTGCTATACATTACATTTTAGCTACTCTGTTTGTTACCACAGATCAGGGAAAACACATGATATTTGTCTTTTGGGGATTGGCTTGTTTCACTAAGTATAATGGTTCCCAGTTCCATCCATTTTGATGCAAAAGACAAGATTTCATTATTTTCTTTTTAACCACTTAGTAGTATTTCATAGTGTATGTATTTCTTTATCTAGTCATCAGTTGATGGACATCTGGGTTGATTCCATATGTTAGCTATTATGAATTAAGCTGCAATAAATATAGGGGTACAGATAAAACTTTCATATTCTGATTTCATTTCCCTTGGGTAAATTTCCAGGAGTGGAATTGCTGGGTCACATGGTATAGGGAATGCAAAATGGCACAGCCACTTTAAAAGAAGCCTAGTATTATTTTATAAAACTAAATATGCTCTCACCATATGACCCAGCAATCGAACTCCTTGCTATTTGCCCAAACGAGGTGAAAACCTATGTAGACACAAGGATGCCTGTAGTAATTTTATTAAAAATTGCCCAAACTTAGAAATAACTAATGAATCCTGCACGAGGTGAAGAGATACACCCTGGTGCATTCAGGCAGTGCAATATTATTCAGTACTGAAATGAGACAAGCTATCAAACCATGAAAGGGTGTGAAGGAAACTTAACTGCACATCACCGAGTGAAGGAACCCTATCTGAAAAGGCTGCCTCCTGTGTGACTCTGCCTATATGACTTTCTGGGAAAGCAAAACAATGGAGACAGTGACAAGATCGGGGCTGCTAGGACTTTGAGAGGGATATAGGTGGAGCACAGAGGATTACGAATTTTGTCTGATATTTTACAGCAGACACAAGTCATTAGACATTTGTCAAAACCCATAGGATGTGAAACATCAAGAGTGAACTCTAATGTAAACTATGGAGTTTGGGTGATGATCGTGTGTCAATATAAGATCAGGGGTTAGTGCTGTGGCATAACAAGTAAAGCTGCCGCCTGCAGTGCCGGCGTCCCATATGCGCGCTGGTTCAAGTCCTGGCTGCTCCAGTTCCAATTCAGCTCTCTGCTATTGCCTAGGAAAGCAGTGGAAGATGGCCCAAGTCCTTGGGCCCCTGTACCCAATGGGAGACCCAGAAGAAGCTCCTGCCTGCTGGCTTTGGATTGGCTCAGCTCCAGCCATTGCAGCCATCTGGGGAGTGAACCAGCAAATGGAAGACCTCTCTCTCTCTCCCTCTCTCTGCCTTTGCCTCTCTGTAGCTCTCCTTTTCAAATACATAAATAAATCTTTAAATAAATAAATCAATGTAAGTTCATTGATTTTGAAAAATGTCCACTCTGGTGGTGTGAGGTATTGGTAGGCAATGGTGTGTGGGAATAGAGAGTATATGGAAACTCTCCACACCTTCTGATCAATTTTGCTACAAACTTGAAAGCGCTCTAAGTTATAAACTCTATTAAAAAATATGAAACAGGAATCCTGTAGGCCCCTGCCTGTTTGGTAGCAGAGCTACACTGGAAAAAGGAAAAGAAAGAATACTTAATGTGCTCTTCAGTGGCATGGATGATGGGTTGCGAAAACTTATGCTAAATGAAAAAAAAAAAACAGCCTAAATAAAAGGGTGTATGTAATGTATGATTTATATGGAAAATTCTAGAAAATTCAACCTAATCTAGTCACAGAAAGCAGGGCAGTGGTTACCTGAGGATAGGATGACAATGGCCATGGAAGGGGTGGGACTGGAGGGGGGGGGGTGGCTACCTTTGGCCCAGGAGGCAACCTGAGTCAGGGGAGATGTCCACAGGCATTTTGGCAGTGGGTACGCACTTATGTCAACACTTGTAATTTTATCAAGGAGATTGGTTGTGGATCAGTTACACTTTAATAAAAAGCAAGCAAGCAAGCCACAAAATAAAATGAGTATTAGAACCCCCACTTGTTTTAGACTGTCAATTTAGAACTGTTTGTATCTGGTAGAAAACAATTTATGAAAGTTCTTAAAAGAATTTTCTTTAAATTAAAAATTCAAGCCTAGCCCATTTTCCCGCTAATAATTATTATTATTGTTTATTATTTCATTATTTTATCATTCATTTTCATTATTATTTATTATTAATTTGGTTTGTAAAATCCAAATGTGCGGGAGCCACAGGTGTGAAGTGGATGAATCCTCGAGACTTGGTCAGAGAAAGAGGCTGACGAGAGGTTCCTTCTTCCCGTGACCCCATACGCTCTGTAACTAGAAGCAGTGCCACGCCTGCATCCGTCCTCCTCTCTGACTTCTGCAGTGCCTAACCTGCCCTGTTGCGATCACCCCTCTCTCTACCTTCTTGCCTGAGGTGGACATTCCACCTTGCTTCCTGCGACTCTGGGACCCTGCCCAACTCCCCACCCTAGCAAGATACACAGTGAGTGCCCTTTATCGGGTGGCTGTGCACAAAGTCCAGGCGAGATCGCACAGAACGATGCACTGCTTTATGCTCTTCCTTTTTGGTTTTACTTCTCAGGGTGGTGGAGCTGCTCCCCTGCAAGGGTGGTCTCCGCACCTGCCAGGAGCAGTGACCACTGAAGCTCAGCGTAGAGATGACCACCGAGGGGACCGGCGGCCTGTGAAATTGCTACAGTTCCCCAGTCCCAACCCGAGCAGATTATTTGTCCATTTCACACTCATTCAGTTCTTTATTTCTCTAGGAAGTGGAAGCTGATTTTGCTCTTCTTGCCATGGCAAGCCTTTATGGCTTACCTTGGCAAGGATTATGAAAAGGGTGAGGAATAGGGTCTGGAAAATCTTTGGCGGGGGGCAGGGGGGGCAAGCTGTGTATAATTTTGTGTTGAGAGTACTTGGAATCCCTCTTCACCCTTTCCTAAATCTATGAGTATCTACATATTTTTCCATCAAATGTTTTTGTGTGCTTAGGGTTCAAACTAAAATAGAATGGCTTTCATTCTCGCAGGACTCAAAAAATGGTGATGATCTTGTGAGGAAAATTACCTAATACACATACACAATTCACACCACTCTTCTCTGGAAACAGAAACTGACACCGTAAATCACTTACCTCCACCCTGTGATTTCCCTGCAGATCCCATTTATACCAGGGGGAGGAAATATACTGGAAATTGACCCATTGACAAATTTACACTGCAAGTATTTTGAAGCAATTGGATTTCCCTTGCACTTTTATTCTCTTGAGACTGTATTAGAACCCAGAAAATTCGCTTGAACTTTCTCTCATTGAATGTGTGAGTAAATAATGTTACTGTTGTTGTGTAAGCGTGGTGAGCTCAACATGATGGGCAAACGTCACTACGGAGGCAGCAGTTGCTGGTACCAGCATAGGAGGCTGTAATTAGGATAAACCGGCATTGAGCCCTGGCACCCCCATGTCCTGTAATGAAGTCACTCTGATAGCTTGATGGGTCATTGACTATCATTGACAAAATACTTATTTGTATGCAAATATATGGGAATTTTCATATGTGTAGCTAATTTATTGTTCACAGCTTCATAAAAGGAGGTTATAAAATATTTGGCAAAATGTGATTTCATGTCAATTATGATTTACAGATGACTGAAGAATTTCTCAGCAGACATCAGGGCACAGAGACATACAACAGTATTTCTAATACATGTGCACAAGGAGCTGATAAGTAGGCTTGAATAGTCAACTCAGAAATTTTTATATCCACAAATGACACACACGTTGCTTCTTCCTGATCATATCATAGGTGATAAGACTTCTACTTCCCAGCAGTCCTCACAAATGAAAAACAAGGTGAAACAATATATTTAAATGGTTTTATAATTACCACATAAAGTACATTTTTGTTTTATGTTGCTATACTTAGTAATATCATCGTGGCATATTTCAACATTTGCCCCATATAAAGTATTTTTGTCAGCTCTCTTCTCTTCACTGGGTTACGAAGGTCATCAGAGCTCATCATTACCTGGCACCAATATTTTAGGACACAAGTCTGGCCAAGTATGAGCAGGCATGTGGCCATTTTTGCACAGATGGGCTTATATATAACCAGCCAAGTAATGATGCATTCGCTGAGCACCAGGTGTTGGTGATGAAAGGAGTGGTCACCGCCAAAAAATGTTGACAGCTCTCCAACTTGAGTTTACTTGCGTGTATTTTAGTTCTGGGGTAGTGTTTCTGTTATATAAGCTTAAGTAGTGCCGACTTTCTGAAAAGAAAAGTGGATTTGCATGAATGGGCATAAGGAGGTGCACTCCACAGTAGCAACAGAATAATAGGTGCCTAATATAACTCAGCATGTTCTAGGTAGACTGGTTCACCCAACTGGTGTGAAAAGTAAGATGGAAATCACACCCATCATTCTTCCTGCTCAGTGCCACGAGGGACACCATCCAGTTGGCTAGTAACGACTTAGGTGATCAGAGGAATACACTACTTGTTCATGCTATTGAGTTCCCATGCAGAAAGACACAAGGACACGGCACAAAATCCACCATTAGTAACGTACAGCTGGTTAGACTGAATGGTGTAGATGGAGCTCCTAGTGGTCTAGAATGATTCTCAACAGAACCACAGGTGCCTGTTTTTTATAACTTGTCTTCTAAGTAGAAGATTGTAGTATATATCCCCTGAGTAACATAAAATTAATAGTTTCCTAGGCCTCCACTGCAGTGTAGAAATAAATTTTTGTGCAGAAGTCACTATAATTAATGAGCATATACCTCTATATTTAGAGTGAAAATAGCTTCATCTAATTTAATGTTCCAACAAATAGAATATAATATATCTGTGAAACAGAAGACATTGTGTTGAATGGACTTGTCATCTAGGCCTCAGTTTATGATGTATAGTACTCGCTGTCATTAAAGAACTCAAATTGAAGTAAAAGAGCACTTTTAGATGGACAGTGTTTGTCAAGATTTATGGCATGTCTCAGTTGTATGCTACCTACTGAGGTGACCCCAGTGTCAGAGGGGCACATTTTCTGGTTGTTTTCAGCATGACTTCCTTTTTGAAGTTTGATGATGTAGGTGATTTTTCCATGTTGATTATAAACAACTTCTTTTTCCCCAGCAAATTTTATAACCTAACCATAAACATCTCTAGGCTAATGCTTGATATATGAGATTCTGAGTTAAGGACATTTGGGGAGAAGGTTGTTTTTCAGACTTAAAATTTTCCCTTCCAACATGCAATGGTAGTATTTTTAGCTACATAATCATAAAAGCATTGCAGTAGTAATATATATTGATGTAACTGTCCTTCATTTATGACAAATTGAAAGATTTACTCTCTAAGAATGTTATCCTTCATTTAATTAGCAAAATATTACTTATGCAAGGTACATATACATTTGATTAGGAGGAGATATAAATTGGAGAAAAGAAATTAAAGATGCAAGTACAGTTCAGTAAGTTCATGCTACCATTAGAAATTAGAAATAGATGCAACTGGAGATCAGTAAGCCTAATGAAATAATCCAGACCCAAAAGGACCAGTATCACATATTTTGTGCTAGCTAATTTATTGAGTACAAAAACTTTTTTTCATGTGTATGTGTGAAATTGACATCTTGAGAGTTGATTACTGTTGATATTCCTCGTGGATATTCCTGCTGTACACTTTTTGCTTGCTGAACGTTTTATTTAGTGGAGCATGAAGCCTGTCACTGTAAAGTAAATTAAAATATTGCAAAAATTGAAAAGAATGAGAGAGAGGGAGGGAAGAGAGAGGAAGGAGGGAAGTATTCTATTCTTAGAATTTTATCTATGAAATACATGAAATCTGTTTCTTTAGATTAATAAAAAAGGAGAAAAGAAAGAAGTGATAGTATTTGTAATTAGTTGACAAAATGTTAACAAATCAACCAAAAGGAAAATAAATGTGGTCTAAAATAAAGTGTAGTACACACTGCTGGCTCAAGGAAGCCAGCAGGAAGATGACTTGAGTTGGTGTCGTGCAAGGGCTTAGGAGCTAGGCTGAGGGTGATACTGGGGTAGATCCAGAAGAGGCTTGGCTGGCACTGCAGTCCAGCACCAGATACCTCTGTTTCCACGGCACGACCCTGTAGGCGCTGTGTTCTGGGCTCCGCTCTCTCTGTAATTAGGGATCCTATGCATTATTTCTAACCTAGTGACATGACTCAGCCACTTAAAACCATTCACAAGTTTCCGGTTCCCTTCAGAATGAAGCCCACAGGCCCCTGAGAGAGCGGCAGCCTTTCTGATCTAACCTCTGGCTGCTATTCCAGCCTGGCCTTCTGCCATGTTCCCCCGTGGATCTGCAGCCGTCAGCAACAGTGTGGGGCATGCCCAAGTTCCCTGCTGCCTGAGGATCCTTACGTCCTTCTCTGCCCCGTGGCCAACCCCATGCATCCTTGAAGCTTTGATACAGGCCTTGCTGTCCCCTGAGCTCGAGTAGTCACTCACCACGTCCTCACCTTCCCCAGAGGCATTCCTGTGACCTGTTGCCTGTCACCTGTCACTGTCACTGTTTGCCTTTGTTTTGTTGCTCATATTCAAATCAGTTGTCCTTATATTGAATATCTAAAAGTATTTGCACGGTTGTTGTAATGACTCAAACAGGAGATACATGGAAGGAGAATGAATCACAAGTTGTCTCTTTTCTGCCAATTTTAATCCCTAAGGTGATTAATTAGTTCAAGACTTCCTCTAGAAATTATTCTATACTCATGAAAAAAAAAACTATAGTACTGTTTGTTTATTTTTCTTTAGATAGTAATAATAGTATATTTTACCAAATTTTTTCATGTAATCGAATTTCTCATAAAACTTTCAAGATCAATACTTGTTCATTTTCACAGCTACATAATATTCTATAACATAAGTATTGAGCAAAATCTTCTATTGTTTATTTCTTTTTATCCTACAAACTGTGCAGAGGTAGAGACCCTGTATACCAGTTATTATATACTGGTATTGTTATTTTTGTTAATAACCAGAGGAAACAATATATGCACTTAGGATTTTTATGCAAACTGTTAGATTACTTCCAAAGAAGAAAAGCGTTTCCACTCTCACACCGGATTCTTGTTTAACACACACTCACTGGCCTAGCAGCCTTCACTTTATAAAGTCATATGTGAAAACAGCATACCACTGTGGCTTTTAATTAGAACTTCTCTGCCTACCAGTAAGTTGTTTTTTTTTCCTTATGGTTAGCATTTTGCATTTTCTCTTCTAAGATTGACCATCTCATATTATTCAGTGTTGAACTGGATTGCTTATCATTTTAAGTATTTGGTAAAAAATATTTTAAGTGTAGATATATTAATCCTATGTCTACTATGTATTCTGTAAGCATTCTTTCCTTTTTCCATTGCAGAAATTTTTGAAATGTAGGACATTGTCCTTATATAGAGATGATTCAGTTTATGTCTTTCTAATGAATCTCTCTCACCTTTGCATTGCAAATTTATATGAATTTCCTCCTATAGTTTCCATGTTACATTCTATTAAATGTTTTGTTGTTCATTTTCATATTGGATGCTTGATCTATCTGGAATTTTCTGCAATGATGAGTGACAACTATTCACTCCAGTGATCAGCTATTTGATAACCACACAATTTATTAAATAAACCGTCCTTGCTGTGCTAAATGGAAATGCCAACTTTGTCATATCTTAAGATACACACACACACACATATTTACAGGTATTTCTAGCTCTCTGTTCCAGTGGCCTATTTATGTATTTCTATGAAAATACTGTTTTTCTATTCCTTGTACTAACTTAACAAATGGTAATTTTATACCTGCCAAGCTGTCCTCTTAGCTCTGATTATTCAAAGATATCTTATAAAGCCTTGCCTATTTGTTTTCCAGGTGATTATTAAAAACATTTGTGTCCATTCTTCCTCTCTCTTCCTCCTAAATCCCACCTGAAGTTCCAAGGTGACTTCCCCCAAATTTACACACACACTCGAAGACTGACATTTAAATGATAGTGACCACCCCTTACATTCAAAGTATTTTGCCTCTTAATTTACTCAGGTCTTTATTTTTAAATATTATAATAGATCTTTTGATTTTCTTGGTGAATAAATACATCAGTGCTTTATAGATTAAGTCAGTATTAGGAATGAAATTTTTAAAATTATATTTTAATTGGATTTTGCTATTATTAAAAAAAGATAAATTATTTTACTGCATGTGTATAGTTTGCATCCAGTGACTTAACAAAATTTTCTTATTAATTGTCATGACTTCTCACAGAGTCTTTTTGGTTTTCTAGTTCAGCCACTGTGTCATCTGGAAATAAGGATAAATTGGTCAAAGCTTTTTAACATGGACGACACATGTTCTGTTTTCTTACTCAGTGATGGAAAAATTCCAATGCAGTAAGATTTCTCATTTAGTATCTTACTGTTGTTGTCTTTTGGCAAGTGACTATCAAATTTACAGTAGCTTTTATTGACCATGCTGATTATTTTTAAAGTATGTACTGGTTTGTTAGTAATAGCTTATATTCAAGTGATTTGGGTTTAACAGTGGCATAATCCCCTCTCCTGAAGTTTTCTGTGGCGTGTACTAAATTGATGAGTATGTACAGGTCGGCGCATCCTTGTACTTTGAAATAAACCCTTGTTCCTACCTTACTTGGTGGGGTTATCTCTGCCTGAATTGTATCAAGTGCTCATTTTGTTTGTTTGTTTGTTTTCCCTCCATTCTAGATGTGCACACTGTAGCTCTCTGCTTGCCACTGTCTCCTGAGCAGAGCGCATATTATCTGGCACAGAGATGGTGCTCAGAGAACAGTCTGTAAATAAATAGTCTAATGTTCAGGATCTGTTCATGTTTTAACACAGTTCTGGCTTTAATTAGTCAAAAATGTATTTTAAATGTTTGCACCATTACTCATGAGTCAGTTGGTATATATTTTACTTTTCTGGTAGCTTATTGGCCTTTAAAATTGAAGTGTGCAAGTTTCTTCATGTGAATTAGGAAGTTGCTTTATCTTATTCTCTTGTTTGCTTTATTTGGGTAGCTTGGAAATGCTCAGTGTTAGCACACTGCAGGCTTTTCTGCTGTGTTTTCTTCTTCTTCACTCTGTTTCTGAGTTCCACTCTCCTATAGACAAGAGTCTGGGCTTTACACTCGTGATTTTCATGTTACTAATAGGTTCTCTCTGCCTTTCCTATTTTTTTTTTAATTTTTTCTCAGTTTTTAGTTGAATTTTAAAATCCTTACATTCCCAGATTCCATCTAAACCTGATTGAAACACGTTATCATATCCTAGTTTTCTTAAAAATTATATTACAGCAAATTCGTCCCACAAAAATCTGGTTCCTTCCATAGCTACCGCTAAGCAGGAAGGGCCTGTCCCTGCACCTGCCAGCACAGATGGAGGACATGGCCACAGGTGCTTCCTCCAGGGGGCTGTCCTCTGGAACACAAAATGCAGGTGTCAGTGCCATCTCTGGGAATTGTCTAAATTTACAATGAGGCTGGTTAAAGGGAAAAGATGCTTAATCCGTCATCATCCCTTATTTTGTTGGTTGTTTGATTTGCATGTCTCTGCTCTACCAGACCTGTGGTCTCTCTGGGCTGACACTGTCCATCTTGTGTCTGTAGCACAGCATGCATTTTTCACAGTGCTGGGGGAGGTGGACAAATAAAGGATTTGAATGACACCCTCATTTAGCTCTCTATTATGTACCTTTTTTTTTTTTTAATTTTTGACAGGCAGAGTGGACAGTGAGAGAGAGAGATAGAGAGAAAGGTCTTCCTTTTGCCGTTGGTTCACCCTCCAATGGCCGCCGCGGTAGCGCGCTGCGGCCGGCGCACCGCGCTGTTCCGATGGCAGGAGCCAGGTGCTTCTCCTGGTCTCCCATGGGGTGCAGGGCCCAAACACTTGGGCCATCCTCCACTGCACTCCCTGGCCACAGCAGAGAGCTGGCCTGGAAGAGGGGCAACCGGGACAGGATCGGTGCCCCGACCGGGACTAGAACCCGGTGTGCCGGCGCCGCAAGGCAGAGGATTAGCCTAGTGAGCCGCGGCGCCGGCCTATGTACCTTTTTATGAAGTAGAGACGTGATATGAATCAGTATGCCTATGAAGTTGACCTGTCAAAGGGTACATATACACAGACAAGTGAATTTAAATCCGCGGATATACCTATCTATATGTAGTCTACATAATTTAAATCCGTGGTTATACCTATCCGTATGTAGCTTATAACAGAATAGCCGGTTGAGTCTTTCACGGTTCCATTTGTGATTGGTTATACTGACATGAAGCACATTCTTTGCCAGTTTTACTTATCCTAGTTTTCCCTGGATGTGTACATTTGCAAACTGCACTTTAGTCTCCATCTTTTCTAATGATGAAATAAGCATAGAGACTGAGAGACACTATTAGTATAGAGCACTTGCTTTGCCCGACTTTGTCTGGAACACAATCTTTATGGTTGCTCATGTTTCCTACCAAAAAGAAAACAGAAATAAACAGAAGCCTCAAATTCTACCTGCTAAAGAAACAAGGACTTTTGAGGGATGGAAAATAAGTTTAGCAAGTTTAGATTCCTAGTCTGATGTCATTTCAAATGTTTTAAAGCCAGGGTATTTTTTATTGCTTTTTGCTTATAGCCAAAACCAAGTTGTATTATCATCTTGTGAATTATTGCCCCCAAAAGGTATGTTTCTTTTACACTCTCCAGGTCCAGGCTGAACACTGGAAGTTTGCCTGGTTGCATTTCTCTGCCTCTGCCGGGAACGTGACAGCATGGTTCTGCCACGCCTGGTCAAGGGGCTGCCTCCAAAGAAGCAGCACAGTGGATTCCGCAGCAACCACACAACGGCAGTGGAGTTAGGAGGAGGGGCAGGCTCCCAGAAGAATGGACGAAGGGCAGAGTGGACCCTGGGTTCCAGGCACAGGCACGTTTGCCACCTGGAACTCCCCAGCATTCCCTTTCCCCATGGTACTACCCACTCCCAAGGACGTTCTTAGAACCTTCCTCTCCTGCTTTTCAGAGAAGCTGAAGGGAGTGCATTCCTTAACCAGTTGGACACTCAGGGTGTCCTCAGCTCTTGCGGGCAGTGGGGATGAAATGCCCTTGAGGAATCTGTTCCCTGGGACTGATGGAGGAGCAGGTGACCCGGGGACCTCAGAGAGATGGCCTAGCCACCACCCAGCCCTGCAGAACCAAGGAGGCCACTGAAGAGGCTGACCTGTGAACTGAGGCGTGAAGACCCCTGGGACAGGGAAGGCAGAATTGGTGCGTGGAGTAGAAGGTGGATCCCGCCAAGGACAGTCCATGGGCAGTGGCCAAGGCAGGAGAGCGTGCCACCCGTCTGAGAAGCAGGGGCCTGGCAGCACCCCACCAGGGAGCACGGGAAACTGAGGATGGCGGAAGAGGCTTCCTGGGCCTCGCAGAGGGCCGGGGTGGTTGGTCTGGAAGATGATGGACCGTGAAAATGATATGATTAAACAGCTCTTCCACGTCAGTTGTTATTGGTGATTAGATAGATTGTGGTAGGTTTTTTTTTTTATTTTTTATTTTTTTTGTCACATTTAGAAATAAATGTGGAATAACTGCCAACTTCTAGATGCTGCCTGCAAAATGCTGGGAACACAAAGACCCATTTGGAGTGGTGAGTCATATTCAATTTAAAAAATTATGACCTGTCTCCTCCATTTCTTGCAAATTATCTCCAGCTCACAGAGATTTGTTTATGCCCTCTCCGGGATCTGGAACAGCACAGTCAAATGGAGAATCAGTGGTGGGAGATCACAAAAGGGAATCTCTGTTTTTGCAACAAAATATTTTAGCATTTGATTTATCTGAGAACAAAAGCCGGAAAGCTTTGCCTAAACATGAAAGGAACAAGTGCCATGGATGCCGCTGCAAACTTTCCAGCCAACAAATGACGAGAGCCTGTGAAACCTTCATCTTCTGAAGGAAAGAAACAGCGGCTGGAATAATGAGTATTATCTTTTATAGCCTGGCTGGGCTACAAAAACGGGAAGAGAATACACCCAATTTATATACTGAGCAAGCGACAGCACTTAAATAATGGCTGTGACGCTGAGGTTACAGTGAAGTTACAGTCCTCAAACATTTACTGGAATGGGGATGGAAATCGGGAAGGCTAGACCCCCACCAGAGCAAGCGACAAATCAACAGAACATCAGACTTCCCGGATGTAAGTTAAATGTCGGAAGACTGTCCTCCAGTCATTAGCCCCGGCTCAGCTTCAGGGAGCCCATCTTGATGGAGCAATGCAGCTTTTACAACTGTCTCTTAGTTCCAGAAAGTCTGGGGCCAGGAACCATCCATGAATGCAAAGACCAAGATAGTTATGTACAGGTGAAGAGTTACCAGGAACCACAGTCAAAGCATTTGCTACAGAAAGTGCCCACTGGTGTATTATCTAGGGGACAACTCCACAGGTTAGAGATGTCTCCAAGACAATATCAAAAAGGAAAACCCTTGTTTTCCAGGCTCAAAGACAATGTAGAAATTCTTCTTGGAAGTGTCTATAGGTGCTGCTTAGTTAAGCAATCAAAAATCTGCTTTGAAAAGGCCATCTTCCCAAGTCAGTCACAGAAACATAGTACAGGGACACTGCTTTGGTGCCCTGCCTCAGTGCTACCTTTTGGTAGGAAGAAGATTGGCAATGAAGGGTTGGTCACTTTAAGGAGCATGTGCAGAGGCTATGCAAGCACACGCGTGAGTGTATAGGGTGGGATTCATGGTTACAGGCATGAAGAGTCCCAGGTACCGCACTACTCCCCCCGCCCAATGCCCCCAACCCAGGGAGTCTCCCCACCTGCAGTCCAAGTCGTCATTCCCTGTTGCTACGTGCCTCCCCCTTCCCCACCTGGTGAGCTCTGACCTCATGCTAACGCCCCCGTAAAGGGAAGGGGGTCTCCACCCTCCCACAGGAGCACCTTGCTCTCTGGCCCTCCAGCTCAGTGTGCAGGCACCTGCACAGCATTTACCGTGTTTGTATTCACTGTAAATTTGTGTCTGCGTCCCCCTTCCTCCTTCCAGCTATGCAGTCTTTCAGGAGGTTTATTTGCCTTTGATGTTCCAGTCCACCATCAAAGGCTGGGCAAGGAGAAAGTATCATACTTGTAGTAAATGAATAAATGCTGGGAAAAAAATATCCCTGGAAGCATGGCTGAAACTCAAGGTATAAATAAATAAAGTAGTAACTAGTACATATCAGGAATAGCTGGATCCAGAATACAAATGGTATCCCTGGTAACTCTCTCCCTGTCTGGGGCTCGCGCTCTCTCTCTCTCTTTCTCTTTCTCTTTCTCTTTCTCTTTCTCTTTCTCTTTCTCTTTCTCTTTCTCTTTCTCTCCCCCTCTGTCTCCCCTCCCTCCCTCTCTTCCCTTCTCAGACACGTGTCTCCACATGGCTACATTTGGAAGAGGATTCTAGGATGACCGATTCGGCCAGCTCTGGGCTAGGGAGGGAAGTAGAGTCACAGCAATCTGAGTATGTTTTAGCAATCAGTAATTACTATGAGACAAGAATAAGGATTATTTTGTTCTTGTCTGAGCAAAGCCATCTGTGTAAACTCATGCATTTTATTAGAGTCAGTTATGAGCCCAAACCTTTTAGTTACTCTTTTAGAATATATTTTAAGTATGTCCTTTAACAATCCCCCATTTTATTCTCAAGATAGTAAGTAGCCAGTTATGCCTGAGTGGCGTTACACCTGGAACGCACTTCTGGTCAAGGTGCATCTATAATGGAACGCCAATCCATTTTCTGTTACTGTCATGAAGTCCCTGAGGCTGGGACATGTGTACAAACAAAAAGAAAGTGGCTTCTGGAGCTCCCAGTTCTGAATGTTCAAGGGCACAGCGCCAGCACCCTCTTGGCTCTAGTGAAGACCTCAGGCAGAGGGCATGGTGGTGGGAGCGGCATGGCAGGGTTATGTGGAACACAGCAAGCCAGGACAGCCTGGCTTCTGCTGTGAGAACCATGTCCATCCCCTCCAAGGACACATCCCCAGTGACCTAACTGGACCTGCTGCTGGGCCCCACCTCCAGAAGTCCCACACAGCAAACCAAGCCTCTGACACGTGACACCTTGGGCTCACACTAAAACCATGTCCGAACCCCAGCACAGGAAGACGAGGTGCTGTGGTGTCAACTTCTGTTCTGAAGTTGGATATCTTGAAGGCATACTATAATTTATTTAAAAAGTATGTCTGACATTAAAAGGAAATGTAGCAAATAGACATATATTTATTTTTACACATCTTTCAAGTACATTATACCTCTTTGTTTAGACTGAATTGAAGTATCACTTAGTGATCAACATAAATCATTGTGTCTGTGATTTCAGAGATCATTTGGGGGGATTAGTGAGAATTTTAGACGATTTTATGTTTCAGAATCATAATAGCTCATCTGTTACTCTGAGGATAAGAAGTGTGTTCAATTTAGAGATGTTTAGATATTAGAAAGATTATTAAGTTCATCCATTGTAACCCTTAAATATCTCTACGGATAGCTACGCTCTATCATTTTTTTAAAAATAAGTAAACTTGCAGTGAAAAGTGTGAATGTTCACACTAAATGAGGTAAATATACACTAAAGATAAAGTAATGGTAGTTCCTGTCGGATTTTGCCATGAACGAAATTTAGTGCCAAATTTAGAAGGAAAATAATTGGGGGTTTTCAAGGCTTTTGTATTTTGGAATTTTATACTTATTTTTATTAGTTATTCAACATCGGCTCAGGGAATAGACCTGGCTGTCACTTTTAAATGCTGTTTGATGATCAGGTAAAATGTAAAAGATTCCTTGTGGAATGTAACAATAGCTGTAGTGACATCACAATGACACAGCTGTATACCTGACCCTGCAAGTCAATCAGGGAGCAAGGCTCTGTCCACAGCTTCCCCTCTCCTCTTCAGAGCGGCTTGGCTTGGAGCATGCCCATATGTGCAAGTGTTTATATTCAGAGAGAGTGTGTGTTTGTTGTTAGTCAATGGAGGGTCTTGTGGGAGCAGTCTTTCCTAAGACGTAGGCAAGAATGGGTGGCAGCTGACAGCTCCTTCTCAGCGAGGCTTGGCATGGTTTTGCTTTCTGTGGGAGAAAATTGATTTTCTTTCTCCAGATAAACTTTGTCCATCATCCAGAGGCTTTGCTCACATCTTATTAAGAGAAAATAAACTTATTATTGAACGTGTTAACAGACCAATTTACTTTCTCAGATTTGATTTGTTAAACCAGGTATAACCTAATTTTAAAGCCAGCATTGTTAAATTAATAAAGTATATAAGGATTTACAATCCAACAGCTCGCATCGAATGAGTTCCTAGGTTTCTATAACACCAAGCATGTCTAACACTTCAGCAGGAAAGCAGAGACGTGACGCAGAGTCGAGGGAGGACCCACGTCTGCGGCTCCTTGCATTTTGCTAGGCAGGCAGCACGGTAGTCAAGCTTACCTTGGCAAGTTGTAACTTAAAGAACCTAGAACTTCAATATTAACATGAATAGTGAAACTTCAGGATGGATAATAAGCCTTAAAACTAACCGTTGTTCTTCCAAGAGAACCTGTACCTTGCCCAGTGGGGAACTGGGCTGAACAGCGTCTCAGGGCTGGGGAGTCTGGCAGCTCTGCTGGGATTAGCCAGGGATGGGATTGTGAGATCTATGGAGATATGTAGATTGATTTCTAGTGACTCCTAAATACTTAGGATTCTTTAATACTCAGGGCAGATCAATATCTGAATGTGTCTGGTTCTTTCTCGGGACTCACTGGAATGTGTCAGCACTGGCAAAAGGGAGCCTTAGAGAAGTTGGATTTCAGCAGTGGATTTGGCTATGGTGGAAGCCAGAGCCACCTGGGGGTGGCTCTCAGCTCTGTCCTGCCTCTTCCCTCTGCCCTGTCAGGAGTGATCACTGCCAACCCAGCCCCAACTCCCTTGTCCTGCTCAGGCCCAGACAGGAAGGCCAAGAGATGGCAGACATCTCTCCCTCTGTCTCCAGGGGGCATCTCTGGCAGTGGCTGCATCTCATTCAATGTCCCTGTCCCTGGCATTCAACCCAATTGCAGCTATAGTAACCCCAGGATCTAATCTCATTGTCCTGAGCTCCAGCTGGTAGCTGCCTCCGATAAAGCAAATTTGAATCTCAAGTCTGAGAGTGGCTTTCTTCCCTCTGTAGCCCTCTGTGCCTCTGCCAGTCCTATAACTCAACTTCATTGTTAAATCCCCTCAGGTGAACCACCTGGTATGGCCATGTTTCCTACACAGACCTTGAATTGTGCAAATCTGAAGCACGAGCCACACACACTTCTTAGAACCTTCTTAGTGGCAATTGCATGTCCCTATTATTTTACCAAAAGCAAGGTACTTTTCTTTTTGGAAATGGCAACCAAGAAGGGTTTATAGATTGAGATGGAATTTAACTCTTCCTAATGACACATGCAATATTGTGTTTGGAAAACAAATTGTTGTTATACAACATCCTACACAAACGTTGAACTGCAGGATGTTCCACAAAAGCTTTGAAAGGTTCATGACAACCACGAAGTCATGCTCACTTTTTTATTGAGTCATGACTGGATTTTTGAGCAACCAGTGCTCTCAGGCCACTTGCCAGCTATTTTCACACTAATTTGGGGCCCCTCAGATGGTGTTTAATGGTGTTTAATGTTGACTGAGTAGCTTCTGATCCTATAAGTTTATATACATTTGAGTTGCTGATATCAACGTGATTTTCAGATTTTCCTGGTTTATTCATTCATTGCCATGGTGGTTCCGATGATGTCCCCTTGGTTACAGGGGAGGGAACAGAAAGAGAGTGACTTCCAAGAAGGCCACCAACACTTCAGGGAGTGCCCCAGCTCCTTCCCTCTGGGGGAGCTTTGCTTTTCATGGGCTGACTTGGTTAGAGGCTGGAATCAGAAGGCAAGTGAGTTAGGATGAAATTTAGGAACTCAGTGTGCACAGGAGGAAGGGATCCCAGCCCCTCCAAAGAAAAGGTAGAGAGGTGAGGACACTCCAGGTAGAGAGGCGAGGACACTCCAGGTAGAGAGGTGAGGACACTTCAGGTAGAGAGGTGAGGACACTTCAGGTAGAGAGGTGAGGACACTCCAGGTAGAGAGGTGAGGACATTTCAGGTAATGGCTGTGTTGGATGTGGGGATTTCTATCTAATACTTAGGGAGTGGAAAACACTTATTTAGCATTTGGCAGTGTCACAATGTAAAGTCAATCATGCTTTTTAAAAACATTATTTTTAGTTTTTTCCCCAGCGGTTTGGGTTATTATCTAACAGCAAAACTGCCCAGTTGCAGTCATTGATTTTAGCTCTGTGGTTAATTAAAGCCATCCAGACGTGAGTATATGGATCCAACTGGAATGGGCTGGTCGGTAGGAACTATAGCCCCTGTTTGGGGTAGGTAGATTTTGATTTGAGGGGTAGAAAGGTAGATTGTGATTTTTATTTCTTTTTCATGGCTTACGTGTTTGTGTGCTGGCATTCTTAGGAGGAGGATGTGTCATTGTGAAAATGCCCTATAGTTCAGGACTGCACTGGCTTCGGTGACATTGACACTGACTTCCTGAGGAGCTAGGACATCCACTGCACCTACAGGGTACCACTTCCCTGGTGACTCGGACACAGCTTCTCAGGCCAAGCCCTGCCACTCACTAAAACTACGGCCATTCTGCCTAGGCCCTCGGGCATCCCCACTGTCAGCCCAGCTTGAGGTTTTACCTGGGCCGCTTGCTGGGGCCCTGCCATGCCCCCGATGACAGAACCGACAGGACCTCCCAGAGGTGACAGCGTTCTGGCCCACCTGCCTGGGCTCTCCCTGGAAGACTTCTCTGCCTTTGACTTCTGTGATTTTTCACACTTGAATGATCAAGACAAACACAACAGAGAAAAGCAGAATCCATTGACAGCTGCCCCCGACGATTGATGCAGCTGTCTAAGAAATGACACCCCAGGGCCAGCAAAGTGTCTGGGGTGCCCAGGGTAGGGAATGTGAAAGTGCTCTTCCAGCTTCTGTTGTGTTTTTGCTTTGTTGCATGTTTGTTTGGAATGCAGATCAGAAATATCAGAAAAGACTTTGAAGACCCTAATTGATTGTATAGGAGAGGAAAGGACCAGATCCCTGTGCTAGTCAGCCTGTGAGAGACGGCGGCATCACTCCTGGGTACAGCTGCCCCTGGTCCCCATGCTCTGGGATGGTGGTGCAAATAAACCTTTTGTTCTGGGTCATCTTTTCAAGGAAGTTGCCTGCTAATGACTTGGAAGAGAGAGACCAGTTCTCTGTAGAGCAAACGGCAGGTTGCTTACAGCTCCTTATAAACGAGCTGGCTTCCCTGACCTCAGGGTCCCCTGCTCAAGCAGCACTGAGCTGAGCCCCTGGGACTTGGGGTGCAGAGAAACAGACTTGAGTTGTACGTCCCTGTCTCCCGCCGGCATCCATGGCACTACGCAGAACAAGCTGTTCTCCTGCAAGCTGGGAGGACTTCGGCCCCTTCATGGTTCTTGCCAATTACTCTTTCAGTGCAGAAAAGCTGCCTTTCGTAGAAACTGGTGAGGGAAGCACTGAGATTCACTGATCAGACAGGCATATTAATATATGGAGTTGGCAATTTGCATTATAGTTCGATCATACCATGTGAGTCACAGGAATTTTCCAAATGTCTATACCTTCTTAAGCCATTATTTATAACACTCACCCCAATAAAAAGAATTTTAGCCTTTTGCCTTTTAACTGGCTGAGTTTTATCTGGTGTTGGAACAATTTGTGACTTGTTAGCTGAACATCTATACCAATAACTTTCTGCAAGCTAAGAAAAAATATAAATACTTCCTATCTATCTGTGTTTGAAATACCTCCCCGAGAGTCTAGCCAGCTCAGCTATTTTGAAGGAATTGCCTTGTGTTATGAATGAAATTTTCCCCATGCCTGTGAAAAGAAGTTGTAGCTGGATCAGTGCATTCATAAGGCCAGGAATGTCCTCCAGCCTTTATTGTTTTTTTTCAGGAATTGCTTTAAGTATTTTTCTCAATATGCTGCACTGGCTTTTTAAGGGATGGTAGGATGTCAAAAGGTTGCAGTTTCAGAAACAAATTTTTTTTAGAGTTTTTTTTTTAAATTAAACTTTTATTTAATGAATATAAATTTCCAAAGTACAGCCCATGGGTTACAATGGCTTCCCCCTCCCAAAACTTCCCTCCCACCCGCACCCTCCCCTTTCCCGCTCCCTCTCCCCCTCCAATCACATCATGATTCATTTTCAATTCTCTTTATATACAGAAATCAGCTTAGTATATATTAGGTAACGATTTCAACAGTTTGCTGCCATATAGCAACACATAGTGAAAAAAAAAATACTGTTGGAGTACTAGTTATAGCATCAAACAAGAGTGTACAGCACATTAAAGACAGAGATCCTACATAATATTTTTTTAAAAAATTAATTAATTTTCTATGCCATTTCCAATTTAACACCAGGGGTGTTTTTTTTTTTTCATTTCCAATTATCTTTATATACAGAAGATCGATTCAGTATATAATTAGTAAAGATCACATCAGTTTGTACCCACGCAGAAACACAAAGTGTAAAAATACTGTTTCAGTACTAGTTATAGCATCACTGCTCATTAGACAACACATTAAGGACAGATCCCACATGGGATGTAAGTACACAGTGACTCCTGATGCTGACTTAACAATTTGACACTCCTGTTCATGGCGTCAGTAATCTCCCTAGGCTCTAGTCATGAGTTGCCAGGGCTATGGAAGCCTTTAGAGTTCGCTGACTTTGATCTTATTCCGATAGGGTCATAGTCAAAGTGGAAGTTCTCTCCTCCCTTCAGAGAAAGGTACCTCCTTCTTTGATGGCCCTGTTCTTTCCACTGGGATCTCACTCACAGAGATCTTTCATTTAGGTCTTCTTCTTTTTTTTCTTTTCCATGGTGTCTTGGCTTTCCATGCCTACAATACTCTCATGGGCTCTTCCGCCAGATCCGAATGCCTTAAGGGCTGATTCTGAGGCCAGAGTGTTGTTTAGGACATCTGCCATTCTATGAGTCTGCTGTGTATCCCGTTTCCCATGTTGGATCTTTTTCTCCCTTTTTGATTCTATCAGTTAGTATTAGCAGACACTTGACTTGTTTGTGTGATCCCTTTGATTCTTAGACCTATCAGAGCCATAGGTTGTGAACTGAAATTAATCACTTGGACTAGTGAGATGACATTGGTACATGCCACCTTGATGGGATTGTATTGGAATCCCCTGGTACATTTCTAACTCCATCATTTGGGGCAAGTCTGATTGTGCATGTCCCAAATTGTACATCTCCTCCCTCTCTTTTTCCACTCTTAAATTTAACAGGGATCACTTTTCAGTTAAAATTTAAACACCTAAGAATAATTATGTGTTAATTACAGAGTTCAACCACTATTACTAGAACAACAACAACAACAAATACTAAAAAGGATAAAGTATTACATTGTACATCTAGAGCCAGGACAAGAGCTGATCATGTCATAGTTTCTTATAGTGTCCATTTCACTTCCACAGGTTTCCCCTTTGGTGCTCAGTTGTTGCCGATCAGGGAAAACAAATGAAATTTGTCTCTTTGGGACTGGCTTAATTCACTCAGCATGATGTTTTCCAGATTGCTCCATCTTGTTGCAAATGACTGGGTTTCATTGTTTCTTACTGCTGTATAGTATTCTATGGAGTACATGTCCCATAATTTCTTTATCCAGTCTACTGTTGATGGGCATTTGGGTTGGTTCCAGGTCTTAGCTATTGTGAATTGAGCTGCAATAAACATTAATGTGCAGATGGCTTTTTTATTAGCCAAATTAATTTACTTTGGGTAAATTCCAAGGAGTGGGATGGCTGGGTTGTATGGTAGGGTTATGTTCAGGTTTCTGAGGAATCTCCAGACTGACTTCCATAGAGGCTTAACCAATTTGCATTCCCACCAACAGTGGGTTAGTGTCCCTTTTTCCCCACATCCTCTCCAGCATCTGTTGTTGGTAGATTTCTGAATGTGAGCCATTCTAACCGGGTGAGGTGAAACCTCATTGTGGTTTTGATTTGCATTTCTCTGATGGCTAGTGATCTTGAACATTTTTTCATGTGCCTGTTGGCCATTTGGATTTCCTCTTTCGAAAAATGTCTATTGAGGTCCTTGGCCCATCTCTTAAGTGGGTTGTTTGTTCTGTTGTTGTGGATTTTTTTGATTTCTTTGTAGATTCTGGTTATCAACCCTTTATCTGTAGTATAGTATGCAAATATTTTTTCGCATTCTGTCGGTTGCCTCTTCACTTTCCTGACTGTTTCTTTTGAAGTACAGGAGCTTCTCAATTTGATGCAATCCCAAATGTTAATTTTGGTTTTTACTGCCTGTGCTCCTGGGGTCTTTTCCAAGAAGTCTTTGCCTGTACCTATATCTTGCAGGGTTTCTCCAATGCTCTCTAATAATTTGATGGTTTCGGTTCGTAGATTTAAGTCTTTAATCCATGTTGAGTGAATTTTTGTGTAAGGTGAAATGTATGGGTCTTGCTTCAAGCTTCTGCACGTGGAAATCCAATTTTCCCAGCACCATTTATTGAATAGACTGTCCTTACTCCAGGGATTAGTTTTGGATCTTTGATCAAATATAAGTTGGCTGTAGATGTTTGGATTGATTTCTGGTGTTTCTATTCTGTTCCATTGGTCTATCCATCTGTTTCTGTACCAGTACCATGCTGTTTCGATAACAACTGCCCTATAGTATGTCCTGAAATCTGGTATTGTGATGTCTCCGGCTTTGTTTTTATTGTACAGGATTGCTTTGGCTATTCGAGGTCTTCTGTGTCTCCATATGAATTTCAGCATCGTTTTTTCCAGATCTGAGAAGAAGGTCTTTGGTATCTTGATTGGTATTGCATTGAATGTATAAATTGCTTTTGGGAGAATAGACATTTTGATGATATTGATTCTTCCAATCCATGAGCATGGAAGATTTCTCCATTTTTTGGTATCCTCTTCTATTTCTTTCTTTAAGGTTTTGTAGTTTTCATCGTAGAGATCTTTAACATCCTTGGTTAAGTTTATTCCAAGGTATTTGATTGTTTTTGTAGCTATTGTGAATGGGATTGATCTTAGAAGTTCTTCCTCAGCCGTGGCATTGCCTGTGTATACAAAGGCTTTTGATTTTTGTGCATTGAGTTTATATCCTGCTACTTTGCCAAACTCTTCGATGAGTTCCAGTAGTCTCTTAGTAGAGTTCTTTGGGTCCCCTAAATAAAGAATCATATCATCTGCAAAGAGGGATAGTTTGAGTTCTTCCTTCCCAATTTGTATCCCTTTAATTTCTTTTTCTTGCCTAATAGCTCTGGCTAGAACTTCCAGAACTATATTGAAGAGCAGTGGTGAGAGTAGGCATCCCTGTCTGGTACCAGATCTCAGCGGAAATGCTTCCAACTTTTCCCCATTCAATAGGATGTTGGCCGTGGGTTTTTCATATATTGCTTTGATTGTATTGAGGAATGTTCCTTCCATACCCAGTTTGCTTAGAGTTTTCATCATGAAAGGGTGTTGTATCTTATCAAATGCTTTCTCTGCGTCTATTGAGAGAATCATATGGTTTTTCTTCTGTAGTCTGTTAATGTAGTGTATTACATTGATTGTTTTGCGAACGTTGAACCATCCCTGCATACCAGGGATAAATCCCACTTGGTCTGGGTGGATGATCTTTCTGATGTGTTGTTGCATTCTATTGGCCAGAATTTTATTGAGGATTTTTGCATCTATGTTCATCAGGGATATTGGTCTGTAATTCTCTTTCAATGCTGCATCTTTTTCCGGCTTAGGAATTAAGGTGATGCTGGCTTCATAGAAAGAATTTGGGAGGATTCCCTCTTTTTCGATTGTTTTGAATAGTTTGAGAAGAATTGGAGTTAGTTCTTCTCTAAATGTCTGGTAGAACTCAGCAGTGAATCCATCTGGTCCTGGGCTTTTCTTTGTTGGGAGGGCCTTTATTACTGTTTCAATTTCTGTGTCAGTTATGGGTCTGTTTAGGTTTTCTATGTCTTCCTGGCTCAATTTAGGTAGGTTGTATGTGTCCAAGAATCTGTCCATTTCTGATAGATTTCCCTGTTTGCTGGCATACAAGTCCTTGTAGTAATTTCTGATGATTCTTTTTATTTCTGTGGTGTCTGTTGTTATGTTCAGAAACAAAATTTTAAGAAAATAGTCAGCCATCATGGTTTTGGCTGCTGCAGGGAAGGGCCCCAGGCCGGTGGACACAACAACACAGGTCCACCTCTACCTGGGCTCCAGCCCACACTGGCCACCCTGCCTGTTCTAGCAGGACTGTCTGAGGACTGGGGCTCAGAGGGCTGGCTTGCCACTGCCCCGGATGGGACAGGTTCCACTTAACTAACAGTTGACCCATGGTTGGTAAGAGACATGAAGTGAGGAACAGCCCAGCTACCTGACGTCTGACTTAGGGACACATCATTGTAAAATGGCATTCTTCAGGTTTTAGGTTTTTTAAGATTTATTTATTAATTTGAAAGCTAGAGTTACAAAGGGAGGATGGGAGGGAAGAAGGGAGAGAGCGAGGGAGGGAGGAAGAGAGGAAGGGGGAGAGAGAGAGAGAGAGAGAGAGAGAGAGGAGCTATCTTCCATCCACTCATTCACCTCCAAATGACTACAGTGGCCAGGACTGGGCCATGCCAAAGGCTGGATCATGGAACTCTATCTGGATCTCCCACATGGGTGCAGGGGCCCAAGCACTTGGGCTCTCCTCCACTGCTTTCCCAGGTGCCTTAGCAGGGAGCTGGATCAGAAGTGGAAAACCAGGACCGTGCTCTTATGGGATGCCAGCATTGCACGCAGAGGCTGAAGCTGCTGTACCACTATGCCAGGCCCACACCCCAGATTTTGCAGACAGAATGTGTCTGGCCTGAGATGTGCAGTTATTTCCAGATGCAGTAAGCAAGTTCGCCTGCAGCTGTAGCTCCTGAGGGGATAGATAGAATGTCTGCCCTTTGCCATTGATGTCCAGTTCTCAAAGTGGGGTCCAAGGGCAATAGTACCAGCATCTCCCAGCAACTCATTAGAATGGCAAATCATTGAGCCCGTCCAGAATGTATAAAATCTGGGGATTGGGCCCAGATTGGACAGGCCCACCCACCCGTCCCCAAGAGATGCTGATACACAGTGGAGTTGGAGATGCAAGGATTCTGCTCACGGTTCGGCACATCAGAGCAGAATGAGGTTAGTCAGTCACAAGTAGGGAGTGAACAAGTTACAGGGCACTGCCTAATGTATATAGGGACTGCAGTAGCATTTACTAAATTAATCTTTTAGTTTTCCTTTAAGAAAATATATCTGACACACAATCCTCTGCCAGGCACTGTTTGGATACAAGTACGGATAAAGCATTCCACAGATATTGCAAGGTGCACAAGCCATGGCTTGCGGTCAAGTGTCTCACTTGCCACGTGGTTTTGTAATGTTTTCTTAGGAAATGGCCACACTTGTTCAATAGTGTGTATGGCTGTATTCAGTCAAGTTTAGAAGCACAACAAAGACAAATAAGCTTACAAAACTGAAAACACTTAATATTTAATATCCAGTGTTCTACATAGGTTTGTGGATATGAGGTCTAGTTCTTAAAGGGGAATTACTGGGGACAGTCATTTGGCCCAGCAGCTAAACCACTGATTGGGACACCCACCTCCCCTATCAGAATGCCTGGGTTCAAGTCCTGACTCCGCTTCTCAACCGACTTCCTGCTGATGACACTCTGGGAGCCAGCAGTGATGGCTTAAGCAGTTGGGTCCCCAATACCCATGTGCGCAACCTGGATTGAGTTTGTGGCCACTGGCTTTGCCTGCCCAAGCCCTGACCACTGTGGGAATTTGAGGAGTCAACCAGAGACCAGAAACCCTCTGTCTCTCTGCCTCTCAAATAAATAAATGCATATTGTTTTTAATGAAGTGAGGGGAAAATACTCCCAACACTCCAGATGGCCATTCCCTCGTGGGAGCTGGGGGGAAGTGTAGCGCCCGGTGACACATTTGCATAGATTGTTGTGCCGCAGTGGGACATTGAGCTTCCCAGGTGTTCCTAGCACAGAAGCTCAGAGACGGCTGGACAGGAGTCAGGGCAGAGACTGATCAAGCATCTGCCGTGTGAGTGATGAGGAGGCAGGGGCATGAGGACAAACGTGGAAATTAGAAAAAGGAGAAATGAGGAAACATGGAAGACTTTTAGATAAGAAGGACAGTGTTAGTCACAAGAATGAGGCCTATGTGAAAAAGCTAAGATGAAGGCATACGGCTGGGGAAAGACGCTAAGGGGGAGAAAGGTAGTGGATTTAAACCTTCGCAGCTCTGTAGCAGGGCTGGGCTTGGGCAGCTGAGTGTCCCTGGGGATGCTGAGGGAGGCAGAGAGGGAAGGCTCGGGTAGGCTGGGAGAGCGTCCCCTGCTGCTCTGGCCACCCCTGTCCATCAGTACCCAGTGCAGGCCGAGAGCGAGCTTCTCCAGATCCCTTTGTCTGTGCTACATTGTCACTGCTCAGGGACCAGCCCTTTCACCAGAGAGCCCTGGATTCCCATGAGGATACATGGGCTACTTCCGGCTTCCCTCTCACTGCACCGTTGTGGGCCAATCATGTCCTGACTCAGGGTCTCGCTTTTCTCAGGTGGGAGATGCTGTGTGAGGCTTCCTCCCCGCTGCGTCTACTTTCCACCTCCTTTATTCCTGCGCACTGCCCACGCGAGTGCTCCCTCTCCCTGCCCAGAAGAGATGGACATGGGAGCCCCCGGAGAGGGAGCCCTGTGGCATAGGTCAAGGGCGTCCCTGGCGTCAAAGACGCAATGCTGACTGACCACTATCCCACACCTGATGCCAGCTGCCATCAACGTTTCTGTCCCATGGGACTGTTTGGATGGGGGAATGTGCACAGCTGGGATCCACTTGTGTTTCTTGTTCTTCCAGGAATTTTTCTTTAAGTGTGGAGCACACCCGACCTCTGACAAGGAAACATCAGTAGCTTTGAACCTGATCACAACCAACAGTCGCAACATCTCTTGTATAACCTGCACAGACATAAGGTAAGGCCCCGAAATTGACGCCACTGCCCAAAGCAGTCCTCCTGTGTCACCCTTCCCCTGGGACCTCGCTTTCCTGGGCAGCTCCTGTTCTATTCTAGTGCTGTCCGCCCACTATTTTCATGGGACGAAACTATTCACGATGCCAATTGCTTAGTTTCCTCTGTAGTCAAAGAGAGTCCTAAGATACGTGAGATGACATAGCTAAAAAATAGTGTCATCTTAGCCCATGTTAGAATGGACCCGTGTATCTGAGTGTGAAATGTAAACTCATCCATAGTGAATGAAGATGGGGCACTAACACTGGGGATGCAATAATGATTTGTAAACACCCTTTATCCCTGGGCTGTCTATCCCATACGTGTTATCTTACAATAATGTTTTCCTCACGTGCTACTTCTGCCACACATGTGTCTGCATTTGTGTTGGACTTCATGTACCCAAAGGAAAGCATCCAGTCAGTTTGGGACCTGGTTGCTTTTAATCTCAGTAAATGGCAAAGACAGAAAACGTGGAGATGGTGTGTTAGAAAAAAAGAGGAAGCGGCCAGGTCTGAATTATGGTTTAGTGGACAGGAGCCAAGCAAAAGGTGCGCATACATACTGCTGAGCAGGCAGTGAGGGAAGTCTTCCCTAGATACCTCCAGACTGACAGAGTGAGCAAAATTAGTGTTAGCACGTGTTCTCCGAGGCTGGCTAAGATGTGCAGCCTGCAATAGCAGGGGCGTGGCCCTGACACCAAGGAGAAATTTTCAGGGGAAGTATAAATTGGATTCCTGGGTAAAGTCAAAGAACCTTGTTTCGTAATTTTAAGCAGGGATAGCTCTGAGCGTAGCCTGGGCATTGTAAGTGCTGTTTCTCCTTGGCCGTTGGGACAGCAGTGCACGGCCTGTGAAGCTGCCCTAAACTCTACGGTTGTGTGACCCCTGCTAATTCATACTTGGAATGTGCTATTTCCTTTTTTTAATCCACTTAGGTTAAGATGTTCACTAATATAAACCTAAAAGCCTCAACAACATCTGTTGAACAAACTTGCGTCCAAGAAGCAATGAAAATAAGGGCATGTTTTTCTTTTTGCTGCACATTTAGTCACTTCCATAGCAGGAAGCACTGCACGTGGCCCACACCTGCAGTGTTTCAGCCCCACCCACCTCAGCAAGGGGAGTGGCTGCGTGTGACTGATGCTGTCAGCACGCGAGGGCAGCGGCTACAGCAAAGCTTCTAGTCTTTTAGGAAGGGAATTGGGAAGTGCTGAAAATGAACATTCGACTACCCTTAGCAATCGGTCATAAAAGTCACTTTTCACTTACTCAGAGGAAAAGTTGAAAACATTCTTCTGAAAGTTGGAATGCAGCCCACCAGTGAGATTTAAAAACCTTCCATTGAAGTTGATAAGAGTGGGGCCAGCGCCATGGCATAGCGGGTAAAGCCGCCGCCTGCAGTGCCAGCATCCCATATGGGCGCTGGTTCGAGTCCCAGCTGCTCCACTTCCAATCCGGCACTCTGCTATGGCCTGGGAAAGCAGTGGGAGTTGGCCCAAGTCCTTGGGCCCCTGAACCCAATGGGAGACCCAGAAGAAGCTCCTGGCTCCTGGCTTTGGATCGGCGCAGCTCTGGCCGTCATTGCCATCTGGGGAGTGAACCAGCAAATGGAAGACCTCTCTCTAAGGGATCTCTCTCTCTGCCTCTCTGTAACTCTGCCTTTCAAATAAATAAATAAATCTTTTTTTAAAAAATTTTGATAAAAGTGACATTAAAACATGCAGTGGTGATCATACCCTCTTACTATGAGCACTGTGCCTCCCACTTCCTGCTGCTTAAACTGTCACTTTTATAGTAATAACTAGCAACATCTTTTGAAGAAAATGAACTGCTTCCCAGAATCATGGGGAGAAAATTGCTGAAAAAAATAACATTGTCACAATAAAATTATTCATATCATTGCTTTGACAGGGCTATAAATAGAAGTCACTGGAGTCAGTGAAATCCAGGTGTGTGTGGGCATAGCTGCCCACCTGATTGGATGGGGCACCTTCCTCTCTTCTCATGTAGGGAGGTGGAGGGCTGCCCTCCTGCAGGAGAGACACGCTGTTCACTCTGACTCCAAGAAACCGTGTACAAGGCTGACATGAAAACCTGCAGCAGACCACTCCAATAGATTGGTACCTGCTAGTTTGGTCCTAATTGGGAGGTCTCCCAATAATGCTTTATTTTTAAGGTTAGAAGTAATTCACTCACAATAAACTGCAAAAAACGTTAGAAATTTTTTTTATTCTAGTGGCTCGTAGTACAATAATTTGTAAGATTTATTTTATTTATCTGAAAGGCAGAGTTACAGAGACAGAGAGGGAGAGAGAGATCTTCCATCCGCTGGTTCACTCCCCCGACGGCCTAAGGCCGGAGCTGGGCCAGTCCAAAGTCAGGAGCCAAGAACTTCTGGTCTCCTGCGTGGGTGCAGGGGCCCAAGTACCCAGGCTGTACTCCGCCGCCTTCCCAAGCACGTACTCCACCTAGCCTTTTCTGTGTTGTTGATCGTCGAGATTTCTTCTGGTTTTGAAAATGATGAGTAAGATGGAAAGCCATATTCTTTAACAGACACCATTGACAGCCTTGAGTCTGAAAATCTCGGTATCAGGAATGGGCTCAGGTGAATGGTAGTGGCCATTTTCAGGATTCTTGATGTGCACTGCCAAATCTCTGTCCAGAAATACCACTCCGAGTTAGACTGTGCCCACCCAGGCACTGAGGAGGTCCACGTTTTTAGTCTTTGCCCATTTGATAAAGGGAATTACTTGTATCCCTACTGCTTGTTATTGGAATAGTCATTGGTGAGTTTGAGCTTTTCCCATTTGCTAATGTGCATTTTTGATTGTGAGGTAACAGTGAAAACCTTTCTCAGCACTGAAGCTTTGGAGAGAACTCACAAAACAGAACCAGTCTCGGCCGTCTTCCTCAGTCCTATTTGTAATGTCCTTATGTCCTCATTAACATGGGCCTACTGCCTTTTGAATTTATGTTGGTCTTTATTTTAAAATATTATATCTCCCTAATGGCAAGTCAAAATTGATTGCAGATTTGAAAAAAATGTAAAAATATATCTACATCTATGATTGTTTTATTTTTATATGTGCTTTCATCATATATCCTTGGTAAAGCTAGACATAATTAATTATATAGCATTAAACCTAAGGATAGCGTTTATTTATAAAGACCTTTTTGTGTCACCCTTATGCTAATGGAAGGTAGGAATTTTATTTATTACTTGGCTTTACAAATATATTTTTAACATGAAATCTCATGGGATCATTGCTACTCCTTTATTGTAATAATTCAAGGAGCCCCAATGCCACTAAGCCACCTTTTCTGACTTTAAGAGAATAACATGATCTCTTTGGCCTTCGGTTTCTGTATAAATCCAGGAATTTAAGTAGGTGATCAGAAAGGTTATGACTGGTTCTGAGGGACTGAAAAATGGAAGGCTACAGCTTGTTCTCAGCCTATAAATCAGTCATGCCCCTTGGGAAAACACTCACTTGCTCTACTGTCTCCTGACAGAGGCAGAAATAAAAGACGAGGTTTCTGAAGATGATCCCCTCCAGACCACACATATGTGGTTGCTGTGTATAGAGAAGTAAATACAATAGATGTGCTATGTGTTGCCAACTTTTAAACCTAAAATTTAATTAAAGTACGTGATTTGTATTCTTTGAGTTTATGTTTGAGATAAAATATTTTTCTCTCCTGTAAAAAATAAAAATAGTGAACATTTTAAGAACCAGAACATCCCAAGATTTAATGTGAACTCATAAGCTCCTTTCTGGCACCAAGCCTTCTAGTCTCTGCTACTTATCCACAGTGGCAACTTGATCTTCATCCCTCAGTCATCAACTGCGAGTCCAAGACTTAGGAATACGGAAACGTAATGGGTTGAACCAAAACTAGAGCTGAGCCACTTGAAGGCAGAGCAGCTGTATTGTGTAGTTATTTCCAACACAAGTTACATCCAAAGGTTTAAACTGTTCTTGGTATCTGTTCTTGGTATCATCCCACCACATTTACGCAGGAGCGGGCCAAGCCGAGGGGATACATGTGTGTCCTTCCCCTAATGAACAGGCGTGTCTCAGAGCCTACCCTCTATCAGAGTCTCCTATGGGAAAACAATGTTTCAGTTCTTGAATCTCACTTTATAATATCACTCTTGAATGATCTGATTTTAAATAAAAACCTTAAAAGCCTACAAAATAGGAAAGTCATTACCGTGACATCACCAGGCCAGAAGGGAAGGCCTGTCCCTTCCCCTCCCGCCCTGCTTTGCTCCCCCTATGGCTGCCTACAGCCACGTCTGCACAAACTTTCACCTCCAAAAACACATTTGAAGGCCCACTTCTCGGCAGAGTGTTGAATCCACACAGTGGCGTGACCTGGTCACTTCCCTCAACTCTAACCAACAAGACTTCTGTCATTGATGTCACTGTTGTGAGACATAAGTGCTTTTATAATTCTCTGGCCTTCAAATAACATTCTCTCAGCTTGTTGAAGCAACACTGCCAGGGACTGCAGATGTAAAAGACGTACCTGGGCCTGGAGATTAGCAGAGATTTATGTCAACATCCATTTGTGCTTGTTCCTGGTGTCCTTCTGGCTGGTCTGCATTCATTCACGTAACCAAGAGAGATAGAACCCGGGCATCTCTGATGTTCGCTTTGGATGCCTTTGTTATGCCTGAGCTTCTTTTTTTGAATTCATGCTTTAATTTTGGTTATGCAGTGGTTGGCATTTCTTTATGGCTCGGAATCAAGTTCTTTATGCATCTAATTTGTGAGATATTACAGAGACATCCTAACTAACTTAACCCTTTCATAACATCATGGCCTCAGATGGGACCTTGGTGGTTTTATCCAGGCTCTGAGCAGCCTGGTGCAACCCTGACCAGAATTTAACTAGAATTTAACCCAGAATTTAACTAGAGTCTTGAGGGAGGCCTTTTTCAGTGAGTGGCTTTACTTCTGTCGTGGAGATTTGGAGGTTTCTTGTACAGCAAAGATCATTGTGCATATGTATTTCCTCCTGTTAAACGGAAACAGAATGTAGCCTACCAGAGACAAAAGACGTTTGTGGGCATGTGGGGAGTGTCTGGGAGTGTTACCTGGCACTGTACAGAAAGGCAGAGGGTCCTTTTTAGCTGATCAGGAGCATCAAGTTCTCCTTACAGTAAGCTAGAGGATGTTAGACAGTGGAGTGGAGGATCTTACAACTTCTTAAGATGAAAGAGGAAACTTCAAAGATACATCCTCCAGCTTGAAGCAGGCTACTTCACACTGTGCCCCACACCCCATGGGAGTCAAATCTCCCTACTTATGCTGTGAGTGATTCTTTCCTGCAAAAGACTGGCACACCCAGTCACATCCAGTCTAGAGGGAGAACCGCTGTCCCTCCATCCATGACGGAGAGTCCACCCTTTGCATAGAGCCCCCATGAGAGGTGAGCAGTTTCCTCCTCTGAGATCCAATCTAGTCCTTAATGACCTGTAATGCTTTGCCTGCCTTAATTTAAAATACAGTCCTCCCCGGTGTCCATGGGGATTGGACCCCCTCAGAAGCTCAAATCTGGGATAATGAAGCCCTTTATGGAGTAACATTTCCATATACTCTTTGTACTTCCCCCTGTAGACCCTAAATCATCTCTGGATTACTTGTAATGCCTAATACCATGCAAATGCTATGTAGATGGTTGTTATACTGCATCTGGGAAGCGTGCAGGGAATAATGAGAAGAAAAATGTCTTGTGCATCTTCCATAAATTACGTGCAAATACAAACATATTTTCCATCTGAAGTTGGTTGAGCCTGAGGACCGTGGATCCCACAGAAACAGGCAGTTGACTGTCACTGGCCTTCAGTCTGATAGACAGAGACACTGGGACTACGGCTTTTGAAAAGTTACATCTGGGTCATTCCACAAGGAAGTGGCTAAACCAACCCCCAACCCAGGCTACGCGGTTTGCACTGTTCCTCACCGCAACTGACTCGCCCCTGCATGGAGCTACTTTTCTCCACAGCAAAAGGCAAGGCTTTCTGGTGACGCTGGGGGGTGGGTTTGTGTTGTAAAGGAAAATAGAGCAATAGTGTGAGATGGGGAGATGGGAAAAGAAGCCAGACAAACAGCAAGAACTATCAAAAGAAAGTGTTATTTTCTGTCTGTGACATTGCGGGGTCCTTGAAGGGAAAGGCCCAGCCTGACCACGTGCAGACGAGCTGGTCCTCCCGCAGTGTCCAGCACAAGACGCTACACCTGGAGATTTAAATGAATGGCTGCTGACGTGAATGAAAGTAAATCCATTTCACCCGGCGCAATAAACAGAAAGTGAATTCTTTCCTGATGGGACGCTGTCCTTTTAAAAATCCCTTCAAAATTTAATAGAATTTTCTAAAACGCAATTAAATAGAACGACGCCTTAGTCAGTCATCCATGCAGAGGTTTAGGAGCTACTAGGCATCAAGAAGAAGTACAATCCCAAGACCTAACCTAGAGGGTACAGATTACTCAGCCATATTGTTTGGGGCCAGTAACTTAGGAAAACCTCGAAGAAATATTTCACATACATTGATGCTTTGAGATGGGAACCATGTCAGCCTCCGTGTCAGCCTGTGACCTTCATGTCTCCCGTGGTGAACCCTGCAGACTTCAGATCTGAGCAGCCGCACCAGCAGGGCTTCCTAGCGATGCTCCAGGTGCTTGTGCGTGAAATTTACATGCCTCCCCTTTGCATTTAACGGTCGCAACGGGTGCGCAGCGACCCCCATGGGCTCGAGGAGGACAACATTGCAAATCCTCCTGGACCAATTTTATATCCGTTAAGGTCAGCCTGGCATGTTGGAGCCGTCTGGATTTTAAGCATTTCATTTTCTGCAAGTAGATGGTAGGAAGCAGCAGCTACGCTCCTACAGGCCCTGGGCAGGACTTGGTGGACAGTCAAGCTTGATTTCTAAGACCCAGTTTTATCAGGAATACATTACCACAAAATCATGATTTTTTTTATCTTTTTTTTTAACTTTTATTTAATGAATATAAATTTCCAGTGTACAGCTTATGGATTACAATGGCTTCCCCCCCCCCCCATAACTTTCCTCCCACCCGCAACCCTCCCCTCTCACGCTCCCTCTCCCCTTCCATTTGCATCAAGATTCATTTTCAATTCTCTTTATATACAGAAGATCAATTTAGTATAAAGATTTCAACAGTTTGCACCCACATAGAAACACAAAGTGAAACATACTGTTGGAGTACTAGTTATAGCATCAAATCAAAATGTACAGCACATTAAGGACAGAGATCCCACATGAGGAGCAAGTGCACAGTGGCTCCTGTTGTTGACCCAACAAATTGACACTCTAGTTTATGGTGCCAGTAACCATCCTAGGCTGTCGTCATGAGTTGCCAAGGCTATGGAAGCCTTCCAAGTTTGCCGACTCTGATCATATTTAGACAAGGTCATAAAAGACAGAGTGAGGATAGTAACCAATGATCCTAAGAGTGGCATTTACCAGGTTTGAACAATTATACAGCATTAAGTGGGGAAGAGGACCATCAGTACACACAGGTTGGGAGTAGAGCCATTGGTGGTAGAGTAGAGGTTATGATTACAAAGGAATGAGGCTCAAGTGCACTAGACAGGGCCTAGAACAAAGGACAGAGTCATTATTCGAGGAGCTAAGAAAGGTGCTGTCTAAGCTACAATTAAGTTTTCTGATTGAGAGGCAAATAGAACCTGATAGAAGGGGCTTGATAATAATCTGGTGGGCTTTAGGCCTTGTAAATTCAGAGGCCCAGACCTATCTATCTCTTCACATGGGGTATATCCTAAGGGAGGTGTGAACCTCCTAGGGGAAGGCACTCTGTTGACTTTCATTACTTGGCTGGCCTGGGAGGAGAGCTGGCCAGGTAAAGGCAGGGGGCATCTCTAACAAGAAATTTACAGTTCTGCCTGCAATGTTGCTGACCCTACTTGACCATCCCCTCAGCTGCAGTGGTCACTTTGGAAGTTGGGCTGGGTGAAGGGCTTTTCAGCTTAGAGCCAATAAGATCTGTGGCTCTGACCTGGGCATCCTTCAACTCCAGGGCAGGTCCATTTCCAGTGATCCAACTCTTGGCAGAGCTGCCAGGGCTCTTCACAAGCTGACTTCTGCTGAAGCCCAGGCTTACCACATTGAAAGCCACTGCAGTGGACTGGCCTGTTGGGTCTCCTTGAGGGCAGATCACTGTACAGATCAGCCATTAATAGGCCTGCCACCCATTGCTTCTGATGCCGAGCTTTCTTTTCCTCCTGGTTTGTGTTAAAGCAGACCAGAGGATGCAAGTCAAGGGAGTGCCCAAGTCCCATCTCTAATCTTCGGTGGCCTGAACTACAAGTCTATAGTCACAGGCATGTTCTATAGTAGTTTTTCTAAGGTAGACAATGCCCATGAGGAAAATTATATTCTCACTTTAAAACTTTCTTTCCCTTTGGTCTGAAAGGGAGGTTTTTTCAACTTACTGTATACTTCGCTGATGGCGACGTGAATCTAGCTATGAGATTATTATTTGAGTTCTTATTTTGGCTATGCTATTGCAGAAAAATGTTAGCCATCTCTTTTATAAGGTCTAAAGATTAAATTGTGCATCCTACAGATTCCTTCATAATAGAATTAGTTTCCTACCTTGAAGAGAATAGAGAAATGAAAGAACAAGTTGGGCTTAGAATAGAGAAATGAGGGAGCAAGTCCTAGATCGCTTGCTGACAATAGCAATATCACATGAATACTTAGCAAACTGTTTCAACCATTAGATAACAACTTAAGAAAACATTTACCAGAAGGTCCAATGCCTTCTATAAATTTTAAGAATCATGTATTTGAAAACACCTCTTAAATATCTAACATGGTGTAGTTTGTTTAGCCAGTAAACTTAAGCACAACCATCTAAAATGTTTTTAGTTTCTTTCTACCAACAAGTCTAAAACATATGATACACAGATTCAGGTCCCACAAATTAAAATGTATCTTTGATTGATTTTAGCAGCTTAAATTTATGGACAATCTTATCTATAAGCCATTTAAAATAAAACTCTTAATAAAATTTCCCCATGTGGACATACAATATGTACACACATATAATATAGCATAATAGACCAATATAGCAATTTTAATAATAGCTTTTAAAATCTTTAACTCTTTTTGTAGATTGCCAATTGATTTGAATTGCTTTTTGCTTTTAGTAACCTCAGTTAACCATACTTTCTCTCAGTTGGTACTTTTAATACATTATTGGCTTCATCTGTTTACAGAGCCATCCCAAAGTACTGAATACAATAAAAGTGGCTGGAAAAAGTCCATAGGAACCTATAGGAGGACAGCTAAACACAGAACCAACAACGCTTTAGTTTTATGAGCAGCAGATCATATATAACTATCGATGACAAAAGACTTTAAGTTGCCATGTTTAAAATTATAAACTCATCAACCAACAAGAGGCACTTGCTTACTTCACAGTATTTTTGAAAGCACCTGTAGGATTTTACAAGTATTTAACCCTTTAAGCCTCTGGGGCTTTCTCATTAAGATAACTATCATGTCTAGTAACACAAGATCATTAGACTTTTTAATTCTCAAACATTTGTATTAATAGCATTTTCCATTATAGAAACTTAAAGTCTGGTACCACATCACATCTTGACAGTCCTTCTAATATACTCCAAATAGACTGATTAGTTGGTGTCTCTATAAGATGAGAGACATAGGTCCTTCGATTTTTTCAGTTGGGCCCAAACTGGAAAAACCAAAGTCCAGGATTTACTGGAAATTTTAGAGACCAGATTGTTTGAAACTTTGATTTTTTGAATGCCTGTCAAGAATGCCAAGAAGGCTCAAAATCCAAAATATCTGGTTGAAATAAGATTTCTTAAAATCATGACATAACATAGACCAAATTTAATCATTGTTACAAGGTGATTATTCAAGTTTTTGAAAAAAGCACATATTTAAATAACCCATAGCTCTTAATAAAAATTCAGCTGTTTTTGAACAATTAGAATTTAACAGACATCAAGAGAACATAATAGATTACTTTAACACATTGCTTTAACAGAGCATCAGAGTTTAATTCTATGTCAAAGAGAAATTGAGCTTCCTGTGATCTTTTGCTGTGAGGTTTCCTTCCTTTACCTTCTTTCATATTGGTGACCATGTTTCTGTGTTTCTGTGTGTAACACATCTTTAAGCATCTTTTGCAGGGCAGGACGAGTGGCAACAAATTCTTTCAGTTTCTGTTTGCTATGAAAAGTCTTAATTTCACCTTCATTCACAAATGAGAGCTTTGCAGGATATATTATTCTGGGCTGGCAGTTTTTCTCTCTTAGTACCTGGGCTATGTCTCACCATTCCCTTCTAGCTTGTAGGGTTTCTGATGAGAAGTCTGCTGTGAGTCTAATTGGAGATCCTCTAAGAGTGATCTGACGTTTCTCTCTTGCACCTTTTAGGATCTTTTCTTTATGTTTCACTGTGGTGAGTTTGATTACAACATGTCGTGGTGAGGATCTCTTTTGGTCATGTTTATTAGGGGTTCTATAAGCTTCCTGTACTAAGATGCCTCTGTCCTTCTCCAAACCTGGGAAATTTTCTGCTAGTATCTCACTGAAAATGCCTTCTAATCCTTTCTCCCTCTCCATGCCTTCAGGAACTCCTAGAACCCGAATGTTGGGTTTTTTAATAGTATCCTGTAGATTCCCGACAATATTTTTTAGATTTCTAATTTCTTCCTCTTTTCTTTGGTTTGCCTGTTTCCTTTCCTGTTCTCTGTCTTCTAAGTCTGATATTCTCTCTTCTGCTTCACCCATTCTGTTTTTAAGGCTCTCTAATGTGTTTGTCATTTGATCTATTGAACTCTTCATTTCATTATGATTTCTAGTCACTATCAGAGTTTCTTGTTCCACTAGTTGTTTCATTTCATTTTGATTCCTCCTTAATATTTCACTTTCACGAGAGAGATTTTCTATCTTGTCCATGAAGGATTTCTGTAGTTCAAGAATTTGTTTTTGAGAACTTCTTAATGTTCTTATCAATTTTTTGAGATCCGCTTCTTGCATTTCTTTGATCTCATCATCTTCATAATCTTGAATTGGGGTGTCTTTTTCATTTGGGGGCGTCATAGTTTCTTCCTTGTTCTTGTTAGCTTGGTTTTTGCGTTTGTTGTTTGGCATGTTGGAGATATTTGGTTTCTTCACTGTGGTGTTTTTTCTTGTTACACTATGGCTCTATATTAAGTGGACTGTCTGCTTTCAGTGGAGCCTTAGAGGCTTGAGATGAGTGTGGCCTGAGAGCTGTGTTTGGTTCCTCAGGGTTGAGGGTGTGTCAAGGATGACACTCCCAGGTTAGGTGTGGTAAATCTCTCTCTTTTTTGATTCAAAAGGGAAGTAATTCCGCACAGCTGAATGTAATTGGAGGTAGTTAGCAGGCAAATGATATACCCACAGGAGCCAGAGATCCGAAGCTCTTTCCCAAGGACCACACAGGGAATCTCTGCTGCCCTCAGTGTGGGCTCCAATTCTCCTGCAGTCTCCCACTGGGTTGTCAAGTTAGATGCTAATCTCCTGTTATTTCACCCCTCCCCCCAGAGTCAGGTTTTTCTGCTAGGCTCAGGGCTGGTGCAGACCTGAGGTCACCCTGCTTATGACGTATGTCCAAAATGGTGCCTGCTCTGTCTTGCTCGCCTTTGAGAGGTGAGCGGAGAGAGAGAAACTTGTGTCCGTATCAGTCACTTTTTTTATTTTTTTTCTCTCTCTTCTAGTTAGCCTGGTGAACTTTTCCCCACGGAGTTTCAAGCCTCGTTCCCTCTAGCCTCCTCTTTCCGCTTGCCCGCTGGTATCTCGGGCTATGGAGGTTCGGCTCACCTCGCGTTCCAGCGCTGGTGCGTTGAGTCTGCCGCTGGTGTCCCGAACTTGGGCTTCCACGCTCTCCACGCAGGTCCACTGTGAATCACTAGTTCCGGAAGAGTTTCCTCTGCTGTTTCATCCCCTACTCTTCCTTGACCCTGCAGTATCTCCACTTATATTAAACTTTCTCTCCCCCCGGACTAAGTGTGCTCCCTGCCTATTCCGCCATCTTGCCGCCTCACTCGATTTTTTTTTTTTTAGAAATTTAGGAAACCAATGCATAACTTGTGCATATATTAATTCCAACTTTATTCCTGTAATTAGCATTATTTATAAACTGGGTCAAGGGAGTAAGTTGCCTTCCACTGTGAAGAATATTTGTGCCAATTCATGCATATCATCAGATAGAAACTCTAGTGTTGGGACGCTTTTCAGGGATGGGCAGTAATTTGCTGTGCCTTGTACTCTGAAAACATCCTGTATGTAGCTGTTATTTCCAATGTCATTTAGAATCAAGTATTTGCAGATCTGCCCTTTGTGCCTTCCATAGCTTGTAGAGTGATCTGTGACCGAGTACAGTAATTTATTGAAACAGGAAAAACAGAGGCCACAGTGTGTTGAGTCTGTACCTTTTTTTTTTTTTTTGGCCAGTCAGAGTTAGACAGAGAAAGAGTTATAGACAGTGAGAGAGACAGAGAGAAAGGTCTTCCTTCTGTTGGTTCACTCCCCTAATGGCTGCCATGGCTGGCGTTGAGTCGATCCGAAGCCAGGAGCCAGGTGCTTCCTCCTGGTCTCCCATGCGGGTGCAGGGGCCCAAGCACTTGGGCCATCCTCCATTGCCTTCCCAGGCCACAGCAGAGAGCTGGACTGGAAGAAGAGCAACCGGGACTAGAACCCGGAGTGCCAGCGCCGCAGGTGGAGGATTAGCTAAGTGAGCCACGGTGCCAGCCTGAGTCTGTTCCTTTTTATCATGGAGCTGGGAAATTCCTATCTCCTAATGACATCACCATCGCATGTTGCTCACCTGTGTTGTCAGTCACATAACAATATAACACATCCAGTGATGTACAGTGCACAATATTCGATAATGGTAACAGACAACTCTGTTCCTTGTCATGCAGTGGATTGAACAGGATTTTGCTCTCAAACTCTTGGAGATGTTTCAACTGCAAAGTTGTAGATAAAGTTAATGGATTCCTGGTTGATAGATTCAGGGTGTGATCCAATCATGGTGTCTATGGAGGGGGTCTTTGGAAAGGGGTTGCATTGGATTATATTGCAGGCCTAGAGACAGGATCATGGTGGCATTGTAAGTAGAGACCATGTCTTGTGAGGGGTAGAGGAAGAGCAGGTTTCCTGTCTCTGCTTTGTGGCTCACAGCGTGACCCTTCCTCTGTGCCTGCCCCACCATGGCCAGCCTCCACGCAACACCAGACTAGTGGCACCACCCCATATTGTGCTGAAGTAGTCCTTCTCTCCTAAGTGACTCCTCCAGGTGTTAAGTAACAAAGAACTGACCAACACAGTGCACTTACTCTACTCTATTGGTTTTTAGAGTGCATGCCTTCTGTGTAGATGACTGTCGAGCAATATGTCACACATGCCCCACGGTAGCGCACACAGCTGGGCTTCCTGTCTCTCAACCATATCAAGAATCCACGTTGAGGGACTGTAGATTGTAGATTGTAGATTGTAGATCTGTGTATCTACACCCTGTGATGGTGCTGGTCTGATTTCCGTAACTACAGTGAAATAGCTGAAGCCGAGTAACTTGGAGAGAAGTGAGTTGATGTAGCTCACAGGTCTAGAGGCCCAAGGGCCTGCACCTGGCAGTGGGCTCCTTGCTGACAGAGTCTCGTGGTGGCCCAGAGCATATCCCATGCTGAGAAATGGGAGACACGTGCACATGTGTGTGTCCTCTGGTCTCTCCCTCTTTTCACAAAACCACCGGTATTCAATCAGAGGGGCTTCACCCAATGACCATGTCTACTCCTCAGTACGTCCCCAGGGCCTTATACACAGGGTACACAGTTTTCCCTCCTCCATGCCTGCCAGTGGGGGTCATGTGCTGACTGTAGCTTGGGAGAAGACAAGCCCTGTTCAGACCACATCACAGATACTTGAGTTCGTTCAGTCTTTCAAAGCCACAACTTTCCTAAAGTGGCAGCAAAGAGAGCCAGTGAGTGCTGCCTTGTTGAAGAGTTGTTCTCTTTTTTTTAATCCAACATCAGCATTGTGGTATCCACATTGGTGTTCAGGTACTCAGAAGGTGTATCAATATTTGTAGATGTTGACAGCTGCAGTGTCTGTTCTGACTGGTGGCTGTCACAGTTTGTTGGAACAGCGTTACAAGCTGTATGCATACAACTGTTACTTCTAAGCCTACTCCGGGGCTCCTAAATTTAGCAAAAAGACTTTTTCTTTTTCAATCATGATGCTGTTTACCACAAAAAGATGTGTTCGTGTTATTTTAAAAACAAAAACTAAATAAAAGTGTCGAACTGTTAAATGGAATCCGCAATATAATTCACAATAATGTCAGATATTTCAGCAAAACAATAAACTTTTTGTTAAGATTTCTTTATTTATTGCAAGCCAGAGTTAAAGAGACAGGAAGAGAAAGAGAGAGGGAGAAGGAGAACAGGAGAGAGAAAGCAATCAATCTTCTATCTGCTGGTTCACTCCTCAGATGGCTGTAGCTGCCAGCACTGGGCCAGGCCAAAGCCTGGAGCTTCCTCCAGGTCTCCCATGTGGGCATCAGGGGCCCAAGCACTTGGGTCATCTGCTGCTACTTTTCCCAGGCCATTAGCAGGGATCTGGATTATAAGTGAGGCAGCCAGGACCTGGCACCTGTATCACATACTGGCCTCACAGGCGGTGGCTTTACCCACTGAGCCACCATGCCAGCCCAAGAATAAACTTCCAAAAGCTTCACTTTAAGACAATTATTAACATAAAAAGAAAAACTGAGCCATAATTAGATAGATAATCCATTTTATCACCCAGTAATGCCAATAGAAAGCTATTAAATTTTTAAGATTTTATTTATTTATTTGAGAGGAAAAATTACAGACAGAGAAATAAAGAGAGAGACAGAGAAAAGGCACTTCCATCCGCTCATTCAATTCCCAAATGGCTGCAATGGCCAGAGCTGTGCCTATCCGAAGTCAGGAGCTAGGAGCTTCTTCCTGGTCTCTCAGACTAGTGCAGGGGTCCATGCACATGGGCCATGTTCTACTGCTTTCCCAGGCCATACGCAGAGAGCTGGATCAGAAGAACAGCAACCAAGAGGGACACCAATATCAGATGCTGGCACCGCAGGTGGAGTTATTAGCCTGCTATGCCACAGTGCCAGCCCCGAAGCTATTCAATTCTAACTCTTTGTTAAGTTCTTCTGCTAAGCACTCTATCACTAACAACTGTTTAGCTTTTTGTTCCAACACAAGGTGACCGGGAGTGAAACTAGTCACTGGATCTGAATGAACAGCCAGGTCTCTTCACCGAGTAATTAATTGTAGGTCTACCCACTGAGCTGTGTGTTAAATCCCATTCCACAGGGCCACTAGGGCAGCTACAGGTTTTGTAGTACAGACTGAAGCTCCCTTAGCAGGTTTGTGTCTCTGGTCTCTGGGCAGCGCATGATATTTAGAAAGACCCTAGGATAGATAGAAAATGTTGACAAACATGTGTGCAACTTAGATATTCATTGCAGTTTTTTTTGAGAAATAGAAATTGTTCACTTAATGTGTACTTCCTCTTTAAATTTAGGACTATTAGAAGAGTTTATTCCACAATAAATGTCACTAACGGTTGTACTAATAAGTAGTCCTAGGGTAGTTAGACCTGTAGGTAAAGTCGTCTGACCAGAGCTCCTATTTCCTGCACATGCTTCATGTAGAGGGAACTTGTGGTTTCCCATGTTGTCCATTCACACCACCAACAGGCTTTAAACACGGCTTCAAGGTGGCCACACAGCACATGGAAGACCACCCCAATAACCCAAGGAGTTACCTGTCTTACTGGGTCCTTGGAGCCAAGGCAGTTTTGTGTTCTCCCCAAGTGCCTGCATGCTCTTTTTGGCAAGGTGTCTTCATTACCTGGAGACTGGGAAGGGCCATGAGTACAGGGCCTTGTTCAGTAGCAGGAGGACAAGAGTGAGGGCCCTGAACTGCAGGTGCACCACACACACTGCTGGTGAGACAGAGGCAGATGGGAGGAGATGGGGCCTGCTTATTTTAATGTAGCTATTAGAAATAGTGCTCCCTGAAATTAGGAGATACTGAGGACAGGTGCCACCCCAGACAGAGGTGTGGACAAGAGGAAGCATTGACCTGTTGCTGTGCATCCTGTTGTGTGGCTATCCTCTGTGAGCCTCAGAGACATGGAGGTTCCTGGATCTAGGAGGGGCCTTCCTAGGGCACCAGAGTGCCCAGGGGAGGAGACAGATAGGACCATCTCTAGTCCTTACCCAAGTCTTGCGTCATCATTCATCAGGATGTGGATGGAAGCAGGTGGAGAGAGCTCCTGCCACCCTGAGCGGACTTAACCCTTCTGGGACTCCCTCCTTTCCTTCACCCTGAGCTGCAGCCAGACTTCTACAGAGCAAGGTGAAACCAGCACTCCCCGGAGTCTCCTATACCAAATTCCTCTCCCTTGTCACTAAATGAGCCCCCAGCGGCTGTCAGTGACGCTCCAAGCCCTGCGTGCAGGGAGGGTCCCGGTATAGGTAACCATTGGCCTTACATGCAGATGGGGCTGCAGGACAGCCCGTTACTCAAGAATTCCCCTCAGCAAGGTGAATTGGGCTGGAAGCAAGCTGCCTGCCAGGTGGGTGAGGAGCTGGTGTTCCGTGCTCTTGTGTCCACAGGCTGACTTTGAGCCTTTGTCTGACAAAGACACTTTATTCCCAGCATTGGTGCAGCCCAGCATTGGTGCAGCGCGGGCCCTCTTGCTGACAATAACTAATCCTCGGTGCACACGGCTTCCACGTTTGGCTTAACCCATCGCTCTGGCCTTGCCTCCCTGGTGCAGGCTTTGCTGATTGGTCCGTGTGACTCCCATGAATGCCTAAGTACACACCATTTGTCCCAGACTTATTTACAGCCAAGGATTATTGTGTTTGTGACCTTACACCGTCCCCAGATTCTGAAATCCGTCTACAGTATTTCTCCCCAGCAGCCAGAGGACACTAGGGCTCCGTTGTCCGTCCCCCTTCCGCAGTTTAAGATTCCGATGCCTTTGAAGTTTGCCTGCAGCGGTCTTACCTGGGCACCCAGAGGCACCCAGGCGGCATTGTGGCTGAGAGCGTGGTCTCTGAACACAGACTGAGGTGCCACACATGGCTCTTCTGCTTTTCTGCCTCTTTCGGGATCAGAGTTTGCAGCGTGATTGTGAGGATGAGGAGGGTCCCAGACATGGACAGCATTGAGCACTAGGTTCTGCGTTCAGTGCGGGTGTCTCAGAGCTGTGAGCCGAGCTGCTGTAGCACTACCTTACAGCCTCAGCATCAGCCGGTGGTAGCAGCAGTCACAGATTCCGAAGCCCCAGATTTTGCGACTGTCGACCTCTTCTCCAGGGACAGCTTCAGGATGGGGGTCATAAGAACAGGCTTCAGTCACCAGCAGATGACCATCTCAGTGGGCCGCATCAGTCACCCTGGCCTTAGCTTCCTAACTTTGATGTATTCCTGAGGTGTATATCAGAATCAGATAAGTCAGTTTGTATGGATGTATTTGAAAATTTTAGTGCTCTACACAAATATAACGTATCAGTCATACTAGTTGTTATTGGTCATCTTTTTCCTCTCGGGAAATGTGTCCATAAACAGTTCTCTTTGGAAATGGCTCATTGATCCAGTTAGGGCTATCAGTATCAACTCAGAGCAAAGAGTTTGAATTAGGAGAGACCATGTTGCTGCAGGACAATACATTTTAATATGAATGGGAGGGCAGATAGGGGCACCTAATTCTACACAAAGTAACAGTGAAACACTTGGGTCTTAGTGATCCAAAAGTCACTGGGACTTTTGGGAAAGACACTACTTCCTTATTAGGGTTGCATTAGAAATTTTAGTAGAATTTAACATCGTAAATGTGACTGCTGTAGAAACCATAACAGGGAACTGCGCTGAGCTGAGTTCTCCAGGAGAAACTGGCACAGAAGCTGGCGTACAAAGCTTTGTTTTCTCTTGTTTTGTTTCTAAGATTTATTTATTTGCAAAACAGAGAAACAGACAGAGGAAGAGACAGAAAGAGAGGTACCAACATATCCAGTTCATGCCCCGAATGCTTGCAACAGCCAGCACAAAGCCAGGCCAAAGCCAGAAGCCAGGAACTCCTTCCAGGTCTCTCATATAGGTGGCAGGGTTCCAAGTACTTGGACCGCTACCTGCTGCCTCCCACGATGTGCGTTAACAGGAATCCGGGTGGGAAAGTAGAGGCAGAGCCTGATCTTGGGCCCTCTGATGGGGGCTGTGGGCTTCCCACACGGAGGCTTCACCTGCTACACCACAACACCTGCCCGGCATGTGTACTTGATTTTTAATTTACTTTCTGGTGGACAAGCCCTGTGCAGTGAAACAGGAGGAAGCAGGATTGTCAGACAAGAAGCCCTGAGACCTTGGCCAACTTTGTGGGAACTCTGCAGAGTGCCCAGCATCGGGCCAAATGAAGTATTGCTAGCCCCACCTCATTCAGTCTCTTGTGAGGCCATGGAGGGACAGGGGCTGGTACAGACCTTGCAGGAGCTGACAGTGGACACTGGTCACTGCCCACACCCCATGGCTGGTCAACAAGTTCTCCTTCCAAGTGGAAGAGTGTTGTTGGCATCCTCTGTGTCTGCCACAGGCCAGAGACAAAGGTAGAGAAAGAGCAGGGGAATGTTGGGAAAAGTTGGTTAGGACACAGTAGAAAATAGCCTACAGTAAATATTTCTAGACAAGAATGAACAAAATACTCATATTTAACTTTTTCCAATAATTACTGTCATTAAAAAGGAACTTAACTCTATTCAATGGAAAACTGTTTTGAAAGCAAAAATAATCAGGGGCCGATGCTGTGGCACAGCGGGTTAAAGCCCTGGCCTGAATTGCTGGCACCCATGTGGGCCCCAGTTCTAGTCCCGGCTGCTCCTCTTCTGATCTAGCTCTCTGCTATGGCCTGGGAAAGCAGTAAAAGATGGCCCAAGTTCTTGGGCCCCTGCACCCGTGTGGGAGACCTGGAAGAAGCTCCTGGCTCCTGGCTTCAGATCAGCGCAGCTCCAGCCGTTGCGGCCATCTGCGGAGTGAACCAGTGAATGGAAGACCTCTCTCTCTGTCTCTACCTCTCTCTGTAACTCTGTTTTTCAAATAAATAAAATAAATCTTTAAAAAAAAGATGCAACTAGCTTATTAATTAATTACTTTGACTTTTTATATTCAAGTGTCTTATTATACTGCAAACTCCCACAAAAGAAAAACTTTCATTATTATGCAAAAATCAGGATGTTGGCTTGATGTAGAAATTACTATAAATTTCCATGTTTGTGTCTGCTAGAAATGATCCCTCTAAAAATAGAAACAGCATAAAGTATACTCAAATAGTCAAGGTGCATCTTAAGTTAAGAAACAAACTTCAAACTTTAATTTCATCCTGAAACAATACGTAGTTTTCAGAGACATGAAAAGGGATGAAGAGTTTGGCTTGTCTTCTAAGAGACAAAATTGTCACTCTAAAAATTTACCAGCAGTAGAATAATTAGTCTTATACTGATAAATTATCCCAGTATACTAATATCAGTTTTTAAGATAACTGCAAACATCTTCTCTTTTCAGTGATGCATTTTGATAGTACAGGACCTTGACATTCACTGTTAATATTCAGTATCAGCTTTACAGAGTCCAGTGAGCTTTCAGCATGCAAAGGTGCATTTGGCTGTCAACTTGACTTTCCTAACTCGGATTCTATTCTTACGTCCATTTTTAAAGGCTATCACATTGCCTCAGTGATGATTTCAGAGGTTAATCTAAATGCTTCACATGATAAATTTGTGTTGACTACGTGAAAATAATCCTTGACAAAAGAACAACAGGTAGGTAACACTGATGCAAGTGGTTTAATTCAACACTGGCCCCAAACAGGGGGAGTTCAGAAGATTTCCCGAAGTGCCCCACCCCCACCCCCGCCCAGTTTGATTCCTTTGCCTGGCTGGCTTGTCCGGTGTGGTGCCAGTGATTCTATCAGAAAGGTGGCAAGGCAGAACAGAAAAGGGGTGGAGTGCAGAGCGGCCTGGGTTCGCATCTGGATCTGGTTACCTGCTGTGTAAACTTGCAGGAGTCATTCACCCCACATTTCTGTCAGACAAGGGTGGCGATCCTCACTCATCAGCATTGTCTGGGGTGAGTGTTTGGTCTGGTAGTGAAGAGGCCGGTCGAGATGTCCACGGCCCCTGTCTGAGTACCTGGGTTCGACTCCCAGCTCTGGCTCCTGACTCCAGCTTCCTGCTGATGTGGATTCTGGGAAGCAGCAGCGATGGCTCCAGTGACTGGGTTCCTGCCACCCACATGGGAGCCCTACATTGAGTTCCAGCTCCTGGTTGCAGCCTGGTATAACCTAGCCCAGCCCTCTGTGGGCATCTGAGGACTGAATCAGTGGATAGGATTCTCTCTCCCTCTTCCTCCACCTCTAAAATTAATAATAAAAATGGAAATAAAAAGGATCAAGTTTATAGGGTTAATCCAAAAATGAAATTCATGCAGAAGAGCTTCAGAAACGGTGAAAGATGAGTCGGTTATTGTTGATGAAAATGTCCCCGGGATTTCCCAGCCCCTCTTCACTCCTAGGCTACTACAGAGCTCTGTGTGTATGATACTAAAGAAGGTACTGTCTCACCCCCATCCTGCGTCAGAAGATTGACCGAAGGCTCTTGTGACAGTGGCCAACTGCTTCATGCAATCTCCTGGCAGGTGTATAAGGACTGACATGTCCCCTCATCACCAGGCTCCACGTGCCGGCACTCTGGTGAGGGTGTGCACAGAGGAGCTGGCCAGTGTTCTCTTGTGGGTAGAATGCTAACACCAGTCCTTTACACTGAAATTGCCTACGAAAGTGTCCTTTCATATCATTAAGATAGTAGCTATGATAATTCTACTATAGGCAGCTGTTATTATAGAATTTCTGTAGGACAATATTCTAGAAAAATGATGAAATGATTCAAGTGAAATGATTCTATGACACTGTTCACTGTTGAGCTCTCTCTTGGGTTTTTTGGAATGACTTCTTTTTATTTTTTTTTTACTTTTGCAACTCCAAGAAAACAACTTAAAACTCCAAGTGAGTGAGTCTGTTTCAGGAATTTTTTTTTAAACTTTTATTTAGCAAATATAAATTTCCAAAGTACAGCTTATGGATTACAGTGGCTTTTTCCCCCCATAACTTCTCTCTCACCCACCACCCTCCCATCTCCCGTTCCCTCTCCCATTCCATTCACATCAAGATTCATTTTCTTTTCTTCTTTTTTTTTTTTTTGACAGGCAGAGTGGATAGTGAGAGAGAGAGAGAGACAGAGAAAGGTCTTCCTTTTTGCCGTTGGTTCACCCTCCAATGGCCGCTGCGGCCAGCGCACCTTGCTGATCCAAAATTTCAATTATCTTTATATACAGAAGATCAATTTAGTATATACTAAGTAAAGATTTTATTAGTTTGCACCCACGCAGAACATAAAGTGTAAAATACTGTTTGAGTACTAGTTATAGCATTAATTCACATTGAACAACACATTAAGGACAGAGATCCTACACAAGGAGTAAGTGCACAGTGACTCCTGTTGTTGATTTAACAATTGACACTCTTGTTTATGGCATCAGTAATCTCCCGAGGCTCTAGTCTTGAGTTGCCAAGGCTATGGAAGCCTTTTGAGTTCGCTGACTTCGATCTTATTCCGACAGGGTCATAGTCAAAGTGGAAGTTCTCTCCTCCCTTCAGAGAAAGGTACCTCCTTCTTTGATGGCCCGTTCTTTCTACTGGGATCTCACTCACAGATATCTTTCATTTAGGTCTTTTTTTTTTTTCTGCCAGAGTGTCTTGGCTTTCCATGCCATTATTTTAAAATTATTTCCATTATTTTAAAAGTAATAATTTCAGTCTTTGAACCTTTTATTTATCATTTATAATTATTGTATTTGTCTTGAAAACTTGCCTTAGTTAGATAGATTTAATTTTTTCTCTGAATATGTTGGGAAACGCTCCCTAGAAGCAGGGGTGTGGAACGTCTGGCCCGCAGGCCGTAGAAAGCCCATGAAATCATTGGTTCTGGTCCTGCGAGGGTCATCACAGGTGGGACTCAAAATTCAGTGAATCTATGGCAGGCTGATTTGTTAGTTGATAATTCTTTATGGCCCGTGAATGATGTCATAAATATCCACATGGCCCCTGGCAGAAATAGGGGTCCCCAGGCCCGAGGATGCCTTCAGCTGCCTGGCATCCCTTTGTGGTGTCCACTTTACCGAAGGCGTATTCCGTCGTGATGAAGGTGCACACACAGGATCTTCTCTCCTCCCCAGCCTCCCACCTCATCGGATTTTCTAGTTACCGGATCCATTTACATTGGTTTTCAAGCCTAGATTGATTTGCCCTTGAATCCTTCAGTGGTGCTGTGGGACCACAGCCGAGTCGGCCCTGGTGAGGGCTTCCATGGACAGCCTGGCATCGAAAGCACAGGTGGAGAAGGAGTGCTGGCCTCAGAACCCGGCTCTCCGTCTGGTCCTCGTTTTCCTTGGGCAAGTTCCCCAGCCGCTTTGAATGTCAAAAGGTTGCAAAAATGAAATTAAATCAAACATTGCCTGGCACATAACAAACAGTAAATATTAGCTAAGACTTTGGTTGTCTCAGTAACTGGAGGTGTGGGTAAGCTTTTACTGCTCCTGTCTCATCTGTGTTCTGTTCTGGAAACTTCCATCAGCCATGGTTCTGCAAACATAACTAGAGAGTATGTCATCTTCCCTGTGACTGCTGCCTGTGCTTTGAAATTCTGTCCATTCACCACCCGAGGAAGCTTCTAAAAACATCCTTTCTTTAGCTAGCTGAATTGAAATATTTTTTCCCTCCGAGAACAGCAGTGTTTTGATGGTACTCGCATAATTTCTATGAATGTAGTTAGGACGATGTAGATATCCCAAGCAACCCCATCTTTCCCTTTTGATGAGACACAAAAAGGCAAGAATCTGTAGACACCATGTCCTTAAGTCCCTGCGGAATAGCGCAGTGGTTTCCAGGGGTGGTTTTGCTGCTGCTGGGGACATCCTGCAGTGTCTGGAGACGATTTGGGTTGCCACCACGGGGGCGTGTTGCCCTTCTCTAGGGTGTGGAGGTCAGAGTCTCAGGCCTACACCGGCAATGCTGAAGACAGCCTCCTGCTACACAGAGGGATCTGGCTGGGATTTCAACAGGATAGAGGCTGTGCAGGGTGGGGGTGCAGACCCTGCCCTGTTTTTCTAGAAGAACATCAGATCTCTCTTCCTAGGAGATCCACACATCCCTCTGCACTCGCGAGCTGTTTCACGGTCTGAAAAATCAGCTCGGTTCCAAATTTCAGATTATGCACGCAAATGCCCTGCCCTTCACACTAAGCCAGGGCGCTGGCTCTTTTCCACTGGATTTTGATAAACCACGAGAGAAACTCTGCCGTAGCCAACACTGGAAAACACGCTTCCTGGGTATCAAACAGGTGATTAGGAGGTGTGCACCATGAATGAGAGGTTGTGTCTGGCTGTACAGAGATAAACCAGTTCTGAATGTCACATCCCAGAACCGACAGACTGTAATTTAGTTCTGTATTTTAAAGAAATCCACGACACCTTTTAAGTTTACGTGTTAGCTGTTTTGTTTTGTTTGGGGTTTTTTGGCCTTGCGGTACAAACGAATCATTAAATTCATGAAGAATGGAAGGTTGCCATTCTCTAAGGAAAAAATTACAAAATTTTCTCATTCTGTAAAAAGAGAACAGCCTTCTCTTGTGTGTCAGTGGTGTTTCAGGAACACTGCAGAATTCTTAGTGCTGTTTGGTAATCTTTAAGCTGAGTGAGTCATTCCCGCAGAAAGCAGGAAGAATGGAGTAGAAGGTCAGGCAGAACGGAACAGGTTTCAAAAGTATCTCCCTGTGACACTGGGGGCGTGGGACGCGAGTTCCCCAGCTGTTAGAGCCTTCCCGTCCAAGGCCTACCCTTGTCAGGATGATGACTTTCCAGTCTTTAGTGGAACCGATCGGTGAGCCGCTGCTCAGGCTGCAGCACGCACCAGCAGCACCCATAGCTGCCGCTGCTTGGCGCCAATGTATATTCGAGGAGCCGCCGCGGCATAGCTGGCAGACGTCTCGGGCTCCTGTCAACCTCGTCCTGTTGCTGGAAGCCCTCCCTGTTTTGGGAAGCTCCCTGCCTGTGCAGACTGGTAGTGCAGGCCAAGTATGTTTTCCTGAAGAGCCTCCTGAAACGCTCAGAATAACCTGTGAGGTGGGTGCTGCTGGTGACCCCCTCCTCACTACAAGCACTTTGCCCTAGTAAGGAGGTTAGGAAATGAATGCAGAGTCTCGCAGCCCTTACTTTATAGGTCTTGTTTAACGTGCATGTTGCTGGGTGCACCCAGTGCTACCTCATTACTGCTGGTTGCATCTAGGCACAGCCTCACTGGGGATCTACAGCTGGGGCTGCAGCAAGCTGAATCACCATGTGCCTGTGACTTCAACACCCATGCTTCCTGGTGATGTTCTTGGAATGTTCTAATGTACGTAATTCAGATACCACATGTGTGTGGAATTTTACAGCGCTGAGATCATAGCCTGCCTGCTGTCTGTCAGTGGTGCGTGGCTTCTCCTACTTTATCACACCTTGGGACCTTGCTGTGGTAGTGTTGAGAGCACTGGTATTCAGCAGGTGTGTGGAGACGTGGCCGTGCCACTGGCTGTTGGACCACTGGGTATGGCTTCTAGGAAAGCGAGCTATTTATGTTGTTCTCTGGGTTATTTCTTTTGACTTCCTCTGCCCACCACCACCAAGGTTTCTAATAGGTGTAGTCTTTCTGTAAAAAATAAGTTTGGAAGGTTTCTTTATAAATCAAGAGTGCTAGCGCTTTCCCATGCATATCATAAATGTAAATATTCTCTCACTTCCTGTTTTTATTATATTGAGCATTTTCCATCCCAGTGGACAGATTTCTATGCAGTCAGTTATCGGTGGTTTTGATTTGCCTCTGTTCTTAGGAATCTCTTTGCCAATATTGGGCTGGTAACTCACCCTACCCAAGTTGTATTCTCATAGTCTCACAGTTTCATTGTTTGAACACCTCAGTATTTTGTCTTCCTGAGTATGTGATGAAGAATGGTAAAAAGATTTAACTTTTATTATTATTATTTTGTTAATGCTCCACTAACTTGCATCAAGTCCTCTAACGGAGCGCTAGTGTGAAATGCTATTCCATCCCGAGTCACACGACAGCTTTGTCTCTTTAGGGGACCTCTATCCGGGCTTCTGCTGCTCCAGTACTTCTGTGTCAGGCACACGGTTCCATTACTATCACTTAAAACATCTTAAAACATGACTGGGAAAGCCTTTTTTGACTGATCAGCTTTTCCATGAAATTTTGGCTATTCTATGATTCTCCTTTTAAAACAAAGCATGTGATTTGTTTTCATATTCTTTTTTTTAAGATTTATTTAAAAGTCAGAGTTACACAGAGAGAGGAGAGGCAGAGAGAGAGAGAGGTCTTCTATCCACTGGTCCACTCCCCAATTGGCTGCAAAGGCCAGAGCTGCGCAGATCCGAAGCCAGGAGCCAGGAGCTTCCTCCTGGTCTCCCACACAGGTGCAGGGGCTCAAGGACTTGGGCCATCCTCCGCTGCTTTCCCAGGCCACAGCAGAGAGCTGGATCAGAAGAGGAGCAGCTGGGAGTAGAACCGGCACCCATATGGGATGCTGGCGCTTCAGGCCACAGCGCCAGCCCCTTTTTTTCATATTCTAAAAAAGATGATCAGAGCAGAGGGGCCCTGGGATTGCCCCTGGGTGATTCCTGATACTTTGGGGGCTATTTCCTTTCTAAGACTAAACTGTGGCATCAATTTTAACTTAGAAAAATCAAAGTTTCTTTTTTTTTAAAGATTTATTTATTTATTTATTTGAAAGGCAGAATGATAGACAAGGACAGAGAGATTTTCCATCTGCTGGTTCATTCCTCAAATGGCAGTGACAGACAGGGCTGGGAGCTCCAATCTGGTCTCCCATGTGGTTGGGAGGGGTCCAAGTTTTTGGGCCATCATCTGCCTGCATCCCAGGTGCGTTAGCTGGGAGCTGGATTGGAAGCAGAGCAGCTGCAACCAACTGATGCTCACACTGGGATGCTGGCATTTCAAGCAGCACAATGCCCATCCTAAAACTTTCAACTTTGTGTGTGTGTGTGTGTGTGTGAATTAATGCTTTTTATTTATTTATTAGTTAGAGAGGCAGAGACAGAAACAGAGAGACAGAGGTCTTCCATCTGCTGGTTCACTCCCCAAGTGGCCACAACAGTCCATCCAAAGCCAGGAGCCAGGAGCTTCTTCTGGGTCTCCCTCCCACAAGGGTGCAGGGACCCAAGGACTTGGGCTATCTTCCACAGCTTTCCCAGGCCATAGTAGAGAGCTGGATCTGAAGAGGAGAGGCTGGGACTCAAACCAGGGCCCGTATGGGATGCTGGCATGGCAGGCGGCGGCTTTACCGCTATGCCATAGCACTGGCCCCAGACTGTTGTTTTTAAAAATCCTAAAATTGTAGGTTTGTGTGCCTGGAAACTATTTGAGAGTCCCCCTAATTGATATTTCCCCCTACAGACAGAAACACAAACTCAACCAAATAGGGAGGAGGAATTATTATTGTTTTTAAAAATTTGAGCTTATTTACTCTGTATTACAAGCTTGCTACTCTGGTTTGACCTTGAGTAACCTCCAAACCAAGTCGCAGTGTCTCTAGTTTGGGACACCCTCTGGGGCAACCTGCTGTGGACTTTTCTTTCCAAGACTAATTTCCTGAAAGTCCGGGAAGGTTAACAGTGCAGGGATTTGTTTACAGTCCATTAGATGCAATGAGCACGTTGCTGCGATGAGAAGCCCTTCTCCTCAACACTGGATGGCCTAGAAGGGATAAGGGATTTCTAGAAACATCTATTTTTAGCCCCTAATTAAGGCCGACTTGGAGATCCCAGTCCACTCTTGACAGACTGTTTCATATTTTAATTATCAGGAAATTCTTAATTTCCTCCGAGCTAAATTCTCTCGACAGTAACTTAAAGTAGTAGTAACTTTATTCATGGAACGGATTCTAAAATCACCCCACAATGCTCTTTTTTTTAAAGTTAACTATTTCAGCTCCTGTACCTTCTCTCTTTGACAGCTGATTCTTAATCTTCTAATTTCTTAATGACTTTCCTTTTCTCCCCCCAACAATACCTTTCCTTCCAATTAAAGCTGTTCTCCTGAGGCCACCTGGACAAGGCAGCCATTCCGGTCTTTGTTTTAGTCTCCAGCTGCTCTTCTTTCATCCCAAACACCCTCTCTGACCTTTCACCTTAGCTCTGTCAGCTGTAATGAAGACCTGGTGCAGATCTCACCTGTTCTGCAAAGTCTTCTGAACCTCTTTGCTTTATTCTCTTTTTAAAGAAAGATATATTTTATTAATTTGAAAGAGTGACAGAGAGAGGAGGGAGGGAGGGAGAGGAAGAGAGATCTACCTGCCATCTACGCATTCACTCCCCATATGGCCACAATGACCAGTCTGGGCCAGAGCAAAGCCAGGACTCCCCAGATGGCCACCATGACCAGGTCTGGGCCAGAGCAAAACCAGGAGCTCAGCACTGTGTCCAGGTCTTCCATGTGCATTACCAATGAGTGGGAGGGAAACAGAACGTCCAGAACTCAGAAGCTCAGATATAGGATTCTGGCCTCTCAAGAGCTGGCTTGGCCTGCTGCATGCCACAGCACCAACTCCTTTTCTTTGCTTTGCTCTGGAAGCCTGCTCTGCTTTGTGTGAGTGTTGAAGTATGCCCCTGATGTCCCTGATGCTCGACACCCAGTCAAAACGTCTCATCCACCTCTCATGTTCCCACTAACACCCAGGGCCGCCCAGTCCAAGTGAGACTTTGTTGAGCTGAATTTTAGCAATGTCCCCTGTAATATTCTGGTTTTGCAATCATATCTCTTTTTCTTTCTTACTACTGAAAATATAGAATCAATAATAGACTGTTGAATCCATTCATATTTTCTGTGTAATGTCCTAATTTTATATGGATGTTGGTCAGTCTTCAGTCCATTCATATTTAGTAAAAGAAAAATATATTTTTATTCCTTAAAAACCAAACAGAGGCCACCTCTGCCCAGTTCCTCACTCTGCATTCCAGACACACAGGCTTCCTCCTGTTCTCTGCACATGCCTTGCTGCCTCTTGCCTCCGGACCTTGGCACAAGTGTTTCCTTACCCCATAAATGTATTTCAGTCTCCCCCAACCTAAACTCACTTCCTTACCCCGAATTTTATCCAATAAAGGGAAGCATTGCGAAGAGTTTGCCTGTAGTGGACACCTGGTACCTACATCTGTAATGTACCTACTAGCAGGTAGATTGAGCTGACGTGCACAGCCAAGTGTGGGTCCTGAAAACTTGGCTCTCTGAAGTCAGAGGCATTGCACTGTCTTGTGGCATCAGCAGCAGGTTTCCATGCACAGGAATTGAGCAGTCACTCCTAGAATAGCAATACCATGTGGCAAATCTCACAGAGTGTTTGGACTTGGCACATAAGTGGGGGAGGGGGAGACAGGGAACAATTTTAGCAAGTTACACATAGGAATATAAGAAACTTGGGTACCTGTTTGCACAGAGCCTTGTGTGGCCTCTCAGAAAGTTGTCTCATGGACGTTGGGGAGGCTCTGGAGTTTCCTAGGTCAGCCTTGTAACTCCACTGGCTGTGAGTGAGGGAGCAGGGTTCTCCGTGCTGCCCAGGTCACAGCCTGCGTGTAAGCTTCTGTCCTACAGCAGGTTCCTCCCAGCCCCACATCCAAACCCTCACTGCCCTCCCCTCCAGTCCTCTGCCTCTCAGTAAAATATGTCCATCCACTAGGAATTAGCAAGTGTGCTTTTGTGGAAATTCTGGGACAATTTCACAGAGAACACCATGTGACTTTTTACACTGCACGAGATCATGTAGGGATAATGACAGGTCCTTTTGATAAATACAGACTGCCGAGTAGAGCTGAGCTGAATTGCCAACCTCGTCATGAAAGCCTTTCTCAGACTTGTTTTCGTTGACATGGATACATGCTTGGTCAGCATCCCTCTCCAGACATGTGGACCTGCTGTCTGTTCCCAAGTCGGCTCCAAACCTCTCTGTACCTCAAGGCCTTTGCACATCTCATTGTTGGGAAAACCTGTTCAGCCTGTTTCTGGAGTTGACTTCCACCCAGTCCTGGTCTCTGCCTGTACGTCCCTTCCACACAGACAAGAGCCCTGCCCTGATTCCTGCCCTCTGCTACTCTCTGGGACTTCCTTCTTTGCTTTTCTTCCAGGAATCACAGTGCCTTCTGGTATTCTAGGTTTATGTATGACCTTGCATTTCAGTGGCTTGGAACTTGTTTCAGCCACACTTGTGGCCCCTGCGCTTACCAAAAGTGAGTGGCAGGCAGGAGTATCCAGTAAATATCAGATGAGTGAATGAGGGAGTCCAGCATGAAGTCCTAAAATTGTGGGGATGAGCTGTTGTAGCAACTGTGTCTTGAGATGTGCCAGAAGAAATGGAAAGCAGATATTATCAGCCCAGAATAAGCTTTTGGAGGAAGACATCAGAGGAGCCTGTGGTTTGGTTTCAAAGTCCAGTTCAAGTAGGTGCACAAGGTCCATATTAGGTAATACTGAGTAAGTAAGGGTCACTTGACTATGTAGAAGTCAAACTACAGTTTAATGCACTAAAGCAACTCATTTAAAAATAATTCCTTAGTGAATCATCCTCTGAGGAGAACAGTACCTTTTTAACTCTGAGTAGTCATGCTGTCTATTTCTCCAAAAGTGAGCCTCCAGTCACTCTTTGTAACTCAGTTCTAGCAGCCTGTTTAGCCATAGGAATACACGATCTGCTCCCATGATGGGCATCTGAGCATTTTGTAGTGCCATATGCAAGTCACATCTCCTGGGGACTGACTCAGTGACTCCAGCTCTCACCACATGGGGCTTGGCGGCCAGCAGGTGCTCTGTCCCCTCCTGACGTCATGAGAGCGATGGCTTTAAAGGATGGCATAACCTGGCCTCATCCCAAGCCGTTTGGGAATAGCCAGGTCCTGAGATCAGGTCGGGGCAAGAGGCGCGGAGTCAACACACAGACTCCGGGAGTCGGGTGAAAGCAGGCTTGAGGCGAGCAGCCTGCAGACTCGTTTATTTCAGGTGGTACAACAGCTTATATAGCCAAGACCAGCCAATCCTGTCAAGGGGCGGTCTATGCCCCAACCAATCACGGTTTGCCAGGTGGTTTCCAAAGCCATCCAATCACAGTTTGCCAGGCGGTTTCCAAAGCCATCCAATCACAGCCTGTCGCCAGGCAGTTTCCAAAGCCATCCAATCACAGCCTGTCGCCAGGCAGTTTCCAAAGCCATTCCTGAGTAACTGATGCTTGCTTGCCAGTGGCCACCTTGGCATAGCCTTCTCATTCCACCACATTCTTGGACAAAGGCTTCTGGTGTGGTTCAAGTCTGATTCATAAATCACAGAAGATTCCCCCAATAAACACCGTGTTTGTTCTCCTGCAGCTCTTTTCTGTTTTAGTATTTTTCTTCTCTCCATTAAGACCATATCAGGAAGTAATTATTCTAAATTTTTAAATTTTTTCTAAACCACTCTACACCGATTTATTCACAATGCTATTAGAATATACATATGCGCGGGGGCAGTGTTGCAGTGCAGTGGGTTATGATACCACTTGGGATTCTGGCATTCTAATTCAGAGTGTTGACTTGAGTTCCAGCAACCATGCTTCTGATTCAGCTCCCTGCTAATGGGCCTGGGGAGGCAACGGAAGATGACCCAACTACCTGACCCTCTCCACCCATGTGGGAGACCAGCATGGTGTTCCTGGATCCTGGCTCTGGCTGGCCCAGACCTGGCTATTTGGGGGAGTGAATCAGTAGATTTCTGTCTCTCACTCTCTCTTTCTCTCTATCTGTCTCTCCCTCTTCCTCTGTCAGTATGCCTCTCAAATAAATCATTTAAATAAATATGCAGATTAAATGTATATATACAATTTATATATAACATGCATGTAAGTGTATGTGTAAACATTTGCATGCATGCACACATATATATTTATATTATATATATATATTATATATATCAGAGATTCAAAAGGTTCATGGAAAGTGCATGTTATCTTTCCATTCCATTTCTCAAGAACTTTTTGAAGCCCCTCGTCCATGCAGAGATATCTAAACACATGCACACATGAACACATACTCTTGGCATCACTTTTATACATATGTACATGTATGCCAGCTCACAAATATAAAGAAATGCATTGTATGCAGGATATTAAGTGGGATCTGCATAGTGTTCACCAATAGGATTCTCCCCCCTCCTTTTCCAACTTGTTTTTGGATTTCACAGTCAGTATCTCGTGAATGCTGTGTGCGAAGACCTATAGGTGTAGCTCCTTTTTGCAAGGACTATAGGACATTTGTTCCTTTTACTGGAGTTTATTCCACTTTGCTGTGTTGGTAGACACTGAGATTATTCACTCAACAGTGGCCGTCCCTGTGCACGTATCTATACAAGCCTTGCTAGTATTTCTGAAAGAGCTCCAGAAGTTAGACTGTCTAAACCACATAACAACTCGGGCCTGAGATCACTCTGCATGGACTTGGCTGTGTTGTGATGGACCCAAGAAGGGAAGGATGCTGTTCTCTGTCTGCCTTCAGCAGGCTCAGGATAAGTGATCTGGGTGCTCTGAAATGTGTCTCTGAAAATTCTGTGGATTCCGGACAGGATTAGTTCTGCCTCTGTAGCATCACAACCATGTGTGTGTGTGTGTGTGTGTGTGTTAGTACAGAACTGTGTTTGTTTTCATCAATAGTTCTTTTGAAGATTCTTAACCAAGTGATCCTTTTTGCCTCATCACTCCTCTAGATAAATACAAGAGTACTTCCCAAAAAAGTCATGAAAAAGATGGAAGTAAAGGTTTATTTTTGTGCAAAAAAATTTGAAATCTATGCAAAGTTCTTACTAAGTAAATTCTAAAAATTGTAAAAGATAATGACAAAAACTGTAATAATAAATAGTTTAAGGGATAATGATAATAATAATAGCAGAAACACCTAAGTTTTTACCCCAAACGTGTAGAGAGCATTATCAGTGGTGGTAAAGATTGAGCAAAGCTATAAGGCAACATTTGTAGACTGGCAATTAATCCGATTTGGAACTTGGTGTGTAGGGCAGAGAAACTGGGAATAAAAGTGCATACATGTTAATGTTAAGTTATAGACGGCTTTGACTAGAACAGGGGGAGCTTATTCGGTGTGTAGTGGTGTAACAGGATTCTGGGTCCAGGAAGCAGGACACCAAGGCTTTTAGCAGGGAGCAGATGTGATGTTATGGCTGCAGTCCCACAGGATTCGCACCCAGAGTCTGAGTCCCAGACAACACAAGGGGCTGTCTTATGTACCCTGCCACAAACAGGTGGAGGTTTCCCTTTCAGGTTTGGTTATCCATAGTTTGGTTAGAGGGCATATACCTATAGCCCTGCTTACATAATTGTTACAGGGCTGCATGTGCATAGTCCCCTTTGCCCCTTCATTCTCGGAGAGCCCCTGCCATATCTGCCCCTAACCATTTTCCCTTTTCAGCTTAACTCTTCCTTTTCTCCAGTTTTGGGAGGAGTCTCTGCCACAATGGGAGCTGTGGAAGATTTGGGAATAGGGGGAGTAAAAATTCCTGGGATGGGTTTTAGGAAGATCAACAATTGGTGGCACTCCAGAGTGGCAGGAAAATGGAGAGAAGAAAGCCAAAAAGAAGGCAATTGAAAATATTCACACACACACACCTTTAATTAGAATCCAAGCAGTTTCCTTATACGTTATACTTGACTTAAACCAAGATGATTATTTTCTTAGAGAGCCACAGTGCTGTGCCGTAATTCACTCTTTTCTTTCCAAATAGTTCCAGTTCATTTACTCCTTGCTTCCTCAGGCCCTTTGGTGGCTATTATGTTCCAGAATTATGTGAGACACTTACACATATGACACTGCCGTTTGGTTTTATTACCATTCCTGCTTTCACCAGTGGAGAGATGGGGCAAGTCATAGCCTCTGCAGTCTTAGCTCATCTCTGGTTGGCGTGAGTCTTCTCTGCTGTGTGATCTTCTCTTTGGACCTCAGTGCCAACACCTGCAGAGGCATCACGGCGCCTGGCTGTAAGGACAGCACCCGGTGGACAAGAGTTTGTGTTTCCTGTCATCCCGTGTTAGTCAGACATCTGGGCACCTTCGTTTACTCAAGCCATGCTCCCCACGCATGAGCTGGCTGAACCCACACTCACCCTGCCTGCTTTGCTGGTGACAACGTTTCCCCTACCTTGCCGAAACAAATGACATAAAATTAATTTCTGGCTGTGAGTAATAGGATGCCCATTACTTCCGATTTTTTATTTTGAGAACCTTCTGATTGGGTGTCCAATAACTCAAGCTCTGTGTGCATTTCAGCTTCTCATCGGGTGCTTTCTTAGTTATTTATATTCACCAGGCTTTAGAGTCAATCTTGATATTTTCTGCTGTTATGGTTCTAAACTCTAAATGGATTACACTGACAATACAGACAAATTGAATCTTCTTCATATAGAACTTGAGGAGAAAAGGTCAGAAAGAAACATGTTTCTTCCCTCTCCTACAGATCAAAATGCAAATAGCTAATTTCCTGTGAAGTTTGTAAATACAACATGTATTCTGGGTGCTTTTTAGCTTTAAATAGGGCACCATGATCTGCTGGAAGTTAACTCTTCAGAGACCCTGCCTGGCTTAGCAAAAGCATTGTTTTCGTCTAACTTGGGCTTCCTCGCTGTGATAACACTGGCCCTGCAGCTCTCTGGCCTAGGGAGGACACTCAGAGCAGCTACTGTGTACTCTTCCGCCTTTTATTTGGGGAGCTTAGTGATGGCTTTCTCAGCAGATGCTATGCTTGGCCCTAAGGCCTAAGGGCGCTATGCTATGCTTGGCCCCAGGGGTGGTGACTTACTGGGCTTTGTCCTTAAGGGGAAAATCCAGCACAAGGGACCGGGCACTGTAGCCGAGGGAGATGGAGAGCAAGATCCGAATCAGAACCTGTGTTGTGAGGAGTCTGTGCTGACCCCAGTAGGAGGCTGAAAGAAAGCAGCCAGCAGATTGTCCTGAGAGCCCTACGCTAGCCCCAAGTCCATCATGATAGCCCTTCAGTGCCTGGTGTAGAGTTGGAGGGAACATTGTCTTGAAACTATGAAAACACAAGCTATGTTTAATTCTGAACAGATGGGAGAAGGTGGGCTGAAAGCCAAGGGGACCACCGTTATCCGTGCGATCTGTGGGATCTGGTCCGCCAGCCACACTGAGTTCCTGGAAACCCAGTTAAAGCATAAAGTTAGAGCTTGTGAGATAGCATGACTTCCTCAAATCAAAATTTACATATATTTGTTTCCCTGTCAAAGAGATACTCCTTTGTTGGAAAGTGGACTAGGTAAAAATAAATGACAAATAATGTCATTTTCCTCCCCTCAACCAATTCTTGGCACAATATATGTCAGTAGCTTTTGACAAACGGCTTCAGGTGGGGTTTTGTGGTTTGTTATTTTTTCTTTTTCTTTTATGATTTCACATAATCATGTTCTACCTCCTACCACCTTCACAAAGGAGACAGGATATTGGCAGGAGAATTGTACTGTGTCTGCATCAGGCTGACAGACAGTGGATTTAATGGGAAATCCGCAAGTTCACTACTGAGGTTAATAAGCCTAAAATATCTTAAAACTAAATTAAAGCATTTTCTGCCTTAAGAAGGCATTGAAAAAAAAAAAAAAACTTAATGGCATTTCAGCCGACTCTGGAAGTAAGTAGCAATTCTTTGGCAAAAAGTGCCATTTTCAACCCAGATAAGAATAGAGATTTCTCATCTTCTCTACATGGGTCTTAGGAAGAAATCCATCTTCACTAATCATCTTCCTTGCAGATGTCTTTTAAAGTTTTGCTTCAAAATACCTCCTGGTGGATACTTCAGTGGTTGTGTTTCATTTTATTCTTGCCTACTCTTAAAGGGAGATATGCTCTATTTTTATTATTGATATGCACTATCTTATTTAAAATTTTTGGTTATATTAAAGGGAACAAACTTCGTGTATTTCATATATGCAGTTTTAAGAACATAATAATACTTCCCACCCTACCTCTTTCCCTCCCTCACTCCCTGTCTCTTTTGAGATTGTGGTTTCAACCTCAAAATTACCAAATAAATGATAGGAACAGTCTTCTCTCATTTACTTTGTTGCCATAAAGGTGTTAGGAGGTCTTGATCAACTCTTTTGAGATTTTCCCATTTTGAGTGACTCCAATGAGAGCAATCTACAAATCCAGCACTGTGTCCTAAGTTTGCATTGAAACAGAACCAAATTTCTAAGAGCTGAACTTTGCTGAGTGGAGTGGTTTTGGGCAGTGAGTTTTTGCAGGGGAAGCTGCAAGTAATACAGGCTCCTACCCGCCAACAGGTACCTGCTGTTGTCCACTGGAGAAAAATAATCTGTAATCCTAACAACTGCAGAAGTGTGCTTCCTGTGCTCTGGACCCCACTTCAGGTTGTCTGTAACTTAGAGGAACACAGCTGTCTTACCTTCACCACCCATGCTAGTGGCATCTTAGGCTTTAGTGAGGATACTGTTTCTAGAAGCAGAACATCTGCACCGAAAACTAGGATCAGAATTAAAGTGTCCACTGCTGGCTCCGTTAACAGCACGTTTCTATCTTACGTGAATAACGGACCCTCACCTTTTCACGCATGTCCTTCCCCCCACCACCCATCTCTTTAGGCTGATCTTCATCAACCTGATGACCTGCTGGTGGCCTCACCCAATCCTGACCTGTCCTGTGTCACCAGCCCTGTTCTGTGGTCAAATGCAGATGAACTGTGTGGCATGTTCTGGGAAAGCCTCACGCACTGGGGGACAAGCACACCAGAGCGAGTTTGTCGCTGGTCCTGGTTTTGTAACCGGAGGCTCCCCCCAGACTTGCAAATCCAGGACGCCTGTGCCCTGCACTCTGGAGTGCCCCCAAGCCCGGGCTGTGGCTTCCACTTCTTCTCCTCTGCTTGCCACATGGGCGTTCTGACTTCTGAGCAGTCGCTTTCTGATCTTCTTTCTTGGGCTCTGAGATGACAATTAACTGGGGGTCTGAAATGGATTTCATTACTCTTCTACTAACGTGTCTGGAATAAAGGCCTGTACACAGGTATTACACATTGGCAGAGTCTTGGTGCAATTAAGGAGATCAGATGCTGGCCAAGACCATGAGACCCAGCACCTGATTAGGCACAAAGGCCTCCACCCCAGGGCAGGGCTTGCAGACGGAGCCTTGCATCTGCCTTCCTATGAGGCGGAGACCTGCACTCATTCCTGTGTGTGTCACTGCAGGCCTCAAGCATGCCTGGTGTGCATTCTCAGATATCCTAGGGCCCAGTAACTGTAAGTCCCGGGTATAACCCACCCTAGTGCCAGTCTGGGTGGCCAGGAGGCCTACTTTATCCCCTCCTGCAACCTTGAGCAGACAGCAAGGAATCATAGGTCTGTGTTTTGGGATCAGTGCCTGGCTGATAAAGTCCAGCACTGGGCACATCCTAATGGTCCCTGTCCCCAGGAAAGTGCCTAAGAATGGTATTTCTAGGCCCTAGTATCAGAGACCTGTGCTCAGCAGGATGGACTTGTTTGGCAAGGATCACTACCAGCCTCACATGGGCTTGGTGTGTACCCCTGAGACTGCACAGGGCCTGATGACCATGAGACCCAGATGTGACACACCAAGTGCCTGCCTGGGTGATGGAGAGACTGCCTCTGTCACTCTTCCTAAAACTTTGGACAGAAGCATGGAATCATGGGACTCAGTACAAGGCTGGTAAAACCCAACACTGTGTAGATCTTAATGGTACTTGTCCCTAGGACAGGAGCCTCTGCACCTGCTTTGGCACCAAGTAAGTTCCACAGCTGCAACTGATCCGTCTTGTACATCAGCCAGTGTCTAGTGGGAATGTACCACTGGGTAACTCGAATGGCGTCAAGCATTGGGTCTCCCTCATCAGTGAGCAGACCATAACAGTGTGACCTCTGGTCCTACCTCCAGGCAACCTTGGTCTTGGTGGGCTGTGGATTCTTGGTGTGATCTAGCATCATGGCATTGGTGGGTACAGGACTGAGCTTATCCCAGATCCAGGAAGAGGTCTGTAAGGATGGACTACCCTATTTTAAGCACTTCCTCAATTCATTCTACACAGCACACCCATGCAGATTTGGGACAAATCTGAGTTTTGTGAGTATTTTAGGACTGAAACAGTGAAAAAAAGCAACAGTAGACCTGCAGCAAATCTTGATTTAGTATGCTATCTAGCACTAAAATAGAAGAAGTCCCCACAGACTCAGAGAAAATAAATAGACTACTTAGAATTTCTGAACGGTCACAGATGAAGCCAGGTTACTATGAGTAATCCTTCAACGTGCAGACGGCATCATTAACCAACAAGCATCCCGAATTTCCAGGTATCCACAACCTTACCTTGCAAACAGAATAAGGTGCCAGGAACCAACCTTCTAGGAATTGACATTTTCAAAGGCTGGGGTAGGCATTTGGCACAGTGGTTGAAATGCTGTTTGGGGCACTGACATCCCCATGTTGGAGTGCCTGGGTTTGCGTCTGAGCTCTGCTTCTGATTCCAATTTCCTGCTGTGTGCACCCAGAGAGACAACAGGTGATAGCTCAAGTACTTCGGTATCTGCCACTCACAAAGGAGACTGTGACTGATTCTAGGCTCCTGGCTTTGACCTTGACCAACCCTGCTGTTGTAAGCATTTGAGGAGTGAACCACTGAATGGAAGAGCTCTCTCTCTCTCTCTCTATGTCTGTCTCTCCTTTCTCTCTCTCTTTCTTTCTCTCTCTTTCTCCAGCTTCCAAAAAAAGTAATTAAAAATATAAAAATTTCAAATGCTCATATGAAGGTATCAAATCATCATTTTTATTTTATTATTATTTTTTATTTGGCAGGTAGAGTTATAGATAGTGAGAGAGACAGAGACAGAGAGAAAGGTCTTCCTTCCATTGGTTCACTCCCCAAATGGCCGCTACGGCCAGCACTGTGCTGATCTGCAGCCAGGAGCCAGGTGCTTTTTCCTGGTCTCCCATATGGATGCAGGGGCCCAAGCACTTGGGCCATCCTCCACTGCCCTCCTGGGCCACAGCAGAGAGCTGGACTGGAAGTGGAGCAACCAGGACTAGAACCTGGCACCCATATGGGTTGCTGGCACCACAGGCAGAGGATTAACCAAGTGAGCCACGGTGCCGGCCCCAAATCATCATTTTAAGGAAACCCATCAAAATTCATGAGAATACAGAGAGCTGATTTAATTCTCTAACACAGAAACTTCAGGTAGAAGTAATTAAAATAAGTGAAACAAATCCCTCAAATGAAAAGGCACTAAGTGAAATTAAAAATTTGATAGGAAGCATCCATAGCAGAATAGAGAAAATAAAAGAACCAGTACCCTCAAAGATAGGCTATTTATAAATATACAGTTGGAGGGGAAAAAATAAGAATCAAGAGGAATGAAGACAGCTTACAGGAACGTTGGGACAGAATGAAAAAAGCAAATATCTGAGTTACTGGGATCTGACAGGGACTTGAGAACACCACAGGGTAGGAGGCATTTTCAAAGAGATAACAGGAAACATCCCAAACCCAGAAAAAGATGCAACTGTCCAGGAATAAGATAGTCAAAGATCATCAATGAGAGTCAACCCAAGTTGAACCTACCCCGACATATTATAATATATCCACCAAGTCTAACCCAGGATGTTATAGTTAAGTTCTTAATGTTAAAGACAAACAGAGAATTCTCAAATCTGCAAGAGAAAATAAACAATAAAACATAAAGGAGTCCCAATGCACCTGACTGCAGACTTTTCAACAGAAACCTCCAGGCCAACAAATGGGATGAGACTTCCACAATATTGAAGGAAAAACAATCCCAGCAGAGAATGGGGTACCCAGCAGTATCTGAAGGAGAGATGCCCTTCGGATGAGGGAGAGACAGGCACATTCTTAAATAAACAAAAGCTGAGAAAATTTATCACTGCTAGACCTGTCTTAGAAGAAATGCCAGAGGGATGATATCAATGAGTCTGAGAAAATAGCATAAGGTAGAAAACTCCCTGGTGAGAGTAGGTCTACAAATTAGAGGATCAGTATATGTGATGTGTAAGGGATTCAGATCATAAATGTGAAGACTAAAAGACAAAATAATTAAAAATAATAATGACTAAAATAAAATATTAAAATATAGGCAATATAGAAAGTGATGAAATGAGATTTTATCACCACGCTTCACAAAGAGACAGATCATCCAAGCAGAAAATTCACAAAGAATCATCAGAGTTAAGTCACATTCTTGGCTGGCGCCACGGCTCACTTGGCTAATACTCCTCCTGTGGCACCGGCACACCGGGTTCTAGTCCCGGTCGGGGCGCCAGATTCTGTCCCGGTTGCCCCTCTTCCAGGCCAACTCTCTGCTGTGGCCCGGGAAGGCAGTGGAGAATGGCCCGAGTACTTGGGCCCTGCACCTGCATGGTGCAGAATCCAAAGGACAATTAATTGCAATGTCAGAGGATTAGAGTAGCTGGAGCAGTATTTTCCCAATAATCTCTGAGATGTTCCTTTGTTGAAGACACAAGCTGTGGTCCATACCTCAGATCACAGAAGGGCACTGTGAAGTCTCCAGGGCTCTCCAATAAACATACAATTTCTAAAACATCCACATCAATGACACTCTGCAAGCATCAGGGAGGATGGTGGCTTTTCCCATGACAGTGAGAGAGAGAGACAGAGAGAAAGGTCTTCCTTTTGCCGTTGGTTCACCCTCCAATGGCCGCCGCGGTTGGCGCGCTGCGGCCTGCGCACCGCGCTGTTCCGAAACCAGGAGCCAGGTGCTTCTCCTGGTCTCCCATGGGGTGCAGGGCCCAAGCACTTGGGCCATCCTCCACTGCACTCCCTGGCCACAGCAGAGAGCTGGCCTGGAAGAGGGGCAACCAGGACAGGATCGGTGCCCCAACCGGGACTAGAACCTGCTGTGCCGGCGCCGCGAGGCGGAGGATTAGCCTAGTGAGCCGCGGCACCAACCTCAAGTTCTGTTGTTTTAAGAGTTGCACAGGCCGGCGCCGCGGCTCATTAGGCTAATCCTCCGCCTTGCAGCGCCGGCACATTGGGTTCTAGTCCTGGTTAGGGCACCGGATTCTGTCCCGGTTGCCCCTCTTCCAGGCCAGCTCTCTGCTATGGCCTGGGAGGGCAGTGGAGGATGGCCCAAGGACTTGGGCCCTGCACCCCATGGGAGACCAGGAGAAGCACCTGGCTCCTGCCATCGGATCATTGCGGTGCGCCGGCCGCAGCGCGCTACCGCGGCGGCCATTGGAGGGTGAACCAACGGCAAAAGGAAGACCTTTCTCTCTGTCTCTCTCTCACTGTCCACTCTGCATGTCAAAAAAAAAAAAAAAAAAAAAAAAAAAAAACAGAACTTGAAGCAGACCTCACCGTTATCAGTGTCTCTCTTTCTAAGGGGGAAGGAATGAACCTTGGTGAAGTTCCAGGCTACGTTGCCAAGCCTGAAAAAAAAAAAAAATCTGCTAGCTAAATAAATAAGGTATGGAGTTTCCTAGAGACTACATGATCTCAATCAGATTAAATAAAGAAGCAGATTTGAAAATCTGTCAGTCTCTTAAACCAGACACTCATGACATTATTTATAAAAATAATAAAAGAGTACCATTTTTCTCATAAAATATATTTTTTGAAAAATTATTTTATGTTAATAGCCAATGAATACACTATTGCCCTTTTCCACTACATTATTACCTTTAAATCTTCTCAATTTAGTTGTTACAATAACAAATATCAATAGTTATAACCCACAAAATAAACTCAAAGACAAAGTATCTCTAGATGCCTCAGTAATGTTAACTGTCTAAAGGATGGAGAGAACAAGTGTCTGAGAAGGACTGCTTTACCCAAAGAGTAGTCTTTGTCCTTGGGTAACAAAAAGGCTCACCCGATTGTCTTTCCTTTGCACTATTTCTTTCAGTATAATTTTAACCTTGCACAAGAACTACACAACTGTTAGCCTCTAGTTCAGAAAGATAACTGGGGGAGAGAGAACTGGGAACTGTCTGCTGTGCATAAGCATTTGTTACAAAGCTCAGGACATGCAAAATGTAATTTTTTACATATCCTTTCTTTTTTTTTTTTGTAATTGAGAGTAACTTTATTCTTTTGTTTCACATGTTCAGAACAAATTCTTTTTTTTTCTTTTTTTTTTTAACTTTTATTTAATGAATATAAATTTCCAGTGTACGGCTCATGGATTACAATGGCTTCCCCCTCCCACAACTTCCCTCCCACCTGCAACCCTCCCCTCTCCCGATCCCTCTCCCCTTCCATTCACATCAAGATTCATTTTACATATCCTTTCTTATACTTGGGTAAAGTGCAAAAATGAACATGGTCATTAACAAAACCCACAGATATGAGCACTTACTAGCATATAAAAATAGCAATATATGGGCTTGAAATTATAATTAGTAGTTAATATTTGGGTATTCTTTGGATCTTACTTTGAAATTTTCTGAGTATTCATTGATTTTCCATTACACAATTTAATAGTAGTCCAAGACTTTAAGTCACCTGACGATTTTGGAAATGATCTTTAAAGTAATGCCCTACAAAATATCATTATAGTTGATACTAAAAGTGTGTCACAATGATGTTAATGAATATATATATATATATACACATAGATATATTAGAGAGAAATATTTTCATTGACTTGTAAGACAGCGCAACAGAGAGAGAAACAGAAATTTTCCATGGACTGGATCACTCCCCAAATGCCCACAACAGCCAGGGTTGGTCCAGGCTAAAGCCCACAGCCAATGGATAACAGGTAATAAAGCACTTGGACTGTGCTGCTGCCTCCCAGGATGTATCAGCAGGAAAGTGGGTCATTATCAGAGCAGCAAGAACTCTGATATGGGATGTGGTATTCCATACAATGGCTTAACTGGCTATGTCACCACACCTGCCCCGTGCTTTTTATGAACTTTTAAAAAAAATTATATTGGAGCCGGAGCTGTGGCATGGCAGGTAAAGTCACTGCCTGCAGTGCTGGCATCCCATATGGGTGCTGGTTCGAGACCCAGCTGCTCCACTTCTGATCCAGCTCTCTGCTATGGCCCTGGAAAGCAGTAGAAAATGGCCCAAGTCCTTGGGCCCCTAGAGCTGTGTGGGAGACCCAGAAGAAACTCCTGGATCCTGGCTTCAGATCGTTCCAGCTCTGGCTGTTGTGGCCAATTAGGGAGTGAACCAGCAGATGGAAGACCTCTCTCTGTCTCTGCCTCTCCTTCTCTCTGTGTAACTCTGACTTTCAAAAAAATAAATAAATCTTTAAAAAGAAAAACACTATATAGGAGTAATGTTCGCATATTACTGTGTAATTTTGGAAAACACAAAGCCACGTAAAATAAGAAATATGCTTGCTTTATGATTAACAGTGATACATCAGAGAAAATATATGATGATTTTTTTACAATGAAACTATTAAACTCATCTTACATTACAAAGCTTTACTTTAATTGTGTGAATGCAGATTTTAAAAATATTTCTGAGTTGGTTTTTGTAAGAAAAACAATAACACATTTAAAAGTGTTAGAAGGTTAGTTTCTTTGTTTTCTGTGAATTTTAGGAATTCCAATTTATATAAGCTCTTCCTTATCTTTATACATACCTGGATCAAAGCCACTTGAAGAGATTCTGTGAGCCCATGCAATCGTGCTCTCTGGACCAGGCAAACCCTTTGCTCTCAGAGCAGTAGCCACCTTTCTGTGTCAGTGACACAAGGACTCATGGGAGCTTAAGGATCTTGGGCTTCAGTCTTACAAATTCAGCTGTGAGTCGAGGGTGAACATAGAGACACTGAAGCTCACTGGTGCAAACTCGAATGAACTTTTTTTTTTATCATAGGCATGTAATTCTTGACTGACTTGGGATCAGAATAGACAAACAGACAAAGAAACAACAGCCCAGGCTGTGTCCTCTCACTCAATACAGACTCCATCTGCAGCAGTGACCGACTAGTGACACTCTGACCATCACTGCTACCACTACCTGGGAGTACCTTCCCAGCCATTCACATGCCCCAGGGAGCAAGAAAACCCACAGTCTTCAGAAAGCAAAAGCAACTGGGGCAGCAGTCAGCTAAGATGCTGCTGTCACCTGGGGCTCTTCGGACGCCAAGACTGGACACCTGGGCTCCACCCTCTCCCGAGGTGCACTGCACTGGCCTGGCTTACCTGGTTGCCAAGCAGTTCCAACAGGCTTCTCAGCGGGTGCCCTCTAGAACTGTTAGGGTAACCTGAAAGTGGATGAAACCTGACTCCCAAACAGATAATGAATGCATGGCAACATGTATTAACACATGAGTTAGTGAAGGTACCAGCAAGGTATTAAAAGCCCTTGTAATGGAGCTAACATTGTGGCAAAGCAGGTTAAGCTGCTGCCTGCAACACTGGCATCCCATATGGGCACCAGTTGGAGTCCAGGCTGCTCCACTTCCCATCAAGCTCTCTACTGATGAACCTGGAAACACAATGGTAGATGGCTCAAGTCCTTGGGCCCTTGCACCTGTGTGGGAGACCAAGAAGCTCCTGGCTCTTGGCTTTAACCTGGCCCAACCCCAGCTGTTGCAGCCATTTGAAGAGTGAACCAGTGGATGGAAGGGCTCTCTCTCTCTCTCTCGCTCTCTCTCTCTCTCTCTCCCCCTCCCTTCCTCCTTCTGCCTTTCCCCCTCTCTCTCTCTAACTATGCCTTTGAAATGAATAAAACAAATCTTAAAAAAAAAAGTATGCACAGAAGAGTCCACAGAGCAAAACCAAGCATCCACAATCATGAATATGGAAATGAGTTGTTAATAGATGCAAATCTGACTCCTCTGCTCTCCTCCCCCTTCCCTTTCCCCTCCCCCTCCCCGTCCCCCTCCCCTCCCCTCCCTTTCCCTTTCCAAAATCTATCTTCTAGTTCACTCCCCAAATAACCATAATGGCCGGGGCTGTTCCAAGCTGATGCCAGGAGCTTTATCTGAGTCTCCCACATGGGTGCAGGGACCTAAGCACTTGGGCCATCTTCCACTGCTTTCCCAGGCACAATAGCAAGGAGCTGGTTTGGAAGTGGAGCAATAGGGATTTGAACTGGTGCCCATACTGGATGCTGGCATTACAAGCAGCAACTTAACTCACTACACTCAGATGCCAGCACCAGAGCCAACTTCTTAGGGGCTGAGGACAGAGAAGTCAATTACACCTCCACTAGACACAATTCATACATTGGTACATGTGCAGACAGGAGTCACGGCTTAGCCCTCAGCCTCCCCGACCCTGCACAGCTGTGAAACAGCTCAGAGATCATGAAAGACACAGACCTGGCTGTAGACCCAGAGAACTGAGACCACTAGCCACAGCCTGGGGTCCCGTTGCATACCCAGGCCGGTTTTCTGTGAACATGTGCCACGTTGCAGATGTGTCTGTCTCTTGATGGGTGGGTTCAGATTGAGCCTTTTGAGGGGCAGGGCTGATTCGAAGGTGATGAGCTGCTCCTATTTTTGTCCCGACAGCAGAGCTGAATCTGCTGACCTGGAACAGACATTTCAGTGGGAGAGCCAGGCATGGAACAGGACCAGGCAGTCACCTGACACAGCACACCTGAGTGCTGAGGAACAAAGTGATGTGACAGCCAGCGTTGGGCCAGGGGAGCCTGGGAGAGCCCCAGGCAGGAGGGCGTGCATGTGTCTGATCGAAGGAAGTCTTATTCTCCTGACTCGTAGGTCGTATCAGTGACTCATATTCTTTGGAGTTATTTTTAATGTTGTTACCTTGTGCCGCAATCATACAAGGTCTTGTGGCTCAGCTTAGAAATAAGCTCATTTCTGTACAGAATTGAGAACACGTTCTGGTGCTGTCACCCCCGTGGCTGGAAGACCTCATGCCGTGGGAACCCTTGGGTTGCACAGTGACACTGCCTTAGGCTCGGAGAAGCGCTGCATGCCCCTGCCTGGCACTTTGGTGATGTTGCTGTGTTCACCCTCACGGCTCCAGCGCTGCTTCCCCTCCTTCCTCCTGGTGGACTCCAAATCCCTCGCGCTTCTGTCTCAGCCCAAGCACAGCACTCCGCCGCCTCTGCTTGGCCAGGCTTACACAAGCACGTGTAAGCTTTGTGAAGTCTATTGAAGTTGGAGAAAGTGGTGGAGGCATTTTACTGTCCTGTGAAACTCCCTGATAGCCTTGCCTTCAATGGGTGAGCAATTTCCCTTTCCTGTTCACGCTCTGCAATTCCCTAATTGGTAAGAAATGAAATAATTTCCTTCTCTTGAAATCACAGTTCCTTGGTAATTCCTTCCCTAATGTTTTATCTAAAGTATTTTCATAATCACAGCTGTTAAAATATCTCAGCCTCCCAAAGGGGAAAGTATAAATAATCCATACTAATCCATACCTGGTTGTACCATCAGTAACTTATAGGGTATTCCTCCCAAAAGTTTGTGGAAAGTGATATTAAAACTATGACTTTATTTGGGTACAGAATTTTTTTTCATCATATGTAGAAAATGTGTATTACAAAAAAATCTGCATGTGTATGTCAACAATTTATTTGCCCCAAAATAAACTTATACTTTTAATTCCATTTTTCCATGAGCTCTCCGATGGGCCTTCAGATACATATGAAATATTATGAAGCATTCTGATTTCCTTCTTTTTTAAAAAATAACTATTCAACTTTATTTTTTTAAGATTTTATTTATTTATCTGAGAGGTAGAGTTACAGAAAGTGAAAGGGAGCAACAGAGACAAAGGTCTGCCTTCTATTGGTTCACTCCCCAAATGGCCGCAATGGTTAGAGCTGTGCAGATCCAAAGCCAGGAGCCAGGAGCTTCTTCTTGGTCTCCCATATGGGTGCAGGGGCCCAAGGACTTGGGCCATCTTCTACTGCTTTCCCAGGCCACAGCAGAGAGCTGGATGGGAAGAGGAGCAGCCAGGACTAGAACTGGCACTCATATGGGATACCGGCGCCGCAGGCGGAGGATTAACCTACTGTACCACAGTGCCTGCCCCCGATTTCCTTCTAAACTCAAAGGGAAACTTTACCCTTGTTACTCAGGGGATGGGACTTATACTCCTGGCATTGTAAAAGCAGGTGCCCACGCGCTTCTCAGGCCCTCTTCGGGGCAGCAGGTTGTAGAGCCCGCGCACGCCTGAGGAGCCCGTGGAGAGTTTAGGATTCCTTCCCCTGCAGCACATGTGGGACCTACACTGCGATGGCACCACAGGCACAGCTTCTACACTTTGGCCACTGTGTGTGAGGCCAAGGCAAATGAGAGCAGACCCTGTCCCTGAGTCATAACAGCGGGGTGTGGTCCAGAACAATCTCTCTGTACAGTAGACATAATTCCAGTTTTCCCCAGGAAACTACAGAACTGGTGAAGAAAAGCTTTAGTCTCTGTGAAAATGCCCACTCACCCTAGAATAATGTGATGGTGATAGATCTGATCACCCTTTGGACTCGGGCCTACACAGAGCACTTCCTCAGTGTCTAACACAGCACGTGTCTAATCTCAGTGGTTGGACCGCCGATTTGTTCCGGTGGTCCTGTGTTCTGTCACAGGACAGATCCTAACAAGTGCTTAGTCCCGTGTGTCTCATCTTCCTGTACACTGCTAATTCCTTCATCCTTATTTATGGGAATATTTCTTGTATCTTTAGTAATTTTCCTTATTTTGTTTTTCTCTACATCTCTCCTCTTCACTGCCATGGACCTCTTTTTTTTTTTTTTTTTAAACAGGCAGAGTTAGACAGTAAGAGAGAGAGACAGAGAGAAAGGTCTTCCTTTTCCATTGGCTCATCCCACAAATGGCCGCTATGGCCAGCACGCTGCGCCGATCTGAAGCCAGGAGCCAGGTGCTTCCTCCTGGTCTCCCATGGGGTGCAGGGCCCAAGTCCTTGGGCCATCCTCCACTGCACTCCCTGGCCACAGCAGAGAGCTGGACTGGAAGAGGAGCAACCGGGACAGAATCCAGCGCCCCAACCGGGACTAGAACCCAGGGTGCTGGCTCTACAGGCGGAGGATTAGCCAAGAGAGCCGCGGTGCTGGCCTCTCTCTCTTTTTTTTTTTTTTTTGTAAGATTTATTTTTTTATTTGAAAGGCGGGGGTGGGGGGGAGAAAGAGAGAGAGAGAGATTGATTTTCCATCTTCAAGGTTGTTCCCCAAATGGCCACAATGGCCTAGTCTAGGCCATTCGAAAGCTAAGAGCCTGGGACTCCATCTGGGCCCCCCACATGCATGGCAGAGGCTCAAGCACTTGGGCCATCATCTGCTGCTTTCCCAGGTGCGTTCACAAGGACCTAGATTAGAAGCAGAGCAGCTGAGACTCAAACTGGCACTCTAATATCAGATGCCAGCGTTGCAAACAACGGCTTAGCCTCTGTGCCACAACACTGGCCCCACATGGCCCTCTCTAAAATGTGTACTCTCCAGGTGGAGCATTCTAGGCTGTACCTGGGGAGCCCCCAGATTGCACCCACAGTCCTGAAGTGTGTTGTGCAAAGTGCTCCTATGCTGGACTGGACACAGCAACAGGACATGGGCTGTAGTAACAGGGGCTCCCATACAAATTCCTTGAGGATGCCTCTGGCCTGAATCTTGTAGAATTGATAGAGTTATAGAGGATCTCTTTGGACTAGCAGTTTGGAAAAGCATTCAGTCTCCTGGTGGAGACCAACCAAGGGGAACCAACCACCGTCTCCAGAAGTTCCAGAAACTTACTGATAGCAAAGACGCGCTAGATAGGCACTCTCTGTGTACTCACGTGCTGACTGTGCAGTCCTGAGGCCTGGCCAGCAGCCATGTGCAGAATCACAGATGAATGCCTGGCATCCGTGTCTGATGCTGTTTCCTGTGTCATCTTTTAAATATTTATCTGAAAGGCTGAGTGACATGGAGGGAGGAAGGGAGGGAGGGACTTTTCATCTGCTACAGATGGCCCACAATGAGTGGGACTGAGCGAGCTGAAGCCAGGAACCTGGAACTCTACCCAGTTCTTTCATGTAGGTGGCAAGGGCCCAAGTACTTGAGCCATCCTTTTCTGCCTTCCTAGGCACACTAGCAAGGAGCTGGATTGGAAGTGGGGCAGCTTGGACTTGAACTGGTACTCCTATGGGGTGCCAGTGTTTCAGGTGGCCCCTTCACCTGCTGTACCACAATGCCAGCCCCTACTGTGTCATTCTAGGCTTTCAACAACTCAGTCACTTTTTCTCAGCTTCTTTCTCTAATTTGATATCTGATAGCAGTGCTGACTCTGCCTCCTTATATGAGGAACCAGGTGAGAACTTACATGTTAAAGTGTGAATGCCACAAAAGAGCCGACTAGTTACGTGAAGGCAGTAGTGGTGTGTTTACTACAGCTGCCCTGGAGGGGACAGGGTCCCTGTGAGAGGTGTGCTGGGCCCAAGCCAGCAGCTCTCAGACCTGCTGTCCCCCTCCCAAATCTGACTTCTCCGGTCTGCAAGTCTCCGTCGAGGGCATTGCGGAGCCCCAGGAGAATGGCCTGGATACAGACACAGACTCAGCTTGCAGTCCCTTGCTGGGTCTTAGACTGCATCAGGTGTATGCCAGGTACCACGTGTCCTCTGACCGCACACAGCCATGCATTCACTCTGCACTCATTGTGCTAGCTTTCTTTGGCTGCTTTAACGGATCACCACAAGCTTGTGCCTTAAAACTGCACGAGTTCGTCTCATAGTTCTGCAGATCGGAGGCGTTGGCAGCGCTGTGTCCTCTCACACCCTCAGGGAGAATCTGCTTCGGTGCCTGCCGCACATCCAGGGCTGCCTGTATGCCCTGGGTCCAGCCTGCATCTGTGTTCAAAGCTGGCAGTGGGCAAGCTGGTCCCCTCATGTGGTGTGTGTTCACATTGACCATCCTGCCTTCCTCTTCTGCCCTCACTACAGCCGGGAGTAGTCACAGCACTGTCTGTGTCTGAAGGTCAACTGCAGCTCTAGTTCCTCTGCCAAGTAATGCATCCGCAGGTCTCTGGGATTCGGACATGGACATCCCCGGGGGACCAGAGCTCTGCCTGCCACAGCAGTTCGGTCAGTTCTGCTTACTCATCAACACATATGAATTTCTGCTATACATATATATATATATATATATGCTATACATATAGATATATATATGTATATACTATATACTATATATATTAGGATTATAATGCTGTCGCCAGCCATGTAAATAAGGAAGGAAGTCTCCTGTCGAGAACGGTTGCACTTCAGTGGATTCTAAGTTTTACAAACCCCAGACTCCAGCTTGTTTCTCCTATGAAGAGCAATCTCTTCTCATTTTTATCTGTGGGTCGTACATCACTCCTAATGCATTGCTCCAGGCACTTCCTGGACACTGTTTATTATTGTATCTACTATGCACAATATAAAGTCACACTTTATTTCACTTCATTAATAAAATATCAACATAAAATTTTGTAGCTTAGAAGGTAATGTAGCAATCACTCATGTGGCCTAATTTCATCTACATCCATAGTTGGGTGAACTGGCACCAAGGGCTTGTGAGCCGCTGAGGACACAGAGCCCTTCCTTGTGTTGGGACTGGAACCCAGGCACTCTGTCTGCCCAAGAGACAGCACTGGTCTAGGAAGATACGGCTGTGTTGCTGGAGATTTTCCAAAGGAAAATTTCCAAAGGAAATACTTTCCTGTGTACTTGATTATGGGAATAGGCAATCCCAGTCATTTAGTCATCTCATAATTTCTAGGAAGTAGCTTGACTCTGCTGAAATTCACATATCACAGAGTTAGTTATTTTAGAATGAACAACTTGGTAGCATCGAGTGTATTCCCAATGTTGTACAACCACTACCTCTGTCTAGTTTCAGAACTCATCACCCCCAAATAAAACCTCATACCCTTAAGCAGTTCCTCTCATTGCCTCCCCTCTGAGCCCCTGGTGATCACAAAGATTTGCCAGTTCTGGATAGTTCATGTAAGTGGAATCACACAATGTTTATCCTTCTCTGTCTGGCTTCTTTCACTTAGCAAAATGTTCACCTGGCTTACCCGTGTTGTCTCCTTAGTGAGTCCTACATTGCTTTTCATTCTTAGTATTCTGTTGAATATGCTTGCCGCACCTTGCTTACCCAAAGGCATCGGTGGAAGGGCATGTGGACCACTCTACCTCTTAGATGCCATGAACATTGCTGTAAGACATGTGTGTAGATGAGTGTACACTTGAGTGCTTGCTCTTAAGGACAGTTATAGATTAGGTGAGTGTGAGTTTCAGTCTTTCTGGTGGGCATATTTGTAGATGAGTGTGCACTTGAGTCCTGATGTTGGGGATGGCTGTAGATGAGTGTGCACTTGAGTCCTTGATGTTGGGGGTGGCTGTAGATGAGTGTGCACTTGAGTCCTTGATGTTGGGGATGGCTGTAGATGAGTGTGCACTGGAGTCCTTGATGTTGGGGGTGGCTGTAGATGAGTGTGCACTTGAGTCCTTGATGTTGGGGGTGGCTGTAGATGAGTGTGCACTTGAGTCCTGATGTTGGGGATGGCTGTAGATGAGTGTGCACTTGAGTCCTTGATGTTGGGGATAGCTGTAGATGAGTGTGCACTTGAGTCCTTGATGTTGGGGATGGCTGTAGATGAGTGTGCACTTGAGTCCTTGATGTTGGGGATGGCTGTAGATGAGTGTGCACTTGAGTCCTTGATGTTGGGGGTGGCTGTAGATGAGTGTGCACTTGAGTCCTTGATGTTGGGGGTGGCTGTAGATGAGTGTGCACTTGAGTCCTGATGTTGGGGATAGCTGTAGATGAGTGTGCACTTGAGTCCTGATGTTGGGGATAGCTGTAGATGAGTGTGCACTTGAGTCCTGATGTTGGGGATGGCTGTAGATGAGTGTGCACTTGAGTCCTTGCCATTATGGACATTTGCAGACAAGTGTACATTTCAGTCCTTGTCGTTACTTCCTTGGCACACAGACACAGGCACACACACTTGCTGTATCGTATGGTAGATTACGTGCTTAACATTTGGGGGAGCTAGAACCTACTTCTTGCATTATACCTAAGACAATTTCTTAAGAAACTCTTTCATGAGTACTCATCTTCTTTTAAGATTTATTTTATTGGCCAGCGCCGTGGCTTAACAGGCTAATCCTCCGCTTTGCGGCGCTGGTACACCGGGTTCTAGTCCCGGTCGGGGCACCGATCCTGTCCCGGTTGCCCCTCTTCCAGGCCAGCTCTCTGCTATGGCCCGGGAAGGCAGTGGAGGATGGCCCAATGTACCCGCATGGGAGACCAGGAGAAGCACCTGGCTCCTGGCTTTGGATCAGCGAGATGCGCCGGCCGCAGCGGTCATTGGAGGGTGAACCAGCAGCAAAAAGGAAGACCTTTCTCTGTCTCTCTCTCACTAGTTATAGCATTACTTCACATTGAACAACACATTAAGGACAGAGATCCTACATGAGGATTAAGTACACAGTGACTCCTGTTGTTGACTTAACAATTTGACACTCTTGTTTATGGCATCAGTAATCACCCTAGGCTTTAGTCATGAGTTGCCAAGGCTATGGAAACCTTTTGAATTCACGGACATCGATCTTATTTAGACAAGGTCATAGTCAAAGTGGAAGTTCTCTTCTCCCTTCAGAGAAAGGTACCTCCTTCTTTGATGGCCCCGTTCTTTCTACTGGGATCTTACTCACAGAGATCTTTCATTTAGGTCCTCTTTTTTTTTTTTTTTTTTTTTTTTTTTTTCTGCCAGAGTGTCTTGGCTTTCCAAGTTTACATGTATTTTAAAGCTGAAATGACAACACCCACCTCCCTAGGTCAGCTGTTAGATTCCACAGGGATCAGTTTATAGGTGAGCAGACTCTTGTGCCTGGCCAACATCGTGCCTTCAAGTGATGAGAGCTGTAGATTGGCTACTACCTTCTCCATCTCAGCTCAGCCCTAACTACAAGCATGTGCAACCCCTTCACACCTTCATCACTTAGGGATTCACTTAGCATGCATTGTAAGGCATATATGCATATTCATTTATTTATAACTAAGTCCTGCAGGGCCAAATGGAAGACTTGATGAATCTACAAAATATTAAGTCTCCCTTGTCTTCTATCCACTATTAGTCATAAAAGGAAATTAACACGGTCAAGCTGTTTTGATTTTCAAAGCTCTTTTTCTCCTAGAAATCTTTACTTTTAAGCTTCATAAATTATTGATGTTTCCTGTATCTTCTCAAGTTTTAGTGCTAAGTGCCTTAGTTCAGGATACCATAAAAATACTGTAACTTGTGGCTTAAATATTTGTTTATTAATTATTGGTTATTTGAAAGAGAGAAAGAGGGAGAGAGGGAAAAAAACAGAGAGGGAGAGAGAGAGAGAGAGAGAGAGAGAGAGAGAGATGGATCTTCCATCTGCTGTTTCACTCCCCAAATGCTCACAACAGCTATGGCTGGTCCAAACAACAACAACTCCATTTGAGTCTCCCACAAGTACAACGATCCAAATACTTGAGTCATCACTGCTGGATCCCAGGTGGCACATTAGCAGGAAGTTGCATCAAAGGGAAGGTTGGGCGCAAACCCAGGCATTCTGATAGGGCATGTGGAACCAAGCAATGTCTTAACTTGCCCCACCACAATGCGCACTCCTGCTTCTGATGGTTCTGGAGCTGGAGTGCAAGATCAGGGTGCCAGAGTGGTTGGGCTCTGCTGCGGGCTCTTCTGCTGCTCTTCGCCTGTATCTGTGCAAGGCAGAAAGAAGGCGCTCTCGTAAAGGCACTTGTCCCTTGCATGAGAGTTCCTTCCTCAGGAGCTAGTCACCTTCCCAAGCCTCCACCTCCTAACACCATCACTTTGGGGGTTAGGATTTCACCATGTAAATTCACAGGGAGACAAACTTTCACCCCATAAAATCAGCCACCTTTTTTTAAAAAAAGATTTATTTATATATTTGAAAGGCAGAGTTACAGAGAAGCAGAGGCAGGGTCAGGGGCAGAGAGAGAGAAAGAGAGAGAGAGGGAGAGAGAGAGGGAGAGAGAGAGGGAGGGAGAGGGAGAGAGAGATCATCCATCCACTGGTTTACTCCCCAGGTGGCCGCAATGGCCGCAGATACGCTGATCCAAAGCCAGGAGCTTCTTCCGAGTCTCCCACCTGGGTACAGGAAACCAAGACTTGGACCACCTTCTACTGCTTTCCTAGGCCATAGCAGAGAGCTGGATCAGAAGTGGAGCAGCTAAGACTTGAACCAGTGCCCATATAGGTGCTGGTATTGCAGGCAGCAGCTTTACCCACTATGCCACAGCGCCCAGCCCCAAAATCAGCCATCTTAAATGTTATCCGTGCTTACTCCTTTCCTTACCAATGATATCCAACAGAGTGTTCTTGTATATTTTTTTCTTAATAATTCTCTAGGAACTTCTTCTGTTACTTCAGTCTTAAATAGTTTCACTGGGACGTTTACTCTTGTACATTTATCTTTGTTTTATTTTTAAAGATTTATTTATTTAAAAGGCAGAGTTACAGAGAAAGAGAGGGAGAGATAGCCATAGACATCTTCTATCCACTGGTTCACTCCCCAAACGGCCAAGGCTGGGCCAGGCCGAAGCTGGTAGCCAGGAGCTTTATCCTGGTGTTCAACATGGGTGTAGGGGCCCAAGCACTTGGGCCATCCTCTGCTGAATTCCCAGTCACATTAGCTAGCAGGGAGCTGGATTGGAAGTGGAGCAGCCAGGACTTGAACTAGCACCCACCTGGGATGCTGGCGTTACAGGCAGCAATTTAACCCATTATACCACAGTGCCAGCCCCTTATCATTGTAAAGTAATTTGAATAGCTACTTTGAAATTCCAACAGAGTGATTATTTCCATTAAAGATGAAATTCTTGGCCGGCGCTGTGGCTCAATAGGCTAATCCTCCACCTTGCAGCGCCGGCACACCAGGTTCTAGTCCTGGTCGGGGCACCGGATCCTGTCCTGGTTGCCCCTCTTCCAGGCCAGCTCTCTGCTGTGGCCTGGAAGTGCAGTGGAGGATGGCCCCAGTGCTTGGGTCCTGCACCCCATGGGAGACCAGGAGAAGCACCTGGCTCCTGCCTTCAGATCAGCGCGGTGCGCTGGCCCCAGCGTGTGGGCCGTGGCAGCCATTGGAGGGTGAACCAACAGCAAAAGGAAGACCTTTCTCTCTGTCTCTCCCTCTCACTGTCCACTCTGCCTGTCAAAAAAAAAAAAAGATGAAATTCTTGTTTACGTTGATTACTTAAAATACAAGTTTCTTTTTAATTCAGCTTTTAAAATGCCCATTCTCTTTTAAAACTTGGAGAACTTCCCCTACCCATTCTATTATATCAATTTAATTAATAAAAGTAGAATCTGTTCTTACCTTAGGATTTTGTTGTATTACCTTTGGTTTGCCTTTATTAAAATGAAAATTATGTATTATTATACCCATTAAATTAATGTCACTTTTTGTCTTATTGTCTACCATCTTTTCTCCTCTTTAAAAAATAATTATTTATTTATTTAGTTGAAAGGCGGTTACAGTGAGAGAGGGAGAGACACAATTTCCATCTGCTGGTTCACCTCCAAGATGGCAGCAAAGCAAGAGCTTAACCAGTCTGGAGCCAGGAGCCAGGAGTTTCATCTAGGTCTCCCATGTGGGTAGCAGGAACCCAAATACTTGGGCCATCCTCTACTTCTTTTCCCAGGCCATTATCAGGGAGCTGGATGGGAAATGGAGCAGCCAGGACATGAACCAGTGCTCATATGGGAAATGTTACAGATAGTAGCTAACCCGCTGCACCACATGCTGTACCCTCCTCCCTTTTTAAGTGGTATTTATTTGTTTGAAAGTCAGAGTTAAACGGAGAGACAGAGAGAGAACCATCTTTTCTTTTAAAAAATATTTATTTATTTGAAAGGCAGAGTTACAGAGAGGCAGAGGTGGCGGGAGGGCGGGGTCTTCCATCTGCTGGTTCACTCCCCAGATGGCCACAACGGCTGAAGCTGGGTTGATCTGAAGCCAGGAACCAGGAACTTCTTCCGGGTCTCCCACATGGATGCAGGAGCCCAAGGACTTGGGCCATCTTCTGCTTTCCCAGGCCATAGCAGAGAGCTGAATCAGAAGTGAAGCAGCCAGGACTCGAACTGCAGGTGGCTGCTTTACCTGCTATGCCACAGTGCTGGCCCCCATCTTTTCTTTAAAAAAATTATTTATTTTGAAGAGGAGAGTGACAAAAAATAAGAAAGAGAGATATTTTCCATCCACTGGTTCACTTCCCAAAGGGTCATAACAGTCAGGACTAAACCAGGCCAATGCCAGGAGCCCAGAGCTCAATCTAGGTCTTCCGTGTGAGTGACAGCTGCCCAAGCACTTGGGTCATCTTTCAACGCTTTCCCAGACTCATTAACAGGGAGTTCGATCAGAAGCAGAGCAGCCAGGACTCTGACCCGCCTTGCAGTGTGAGATGACGGGATTGGAGGTGGCATCTCATCTTTCTGTGCCACAGTACTAACCCTTCCTTACCATTTTTCAGCTGTAACATTTGGGAGCCTAATTTTTTTTTAGGAATCAAATGTAGCTGTGATGTAGTCATAGTTTTAAGTCAGCTCCTTTATAGATCTTTAGACACTTTGTAATCCTCAAAGTGTATAAAATACTGTTGGGAAAGCATATGTGTAGGCCAGTAGGTTTAGAGAATGTCTTAATTCACTTCTTATAAAAAAAATACTAGATATGGAAAGAAAATTCTCAAATGCTGGTGAACAGTCACTGGCAAACTACAATGCTGACCCCATATATATGTGTTTTGCTTTCAATTTGATATGACTATCTTCTTCCTGCCCCAAAATACCTGAAACTATAAGTTTTTGCCTGCTGATCACTCTAAAGTTTTGAGAAAGTTTTCCTTTGTAAACCTGGGAAGCAATTCTTAATTTCATCATTCCCTAAAGTTAAACGTTTTCTCCGGGAGCCATGGCAGGGAAGGGCAACCCAGTATTCATTCCCGGGAATCGACCATGGATCTCAGCAGCGATGCCCCCTTGATGCCAGGCATGCCCTCTCCGGCCCTCGCTGTCGGTGGTTCCTGTTGGTGGGTACAGCCTGTCCCCTTGTTTACCCACAGGAAGCTTTCACAGTTTACATTGCCACTAAAACAAATTGTCTCCTCTTGCTGCCTGTTAACTGTGTTTAAACAACAAGCCCAACGTTGAATGTAACGCTGCAGAGATGGTGAGAAACGACTGCTCAGAAGAATTAATTCCCTCATATTTTTTAACAGCTTGAAAATCAGCATGCTTGAAGTTTCACGCTGCATGCAAATCACTCTTCCTGGCACCCGATGTCAGTGTCTCGGTCGCACGTCCTGTTCCCAACCTGTCTGGACTTCCCCTGGAAAATCCACTGTCAGCCTAGCTTGGGAAGATTATTTTGGCTGTTAGACCCTGAAATTCATTCAGAACTAATGAAATTCATTCAGATTCAAACAGTATTTATTAAAACCTCATTGTGTGTCAGACACTTTGCTAAGTCCCAGGTTTACTAAGCAGAGCAAGATTTGACCATCGTGGCGAAGGCAGAGCGGAAGGAATCGGACAGCGGTCACAGAACCTCTGCTCGGGCTGGCAGGTGCTCTCACTGGGGAGCGTAAGAGCAGAACCTAGAGGCGGGCGGGGCCTCTCCACCGGTTCTGTAAACCCTGGAGTCCTCATTCAGGGGCTGGCATTCCTGGTGAGGCCTGGGGGAGGAGGTGAGGAGGCAGCCACAGGGCCTGGGCAGTGGCCCTGCAGCTCTGGACCTGTCTGACTCTGACCTCACCGTAATCCCACCAGACAGGTACTACGACTAATCTTACTTTACAAACGAGGGTTCTGAGCACAGAGGGGCTAAGGGACTCTCACACATTGCGTCCACTGTTACGTGGCAGTCTGGATTCCAGCCCCAACCTGGACCGCTCGCTTGTTCAGCGGAAGGCAGAGCGGAGTTGGAAACGCTGACCATAAGTGAGGGAGCCGCACGTGGGAAGGAGTGTGGGACAGCTGGGAGAGGGCGCCGTGGCCAGGAATGGACACTGAGTGCAGGGGTTCCTGGGAAAACGTGGAAAGGGGGAGTCAGGTGGGCAAGTGGGGCCATCGGGAGAAGCGCGTTCCTTGCACAGTGCATGAAGCGTTTGCCACCGTACCGCGGCATGGCCACGTGAAAGACTGTCCTTTTAGGAGGCACTGGAGTCTTTGGTGAGTGATGTCCACAATCTGTCTCAACCAGCTCAGAAAGCGTATCAACATCAGCAGCTGCTGCAGTGTCCTATGTGAGTGTTAGGCAGTTGTTTCTTAAGGGGAGGGGGAAACACACGTGTGTGTATGCCTGTGTGTGTGTGCATGTGTGTGTGCACTGTCTCCAACATTTGATGGTTGGCCTAAGGATTTGTGGACTTTACCATGGTGCAAACGAAACACATTCTCATGGAACCTGCAGTTTGTGCTTCGCCCTTTCCTGGTCCTCTCGCTGATGCCTGGGGTCACAAGGGGGAACCCTCAACGCTCTGCAGTGCGGTGCGTTACTGAGCTAGGAAGCCCTGTAGGCCAGGTGAGTTCAGTGCATTTGAGACTTGCAGTATTTTGACTTATGATGAATTTATTGAGATGTGACCCCATAGGAAGTCGAGGAGCATTTGTATGTGTATATGTGTGTGCATGTAGTGTGCAAGTACATGCGTCTATCTGTATAAATATAATTATAGTACACATATAAATGTATCTTTACATACATTAATACTTGTGCATATATACACTAAAGATTTGTTTATTTACTGGAAATTCAGATTTACAGAGAGAGAGGGATAGACAGAGAGAGAGCTCTTCCATCCATTGGGTCAATCCCCAGATGGCCGCAAGGAATGAGAAACCTCATCCAGGTCTACCATGGGGATGGCAGGGTCCTGAAAACATGGATCATCTTCTGCTGTTTTTCCCAGGCCATCAATAGGTAGCTGAATCAGGAGCGGAGCAGCAGGGACTCAAACTGACACCCACATGGGATACTGGCATTGCAGATGGTGGCTTTACTTGCTGTACCACAATGCCAGCCCCTATGTTATTTAGATATCATGCCTATACAGACATATGTGGATACACATGGGGGGAACAAATCTGACAAAACTAGAAACAAATGGTTAACCTAGGATAGATAGTTGGATAATTTTTACGACTTTTTCTGTAAGTTTATAACATTTTCCAAATAAAAACTAAAAGAGTGAGGCTCCTCCTTTCTACAGAAGGTGACAGCTCCAGTTAATGAGAGGTTGCTGGCTTAGGGGTACCCTGATGCCATCTGCATGTGAAGATCTAGGGGAGGGCTGGCAAGGTCAGACCCCTGGGGCCAGCCCTGGAATGTTTCATTGGTATAGGAACAACACCTGGCAGCCCCAGGAGGGGTGTGGCTGCCCACAGGAGGGCGGGGAAGGCCGGCCGAGAGCTGATGTCCACAGACGGTCACAGTAGGGAGTAATGCTGGGCACCTGAGAGACATGCCTCTGTTTTGTTTTAATATTTATTTGTTTGAAAGGCAGAGTCACAGAGAGAGACAGAGACAGAGAAAGAGACCTTGCATTCACTGGTTCAGTCTCCAAATGGCTGCAATGACCCAGGGCAGGGCCAGGCTGAAGCCAGGAGCCTGGAAATCCATCTGGGTCTCCCAGATGGGTGGCAGAGGCCCAAGCACTCAGGCCACTTTTTTTTGTCACTTTCCCAGGCACAATAGCAGGGAGCTGGAACAGAAGTGGAGCAGCCAGGACTTGAACAAGCGGGCAGGCACTCATGTGTGATCCCAACATCACAGTGGCGACTTAACCTACTATACCACAACACCAGCTCCCCGTGGCACTGTTTAAACTGCAATTGGCAAATATCATTGTAGTTAGCCTAAGGTAGAGTCTTGTTTGCTGTAAAATCCAAGATGTGTGAAAATTAAGAACAAAACTCCAGCAGCCTCTCAAAAACCTTCTTCTCATCTTTCATGGCCTCTTTATTCTTTAGGTCCGTGTAATCATGGCCGGCATTTGCCAACAGAAGCTCTTGTTTCAGGTTTCCCTGTATCTTATCATGAGCAACGTATCCTTTACAGATTTCCCGTGTCACGTACGCTGCTGGCTCCTCGCACCATTTCATGTAGTAATAGTTTCGTGTACCCATGTCACCATGTCCCCAAATAATTTGTGAAATTCCAGTTCAGAACGCAGGAAATTAGGCTGTTGTGTCGATATGTGCACATGGCACATGCGTTTATGCACAATGATCCTCAACTTACTGTGGGCTTACGTTTTAAGTTGAAAATATTGTAAATGGAAAATGTCATCCCAGCGAACATCCTGGCTCACCTGTCAGTACACTGTCCAGTGTCAGTGCCTCCCCTTCATGATGGAGCAGTGAGTGGGCAGGAAGTCCCGCTACCTGGGGCTTCCCGGCATGTGGGGAGAGGATCAGACTGCATAGTGCTAGCCTGGGACAGGATTCAGCTCTATGAAGCATAATTCCTACCAAATGTATATCACTTTCACCCCATGGTAATATCAAAACTACCTTAAGCCCAACCATTGTAAATTGGAAAGTGTTTGTGCACACGCACACACACACACTGATATTTTTCCTTCCCCTTAACAAATTCCTGTCTAATATGAAAGCAAAAGAAGCAATCCGTGCTTGTTTGTGTGCCGTGTGGGAGATGACAAACATCTGTTTTGCATACCTGGGTGAAACAGTGGAACAATATCTAAATCAGGCGGGAGGAGGTAACTAGAAGTGAGAACAACTGAGGGCCCAGGAAAGTCTTTGTCAAAGCCAGAGACTTACTGTGAATTTTCTAAGACAAGCAGGAAATAGCTGGAAAAAAGAGAAAAGTAAAGCCTCCTGTGCAAATTGACACCCTGCCGAATTCTCCGGATGCCTTTGGTGACAGAGGGTTTATTAGAATCCCCATGAATCCTGAGTGGCACCAAACGCTAACAATGCACCACTCACCATATTGCATGGAACTGTTAATTTCCAGGCGTATGAAACATGAATCAGAATCAGATACAGGATCCCCCACTGTTGATGAGCCATTCAGTCCCTGTGTCTTGGATGCTACCAGTCAAGGCTAACATCTGCGTTGTCGCATCCTGGAGCATCCACTTTCTCTGGGAAATTGAAATGCTGTCCTACAAGAGAGGGTGGAAAGTTCCTTATCTCTGCTTTCATTTCAGTTGTCAGATTATCTTTTGTTACTTGAGTTCTGCTAAGGATGAGATGTGGGTCAGAGGACGGTGTCTCACCAAGTTTCTGTAAGGGGACTCTGACAGATCAATGGATGCCATCACCCTATAGTCATTGGACACATCCATGGCGGTGTTCCGAATGGGACAAGCATAAGGTCATCCTAGTCAATAAAAACCCATGCTCACCACCTTGCTGACAAGAACAAGGATCGGATTTCTCAGCTTTGTCTCTGTGTCACTGTCACTGCTTACAAAGCTGTTGAAGTGTTATCTGACACAGTTCCTTAAACACAGTCTCTGGATCCCTGTGCTATCTCCCGGGCCCTTCTCACCATGAGCCCAGGCTCCATGGCATGGTTCAGTATACATGGTGCCGGCATCCCGCCTCAGGGCCAGGCTGCTCCAGGGCAGTGGTTTGGGAACGTGAAAATGCAGAGATCAGCATCAAGAGCAGGCTGCGTTCTCAGTTTCCTGTAAGTCTCAGGATGGCATCCTGTGTTTCCAGAGACAGACAATACTCACATGTATGTAATTGTAGCCTGCTTATTTATTTATGTTTAAAGTAAACATGCTATTAGCTTAATGAATCCTGATAACTTCACTGGGGTATAGTTTACACATCATGCAAATCACCTAGCGCTAAGCGTACAGTTTGATCATTTCTAATAGATACAGGCAACTGTGCAGCCTTCATCACACTCCAGTTGTGGAATGCCTCTGTCCCCCTACAAAGTTCTCTCTGTCGTATTTGAGACATCCTCACCCAGCTTTCTGCCCTGGGCACTCGGCGATCTACCCTCTGCTTGCACAGTTTTGCCTTTCTTCTAGAAATGTCCTCAGAGAGGAGCCATACATTATGTAACCTTTTGTCTGGCTTATTTCCCTAAACATAATTTTGCGACTTACTTCCAAGTTCTTAAGGGAGAAGCTCTTCTTGACGATCGGAAGTCTGTTCTATGAGTGGGGTGTCAGGTTGATCCGCTCACCAGCGGGTAGACATCTGCAGGGTTATGCACACTGTGCTGTGACCACTGCACGCAGCCTCCATGCCCACAGAGCTTTCATCCCCTGAGCTGGATTCCCAGGAGAGGAATTGCTGGATCCTCACCTATGGTGACATATATTCAGCATTTGAAGAAATCGCCTGAATGTTTTCAAGTGGCTGTAACTGGTGTGAATTTTTTTTGATAATTTAAAGCGATGTCTAACTGACACATAATATTTGTATACATTTCTAGAATACAGTACAGTAATTTGATACACCTTTGTGACTACATTTTTTACTGCCCCACCAACAAAGAGGGAGTGCTGACTTTAGCTTTCCACATCTTGTCCAACACTGAGTGTTGTCAATGTTTCATGATAGCCTTTCTGTATCTATATCTATATCAATATCTATATCTACATCTATGTCTATGTCTATATCTATATCAATATCTACAGCTATAGCTATATCTATGGTTGCATAGTAGTATCCTATGGTGGTTTTAATTTACATCTCTCTGATTACTAGTCAGAATGTTTTTTTCATATTCTTCATAACCAATTGTTTATCCTATTTCATGAAAGGTCTATTCAAATGATTGGCCTGATTATGGCTTTTTATTAGTCATGCATGCACTGGAATGCTTGCTGTTTACACGGAAGGGGACTCTTCTTTCATGAAAGTAAAAGAAGTCGCCCCAGTGGGTTCCTAAAGCATTTTGTATATTAAAAAGATAATGCACCGTGGTCATGTAACCTGAGAAAAATAAATGCAAACTGCAATGTTTTGCATAGAAAATGAAGCGGAACCACTGTTCTTGCTCTCCATTTTATTGTATGTATTTGTTGATGATTCATGGTTTAAAAAAGCACAAAAGCCGTTGGTCTCATAAGAGTTTGCACTGAGTCTCTCCTGCAACTTTTCCGTGAGAAGTACTTAGTGTTAATTATGATTAAAACAATAACTCTTTAACAAAGCTTAAGTAACTCAGATTAATCAGCTGCATTCCAGGCAGACACTTCCTGGGCTCCCCAGGGCTTTCATCAGCGAGTTGAGTTGTGGTAATGATGCTGTTTTGCACTGTGTTTGGTGTTCCCTTGGTAAGTGTGTGAATTGATTCCCAGGGAGCTCAGGTCGCTCTGTTCTGTTGTTTGGTTGTTTGGCTTTCTTCTTTATTATGTTAGGAATCCTGCACAGCAGGGGGCAGGTAGCCACTCCAGGGTCACCTTGGGACTTCTAATATGGAAATCTAAATGAATTCTTTGTTGCTGTAAATTACAAACAGAGCAGAAGCAGCCTGCTTCTACACTTATAAATATGTATGCCCTCCCACCAATGAAATTATGGTGAAGGATGGATCAAAGTGAATTAGCACTTGTCAAGGAGACCTGATAGGTCATTCTGCCTGATAATTGTATTCCCCTTTCTTCCAAGGGTGACATAGTGGCCAGCACCCAAGTCTCATTCTCTTCACCCACTGCAGTTCTCAACAGCTCACATGTGGGAATGCATCACCTGGTGCCTTACTTCTGCATGGCAGGAGGCAAATTGGTAAAATAAATTTTTATAATCAAAATGAATTTGAATTTGGACTCTGAATATTGATTAGTGTTTGTGTGGCTACTGTAGTATTGTGTACCTAAATGTTGCAAACGTGCGTGCATTGTCTATAAATCTCCTAGGTTGTTATAAGAGGCTTCCAAAGCCAGAAGTGCTATGCTTGATCTACTCACAGAATCACATCATTTTCCTGGCCTTGTTGACCATAGGGATTATACCATCAACATCATCTACTGCTTCTACTAGGAAAACAATGCTAGGAGGCCATCAGATAAAATGTCATTATTTGCTATAAATATTAATGCCAAAAATTGCTTTTTAATATGTTACAAATAAAAAAGAATCCAAAATATATGAGAGAAATTTGAAGTGAAAATGAAACAAAAAAGTTAACAACGCAGACTGACTGTTTCTTAGACTGATAGAATTCAACAATGAGGAATAAGAAAACCATACAGATGAAAAGGAAAGCCATAAAATTTTAAATTTAAAATGAAGGATAGGACATTTTTTAAAAAAGAAAAAAAATGGCAAGGAAGAGAGGCTCGGTTTTAAATAAAGGGCCAGTCTTAGACTAGAAACTTCCTGCAGAGGCCTGACCTTGACCACGGCCTCACCCCAATGCCATCTACTAACAGTTCCGTGGGGTCCTGTCACTCACTCATGACAAGATGTCCCCACTTAATTTCTTTTTGATTGACTTACTTGTTTGTCTGCTTATGGAATGACAGCATCGTTGAAACTGCTTTCCGTGGTCTTTGCTCAATTACATGCGGGATTTCCTATTTCGTAACGGCCTCATCGTCCCAAGACTGCTCACCATCACTTATTTCCCTGTCATACTTCAAGTGGACCTGTGGCTCCCTGAGCCCTGAAATGCAAAAGTAGTCTTTAATCTTCTTATTTAAAAATATCTCAATGTTAATGTTCTTAATATCTTTTCTACCATTTGCTTGTTCAGGGCTCCGACTGATTGGTCCTTTCAGAATAATTATGGACAGTGCTATTTTTGTTCTCAATACATAGCTGTTTTCTTTGCCAGATGATACAGTTGCAAATGGATTTTATCTGTGATTGTGTAGTTATGACTGAAGCCTCACAGCCATGACCACCCCCTGTGTGCACTGAGACCTACTGCTCCTGCCTTGTTCCATTTCCTGGGTCTCCTGCCAGCAGGATCAGCATCTCTTTTGCTCTCTCAGGGCTAAGTGTTCATGTTTTCGCACTGCCATCCCATGTCCTATATGAACATTTTCCAATTATTCATCCAGACCCTTTCCCAAATGAGGAGGCCAAATGAAACAGTGGCACAGGCAGACACATCTGATGTGGGGTGGCCTGCTGGGATCCCCAGACTGGCTGGCTGGCGGCCTGTTTGACACACGGGGCTGTGGGTAATGGAAGTGTTCCAGCTCCACACGTGTTCGAGGTCTCCCGGCTTCAGCCCGTGTTTTGGATTTGATCTGTTAGACCTGCATAACAGAGAGCAATCACAGTTCTACATTGACAAGGGATGGTGCAAAAGAGATTGAGAAATCTATAACATTGATGTAAAGATTTGCAATTTTTTAATGAGAAAATTGATCAGCTCTTGTCCTGACTGTTGATGTACAATGTAATACTTTATCCATTTTAGTATTTTTTGTTTTGTTTTGTTCTAGTACTATTGGTTGAACTCTGTAATTAATATACGATTATTCTTAGGTGTTTAAATTTTTTTTTTTTTTTGACAGGCAGAGTGGACAGTGAGAGAGAGACAGAGAGAAAGGTCTTCCTTTTGCCGTTGGTTCACCCTCCAATGGCCGCCGCGGTAGCGCGCTGCGGCCGGCGCACTGCGCTGTTCCGATGGCAGGAGCCAGGTGCTTCTCCTGGTCTCCCATGGGGTGCAGAGCCCAAACACTTGGGCCATCCTCCACTGCACTCCCTGGCCACAGCAGAGAGCTGGCCTGGAAGAGGGGCAACCGGGACAGGATCAGTGCCCCGACCGGGACTAGAACCCGGTCTGCCGGCGCCGCAAGGCGGAGGATTAGCCTGTTTAGCCACGGCGCCGGCCCTTAGGTGTTTAAATTTTAACTAAAAAGTGATCCCTGTTAAATATAAGAGTGGGAATAAGAGAGGGGGGAGATGTACAATTTGGGACATGCTCAGTCGGACTTGCCCCAAATGGTGGAGAAAATTACAATTGGTTTTAGCTCTCAAGTCTTTAAAAATATAACAAAATAAGTGTCTAAGTGAAGTTTGAGACCGAGTATGGTTCTTTTTTTTTGGACAGGCAGAGTTAGGCAGTGAGAGAGAGAGAGACAGAGAGAAAGGTCTTCCTTCCGTTGGTTCACCCCCCAAATGGCCGCTACAGTCTACGCACTGCAACGATCCGAACCCAGGAGCCATGTGCTTCCTCCTGATCTCCCATGCGGGTGCAGGAACCCAAACACTTGGGCCATCCTCCACTGCACTCCCAGGCCACAGCAGAGAGCTGGACTGGAAGAGGAGCAACTGGGACAGAACCGGCGCCCCGACCAGGACCAGAACCGGGGGTGCCGGTGCTCAGGCGGAGGATTAGCCTAGTGAGCCATGGTGCTGGCCTGAGTATGGTTCTGTTCAGGCACCAAATAACAAGAATAAGGCGTTCTTCCACAAAATACTTCTCAGATTCAGGAAAACTAATCTGTAGAGGTCAAAAGAACATTGAAAAACAGAGTGCTTGTCGGGGATATCTTGCCATTTTCTCCCATCCGAGTTCAGAGTCCCGGCTGTCTAGGATTATCAGGGATACTGGGCACCCCTGAGACGTACGACCCCTCTGCAGGTTTATTCCTGGTAAGACCAGGGTCAGGGTGGAGGGAAGAAACCTCCCCTCTCCAGCTTGTTGCTGGCACCTGTGGCTGCCAGTGATCAGGAGTCGTAGCATCGCTAGCAGATTTGGGAGGTGCGCCTTCCCTCTCTTCCCAGAAAACCCTAAGTCCTCCCATTGCCTTTCCAGCCCAGAAGAGAAGGGCAGTGTTTACGTAGGGCTGTGAACACAACACAGCACAAACAGGGCCAGAACGCAGGGTAACAGCACTCTTTTAAAAAAATATATTATTTGAAAGTCAGAGTTACACAGAGAGAGGAGAGGCAGAGAGAGAGAGAGAGGTCTTCCATCCGATGGTTCACTCCCCAGTTGGCCGCAACGGCCACTGCACCGATCCAAAGCCAGGAGCCAGGAGCTTCTTCTGGGTCTCCCATGCCGGTGTAGGGACCCAAGGACCTGGGCCACTTCCTACTGCTTTCCCAGCCCACAGCAGAGAGCTGGATCAGAAGTAGAGCAGCTGGGACTTGAATCAGCACCCATATGGGATGGTGGCACTGCAGGCGGAGGCTTTACCTGCTATGCCACAGCGCTGGCCCATAACAGCACTCTTGTACCTCGCCCTGCAGGGAACAGCAAAGCCCTCCATGCCAAGGACTTTGCATTTTCTCATATTTTTTTTTCCTTTTCGTTAAAATGAAAGTTAGCGTTTTGCCTCAAAAAGAACAACAGTATAGATGGTTGTAGAGTAAAAGTAAGTCACCTCTATTCCCTGTCCACTCCACATTGCCCAGCTTCCAACCCTGTGCTTCCAATCCTCAGATGTAATCTACATCCATAGCTGCTGGTGCGTGTGTAGACATCTGCTATACGTAGACACGCCCACAGACATATAACGTATGTGCGCCAGTCACCAGTAGAATCCTACAGTACATTCTGTCCTCCAGATTGGTTTTCTCACTTCCCCAGCAGCTGGGTATCCTCTTCTGTAAGAAACGTGTGGAAGAAAGGAGTGAAAAGATACTGAACCTTGTCCATGAACTTCCTCAACCCCCTCGCATGTGTAGCTCTTCCTCATTCTCTGAATCACTGCACAGTATTCCTGCATATTTTTGTGGTAGAGACTTGGTTTTTCCCAATACTTAAAATATGACTAAGAATGCCTAATGAGCAGTGTTGTCTTAATCTTTGAGGGTGGCCATAGCAAAACACCTGTAGACCAAGCGGCTTGAACAACAGGAACTTACTTCCCATAATTCCAGAGGCTGGAAGCCTGGTGAGGACCATCTTCCTGATCAGAGAGAGACTGGGGAGGCGGGGGGTATTCTGGTCTTTCCTCCTCCTCTTATGTGGGCTCCAATCCTGCTAAGGGATCCCCACCCTCAAGACCTGAAATAACCTTAATTGCATCCCAAAGTCCCCGACTCTGAACACTACTGCCTTGAAGGTTTTGGCTTCAGCTGTCAATTGGTGGGGACTGGGGCGTGGCTGTGTTGGGAGGGGGGGGCAGGCAGACACAGACATTCAGTCACTAACAGTTCATTTTTCTTTGCATCCTTGAGCAATTCCTAGTATAAGATATATTGTTTGAAAATATGTTGCTGGATCAAATAGTGCATCTCTTGTATCATTTTTTGTAAACACTGATAAAATGCTGTCAATAAGTAGTTCATGATGGAGTGGTGATAGCCCTAAATCATCTGCCTTTTGTTTTATTTTATTTTATTTTATTTTATTTATTGCTAAACTCTTAAGCACTTTCTAATCCAAAAGACAAATAATGGGATCTCATTCCCATTTTTCAGAAAAGATTATGAGTATATTTCACGTTATTTTTGAACATTGATATTTGTGTCCTTTATTTTTGAAATCCTTTTTTAAATTATATTTTATTTCTTGTTGATTTGTAAATCTTTTTCTATACTTCAGAAATTATCCCTTGGCTTGTGTATTGCTTCTGCCTTTCCCTGTTTACTATTTTTTTTTCTTCTTTTGGTGCGTTTGACAGTTCGGGTAGCCTGGTTGTTGCTATATAACAAATTCTCCAAAGTCTTTTTAAAAATCTCTCTTGTTGGACAGAGCATGGTGCAGACAGTGTGACTCTCCTCCTGCGATTATGCGTGATGGGCGGTGCTACCTTCCGTGGCTCCTTTAATCCTGAGGCCCGGAGCTTAGCTGAGCACCTACAATGCTCATGCCTGGCTGGAATGGCCCTGCCGGGATCCTGTTCTGGGGTCGTGGTTCCCGAGTCCTTTGGTTCTCCTCCCTGTAGACCCCAGCACTCTGGAGTCAGGGCAGCCGTTCAGGTAGGAAGGAAAGGGCCAGTAGGACATGTGCCTTGGTTTCTTCCCCATGGTTTCCCATATCTGTTCCCTTTTATCGTTTTTGGCTTCCTCAGCAAATGGGGCAAATGAAAATAAATAATCTCTTGAGTAACATGAAGCGTATTTTTCTATTTAAATACACATGATTTTTCTGCAGCATGAATATTTTCAGAATATATTGGTACTGATCTCTTCACAGAAAAGAGTTCCTTATAGCACTAGCAATCTGGGTAATGTACCAACAAATTATTTTAATATTTCACTATGGCCAAGGAAATGCTGACACTCATAACCATGATGTAAGTCATTATAAAACTGATTCATTGACTCACTCACTGAGTAGCTGTGCTGTGTCCAGCTCCTATGGGGCATTTATGAAAACATATTGTTTGGGCCTGCAAAGGCCTCTGACTGGGATAAAACCTATTTTTAAGGAGGAAAACGTTGAGACATTCCCCCAGGGATACAAATTCTCATACCTCCCAGAACTGGACACAGAGAGGTTGGGACCCCACTCCTTCCACCTTGCAATCATGACCCCTTCCTGCAAGTCTGGCTTTTCACGTGAATTCCTCGGACCCACTTCTTCCATATCCCTCCCTGAACAACTCTCCAGAACAGTTGTGGGGTTTTTTGTTGTTGTTTGTTTTGTTTTGTTTTTTCAAATACAAGAGAGATTTTAGAAGAGTTAGAAGATATTTCTTCCCTAACATAGGTAGAAGTCTGGGAGCAGAGAGAGAACACATGGAACCATGTTCTGGGGAAGCCCAAGGCTTGTGTATAAAAGAAACTCCTTCCCAGTGTGGCAGGGTCTCTCACACAAAGACTTCTCCAGATGTGCCCTGTGTAGAGGAACCAGCCCCAAGTAGCTGAGAATTCAGAGCTAAATTGATCAAACACTGCTGCTCACACATCTCTCGCAAATTTCAAGTTTCACTTGTGCAGAAAACCTTTTCTGCTCTAATAACAGTGGCACAATAAAAGCCACACCTGTGCTGAAAGTGCCTGTGTTGTCTTGTTCAGCTCAGCAAATGTGAGAGTCAGAGCTGCCCAGGCTAGCCTGGCTCCCTGTGTGTCACCCTCTTATTCTCATGGGAAAGCATCCTCCCATGACCCTGTCTCTTGTCCCCAGTCCACATTCAAAATAAATAAATAAACAAACAGCACAAAGTTGCATTTTAAGTACAAAAGAGGAAAATACTACAATTTAGACCACGGTGGAAAATGTGAATTGTGGGCAAAATCCCAGTACAAATATGAAATATTGGTGTGTGTAAGGGTGGAGATTTGGAAGTGGGGAGATTTGGTAGAAACAATTTCCAAAGTATACGTGGCAAAGATACTGGCAACTGCGATACTGAATAATCCACACTTCTAGTCTTCTGTTGTTCTATTTTTCAAACAATGGCAAAGCCTCTAAAGCTCTTCTCTCGTTTTTAGTCAATGTGCAGGGACCTTTCTAGTAATTCAGTGGAACTCTCCCAGAAGCTGCACAGAATAATGCTCAAAATGAGGTAGCGGGGGTTAGTCTATAAAGGCAGAAGGAAGAACATGACCATAGAACACAGCACTCAGAATTACGCACCTCAGAGGGAAACTGGGTAGAACAACGTTCCCTAGAAGGGCATAAAAGATCAGTCACAGAATTAATAGCAATTGAGGGTATCATCTATCCAAGAGACATCATTATGGAGTCCCAGAGGCTGGTGTTGTGGTGTAGCGAGTTAAGCCACCGCCTGCAACACCAGCATCCTATACTCTGCTGGTAATTGTCGCCACAGCTCGACTTCTGATCCAGCTCCCTGCTAACGGCCCTGGGAAAGCAGCAGAGGGTGGCCCAAGTGCTTGAGCCACTGCCACCCACATGGGCGACCCAGACGAAGCTCCTAGCTCCTGACTTTGGCCTGGCCCAGCCCCAGCCACTGTGGCCAACTGGGGAGTGAACCAACGGGCAGAAGATTGTGTGTGTATGTGTCGCCCCCACCACCACCACCAACTCTGCCTTTCAAATAAACAAATCTCAAGAGTTGAGGATCTTTCTCTTGACACGTCCCAGCTGTCTCCCTGGGTGGCCTCTTAGGTTCCACAAAGGGTAGCCATGTCTCCCCTTAGCCTCTCCCATACACAGAACTTGCTGTCAGTGCTGCTGCTAGAAGCCATACAAGCACCAGAAAAGCTGTGGGGAGAAGGTTGCTTTCAACATAGCAACCTGTATCCGTTCAAGTTTCAATTTAAAAAAGATTATTATTTCACAGAGAGAGTCAGAGTAAGCTCCTATCCACCTGCTGAAGTCAGGACACATCCAGGCCTGAGGGATCCAGAAACGTGTGCCATCCACGAAACTTCTCCTGAGAGCTCTCTTGTGTACCATAGACTCCAGCAAAGGATGAGAGAAATCAACCAAGGAGAAGACAACAGGCAATTCAGATGAAAAAAAAAAAGAATGATTCCTAGAGGGAAAAAAAGAACCAAACATATGCTCCTTAAAAACTAAAATTCAAACACAAGATAAAAGCAGGTGAGGCGTTGGGTAAGGGGATTCCAGACAGATGGCTTGGGAGCAGACCTGAAATGTAAGGAGCCATTTGGGACAGTCACTTGAGGAGATGCTGGGAGACCTGGCATGTGAGTGTGTTATGCTGTCAGAGTGCTCAGGGAAACCAGAGAGCATACTAGAAACCTGTCCATCAACAAAGCAAAGAGGTAAATAACCTGGGGGTAAGGAACTATAGTTCAGTTGATTGGAACTATGGGACATTCTCCATGGAGTGACGCAGGTTCCATCACACAGGAACAGTGAGGTTTGCATAGGTTTAAGATTGTGAATGTGTTTATTTAACTTAACTTCCAGAACCCACCCACAGGCAAAGCACACAAACATGGCTGTTAAAAGACAAAATATAGGGGCGCGTGTTGAGGCTCAGTGGATTAAGCAGCAACTTGTGATGCCAGCATCCCACGTGGGCACCTTTTGTGTCCCTGCTGCTCCACTTCTGGTCCAGCTCCTTGCTAATGCATCTGAGAAAGCAGCAGAAGATAGGCCAGGTGCTTGGGCCCCTGCCACCTACATGGGAGACCCAGATGGAATTCCAGGTTCCTGGCTTCGGCCTGGCCCAGCCCTAGCCATTGCAACCATTTGGGAAGTGAACCAGCTGATGGAAGATCTCCCTCTTTCCTTTCTCTCTGTAACTCTGCCTTTTAAATAAATAAGTAAATCTTAAAAAAAAAAATAAGTGCTACAGGTCTTAAAAAAAAAAAGAATAGTGTTATTGCTTAAAAGGAGCTAAGAAGTGGAGGAAGACAGGTGAAAATCCTGCACAGGCACGCATGGCTGCATTTCACAAAACAAATAGAGGACTGCGTTTCACAAGTGGAGATGTAGATAAGTCTCACAAATAAGTATGTGTTTAAGATAAGACATGGGTCAATGTAAGAATTAGAGATTAAAATGTCTCCCAAAACTCAGGAGGGGAAGAACACAGCAGCGAAGCCAGGAGCATAGGGCCTGCATTGTGATTCCAGCTCCTTCCCCATCACACTCACGTTCCTGGGCATTGGTCCTTTGCCCTCAGAGGCTACCATCTGGAAAGTGCCCTGTGCCCTCCACCTCCTGTCTGTATCCCTCCTTGCTCGAATTCCCGGGAGTCTGTGTGATGCCAGAGAGAGCCTTGGTCAGCTCTTTGGACCACAAATCCAGAGCTACCATTTTCAATAGGCTTTATTAGGAACAAAAATATCACTTGATATCCCCTGCCTTAGCCTTTTTCCCTCTCTCTAAATTGGATGGCAATACAACAAATAGTGTTTCGTGTTCATCCACCCTGAACACCATGGCTTTGCTCCTGTCAGAGGCTGTGTGGAGGGTGGGTGGCCCACACCGTCCTCCCAGGAACCACATTCTGCTTCCCCTCTTCGACTCAGCAAAATTTCCTGTCTCCTTGACTCGGGATAGCTTTCATCCAAAGGCTGGTGTAAGCATCTCAACCAGCTCTCTGAGGAAGCAAACAAAAAGACCCTTGCTCCAGATACCCATTTTGGCCAATTTAAAGCAACCAGTGTGTGTCCTTTCCAAATCCTGAGACAGGAAGCAAACCACAGTGTTCATGGACTCTCAAGCCAGTGCAAGCCAGCTCCAGGGCAGCACTAATGCCATCCCCATCTGCATTGGGTCAGTTCCTCGAAGTTCTTCCCTCTGGCTGCTGGCTGCTTCTGACATCTGCCTTTCCAAACAGTAGCTCCTAACAGCAAGCCAGAGTTGAGGACACACCCTACCTGTTTAAAGTAGAGAACCAGCTAGATACCGGTAATTTCGTGCCCCGTCCTGATGCACATCGGTTCTTGTTATTTTGTTTAGCAGGGTTAGGTCATCTTTTGCTGCTTTCCCAGGTGCATTAGCTAGAGACCAGATTGCAAGCAGAGCAGCCTGGACTGGAACTGGTGCTCTCATATGGGATGCCTGTGTCACGAGCAGCAGCTTAGCCCACTGTGCCACAAAGCTGGCTCCGTGATCCACAGTTTCTTGGAAATAAGCATCTGCAGAAGCAGAAGCACCTGCTTACTACCATTCTCCCCTGCTCTACACACCAGTGACTCTAACCAGTGTTTACCCAAGAATGCAATTATTTCCAAAGAATAGGAGAATCTATATGAAGCATTGAGACCACTGTACCTCACTTGGGTTAGAATTCTTGTTTAATCGGGCTGGTGCGGTGGCTCAATAGGCTAATCCTCCGCCTGCGGCACCGGCACCCTGGGTTCTAGTCCTGGTCAGGGCACCGGATTCTGTCCCGGTTGCTCCTCTTCCAGTCCAGCTCTCTGCTGTGGTCCGGGAGTGCAGTGGAGGATGGCCCAAGTGCTTGGGCCATGTACCTGCATGGGAGACCAGGAGAAGCACCTGGCTCCTGGCTTCAGATCAACGCGGTGCACTGGCTGTAGTGGCCATTGGGGGGTGAACCAACGGAAAAGGAAGACCTTTCTCTCTGTCTCTCTCTCTCTCACTGTCCACTCTGCCTGTCAAAAAAAAAAAAAAAGAAGAATTCTTGTTTAATCATGACAACAGCCCCTCTCAGAGCTCAGCAGAAGTCAGATTTGGAGGCCAGGTCCCCTGGGCATCTGTAGCCCAGTGTTGTTTTGGCCTTAGGAGAGTGGGCCAAACCAGACTGTGACTACAGAGGGTGCTAGAGTGGGGTGGCGAGGGGAGCACGTCAGTGCATCGCTGGAGACAGGCAGCAGAGCCCCCGAGGCACCAGTGTTTTGGGCAAGCATCAACTGGTAAACCCCTTTTGTCCTATGTCTTCCGAGTCAAAGGAAGGATGCACTATGGACGTACTGCAATGAAATGGAGGGAGAGGGATTTGCAGGAGGTGCTGGGAAGAGAGCAGCGGTCAGAAGAGAAGCTCAGGTGACACCGTTTCATGCTCTGATTCAGCCCTTAATGAGCTCGGGCCGGGCGCTGGCACCGTGACTCAGCAGAACCTGCCCCTCCCCTGCCTGGCTACTCCCAAGGCCCCTAATGGAAACCTTGGATGCAGTGGCAGGAGAGTCAAAGGGTCCCTTCTGGAAGAAATCACCCTCCGTTTGCCCTCAGACCTCTGTTAAAATGCATACAGCATTGAAGACTTCCTCTGTTGCTCTGTCAATATTTCTTTCAAACCAACATCTTCAGTTTTATGTCTTCGTCTCTGTTTAAAATGGTTGCACATCCTGTGTGTAGTCCTTCCCCTGAAGGCCATTGTTTCTGGTTATCACACCAGCTATTCGACTTTAGAATATCCATGTGAAGAGTGGAGTGGGATAACTGAAATTTGGACTGTCTCAGAGAATCTGAGCTGTGTTGTCGTAGAAGCTTTGTGATCTTCCAGGGTGTGTGTAGGCACAGGATGCTGAGGTGTGACTGCAGCCACCCAGGGCACGGGGCTGCACCATACTCAGTCGGCCCCTTATCCATTCCCCAGCTGTTGTTCCTTTCACTCTTCAACTTACCCATTCACTGGACATAATACTCACTCAGCGCAGTATCACGTCTCTGTTCCTTGGGTCACTGACAGGAGCTTCTTGGTGACTTTTCCTATTACAGTTATTGAATATTCTTCCTCTCTCCACTTCATATGCCCAGTGACAGCAGAGTCTGAGCTGTTTTACTGGCAGTCCAGAGCTCCTCCACCTGCCTCTTTCTTCTATTTGAACTCCTTTTGCTTCCTTTCTGATGAGTTAAAATCCCATCTGCACTTCAAACAATCCAGTGTGTGTGCTGCCAGTCCGATAAAGACTTTCCTGAGAACGTTAGCTTGAAACTTGTTCTATTTCTTCTTGTTGAAAGAAAAGCCTGAGATGAGTTAAATTTAACAAAGTTTATTTGAGCAAGATAAAGATTCTAGGACAGGGCAGCATCCTGGGCTGATTCTGGTCCGGAATGCCCTCACCCAACCTAATGTGTGGGTTATATTTCTAGCCAGAGACCAGAGAGCAATACTTGAGAACCTGAAAGCTACAGTTGCTATTTACCATAGCAGGATGAGGTCTGATCTGTTGGAAGCACATGATTGGCTGTAGCTCAGCTGCTGTGATTGGCTGGGACTCAGTGCTTGGTTATAAAGGTAGACTCTTAGGCTGGGTGACTGTTTGCACATCAAGCTAGGGTCCCATTCACTGTGTACAGAGACCACTTTCAGCCAAAGGTCATCTCTGGAGTATGGAAACAGATTTAGGCCAAACTTAACCCAGTTGAACACTGCATTCATCTAGAATGTTCCATTTGTCTGTATTTTTAAATATATTCCTTCCCTACTATACTCAGTTCCATGATACATACATAGTGCAAGGGCTGGAAAGTAGGAAACCTTCAAGACATATTTGCAGACAACTGAAACCAACAAATAATTGGTTAGAAAAATGGACAGTATGCTCAGTAAGTAGTTGCTGATTCTAAACTGATTGAAGATAGCTAGGTAATACCACAAACAGGCTGATAAGAAGAGCAAGGCACTAAGACACACTTTTTGTTTATAAAGGTAGTATAAGCTAGGCTGGCAAATGGAGAAAGATAGAAAAAGAACACAAATAGTACCCTTAATCCCACTTCCCAGTGATAAACACTTTTCACCTTTGGTTGGATTTCCTTAATCTTAAGGTCAGAGTGATTTTTTTAAAATACTATCAAAATGCAAAACTGCATGTTATTTTTTGGTTTTCCCTAAGACTTTCCTTGGAGTGATATTAGCAACTTTTTTTTTTTAAATTTTAGGAGGAAAGTACTTATCCTCTATCAGGATAAATCTCATAATAACCTTTTAAAAATGTATTTATATAGTGTTTTGTAATTCTAATCAGAATACACTGGGAGATATCTCCAGCTGGTCTTTCTAGACCATGGGAAATACATTTGTGAAAGCGCTCTCCTGGAGTTCCTCACTTTCAGCCGGGTCTGTGCAATGCTGACTTCCTGGGGCCTCCTCACTGCACAGTCATCATCAGAGCCAGGCTGACACAGCTGTGGGTAGAGAATGTCCACGCTGGCAGGCAGCAAGGGCTGCTGTGAGGCCAGCTGCCAGTCTCTAGCAAGAGACTCTTCAGGAAGAGAATTTCCTGCCTCTTTGCCCTTGGCTGCAACCTGTGATTGGCCTGAGATCTGGAATAACCTGGTTTGCCCTGGGTTTGCGTTCTTTCAAGGTCTAGCAGACATTCTGCAGTCACTTTGCTGGACTCTCCTCTGACACAAACCACAAAAATGCTGCAAGCATGAAGCTACAATTGGAATTGGGTCACTGCCTCAGTTCTCTTATAATCAAAGCTGTTGTAACCTAGGGATCTCTAAAATCCTCCTCCAGCTAGACCACATTTTAACTCTTACTCCGCATGATAGCTTTGCTCCATGCTGAAATCACACCCAGCCATCAGCAAAGACTCCAAGTTCAGCCTTGGGAACCCCCTGGTCGCCATCACGTGCACGATCCACTTGAGCCACGGCATCTGACAAGAACAGTGGCTGTGATGAGCACACATCGCATGATCCTGCACTTCCTCATCTACAAGAGGAGCTCACTGCAGGATTCTGGAGAGTTGTTGTGAAGATACATGCTGGCAGTATACAGGAGGCACAAAGCCACACTCAGATGTAAAGCACGTGAATATTATTGGTGTGGCACCGTCATGCTTCCCTGACACCTGTCACTCACTTCCCCTCTACCTCAGACACATAATGACTCTTTGCATTTCAAGGTCATAGAACTTTTTCGAGAAAAATTCATTTGCCCTTGAGAAAGTTCACTGTGCCAATCTAATCGATTGCTCATTGAAATTTGTTTGTAATATTTTAGTGTTACAGATTCATTTTAACTGGAAAATTGGCAAATAAAAGACAGCCTAAAGTATCAGTTATAAGCATCAATTATAGAGGGTTTGCTGTACTGTGAAAATTTGCTTTGCTACAAGTCGGTTTGCTATATTCATCCTTCTCAAATGTCAATAATCAGAGATTTCTTTTTGATTTAATTGAAGATACAGCAAATGAGAAAAGATTTGTCTATAAAATGGGAAAACATTTCATATGCCATGAACAACATAAATTAGCAAGAGGGGAATAATTGCACACTTGTAAACCATAAAGTGAAATGGAAGCAAAAAAATATTTTAACAACTGCCAACTTGCACATCTAAATCTGTTACTGATCTTTTAAGAAGGCATTGCTTTGGTAATCTGATCGATAAGCCTTTCATTCCCTATTCTCTTCTCATAGAAGGAGAGTGAGCTTCAAGTAGAGACAATATAGTAATAGCACAGTCTTGGATCAGGCCTTTCAGAGGTATGCAAGGAACCTTCAGAGAAGAATCTCGGTACACCAGCTGATCTCGTAGTCTCTTCTGCCATCACATTCCTCACTCTGGCTTCCAGGCATGAGGAGGCTGCGGTGGGCATGATGGCCCCTTGGGTTACTCCCAGCCTGAGCCAAGGAGAAGGCCAGAGTACAAAACACTGCTGGCTCTGTGAGCAGCTCTTTAGCTGCTCTCTGGGCCGGGGGTTAGGAATGGCCATGCATCCAGCGGCAGAAGTAGAAAAGATCAAGAATACTCTGCAAACAGCATCCCACGTCGCCTGTCATTGATGAGTTACTGGGATCATTTCCTCTCTCCCTGCCCCTGTCACAGACATGAGAGGACAGCACAATGGGCGGTGCGGCTTCTCTGGGGCTCTGCATGCTGAGTTCTCCCTTCTATAATGATGCTGGCGGATTTTATTCAGTTCTCCGAACACCATAGTGTCCAGGAGAAGAGCACGACCAGAAGCAGACCCAGTGGAATGTCTTCTTCATTGGCCACATTTAATTCACATCAGGAATTGAGCTGTGTAAAAAGGAAGTAAACCTAGAAGCAGAGGCAAGAGTATAATAGTTAGTTATAATAAATGTCAACAGCATCATCTTACAAACACTTCTAAAAGGCTGGTACTATGTAAGCAAGGATACTAACCACTCCCTGCCCCCCAAATAGTCCTCCTTTGCCCTATTTCAGTTACCTGTTGCCATGTGAGCACTCAGCACTTGGTTTCTTTAAACAATAACCATGTTTTTATCCTGCAAGTGTGTAGCTTACAGATTTGGTAGGGCTCAGCTGGGTGATTTGCCCACATGGCACTGGCTGAGCTTACTTGGTGGTACTTAGCTGGCAGAGTCCCCCATGTCTGGTGTCTTGCTAGGGCTGACTAGAAGGATGGATTTAAGCATGGTCACTGATGGGAGGTAAGCCCACGGCTTTTCCAGGGTGGGCGGTGTCAGAGATAGGGCACCAGAGAGAGTGGCTCACAACACAGGAAATGGGAGCTCAGTTTGAAGCCGGGGCAGAAAATGGGCAAAGTCTCTCCTGCTGTCCCTCAGGCTGCGCAGAGTCAAGGGTTGGAGACAGAGACTCCACCTCGTAACGGGAGGGGTATAAAGTGCTGCCTGACCACCTGCAGCGTTCCCGTAGCCTTTCCTTTCCAGATGTAAGACGCTAGTGCACTCTTAGCTGTACTTGCTCTTTCTCTTTAATCATTCTTCACCCATTGTCAGGTGCTGCTTCGTCCCCACCACACTGCCTTCCCCCGGACGACTGCTTTGTGGACTTCACTTCCTACTGATAACGAAGTGGCTTGCAGCCCTTTCAGAGGACTTGCTTAGCCCCCTCAGTCAAGCTGATTACTTGTCCCACAACCCTCCAAGCTCCTCTTGTCTGGATAATTCCTAGCTGGCTCAGCTTCTCCAGGAAGACGTGTCTCAAACCCGGTCCCTTGTCCGCACTGTGCCCTCACTCACTCATCCATGCCGTCATTTAATTATTTGTTCAACAAGTATTTACTGAGGCACTAGCAGCCACCCCAGCTAACTATAGTTGAGAGGAACAGAAGAGTAGATAAACTGGACGTTCTCATGCATCCCAGTAGTGACGTTGGGGGTCGCTGTCTCCAGGCCGTGCATGGCAGTGTTGTTTTAGGTTCCTGGTCGCCTCCACCCTTTACCCATACCCTCAGAGGACTGGCAGGTTGGGCCACAATTAGTAACCTGCAGCTCTGTGGGGCAGACACTGCATAGAGGATCCATGCTCCCCGGCCACCATTTCAGCTCTCCAGATGTAGGCTCCTGGGTCAGAGGGGGAAAGAGAAAAATGGGCAGGCTCAGTGAAGTTGGAGGGAGGCTTTATCAGTGAGCCTAACAGCTGGGGTTGGGATTCAATTGTGAATTTTCCTGCTATGACAGTTAAATGTGAAGTTTCATATTACCATTTCTCTTTGATTCTTCTCAGCTGTATTTTCACCAGAAAGCCATGAAAGCAACCAAATGTAATAAATAAATAAAGTAGAAAGTTTTGAAAATAGCACCAAATAGTGGGTTCTAAAATGTCAATGGTAGACCATAAAGAAAGGTATGATCTTCAGAGATGAGAGCTATTCCTGCCTCGGGTTTTGGAGTTGCTTCAACTTCTCCATCTTAAATATTGGTGAGACTTTGAGATAAAATGAAATAATATCAGCATTAAGTGCATACAGTTAGAAAAAATCAGTCATATAAATCCAGCATTCACACTATTTTAATGCTTATCAGTAATAGTTTTTACGTGATTAAAAGAGTGTAACAAACTAGATGTCAGCAATAATGTGTTCATAACCATGTTCAAGAGAGATCCCTAGGAACTCTGACCCCTGGGAAGGGTATTTTGAAAGAGTTTCCATGGAGAAAGCCTAATTTTGCTTAGGATGCAAAAACTACAAAGAGTTTCAGAACTGCAGATATTGACGAGAGCATGTTCTAGATGCAGACAAAAGCAAGAGTGAAGCAAGATTTGGGGGCGGGCGCTGTGGTGTAGCGGGTAAAGACACCGCCTGCAGTGCCGGCACCCCTGATGCGCGCTGGTTCGAGTGCCAGCTGCTCCACTTCCAATCCAGCTCTCTGCTCTGGCCTAAGAAAGCAGTGGAAGGTGGCCCAAGCCCTTGGGCCCCTGCACCCACATGGGAGACCTGGAAGAAGCTCCTAGCTCCTGGCTTTGGATTTGCTCAGCTCCGGCCATTGCGGCCAACTGGAGTGAAACAGTGGATGGAAGACCTCTCTCTATCTCTCTGCCTCTCCTTCTCTGTGTAACTCTGACATTCAAAAAAAAAAAAAAAAAAGAATCTTAAAAAAGAGAACAAGATTTTGAGATGGAAAGAGCTTAAGATACGTTGAGATCCAAGTAAGGCACTGGCAGGGCTCGGGACGGTAGGTGGGTGCCGTATTGAGGACAGGGTTTGCTTGTGTCTTGATGGCTTTGTCTTCAGTTTGGAAGAGAATGGGGCACCACAGGGAAATACCGAGAAAGGATGGCTGTATTAACTGCTATGACTGAGAAAGGTTCATCTCTTAGTCACTTATAGTCTGAGCTGGAGTTCAGAGAGAGAGTTACAAGACTTCCACAGTGTTCTAGAGGAAGACATGAGAACTGAACCAGAGCCAACGCTGGCAGGAGAGAGAGGAGAACGCAGGGGGAAGTCTTGGAAGAGGAGTCTCTAGCACTCATGGTGGAGATGGTGGGGAAGTGAGAGGGGATTGACAGGGTATTTGTGGAGCCAATCAATAGAGGGTAAAGGCAAAATGTCACCCAGGTCCCGAACTTGCCATCTGAGAACACAGGAGGAGGTCCTGCCGTTTAGAGCAACCTTCATTCAAAAATAATGTACTGTGCTCTCCTGTGTGCCAAATGAGGTGCTGAAATACTTGCGATGGAGCGGTGACTTACGCGGGCCTTTCTAGGAGAACACAGACCCGTTCAAGCAGAAAGGTACAGAGTATCTTGAGCAACTCTCAGAATCAGCCAGTAAGTGATCCAGAAGGACCCAGCAACTCCTAGAGCCTGAATCATTATTTGTTGCTTACCTTGTGACCAGGATCACACCCAATCATTATCACCATCCTGCATTGGCTGAGTTATGATTTGCCAGGCCCCAGGGGCGTGTGTTAAAGATGTTTAATCGGGGCTGGCACTGCGGCATAGCAGTAAAGCCGCCACCTGCAGTGCCACCATCCCATATGGGTGCTGGTTTGAGTCCCGGCTGCTCCACTTCTGATCCAGCTCTCTGCTGTGGCCTGGGAAAGCAGTAGAAGATGGCCCAAGTCCTTGAGCCCCTGCACCCACGTGGGAGACACGGAAGAAGCTCCAGGCTTCTGGCTTCAGATCAGCGCAACTGCAGCTGTTGTGGCCAACCGGAGAGTGAACCAGAGGATAGAAGACCTCTCTCTCTCTCTTTGCCTCTCCTCTCTGTGTGTAACTCTGACTTTCGAATAAATGAATAAATCTTTTTTTTAAAGGTGTTTTATCACTTAGTCCTCATAGGAGCTCTGTGAGGAAGAGGCTGCTGACTTCTCTGTCTTTCACAGATGGAAACTGAGGCTTAGGTCAGATGAGGTGTTCACCCCACGTCTCTCAAGTGGGACGCTTCTGCCCCTAAAAACTGAAATAGTGACGGAAGGGTGACAATGAAGGCACCGCGTGAGGTTTAAGCCAAGTGTCCTATTTAATCCATATCCCCGTTACAAACATTATGCACCTGTAGGATATTTTGTTTCCTGTTGAGAACAAAGCTATTGCACAGGGTGTAAACCAATGACTGGACCTCATTAGCTAGCTTTAATAGCGAAGCTAATCATTGATGTGTTAATGTAGAGCTTTCTAGTGAGTGGGTTGAAGTCTGATGACTGGGATTATCTCTATACCTGTGCTTAGCAGTTCCTGAAAGGACCTTTGAATTGGTGCCATAAAAGGAGAACCCACAGCCCCTTTAAAACCAACCGTTGGTTTCCGCTGCCCCAGACATGCTCTGAAGCCTCCACCTGGTGACCAGTTTTGCTGGGTTCCTGTTATCTTAAGAATGTTAGGAGCCAAGCGCTTAGGAAACATGAAGATTTCTTAATAACAGCATTGAGGATTGTTTGCCTGATTTCAAACTCCAAGAGATATTTTCCTGTGTAGCGTACGGTTGGGGTCAGCCGAAGAGACCATTGGCGTACAAGGGGAAGGTCTTGGGGATCTGTGAACCGTGAACTTCCTAGAAGGTGTCAGAGACTTTTCCTGGGAAATCTGGAAGAGGTGTAGACAAGAGTGCCCCCCCCTCCAGAAAGGTAGGGGGTGGGGGGTGTGACTGTCTCGAGTTGAGCAGTGGTCCTGACCTGCGTACAAGCATTTGCCTCCCTCTGCTGGGAGCTATAATTAGATCTGTTCACACACTCAAGTCTTTCACCTCCACAACACCTGAAAGATGACATAGAAATGCTGCCCCTCCCCACAGACCCTCGTTGTGTAGTGTGGCTGCAGCCTGGAGCCTGTGGAAGTTGGCCCTGCGTGGTCCGTGCTCAGAGGGGCTGGGCAGAGGGACTGCCACGGGGGAAACATTCAGATAATAAACTTGCTGCAGCTTCTGAGAATACCGTGGGCGGTCGGACCCCGAAGCCTCGTGCTTGGGAGAGTGGGTACCCAGCACTGTCCCCCTAGTTCTTATCTTTGACACCCAATCTTTGGTCTTGAATCAGGCAGTCGGAAGTTGAAGGAAAGGAGCATAAACGGCCAGTACTCGCTGGGACCAGAGCTTGACCCTCCGTTTACAAAGCATAGCCGCTGGTACAGGAAGATGGCTGCAGCTGTGGGGGTCCCAGTGCTCAGCTGTGGCTGTCGGCAGAGACACGGCAAAGTCCCAGCTGAGCGGGGCCTCCGAGGGCTGCCGCCAGGACCCCCTGTGTTGTGTGGTTAAGCCATGAGAGCTCTGCCGGCACGGCCATAAACTTCTCCGAGTTGCTCTCGGAAGGCTGTTAGAAGAATGCCCCTCGTCCTCCCTTCTGTTAACGCTGGCGATTGTTATTGCCGCTATTTCTGACTTGCAGCCAGAGTGAAGTCTCCTCTGGGAGCACTGGGGATGGACGGGGGAATGCCAGCGATGGATCTCACTTGCCTGCTTGCTCTTCTGCCAAGCAGGCAGGGCCGTGTCCCTCCAGTGGAACAGGTGCTCGTTCTAAGGCCCCGGAGGCAGAGCCTGGGCAGGGAACAGAGCTGGTGGTGAAGGAGCAGCACTGTGGAGAACAAACTCTATCTCATGATGATAGCTACAGTGGCGCTTCCCTCGTTGCCTTATAGGTCATTTGCTGGGCTTCAGAATTCTGTTCTCAGATGAATCAGTGCTGAGAACAGAGTGAGAGGGACTTTTCCCAGGGTAGATCCTTGATGGGCTATTGGGTTCATGGCATAGCAGCCATGAGGAAATGGATAGTTGTTGAATGTGTCCACCCTGCTCTCTTAGGAACATCTAAAATCTGAATTAACATCCACCTTTTCCACAGTGGCTCCTTAAGGTCGAACAGTGGGGCTTCCAAAAGTTCATGGAAAATGAAATTGCACCCGGGAAGGCAGCAAATGATGGCCCAAGTGCTTGGGCCCTGCCGCCCATGTGAGAGCCCCAGATGGAATTCCAGGCTCCTGGCTTCGGCCTGGCCCAGTCTTTGCCATTGCAGCCATTTGGGAAGTGGACTAGTAGATGGAGGACTCTCTCTCTGTGTCTGTCTCTCTTCCCACCTCCCCTGTCTATTTCTGTCCCCGCCCTCATGTAACTCTGCCTTTCAAATAAATAAATCTAAAAATGCTTATTTTGGTGCAAAAAATTGAAATCTAACCATAGTCTTTCGGAATATGCATTTCCTTTGAATTTTTGAAGACCCTTCTATGTGTGGACTTGCATTTTCTTTGCACCAAATTAAATACATTCCTTAATTATATGTTTCATGGGCTTTTAGAAGTCCCCTCTGAAACACAGCAGGTGTACTTAGCGCGGGAGTCTCAGACTCGTGCGTGGCATGAACTTTCTCCACGTGTAGCATAAACTGCTATATTTAGATGTCAGTTGCTCCAGGACTGACCTACACAAAAATACCATGAAATTATATATTGTTTACCTCGTGTAAAATCCCTCCATACTTCAGGATATTTAGAAATGAGTGTTTTCCTCTTGCACCCTGGACTACCTGCTGTGACACTACCATCGGCCATCTGCTTTATTTGCATTAGCAAATTACTGTGGCACAACCTTCTACAGACTCCACAGGGGGCAGCAGTTCCATGTTCCCTGGGCACTGCTGTGCACACACTCAGGGATAAATAGGCCAGGTCCTGCCCCTCCAGACACCTCCTCTTGTCATTGTGGCCTCTGACACAGGTGGTCATGACTGCGGCAGTGTTTGCAAACTCAACCCTTACTGGGGCCATGGGGATGGACACTGCTCCCCAGATCTCCTGTGCCATAGCTCAGAGAAGTGAGTCTCAAATTGTGCAGTGTAAAACTGAGTGTTCAGAGGTTGCAGAAGTAATTCTTACAGGGTTTTTGATGGCACCTTCTGGAAGCTGTCTGCAGCTGCCAGGTCCCACCCGGCCTCAGAATTCCTGCCACTTGCAGCCATCAGCTTCAGGTCATCTCTAGACATTTCTCCTCCCTCAGGGTCCAGGCCCAGAGGATGAGGGGTCGCTCCCTCTGCTCCTCTGAGCTTCAAACCCTTTGGAGTTATTCCCTTTGGTGATACACCAACTCTGACTTAAAGGGAATCTTAACTCCCAAAGTTAATGAAACACAGAGTCACCTGCACAGATGTCCAAGTAGTACACTGCACAAGATCACCCATCTCCAAGGGGGCAGCATTCACAATGCCATCGTATTTGAAAGCCAGAGGCCGCACTCCCCAGACCCTACATCTATACAGGACCACAGGACACCAGTTCATAGCCCAAGAATGCAAGGAAGTGTTCCTGTCCCTTCCTGGGCAGCTCAGTAGGAAGCAGGTGTGCCTTCTTCTGTTGGATGGAGAAAGAGAACAGAAAACCTAGGGGATGACGGAGCATCCATCCAAGGAGCTGGGGTCCCCGAATCTCTGGGAAGGACAGCCAGCAGGTAACCAGAAAGCTCGTGTTAGCAGCTCGTGTTAGACATACACACTCAAGTTGTTAGAAGGAACTGAAGCTTTAGTGTTTGGCTGGCGGGGTCATTCGTGTGAGAACCAATCCAGTCTGAGATGTCTTCATTTGGAACGGTCTTCCCAGGCAGGGCATCCAAACAGCCAGTGTGTGGGCATCTGCCCCACATCAGCATACCTTGAAAGCCCTCTCTAAGGTGGTCTTTCGCAGAAAAGGAAAAGAAAACAGCAAAGCCTACAGGACTCTGCACTCAAAGTGCTGTTTTTATTACAGAAAGCAGAGGCCCTTAAGTTGCGAGAATTTCTGTTTCCAAGCAGGAAGTCGAGGGGTCATTCAGGCGTAGGCGCTTCCTTACTCATTAAATTAACACTACCCCCTTTTTGGTCCTGTTTTAGTTTGGCTTAAATTACACAGTTTCTGTTTCCATTTTCAGAAACAACCCGTTTCCTGTACATTGGGAGACTTTTGTCCCCTGAAGGCATTCTGAATTCTTGACCCTCATCTCGGCTGTTGAGCCTCACACGGCTTGGAATATCATTTTCCGGGTGCCAGGGGAGGCCGGGACCCAGGGCTGCCATCTCAGGATATTGTCTAAGATGGATTAAGCTTTGCCTCATCCCAAAGGTAAAGAGGAAAGTTGCCAGCGAAAATGAGATTGGCAATGAGAAGAGGGACTCTTTCAGGAATAAATCTGATTTTGAAAAATAGCATCTTAGGAAGAAAACCTTTTAAGAAGATAGGAAGTGAGTTAACGGTCCCAGAATATAGTAAAATAAGAACTGATTTTCATAGGATTCAAATGAATAAATCATCTCTTAGCTTTCTAGTCACACAAGGGAGATGGCAGAAAAATAGAATCCGCGAGCTGGAGAGCTGAGCCGAGAACCCTCCGACCCCACTGGGCTAAGGGAGAAGCCCCAGACCCCGGCTGCTGCTCAGGCATGTGTCGTTTCAAGCGTATATTGATGTATTTAACATATGGGGTTTAGGGGCTTAGATTTTTTCCCCTACATTTTATTTTAAGCTTCATAGCAATAAATAATAATAAACCCTCAAACAACATTAGGAAGGAAGCGCGGACCTGCAGAAGCTCTGATTTTCATTAGCCATGTATCTTCCTAAGCCTTTTGCATGGTTTCTTCAGCAAAGTTCTGAATAGAAAAAATTAGATTTTTGTTGAAGATTAATTATTTTTTTTATTTGAGAGACAGATGGAGAGAGAGTGATAGACAGGGAGCTCCCACCGTGAGTTTCACTCCCTAACTGCCCACGACAGCCGGAGCAGAGCTAAGGTTAAAATTGGGAGCTGAGAGTGCACCCCAGGGTTTCCAAGTGGGTGCCGAGAATCCACCTACCTGAGCCACCACCACTGCCTCCCAGGGTGTACGTCGGCAGGGAGCCAGAGTCTGGAATCAAACCCAGGGCCTCTGATGTGGGAGGTGGGTGTTTGAACTGCTGGGTTCTGATACCTGCCGCTGCTAAGTTTATATTTAAAAAATTTTTTGAGTGCTTTATAATTTATTTGACTTTTTTCGTTTGATGTACAGTGGTGTTTTAACACATGTGCAAGTTAGTGGAGCTACAGCTAGACCCAGGATCCAGAGCTCATCCCCTCGCTCCAAATTCCTGCTGTTCTCCCTGTGTAGTCATCCCCTGCTATGCCCCCGACTCCTAGACCAGTTGCACTGTTCTCCCTCACCACAGGTCTGTCGCCAGGACATCATGTGCCCGGCAAGGACAGTAGGTGGCCTTTAAGACTGGCTTCTTAAACTCAGCACCTCGCCTTTGAGATTCATCCACCTGCTTGTGTGTATTCCAAATTTGTTTACTTTGTTGGTCAGTAATGTCCCTTGCACGTTGTGCCACAGTAGACTTAACCATTTATTTATTTACTCGTAGGCCTCTCGGGACGCTTGGTGTCTAGTTTTTGGTGATTATGAGGCCAGCAGCTGTGAGCGCTCACGTGCAGGCGTTTGTGTGAACGTGGGTCTGCATTTCTGCTTTCATATTGGGTGATTGTCCGTTCTCCCATCTCTACGCTTCTCCTGAGAGAAACAGTCTCCTCTAAGTCTGACTTCAGGGATGCTTTGTTGAATTCTTCTTTTAACTAGTGACACATATTTTAAATGTTTGTATTTTTTAAAAATATTTATTTATTTATTTGAAAGTCAGAGTTACACAGTGCAAAGAGAGGCAGAGAGAAAGAGATCTTCCATCCAATGCTTCACTCCCCAAATGGCTGCAATGGCTGGAGCTGCGCCAATCCAAAGCCAGGAGCCAGGAGCTTCTTCTGGGTCTCCCACATGGGTGCAGGGGCCCAAGGGCTTGGATCATCTTCTACTGCTTTCCCAGGCCACAGCAGAGAGCTGGATCAGAAGAGGAGCAGCCAGGACTAGAACCAGTGCCCATATGGGATGCCAGCACTTCAGACCAGGGTGTTAACCTGCTGCACCACAGTGCCGGCCCCCTTGTATTTCTTTTGTTTCTCTTAATTTTTTTTCCCAGTTAATCTTTTCTCTAGTTACAGTTTTTGTGCAAGTAACGTTCAAGTTTAAAAATTTAAATTCAGAGATAGGCATCGTGGCACAGCAGGTTAAGGTGTCGCTTGGTACCTCCTCATCCTATAGTGGAATGCCTGGTTCCAGTCCTGGCTACTCCACTTCTGATCCAGGTTCCTGCTAATGCACCCTGGGGAGCAGCGGATGATGGTCCGAGCATTTGGGCACCCATGTGGGAGACCCAGATGGAGTTCTGGGATCCTAGCTTTGGCCTGGCCTGGCCCTAGCTATTGTGGGCATCTGGGAGTCAACCAGCAGATGGAAGATTGCTCTCTCCTGGAACCCTCCTTTTCTCTCCCTCTCTTTCTGCTGTTCTGAGGAAAACAAATAAACCTTTAGAAAAATGAAATTTAGATCTGTTGGAAAGGATGTTAATTTTTGTGCACCCGAAGTCTACTTCTGGAAGGCAGAAGCAGTGTAAGAAATGACCTTCATTCCCTCATGTCCTGGAGGGGATTCTCCAGTAAGCAACACAGGGAGGGAATCCAGCAGGGGAATCAAGGAAGCATGAAAATCTAAGCCGAGCAATGTGGCAATTGAGAGCAAGAAATTGTAAAGGATAATGAAAAGTTTGCAGGGCCCAGTGGCAGCCCTACCAGGGGGCTGGTAGGGCTGGGAATTATTCGAATGAGTTTCCCAGAGGGATTGAACTGAGGGCAGGATATGGTGATCTAAGGATACTTGAGGGTTGTGAAGGTCACGGTCTCCCCAGGTACTTCTTGACCACCGCCCTGTGTCAGAACCAACTAGAAAACGCTTTCAACACGCACACCCACTGCCAACTCTAGAAAATCCAATTCAGCTGGTTTTGGATGGGGCAAGAGCCACTCCGGGGACTGCTAACCATCGAGAGATGGTGTCCCGCCTGGCAGAGTGAGCTGAGTAGGGAGGGGGACATGATCATAAGGTGTGAAGAGAAAGGGACTGAGGTCAGGTGGATGAATGGTTTACATTAATACTGAGGTCACAGAACATCCCAGCAGAAACAGCATTGGATGAGGTGACACAGATGGGTGACAGTGGACTGTGGGATCCAGCTGTACTACATCATCATAGCAGAGAATGCCTGTTCCCCCAAGTGGAAGGACCACAGTGCCGCCTGCCTGCTGAACCCAGGATATTCTTTGAGTCACATCCACCAAATTAGGTAGATTCTACTTGAAATTTGTCCGATAAATGGCTTCATTGATGCCTACTAATGTTAGAAATTTAGACATAATTGAATTTTTAACTAATATGTTAAAATCTTCCTGAAACATTTCATTGGAAAGATTTTTAAACAGAGTTCAATTTTATTTCCAAGCTTTTGAAAGGGTGCAGATATGAGGAACATAGTTCTTTTTTTAAACAAAACTCCATAACACTGGAAATATTTCCAAATGCCTGCGTCAAAATGTTTGCTTGAAGTACTAGTTCCTTTAAACAAAAAAGGGGTGTTTCTGTGCCTGGTAAAAATTGCATCCACGATAATGGGACAGAATGACTATTTTTTTAAAATGTCATCAAGGTTGCATTTCGACTGGCATACATTTGCTATCACAGAAAAACAGTCAAACCCAATATAGACCCACATGAAATTTTATGCAAAACTTTTAAAGACTTCCTTTCTAAAAGCACTGCTATGTCCTATAAAATGGTTTGTGGAATGAAAATATATGAATCAATAAATTATGAATCCCATAATGTAAACATTGCTCCTTAAAACTGTTCAGTGCATCACCTAGGCAGTCACACGTGATGGCTTTGAAAAAGTGAGCAAACTTAAAGAAAAACAGTAACTCCAAGCCTCACAGTACTTTTAGGGCTCAACCTAATTAAGCTGTGGAACTCTGTGTTCATGCATAAGAATAAGACAAAACAAGTAGGGAAAAGTCTGCTCTCTCAGACTGGGTTTTGCAGAAGTTAACTACGTCAGTGACACCTGTAGCACTTTTTGCCCCTGGCTTCACCTTTCTTGCTCCGTGTCTGACCTACTCTTTTGCTGCTACTGCTGCTAGCAGTTTGCTGGACTCCCTTCCTCGTATTCCATCAGCTGCTGTGGTCACCCAACATAACCATCAAATAATAGTTTCTAATTCAAGAAACTGTATCTTTAATTCAATCTCTGTATCTGTTCTAACATTTCATTCTGTAAATCTTCACTAATACTTCCCACACGTATTTCAAAAGCGATTCCAATGCATTACTATATTCTGTGTATGATTTCAACCACTTTTGGTTGCAATAGGAAGAAGTCTTCCAGGGTATATCGCTTTTACTTCTTTCAGTATGAGGGGGCTTCCAAGTCTGTGGAGGAATGGAATTAAATGATGCAAAATTCCCATGATCTTTTTGAAGCCCCGTTGGGCGAAAGAACAAATCAAAACAAGAAAAACACAAGAATTTCATTAGTATCAGACTATTTAAAGCTATGTAAAAGTTTGCTTTCATGTTTTGAATATTTAGCTCCATTTCTTATGTTAGGAAAAATTTTAACAAGCATATAAAAATTGTATGTATTTATGGAGTGCTGTGTGATGTTTCAGTCCATGCAGAATTGTGTAATGTCAAATCAGGGTAAATATATTTACCTCTTCAAATATTTAACATGTCTTTATGGCACAAGAAGGCTTAGCTCTTCAAAGCCCTGCTATTAATTGTGGTTTCTCACAATCATCTGATAAAATCTCAAGGAACTTTGTCCCTCACAGAGACTTACCATGAATAATAGTGGATGTGAGTCTGTAGTTCATGTAATCAGTTAGCACTTTAAGTTGAAAATGTTAATTCCTCCTTTTACATAGTAATGTGACATATGAGTAGAACACACATGGATTATGAGTTAGAATATGCCCAGCCATCTCCTTTTCTGGTTCCTAAGCTAGACTGGTGTGATCAATATTATTTGAGCTTCTATATTGCAGGAAATGCTCGCTAGAAAACACTTGTTTGGGGAAGATTCTCTCTGTTGGGCCTAGTGAACATATTTCATTCAACTCTCCAAATGCAAACCTATTCTTTGTCAGAAGAGTGGGAAGGAGAACAGATTTGCCCTGATGGAGGTACCATCGCCACCTCCACTTTGGGGTAGGAACTATAGTCCGTGTTCAGCACTGCCGAGGGAATACAGTCTCAAAAATGCAGTCACTGTCTTCATGAATGGGCATACAGAGTCATTCTTAATTTCCTTCAATGTTTTCAGAATTTTAAAAATCTTTTAAGATTTATTTTATTTTAAAGGCAAAGTTGAGGGGAGGGAGAGAGACAGAAATCTTCCATCCTCTAGTTTACTCCCCCAACACAGCCATGACTGGAGCTGGGCTGATCCAAAGCCAGGAGCCAGAGCTTCTTCCAGGTCTCTCATGTGGGTGCAGAAACTCAAGCTCTTGGACCATCTTGTGCTGCTTTCCCAGGTACATTGGCAGGAAGCTGGATCTTAATGGAGCAGCCAGAGTTTGAGCCAGCACCCATAGTGGCTTTACTCACTGTGCCACAATGCCAGACCCTTAAATCCTATTATCTTGTGCTATCTCAGTAACTTAGTTCAGAGAATATAAGTCTACAAAACAGCTTGGACATTGTCATTGCAGGATGGACAATGGAATTGACAGGTGGACTCTCCTTTATCTGTTCTGTGAACCCAGAGAGAAGCCAGTCCCAAAGTTCAGAGATTGCTTCTCCTACTGTGACGTGCATTTAAATGCCCTGGTCCAGATTCAGTAGGTCTAAGAGGGGGATCCCACGAGTTTGCATTTCCAAAGAGCTTCTAGTTAATGTGGATGCACCCAGTATATGACCACACTAAGTGCTGGCAACCAATTAGACCAGGGGCTTGTCATCCGTGATAAACACTTTTACAAATAAAGTTTTATTGGACCACAGCCAGCCTAGTCATGTGCATATCATTCAGTGCTAACCTATGCTACAGTGGTAGAGTTAAGGAGTTCTAACAGAGACCTCACAACCTGCAAAATTCAGATATATTTATTTTCTGATCCTTCACACGAAAGGTTTCTTGATCCCTTGACTAAACAAGAAATGTGCACTTCATATAGAGTCCCACATGTGGGTAATCTTACACCTAGAACATGTTAATTCTACAGACTCAGAAGTGCAGGAACTGATTTCATTGAGTACCATTATGGGCTAAATTAGAAGAGTATATTCTCTTACTAGTAGACTTGCTGTTTCAGTAAAATCAGAAATTACAGACCGCAGAATAGTAAAAAATTACTTGAGAGAAAGAGTCGCCGTTCGTATTGAAATGGTACAGTTAAAATAGGGTCCTCCATCAACAGTTGCATTTGTGGCACGTTAAGGCCACACAAAATAAGGTTGAAGATACGAGGCACTTGAGTTGAATTATATCAAATACACAAGGGTTGGATTTAATATCTTTCTCCAGCTAAATATGTCACAGTAGAATTTTAAAATGAAACGAAGCTGCAAAATGGAATTCAGCTCATAGCAGTAGTCTGCCATGTGTTGTCACAGGTCTTCGGATCTCATTTTCATGCTACATGAACTGGAAGACCCACGTAACTAGTGAAATTAGTTGGCAGGAGGTATTGTCACAAAAATTACTACATATGAAACATACCAATGCACCTAAAAACATGAACACCTTTCATCACTGCGTTTTTCTTGGAACTATAGAATACGTTAGACTGTCAAGAAGACTGTGGAAACCGAATTCCAAGATAAGTTTATCCTGATGCAAAAGAGTTTTTAAATCCATGAATGATGTTTTTTTCATACCCTGCATCTCCATGAACTTTCTGAAGGTCTGTACAAAGCCATTGCAAAAAAGAAAACCTAGAAGGCACTATGTCCAGAAAGAATCAAGTGATTAGTTTTAATTGCCAATTAATTCAATGTTATATTTAATGTCGATTTAATGCCTACGCCGTAGTTTGAATTTTCAAGAGTAACAAGAGGAAAATTACACTGTGTGTGTCGTGTCAGTGTCTTCTCGCTCCTACTTCAAGGTGAGATGTTGACAAAGTCTGCAGGGCTGTGGTTCAGATGTTACCATTCTCATACATGATGAAATCAAAGTTTAGAGAATTATTCTTAGGAAACAATGATCCTCTACCAAAAATGATTGTTAAATCTTTCAGCTAAATACTTAATTTTAATCACACACACACACCCCCCACACACACATTAACTGTACACATCAAAGGCAGGTTCCAGCAGAAACTAGGAAGACCTACTCAGAGTTTTATTTCTTTAATTCACCTTAAGCACCAATCTTTACGTAATTCTGTGTTGTACACACATGAGAGGAAACCCTCGACTGCAGTGCCTACATCTTCTGCAGTAATTAAAACTTAAGAAGCGTGAGATTGACCTTTGTTTGATTTGCCCTCCAAACTAGTGGCCCCTTCAGTAGGGGGACGACTGACCAGAAGCTGGGGGCAGGGGAGTGGGACGTGAGTGGCTTCCTGCAGAAACACAGGAGGGAAGCTGCCCTGGGCCTGCTGTCCCCAGAGGGCCCCGCCTGCCCTGGCCTCGTCCTCGCTCACGTGTTCCCGGCTCTGAAGCCAGAACAGCACCCTTTGACCCTGTGGGAAAATTCTGTTTAAGTCTTTTAAAGATTTTTTTTTTAAATTGAAACTCAGAGAGAGAGAGAGAGAGAGGGAGAGAGAGAGAGAGAGGGGTCATTTTGTTTCTGTGTGTGTTTTATTTCACAGTTACTGTTCTAGAATTTAGGCTACCAAGGCTCTGTATCTGTGAACCACATAGGAGACTGCCCACCAACAGCGTTCACATTTTAGAATCAGGCAGGGTGGGCCAGACAGCTGGGGGCTGTGCAGCCTCGCACTCCTGTGCCAGTCAGCCTGGGGCTGCTGCCCCACTGCTCAGCACCTGGTCAGGGGCCCCAGAACACCCTGGAAACTTATGGGAAAGTGGATAAGCTGTCAGAAACCAGGGAGCACCCACTGTCATGTTCTCTTTTTAAACTGATCTTTGTGAGCTCAAACCCTTTGTCTGTAAAATGGGCCCACTATCCCTCATCCTCACCTGCCCAGGGCATTGCTGTGAGGCCCTGCTGAGGTGCCCCGTGTGCCCGTTCTGTGGTACCGCCCCTTATTGCTGGATTCCAGTTTCCCAAGAGACAAGCTAGTGCCGTTTTCCACTTTTCTAAGTTGTTGATCTCCAGAGCCTCATGGATTTTAGGTCTTGTCAGAGTTCTTACTATTGGTTCTTGTCTCTGAATGGAACGTGTGTCTGCAGCTGGGTTCTTGGAATCTTGGATCATGGAGGGCCTTGCTCCACACCATGGGGGCCCCTCCCACAGTGGGGAGCACCTGCGGTGTCTGGGCAGGTGGTGCACCTATGCTAGCAGGTCCTGATGCTTGTGGTTCACACATATTTCCCCCTGCGTGCATCACCTCTTCACGAAAACAAAAACAAACCAAGCACAAAGGAGGTGGGACAGGAGACTTCCTGCTCCTCTGAAAACAGCACGAGTATCTCCGGCTGGGGTTCCTGCCCCACATCTGTGTCTGTGTCCAGCAGCTGCCCAAGGCCCGAGCGTCCTCACACAGGGAGCATGCAGGATGCCGGCTGTGCCCCAGGGAAGCTTGGGTGGGGCTTGCGTGGGGCTCCGGGAAACTGCAGAGAGCGAGAGCGGGCATCAGTGAGGCCTTCTAGTCTTTGCATGTCCAGTGAGCATGGTCTAAGGTCTCACTGGCACATGAAAACATTTCGTTAAATGTGAAAAGTTAGCAATTGAAAAGGACAGCCCACATAACTGCTTTTCTTTGAGTTTTCTTTCTTTGAGTACTTCTCAAAGCAGCCTTTGAAGTAGCTAATCAGGTGTGAGATGGACAAGGATCTCCTAGGTTCTTTGCACCCTGGACATCCTGAATCTACCGGGTTTTTCTGGGCGCCTCCTCAGGACAATGCCACGGCCCTTTCCGGTTGCCATGAAAGCAGGCAACAGCTTCCTTTTCCATTTTCCAGCGGGGGGGGGGGGGGGGGGGGGCATGCAGGAAGTGCTTTCTTGTTGCGCAGTGCCAGGCTCCGGGAACAAAGTAGAAGATGGCAGTCCTTTGTGTGTGGAGACTGAGCCCCGTAGCAGCCCAGCCTGGTACCCCTGACCCTGGAAGCCAGTCCCACCCAGGCAGCGTGGCTGTACAGGGCACACTCCCTCTCTGGCGTGCGAATTAGGATAATGGCCTGGCACCCCTCCCCCACTCGCAGAGACGAACTCTTTAATAGTGGTTTCCAGTGGGGAAAACAGATTCAGAATAGCCCATTTCTGGCTGTGTAAATTATCCTCCTGCTCACTGGATTTTCTGAAATGAACACAAATGTGTGGATTGCAGGTCGACTGCACTGTAAGGAATATTATCACATCTCTCCGTGTTAGGAGCCTGACATTCATGCTCTCCACGTGCATGTTTAAAAATATGATTACGGAAAAATGGCAAGAAATGGAAAATTTCATAATATAGCTTAGCACGTGTTAGCTAACAAAGAAAAGCTCATGTATCGTATACATATGCCATGTGGCATATGGAATTTTCCCCCCGTGAATGATTTTTGCTTTGAAAGTATAAAATATTGAAATTCATCGTTGATTAGCATTTTAATAGGATATTTTAGAAGCAGAAGTATCTACATATAACATGCCCATGAATGTGTTCTTCTAAAATTAAACATGAAAAGAACACAAGTGTGATGCCGTGGGCTCACTCGCTACAATTTTTATTGCACATGGTATCAGATTCCAAGCTTCTCTCTTGAGAGACTGTGTGTTGTGACACAATTTCCCTTATCCTGTGCATTTCCATCCACTTCTTATGTGCATGGGCCTAGAATGTGGAAAATAAGAGAAAATGGCATGCTGTTGCTAAGTGGATCCCCTGCAGATCTGAAACAAAAAGGAAACGCTTTAAACTTCCCTGTAATTACGTAAAATGGTGTGATTGTACGTTGATTATCTAAAATAAAAATTAGAATGTTAGAAATGAAAATGACTCTATAATGATAGTTTTCAAAGACTATCTTCAGAATATCAAGTTTCCAACTTTAAAAAAGGTACATTTTTCTTTTTCATAAGCCCTTTCACGTTACAGGTGCCCTAAAGACACCAGGCCCTCAAGTTCACAGATATGACATGGCTGCTTTTAGTGCTCTTTGCTGTCACCCGTCTGTCTTCCTGGCCTCCACATTCTTAGTCCTGCAACCTGTAGCTGACTCCCATGCAATGAGAACACCTGTGGGTCTGTCACAAGCTGGCTCAGTTAGTGAGCAGCAGTTCCTGAACTTGGCTTAGTAGCGAATCACGTCAGGGGCTATGGCAAAGTATAGGCTCCATAGGCAAAGTACAGTGGTCTGCACTGAATAAGTTCTGGAGTGGAGAATGGGTGTCTATTGTTTAAATACATCCCCAGACCAAAATAGAGTATCAAGTGTTGGTGAGGATATGGAGCCACCAGAACTCTCCTACAGGACTAGTGCAATTAAAATTGATACAACAAATATGTGCTTTATCTACCAAAGCTGAACATATACATGCCTATGACCTTGCAATTCTACTGATACCTATATACCCAATAGAAGTGCATCCATATGTTCACCAAAACGTCCACAAGAATATTCGCAAGAGCACTGCTAAGAATAGCCAAAGGATAGAAACCTCTTCCATGTGTTCATCAATAGTAGGATGACTGACGAGGGCACTAAGATTCCTTGAGGATTCTACACTACAGGCTGGCTTTGTAGATGTGTGACCTCTGAGCTGCATAGGGACCCAAGGTAAAAGGACTCTCCCCTCATTTCCTAACTACGTGTGTTATAGGGAGGATAAAGGCAGTCTCTTTCCACGCAGACAGAGCAGCAAAGCAAAATTTATTTAAGTGAGGAACCTCCTGCTGCAGCATGGGAGGAATGCCAGGAGCCATTGCCAGCGTGGGGTCTTTTATGCACAATTCAGGGTAGGAGCAGAATAACAGTTAACAATCTGAAGGCGGGGACCAAACCCACCAGAGGCTGGCATTGTAATCCTGTCTAACCTGCTCACGATAAAACAACCACAACAAAAAAACATCAGAAAGGTGGGTTGGTAATTTTGCTTTGCTCTTCTTACCATAAAACTAGAATCTCAGAAGGGTGGGATGGATAATGTTGTCACGCTAAATAAAGCTAGCTTCTGGGGAGGAGGAAGCATTTTGTCTACTGTTAAAAGGACTCTGCCCCTTTTCTCATTCCAGCAACAGCAGAGACTTGCCCTAACTGCCTGTTTGCCTCTCTAACTCACACTCCAGACTACACCTCACAGGGTGTGCCATCGGTTGGGCTCAGCCATCTCACTTCTCTCTGATGAGCCTAGCTACCATTGCTCTCATTCCGAGCCGTTCCCACCTCTGTGGGAGATCCCCTCATAGGGCTGTCTGCACAGGAAATGTGATGAGCCCTACCAGGCCTGCCCACCCCGCACACCATTCCTAGAAATCTGCAAGTCTTCCAATGCTCAGTCACATTCCATTGAAGATCTTAGTCAAGTGCAAGCATTTTTTCTTCATCAGTCTTAATGTTCAGTCTTACTTAAAATACCCCATCCTATAGCACGCTGAATGGTAAGACTCTGAGAGTTCCCCAGATGGGAACCCCGGGGTCATGGGGCCAGTGGTTAAAAGCCAGGACAGTTTGAAACATGAACCACATGGCAGGAAGACAAAGCTGTCCTCACCGAGGAGGGCCCAGGCAGGAGAAGAGGGCAGCTGTGGTCCAGAGCAAGGGATGCTGGTCGGATTCAGGAGGTTTCCATTTCTCCCTCGGTACACACTGTGTACCGTGCACACTTGAGTCAGAAACCAAGGCCCCAGAGACTAACAGTCTTGCGAAAGAGTCCTCGTGCAAGCAGGAAGGTCGGCAATGCACCGGGGATCCGGGTGTCAGACTGTCCTCATGCTTCGCATCAGTCAGCACGCGCTGCTGTAAACGTGGCCTGGTGCTTCAGGATGAATCCTGTAGGTCTCAAACTAGGCTTTGTAAGTGGTCAATAAAAAATGTAAGTGCTGCTGGGAAAAGAAAGGCAATGAAAATATTTCAAAGCATTGAGCTTTCATAAGCTTGAAATCCTGCATTGCATGTGAGATTTCAGTGGTTTTCAAATGATGTTTTTGAAAAAGGAGACAGGGACCTTTATCAGTGTGTGGTGTGATCAATTATACTATGAAGCTTAAAATATTATGCAAATATTGGCTTTCTGAAAAATGCAGCTTTGTTTGACAACAGAGAAAATTAAAGAAAAATATTTTCAAAATTCTCAACATGTTCAAAATGATAGAACCCTGGCCCAAATCTGTGTTAGGTATGACATAGTTTTTGAGTGAGAAAAGTAAAAACAAGTGAAAGTCAATGACATCTTTCAACACAAACTACCCCTCCTCCAACCTGCAAGAAGCCAACAGTCTCAAAACCCAGAACGATGATGGATATTAAGCAATGTATGTTAAGTACCAGGAAAAACCAGTGTGATGATCAATACGATTGAACAGCAAGCAGAACTGTTAGACTGCTGTAATTGGCTGAACAGCCTTTAATGCAGGGAAAGCAATTGCTGTCAGATATGTGGACTTCAGTCCATCCTGAGATTCCCCTCCCCAGTGGTCTCTTAGTAACGGGATAGAAGCTCCGGTCATTCCGCGTGGGCTACCCTGGGTACAGCCTCAGTAGGTAGGGGTTGCAGGACAGGAGCCTGGGAGTCCCTCGTCTTCTTCCAGTCCTTGTGGAAGGAAGCACAGGCAGGTTTCCTTACAGCAGTTAGGGGAATGGAGATAACCACAGCCATGTGCTGGGACTCTAGGGCCCCAAGTGACATAACAGAGCTCCTCACACATGGAACAACCCACGACAGAGCCTGAACAGTTCTCCCCATCCAACTGCTTTGAGGAGAAGTCTGGGATATTGCTTGTTACTTTAGCATCAAGCGGATCTCCTAGCTCATCGTAGGTAGTCAGCCAGCTAATTAATGAGGAGAATAGGTCTATAAAACAAAGTATCACACATATAACACTCGCTTATATAATCAGAAGACCTCCATGGCAATCCAGAACCTTGGAGTAAAGTGAACAGCTACAAAAAGCTAAAGGTGGTCAAAGGGGAGATACACCAGGACTTCAAAAAGTTCACAGAAATAGGTAAATTTTTGGTGTTAAGCAGTTTTGAAATTCATGCATTTGAATATAGCAAAGTTTTCAAGGGAAATGAGGGGCTTTTATGACAGATGTCATTTTTCTTATTGCAGTGGCATTCCATCTATATTTTTAAAAATATTATTATTTGAAAGACAGAGTGTCAGAGGGAGAGACAGAGAAAGGGAGGGAAAATCTTCTATCTGCTGGTTCACTCCATCCAACATGACCAGGACTGACCCAGGCTAAACTCCATCTGGATCTCCTATGTGGTGGCAGGGGCCCAAGCAGGAAGCTGGATTGGAAGTAGAACAGCCAGAACTTGACCCGGCACTCTGATGTGGGTGCCAGCATTACAAGTGGTGGCTGAACCTGCTGTGCCACACTTCCAGCCCCTGGTTTTCATCTGCAATCAACACCTCTGCTGGAAGGTTAGGAGTTTTTTAAAAAATTATTATTGTTAGTTTGGAATACAACATAGTTTTTTTCTGTAAAAAGAATTTTCATTTTTTTCCTCAGACTGTTCTTGTGACTCGTATCTGAAATGAGGTGCGTAGTAATTAAATCTCCCTTCCTGTCCCTTAGGATTTCTGAGATTTAGTTAACGTTGAACTTGTGATTGGGTGATTTTCTGCACATCTTATTCATGACTGTGTGTTTCCTGCTGGCATAGTTTCCAAACAGCCCACCATATAATTTATGCACCATGACACCTCATCTAGGGTTAACTTAGGCATCTGAAGGTAGGCATAGAGTTTCCAGAGAGGACCCACCGTGGCCAGTCTGGTAGACCCTCCCAGTGCTTTGAAGGCAGAGATAAACAGCAGGTGCAGCTGGTGTTTGAGATGGGGCTTGGCACAGAATGTATGTATTTTGTTCTGGATCTTTCCAAAGCTCACTGCTCTCCCATGGCAGCCTTGTTTCTTGCCCACTTCCTCCCTGATAACCAGTAGCGCACTGGCTCACGTGCAGTTTTTTTTTAAATAGCGATCACTGTATTTTTTTTTACAGCCGTCAGTTGATGATTAGATCAAAAATTGTTATAGCTTCTTGTTGACCCTCCAGAAAGTTACTCTGAGTTGCTAAGAGGGATGCAAAATGAAGGCAGGGTGCCACCCCCTGAGGATTTGCTGGTCTAACAGGGGCGGCCCGAGCCCCAGGAAGCAAAGCAAAGGGCTCAGGGCAGATGTGCTGTTCCTCTCTTACTTTGCCTGGTCCCAGATGCAGGAGGGAGGGATGAGGGTGAAGTGGGGAAACTGAGGACACCTCCCCTAGCCAGCCATTGCCAAGTGCAATCGATTGCTTGAAGCTAGGGACCATGAGTGACACAACCCACGTGCCCTGGGTCAGTGCGCCCAGCTAAGCCAAGCACAGGAGGCAAAGTGCCAGGGTTTCCACGCCGACACAGATAAGAGGAGCGGACGTGGACGCGAGATGTGGCTGGCAGGAGAGAACACGTGTTCTCCAGAAGACCGCATATTTGGGCTCTGATGGATGGAATTTGAGAAATACGAAGGGAATGAATTCCAACATGTCTGCCAGAGTGTGAGGTTCTATTCAGTTTTATCATCAGAGTGGCTTTGGTACCAACGGCTTGCCCTGCGTTTGTTTCAAGTCTGCTCAAGGCAGCATCACCCACCTTCTGCACTGCTCACCCATGTCCCCGGCCAGCTGATGTGCTCTGTCCCCTTCTCCTGCTGGGTGACGTCCTCGGAGCTTTCCCACTGCCTGCCATCATTGCACACTGGCCCCTCTGCGTAGTTATTCTCTCTCCGCCACGACAACGCAAGCCAAAGCAGGCCAAAGAGGTCCGCTTTCTGGATGATACCAATCTCTGCACCGGGAACAAGCCTGACAAAAGCAAGTGCTGAGCTCCACTGACACGCTAGACTGTGTGGCAGCGAAGACATCGACGCGATAAATTTCCACAAAAGCTAAGTCGGATCATACTGAAAGTGCCCACCGAGGCTTAGCATGTGGAAGACAGCCACAGGTGGACCCCGAGTCTCCCCGTGTGAGAACACAGCTGGACAGCAGCAGTGGTCGAGAGGTTTCCTCCCTGCGGGGACTTTCTTGATAGGCCACAACTGACATCAAGTAGCGTGTTTCTTTGCATTCCTCAATCCCTGCACCGAAAGCTCTGTAGGGGTTTTCTCTTCTCTGTCAGAGATGGTTAGGGGCCATCCTGCTGCAAGTGTGATGGCCGTAAAATAGTTATCATTCACAACGGTTGTTTCCACACAAAGGAATGATGCAGGTGCTTCGTAAGAAAGCCTGTGCCTCCTTGCAAACCCTAGAGATGACCTGTACACTTTCAAGACGTGAGTCTCTAAATCAAAGTGGAGAAGTTCCTGATGGTAACACACGGCTTATGATGCTTATGCCACTAAATTGTCTAGCAAAATATACAGTGACTCCAGCCCCTGTATGTTCACATCCTGTTACAGGTCACACCGACGTTCCATTCAGAGTATAATGGAACCTTTCTATTCTGTTTCCTAAAATCAAGATATGTTTGTTTCTTTCTTTGGTTCTCTTCTTTTCATGAGATGTCTCTTTTCTATTTGTTCCCTTTAATAATAACTAAAAGCAAGATAGAATGCCCCTTCTCTGGCAGAACTCCTCCATCTAGCTGTGTTTTTTAAGATTCATTTTTATTTATTTAAAAGGTAGAGTGATAGAGGGAGATCTTCCATCCATGGATGTTCTCTTTAAATGACTGCAGCAGCCAGGGCTGGGTCAAGCCAGGGACAGGAGCACAAAGCTCCATCTGCATGACCCATATGAGTGGCAGGGACCCAATGACTGGAGCGTCTTCTGCTGCTTTCCCAGGGAGCTAGATTGGAAGCAGAGCAGCCAGGACGTGAAGTGGCATCCTGATACAGATGCTGGCATCACAAATGGTGACTTAGCCTGCTGCACTACGATGCCAGCCCCTTCTAAGTTTTGATTTTTATCTAACATGAGTTTTTTTCAACAGAAGTCTGTGCTGCTTTCCCTAGAACAACTTGGCATTTTGGGGTGGACAAAGGGACATTCCTTCCCCTCCACTACCATCACTCCCTGTTGCCTAAGCCCAGGATGCAACCATATGCTGTGGAGTATGAGTGGGCGCTGGGCAGAACTGGACCTGAAGTCCAGCCCTGCTCAGGTCCTCCCCAGCTCTGAGAACCCTGCCTGCCCTTTGTTTCCTCGGGAAAGATGTAAAACACACCCTCTGTGGCCTGGGCACGGAGTAGGAATGGGCCCTCTGTAGTGTCGCTCCATGATTCAAAGTCACAGGGGGCAAGACCTCAGTGTAGCCTTCTTCTGTCACCTCTGTGTCTGTCCACAGCTTCTAGAGTCCAGGCATGGTGGGAAGACACAAATGGTCAGAGTGGGGGTTATAGATTGGGCAAGACCCAGGGCATTTTTGTGGGCCACTGAACGTCTGTGGTGGCTTTTCCAGGTGAAATGTTGCACTTCCTCTCTGGCAGCGTAGCTGACATACGGCATGTCTATCTACCTTTTCCCTCTCTCTTCCTCCCTTTCTCTCTCATTGTCTCTCCTCCTCCTTCTCCTCCTTCTCCTCCTTCTTTTCCCTCCCAACCCCGCCCTCCCTCTCCATCATTCTCTTCCTTCTCCATCTGCTCCATCTTCTGACACTGGCTTCCCTAAGTCTAAAGTCTTCACTAATCTTGCCCTTTCTCATTTAGGCAAATGAGCATTCCCTGATTCCAGCCCAGCTCTGCAGAGTTCTCCTCTTACCTCTGAATCATCTTTCATAATGAGACCTAGCACCAAGGTTCGCTGTAAGCCCAAAGGAGGAAATCCATAAAAACATGCAGCACTGTCCCTGGCACATAATAGCCCATCAATAATTAATCACTATTAATTAATAATTGACCATGTCTTTCTTACTGCCTTCCCTTCACAGGCCAGCAGGATTTCCAAATCCTCCACTGATATCTTTTCTCTGTAATTAATATGAAATATTGATAGGCCTCTGATCATGAAACATTAAAGACATTCTTTTTTTGGTTGAGAAGTAAATAAATCTTGCTGAACTTACATGGGCAATTCTGACTCATGCCAGCAAAAGGAAACAGCCGCATAAATAATTCTAACGACAACATGAGATAATGATTTGCAGTGCGTTTGTTTGGGGAATGTACAGCAGACATGCCTCACTTTGCTTTGTGGTCTCACATGGAATTAGTCCATGTGCCTAGCTGCATATGAATTAAAGGACACGAGTGGCCACTGGGCTTAGTGGTTTTGATGTCTGCAGTCTGTATCAGAGTGCTAGGGGCTAACACTTCTACTCCTGCTAATGTAGATGCTGGGAAGCAGCAGGTGATGGCTCCAGTATCTGGGTCCCTGCCACCCATGTGAGAAACCTGAACTGAGTTCCTGGCTCCCAGCTTTGGCTCCACTGGGGGGGAGGGGGAGGCATCTGGGAAGCGAACCAGCAAATGGAAGCATGTGTCTTTCTTTCTCTCTCTCTCTCTCTCTCTCTCTCTCTCTCTCTCTCTCTCTCTCTCTCTTTCTCTCTGCCTCTCAAGTACATTAAAGAAAAAAAGACAGCCTTTCTTTTGTAAGCCATGGCCCATGGACTCCGTATCCCTGGTCTGGCAATGCAGCCTGCACAGAGCTCTGGGGGCCTCCTTGAGTCGTCACCGTCTTTGCGCCACTTGACTTTCCAGTTGAGTTGCAGGCTCCTGAAGAGAGGCCACTTTCTTAGCATTAGAAAACATCTGTTTCTTCTGCCCAACCCCAATACACAGCTTATTGGTACTTTATTTTACTTTGCTTGGACATAACAAATGTTCAGGACCCGTTTGGTGATTGTGAAAAGGAAGGGACGAGATAGCAAGATAGGCCAGAATCTTCTGAAATGAGTTCTTCAAATGAATTATCTGCACCTTGCAGACATGTTCCCCTCATACAGCTGTCCTGGCACACAGACTCTCTTTGGGGACATCCTCAGATTGTCCTGTTCATGAAACGTGCACATCTCCCTATGTGCCGGGACCATGGGCTGCCCTGGGAAGAAGACAATGAGTGCAGGTGGTGGGAAAATGAAAAGGAGCAGATGGCCAAGGAACCCCAAGACTCGGTGACTAAGAAACTGGCAAGAAGAGGGGGAGGCAATGATGGCAGCAGGTGCACCCTGGGGTGGGGGGAACTCCGGAGGCAGAAACAGCAAGGTCTGCGATCAGGCAAGGTTATAGGGTCCTGCAGGTGGTCCATCTACTTTCAGGTGCATTTGAGCTCAAGCAGAAGCAATGATATCAAACAATGATGTTAAGGAATGCAATCATATTCTTGGGCTTCATGGACGTCACCGTGCGGAGCACAGGCTAATCATTTAAGTATGTGCATGTGGACCACCCCTACATTTATTCTTTAATATTTTCTATTTCATAGCATGTTCTCCTTTAGAAAACCGTAAAAAGTGTAGTTCAGTCCCAGTGAGCTCCACATTATTATTTATAGACTATTTATTATGCCATTTATAGGATATGTGAATGCCGGACAGTAAAATTTAAAAAAAAGTCATTGTAATTATATTGCACTGTAAAATGCAGCGCTCCAGCGATGAAAGGCCAGATCCATGGAAGTCTGCTACCTGCTGCAAGCGCCTAATCCTGCCAAGCGCTTTTGATGGCAGCAAGAGGCAGCCTGTATGCATCCAAGCATTTTTTTTTCTTCCTTGTAATTGGACTTTCCTGCTGCATAATTTATATCCTACTTTGATTTTATATTTCTTTGCATTTTCAAAATGTATGCTCCGTGATGAGATGCTGCAAATCATCCACAGGCCCAAAGGTTGGGGTTTTTCCACAAATGCCCTGTGCTCCACGGGCAAATTAAGACGCAAGTATTTTTTTTTTTTTGTAGTTGTAGCAATAAATTCCTATGTTGAGATCTTGCCTTTTGTAATTGTGTATGAAATAACTAAACTAAAACAGTGATAAACAAGGGAGATAGGGATGTCATCATTTTAATGGGAAAAATTATCTTGCAGCATTCTTGTAGTGTTTGCAATCCATTCCCATCCTTTACCAAGTGCAAAGCTGGCATTGCGAGCCAGACAGCATCTACCTGCCCGGTGCTGTACACAGATGTCATCAGCACCCCTTTAGCCTTTGGTTCTCATCATCATCTTTTCTTGCCTTAAAATAGTGAATCTAGTTTTCCACGACCTGGTTCTAGGCCAGAGGTGAGCAAACCACCACCCTCCTGCCAAATGTGGCCAGCCACCTGTTTTTGTTCAGTCTGCAAGCTAAGATTGTATTTTGCATTTTTCGAATGCTACAGTTAAAAAAAGAACAGTATTTTGCGATATGTGAAACGTATGTAACACCTAGTTTTCAGGAGCTATCAATCATGCTTTATCAGAATATCATAGAGCAGAGTAGTCACAGTGGGCACTGTGTGACCCCATTTTCTTAAGTATTTCCTGTCTGGTCCTTGGCAATCATTTTACAGGAAAAAAATGAAACTGCTACATTAAGAAAAGAGATATTTACAAGGGACTAAAATTTCAGTTGGAAAGCTGGAGAATCATCCCACAACACGGAACAGATACAAATACAATACAAAGGCTGATGGACGAACATATGCATGCCGAGTCCAGATCCTGAAATGTGCATGGCTCAGAGCCAGGCTCGAGATCCAGGCCGACTGTGGATGGGTCACCACCTGGCGGGGAGCTCTGGCCTGGGTGGGGTTCTGCTCTTGATCTTTCCCGGTCCTCCACCCTCCTTCCAGCCACAGCCAACCCTGGAGGGAAGAGTAACTGAGGTCTCTCCCAGGGCCAGAGCCACTTCCAAACATCTGGGCCCTACCCTCCCTGCACCCAGCTGCAGCATCAGAGTAGAACCTGTTCGCCTTAAATTGCTGAAACTCTTCCCCTGGGCCTCCTGCCCCTCCCCCGCCCCTTGACTTCGACACCTGGGGAGGGGCTGCTCAGGGTTTCCTTTCCGTGCTGATGACCAGGTCCAGGTCACCTGCAGGTTTGAAAAGCCACGTAGGTAGGGGTGTTGCTGCACTCCTGTTTTGCTGGGGAGGATGACTCCACAACCTAACACATGGCACAGGAAATAGAAGGCACCTTTGTTCAACATGATTTGTCAGAGTTTTTTATATGCATTAAATTATTTTCCTATCTGTCACTCCTGAGCAGATTGTTCATTAGAAGACTTAGATCCAACAGGTGCAGGATTCTTTGTTCCTATTTCTTAAAAAAAGAAGGAAGATGTCTGTGTCAAATTGGGTATTTTCTTTATCTTGTGGAATAATCTCTTCTATTATTCTCTGTCTTAAAAATTGAATGTTCTTTTGGGATAAATTTGTTATAGAAAAGAACATCACAAAAATAGATGGAATCATTGCAAGCAAACAATTTCTCCACTCTCAAGCCTCTTTGTTTTGATGGATGTTTTGCTTACCTTGAGACACTCTACTGTTCAAGTAAGCACTAACGCAGTTTGATTCTTCTTGACCCTTACACTCGGGTCAAGATCAGTGCATGCTGGGTAGTAATTTTACAAGCTTGAGAAGCCAGGATGATCGGACACGCGTTACTGTTTCAGACCACGATTTCTGTTTGCTCGTGTACTCATAGATCCTCAGCCATTTCCTGTTTAAGAAGAGAACAGGAATGAGGAAACTGCTCTTACTCTTGGGCATTTAGGAGGTGTGTGTATGGGGGGAGGGGGTCTTTCCGTGCCCCTGTGGCTTCGTGTTCCAGGAGAGTGGAAGGGAGGCACTGTCCTGCTCTGTTCCCAGTGCCAAAGCCCCCACGCACGTTCTGCCTGACCTCACAGCTGGGTCAGGTCCTCTCTCTCTCCTCTGGTCAAAGCTGACCAGGGTAGGTGGTTTGCACCTCAGTCTTCCCCTGCCCTGGGCTGACTGGCAGTAGGAGCGCTCATGGGAACTTAACATTCCCGTCACCTGCTGCTCATCCATTCTTGTGCGTACTCAGTCATCCATTTCTGTGTGTGACCTTCCACAAAGCAGAGGTGAATAAAGTTACAGAAGAAAGGGAGACTGTTTTTACCACCAGCCTTGCCCTCTCTGGCCCCCATTAGAGTGTCACAGTAGCATGTTTCTAGGGTTTTTCACCTGCAAAGGTCATTGTGAATCATGCTATGACATGTGATAAACAAGCCCCCAACACGCCCAGCTCAAAACCCTGGCTTTCAGGTACCTCCCACACAGTGCTCTCTGGGCCGTGTTCCCCTCCCAGTCTGCACCCCAAGATGGGAGCAGGAGGACAAGAAGATTTGGGGCTCAGGGCTACTGGAGCCCCATTGCTGTGACGTGTAATAACCATCATGAGCGAGATCTGAGGCCAAGCGGCTTCTGTGTTCGCTTGAAGAAAATGAAGAACTAACTCACTGGAGTGGATTGATGGTGGCCTCCAAATGTCAGGAGTATGTCCGGTTCCCCGGAACCTGAGCATGAGACCTTGTTTGAAAAGTGTTTTTGTGGCCAGCACGTGGCTCAATAGGCTAATCCTCCGCCTTGTGGCACCAGCACACCAGGTTCTAGTCCCGGTTGGGGCGCCAGATTCTATCCCGGTTGCCCCTCTTCCAGGCCAGCTCTCTGCTATGGCCCAGGAGTGCAGTGGAGGATGGCCCAAGTCCTTGGGCCCTGCACCTGCATGGGAGACCAGGAGAAGCACCTGGCTCCTGCCATCGGATCAGCGCGGTATGCCGGCCGCCATTGGAGGGTGAACCAACGGCAAAGGAAGACCTTTCTCTCTGTCTCTCTCTCTCTCTCTCACTATCCACTCTGTCTGTCAAAAAAAAAAAAAAAAAAGTGTTTTTGCAGATCTAATTGAGGGTCCTGAGATGAGGCCTTCCTCCTCAGTGGGCCCTAAACCTGAGGATGTGTGTCCATGGAGACGACGTGAAGGTGGAGGCAGAGGGCAGAGTTGGAATACTGTGGCCACCACACCAGCCATGCAGCGGCAGCCACCAGATGCCAGAAGAGGCCAGAGCAGCTCCTCCCGCTGAGGAAGTGGAGCCCTGCCGGCTTCAGACCTCAGGCCTGCAGCACAGTGTGGGGAGAAATCTCTGTGCCTTTACACCAGCAAGTTGGCAATCTGTATCAGTCACACAGCTCCAGCATCAGCTCCGAGGGGAGTGTGAAAGATATGTCACCTTTATATCACACCTGGAAGTGGGAAAAAGGCTGTGAACTACTTTGGAGAAAGAAACAATAGGATTTTTGAATTGTCTGCAAGGAATATTAATTTATTTCAAGTTTTGTAGAAGCGCACGTGAGTCATAGACTCTCCGATTGCCTACCTGGATTTCTCTCACTAAACTGGGACACACACACCCAGAGAGGGCTCTGCTGGCTGGTGTGCTTCGCGGATGCTCTGTCGCAAAGGAGACACTCAACAGATAGCTGGCTCAGTGAGTGAAGTTGCCATGAAAGTCCTTCCCTTTATCACAGTGTCTGCTTTTCCCTTTCCTTCTATTCAATACTTTTTTAAAATAAAATTCGCAATGAACATCTTAGAGAATATTTTAAAACTAGGCATTATTCACTAACATGAGGAGGCTTTAATTTGTGAATTTCATGGCCACATGATAATTTTGAAGCATCTGGAAGAAAAAGTCCATAAAACTAGATTGGGCCATGAACATGAGAGTAACCAGCATTTCAGCTAAATCCTTAACTCTCGTCAGGAATATTAACTATGCTCACTTTGTTTTTTTTCTCAAGTGATTACATCGTAGAATCGTAATTGCCATTATTGTTGCTTCATCAATAAATAGTAGCAGGACTGCTGTGTGTGACAATATCGTGGTTAGGGACAGTTTACACACCAATGCTGCCAGACATTCTAGAACATTGAAGCCACCCAGGTCAGTATAACCACGGGAACCTCCGACTGTGACCAGCAGGTCAGATGCAGGAGTGTTCTGGTAACTCTCAGAGACGTGGCAGTAACACACCTGGAAGACTCTTAGAAACACACCGCATATTTACAAGGAAACTTCCTTAGAGCTTCTCCTTTTTCGGTAACTGACATGTGAGAAGAGACAGGTAGCATTAGCAGGCGTGGCCCCTTGATGTCTGTGCCACGTGATCTAGGCTCTGTGGCCTCTGCCTGAAGACACAGTTGAGTTTCACGCTGAACAGGAAAAGCAGCTTTCTTTAGGCTACCCAGAAAGTACTGCAGTGACCCGGGTAACTGACAGGCACAGCTAAGCAACTGCCTATCCCATACAGAGCTGGCTCAGTGCCAGCAGCCTTCATGCCAGGATTTCTCAAGGCAACACCGTGTCCTGCCTCTGGCGTGGGGCACAGGGATCAGAGTGCAGGGAGCGATTTTCTCCACCATCAGAGAGAACATTGCCCCCGCGACAATGCTGTTTGAGGCTCCCCGTGGAGCAGAGCACTCCAGGCCACCACGCTGGTGTTTCTGTATTCAACAAGCAGGGGTCCTTGGTTCATACTGGTCTTCACTACCTTCTTGGTCAGCACATCCAAGTCCCTCCAAGCCAAGCTTTTGCACAAGGTGTCCATGAGCCCCTAAAGTCTAACAGTTAACACTTCTTGACAATAGCTTTCAAATCAGTACTGTCTAGTTTTCTCACTGTAAATATAGCTCCACTGTTAAAACGTTGAGAGGTATCATAGTCCATTCTACAATCTACTAGCCAATGTGTAAACCACCAGAAATCCCAGTAACAGTTTTGGCTGCATGTCTTGTGTGACTATCTGAACAGTTCACCCACTAAGATTCTTAGGAAGTCATTGAAGCCGAAGAAAGCTATGGCTACAATCTCTTATGTGTGATCAATTTTCTAAAGGGATCAATTCAAGCCGGGCTACAGCCTAGTGGGCACACCACATCAGAGTACTGAGGGTCAATACCTGGTTCTGGCTTCCTCTTAATGCAGTCCCTGGGAAGCAGCAGAGGTGACTCAAGTAATAGCAACCTTGCCACTCCTGTGGGAGACCTGAACTGTGTTCCCTGCTCCCAGCTTTGGCCCATGCTGTTGCAGGCATTTAGGGGGTGAATCAGAGGATGAGTCTCCTTCTCCCTCTCCGTCCCCCTCCCCCCTCCCTCTCCCTCCCCCTCTCCCTTGAAAAAGGAGTCAGATACCTTTGCCAAATATCTTTGTAATGGCAAACCCTTTATTATTTTATTGCATTATTAGTATTTTGCTTTCTATATTCTTTTTGGGAAACTTAGGTGTGATAAGAAATGGTAGAAAATGTGTCTTTCACACTAGTTCAGGTCCTCAGCCATTTGATCCACGTTGCCCACTGAATGTACCAGCTTGGTGTCTGGTGGATGCTACAGTGAAGTTTGCCTTACAGGTACCTAGTAGCCATTTGACACTTACCCGAGTATTAAGGTCATAAGTGGGCTACTTCTCCATAAAGCTGTGTCTTCACTTGTGTGACTTCTCATCTTGGCAATAGGCTCTAGTTCACTTGAAGTAACACTTGGTTTACTGTTTTTTTTTTTAAGATTTATATATTTTATTTGAAAGTCACAGTTACACAGAGATAGAAGGGGGAGAGAGAGAGGTCTTCCATCCACTGGTTCACTCCCCAATTGGCCGCAATGGCCAGGGCTGTGTCGATCTGAAGCCGGGAGCCAGGAGCTTCTTCCAGGTCTCCCACATGGGTGCAGGGGCCCAAGGACTTGGGCCATCTTCTACTGCCTTCCCAGGTGATAGCAGAGAGCTGGATCGGAAGAGGAGCAGCTGGGTCTCGAACTGGCGCCCATACGGGATTTCGGCATTATAGGCAGCAGCTTTACCCGCTATGCCACAGCGCTGGCCCTTAGTTTACTGTTAATAAACTGGTCGGGAGGAGAGACCATACTGGGTATAGAAGCATTCATACTGGTAACACACAAATGTTATAGTTTTCAAATTGAGTCTGTTAGGACTGCTTTGAACTGATATTTGCTTATATGAGACACCTGTGGTAATAGCAAACTCTAATTGCTACATTTAGTAGGCATAGACAAATGCACACCCATCTAGTATAGGTTCTCTGGATTGAGAAATCTGTGATTTGGGGATAAGTAAGTGACTAGCTCAAGATCCTCCCAGAATAGGGCTCATCTGTACATCAGTAGGTGCCTATGTCTATACCAGGGCTGGCACGCTCAGGTCCATCCCCAAAGCCAGCCTCCCACCTGACTTGTACAGATTTATTGGAACACAACACTGCTCGCAGCTTTTGTCTGGGGCTGCTTCGCAGTGCAGCTGCTGATCTGAGAGGCTCTGATGGAGAGCAGAGAGCTGCACACAACGCCGGAGAGCTGGACTTTCCCAAAGGAACTTCGTCAACCCTTGGTCTAAGCAAATGCATCTTGGCAGTGACCCTGACCCTGAAGATGATTCTCCTTTATGAAGAATGCTTTCTCAGGATTTATGTAAACTCTGGGGTTTGAGAACTTTTATGTTCTTGAGCAGAGGAGAAAGATGTTCCACTCCTAAAAAGAAACTAAGTATTTCAGAGTTGTAGACAGCAATAATTATTGAATCATGGCATCAGAAGAAACCCAGAAGTCACTTACAATGATTGTCCTGGGGAAATGGGGAAGTGTGTATTTATAAGAATGTATTGATTACCCTGGTTTCTCAATTTTAGTCACTGTATATTCTAAGAAGTACCACTAAAAAAGAAAAAAATAGACTGTATATCTCCTGATAGATAAAATATAGTGCTATTATAATTTAGATGGAAGATTCAAGAACCCATTTAGTCAAATACAGAATGTATACACAGATACCCTTTATTTATCCTAATGGAACTCTGTAGAAAATAAAGCCCTTCTCCTATCTTAATCTAGCGAATGATTGCCCTAAAAGAGCTACGCCAGAGGTTGATATGTGGGTTTTAGGGGTGGGGATGTGGTGCAGACTTGATGAATGTTTTACAAAAGGAAATGCGTTTTAGAATGTCAAGAATGCACACTGGGAGCAGGTGTTGAATCTGTTAGTTCAGGTGCCTCCAGTCCTCTGGGTGTGCCTGGGTTCAATTCCCAGCTCCAGCTCCGGATTCAGGCTTCCTGCTAATGCAGACCCTGGGAAGCACAGGGGATTGGGTCTCTGCCACACATGTGGGAGACCTGGCTTCAGCCCCAGCTATTGTGAGCTTTTGGGCAATGAGCGAACAGATGGGAGCTTCCTCTGGGTGTCTCTGTTCATCTCTGCTTCACAAATAAATGAATACATTTTATAAGGGATACCTGTTATTGGCCAAGTGAAGAAAGGATTTTGAAGCCAGGAAAATGGTGTCGCTCACCAGGTCATGGAGTTGGTGGGGAAGGTAGTGACATTCAGCCAGCCAGGCCTCAAGTCCAGCACACCTGTCATCTGACTCCTGTCTCGTAACAGCTTCTGTTTCCAGCGACACGTGTCCTTACGAGACACTGCGTTTACAATATTTTTATTCAGTTGGGTATCAAGGTTGTATTAGTCTCACAAAAAAAGTTAGGTTGTTTTCATTATTTGAAACAGTGTGTGCAAGTAAGAATTATTGGCTAAATATTTTGATAGCAGGCAATATCCAAGAAAGAATAATATTAAGAAAGGAAATTAAATGTGGGCTTCTTCTGTAGCGTAAGCAGTCGTCAGTATGACAGTGAGCAGTAGCAGTAAGAAGATTCAAACCACAGGTAAGGATCCAGCAGTTCTCGTTCTGTGACATCATCAGGGAATGGGAAGTTCCGTAGGTGACAGTGAGTAAGAGGTAATGACGTTAGGCACGTTACGTTGGTATTATTATTATTATTATTAGAATCCTAATTCCAATGGAAGAAGGAGGAGTTGAGAGTGAAAGAGACAGTAGATGAGGTGTCTGATGTAAGCTGCTTCCAGACTTCCTCCTTGTAAACCGCGGAGTGTCTCCCCACTCTGGCAGCGCATGGGGAACGTCTGAGGAATGTTAGTCCACAGCCCAGCCGGACCATTGCAGAACTAACCTCTGGGCATGGAAAGCGCAGAACTCCCCAGGCGGCAAGTGGGGGTTGACATCCACTTCCGGGATCCATTGATTACACATTGCATCTGTCCCAGTGGTGCCAAGGAGGATGGGTCTGACCCAGAGACAGCCTTCGGAATAAATGACCCTGACGTTGTGTATACCTCATAGAAACTGTCCGTTGTGGGCACCTTCTCGTTTATTCTTTGCTATTCTTGATAAAACCTTCACCTAGGTTTATTCGTAGGTAAATACAACTCGCTGATTCCAGTGGATTGTGTAAATGCACAAAATCACTTCCACAGCGCTCCTTTCTGGTATCTGTGCTTCATCCCATTCTTCCTGCCTAACACTGTGCCGTGTGCATCCCAGCAGCATTTCTCCTGCCCAGTCGAGCTGTCAGTGTTGTAAAGGCTTGTGCCTTTGTATGCCTTGTCACAGGGCTGTCTCATGGCAGCAACACTGGAGATGTTGTCCCTCCTTCTGCACCGAACAGGCGTTAATCATAGATTAATCATGTCAATGTAAAATTCCTTTATCAAACATTTTTTAAATTTTTATTTGAAAAGCAGAAAGAGATAGAGATTTCCATCCTCTGATTTACTCCCCAGATGCCTGCAACAACTAGGTCTGGATCAAGCCAAAGCCTGGAACCCAGAGCTCCTTCTGGGTCTTCCACGTGGGTGGCAGGGACTCAAGTACTCAAGCCGTCATCTTCTGCCTCCCCGGGTATGCGTTAGCAGGAAGCTGGAATCAGAAGCAGTGCAGGGACTCAAATCCAGGCATTCTGATAGAGGATTTAGGCCTCCCAAGCAGTACCTTAAACTGCCTGTACCAGACACCCACCCCCATGTACCAGTCTTAGAACTGAGGATAAACACCTACCATCTGTTTGTGGATTGAGCAGAATCTCAGTATCTGTCTAACTAATGGATCATGTGATATGGATAAGTATTAAAAAAGGATCTCCTAGGCAGAGAAATGGTGTTGGGAAAGCTACTAAGACCTTCAGTCCTCAAAGAAGTTTTAGTGTCCCAGAGAGAAAATGCCTAAGTAACTGAACCTTTGCCGATTGGCAGTGTTCCTAAATTCTACGCAGTGGACCCACATAGCATGCTGCAATTTCAGTGGGGTTTAATCTAAGGATCTGAAACTGGGGTTAAGGCAGGAAACATGCATCTTAGAGATGAAACTGAATGTTGCCTTTGGAAACATTTATGTCCTGGTATGTTGTTGTCCACGCTTTCTCCAAAACTTTCTTTTTGCTTCTTATAATCTCTCAAAACTTACTTGAGAGTGTTATCAGACTGTTGCAATTGCAGACCCATTAGTCGTTAATTGTCTCTAAGCAGTCATTTGAATAAAACAAACTAGATTCAGAAAAATACATTCCCCAAAAAGACATTAATATAAAATGAGGGCCACGTTGCTAAAACACCTATAAGAAAGTAAAATTGTTCTCAGTAAAAGATGGCTTCACACCGGAGCTCACAAATCTCGTTGCATATGGCTGTAGTAACACAGAGTTTATCAGCTCTGCCTGCTGTCTTCCAACTTGCAATTTTTAAATTTTTTCAGCAATAAAATTTTCTGTGACTCAAGCAGACAGCATTTCTCCATCAAATATGTGTGTGTGTGTGCGTGTTTATTTTTGGAAAAACATCAGTTTCCCTTAAAACTGATGCAAATAGATATATAATATATAATATATTTATATAAATAAATATAATTAAGAAATAAATATAATATATAAAAATTTTTATATATTTATATAAATAAAATAGGCTGTGACTGCCAGTGCCCACCTGTGCTCACTCTGAATCCTGTTAACTTCCTCTAACTCACAACCAAAGCAATCCTTTCTGAAGTTTGTCAAGTAGATCCTTCTAATTAAATGCACAGGTACTCTTTTCTCTTCTTTTGCCTTTTTATTCCATAGTTCCTTAGCGACATCTCACATGCTGATGAACGTCCAGTGGCTGTAGGTGTGCATTCAGTATTTCTCCAGTATCCGCTGTAGGGCAGCAGTCCCGGGATCCTTCGGTGTCCTCTACATTACCGGCTGCATTGGTGGTCCTGTTTCCAATTCCTAGCGCAGTCTGTGCCCTGAGTGAGTGCTGAGCTCCAGAGGGCAGAGGTCCTGCTTTTGGAAGTCCCTGGGTCTCTAGACGGTGGTTGGTGGTTGTGCTTGTGCTCTTGACTCCTGCCGGTCCCTGTGTGCGGATGGTAATTGTCTGTTTTCAGAATGCCCTCTGTGGTTATGGTGCCCCTCCATAAATGCAAATGAGAAGTGATTCTGGAAAAGCCCCTGCATCGTAATACAGCACCTGTCTTTCTCTGTCCTCTGCTGCTACCCTGGCACACCACACAGCCCGGAATTTATGATGAATGGAAATTGGAAGTGTATTTGGCTCATGGTTCTGGAGGCTGGGAAATCTGAGAGTGAAGGACTGCATCTGGTGAGGGCCCTCTTGCTGCAATGGAACCTGTCAGAATGCAAAACAGGGTAAGCAGGAAGAGGGAGGAGGCACACTCCCCCCCATAACCACATGATCACAGGCCCACTCCAGGGACCACAGCACTGATCCATTATCCATTCGTGAGGGCTGGGCCCTCAGGGCCTGTTCACCTCTGAGAGGCTCTGCCTGTCAGTGCTGCAGTGGGATTCTCTCCAGCGCATGAACTCTGGGACACATTCAAACCACTGTGCTAATGGATCAGACAATGGGTCTTCATTTACAGATACTGAGGCATTGAAAGACCAAATGCATTTTCCTAAACTTTCTTTTTCTTTTAACATTTATTTATTTGAGAGGAAGAATTAGAGAGAGAGAGAAAGGAGAGACAAAGAGAGAGAGGTCTTCTATCCGTTGATTCACTTCCCAAATGACTTCAATGGCCAGAGCTGGGCTGATCCAAAGCCAGGAGCCAGGAATTTCTTCTGAGTCTCTCTCATGGGTGCAGGGGCCCAAGCACCCAAGCATATCCCACTGCCTTCGCAGGCCATTAGCAGAGAGCTGGATCAGCAGAGGAGCAGCTTGGACACGAACCATTGCCCATATGGGATGCCAGGGCCACATGTGGAGGCTTAACCTACTACATCACAGTGCCGGCTCCTTCCTAAACTTTCCTAGAAAATTCATGACATAAGCTTGGCTTTGTTTAGGGCCAGCAGTATTTGGAACAGACTGGGGAGTGGGACAGGTGGGTGACTGCAGGTTGGCACATAAATACCTTATTATTCTAGCACCCATTCCTCCACGTATCCCTGTAAGGGAGCATCAGTGTTGACAAGAGGGTGAACACAATTGGAGGAAGATGTCAGCAGTTCAAGGCGATGGAGTTAGGCAAGGTTCCCCCTGGGCTTCCAGAACATTCTGGAACCCCTAATGGTCTCAGGCTTTGCTCCATTGGAAGGCAGATGATTATCTGGTGGGAACCAGTCCTTTACAGAAACGAGTGAGAAACTGTTTGGGTCATTTCCTTGTTTGTTAGAATTATTCAACTTTTCTCTTATTTTGCTTCTGTTGATTAAACTTTAAGGAGTCTTCCCACAAGACTGATCTCAAAATTGATTGTTTCTTCTTAGCAGAAATTATAAGAGGGCTAGATATTAAACATCCACTGCTGGCTGATGGCCAGCAGCCCATAGATATCTATATCTATGCATCTGCATATCTGTGTGTATTGCGTGGAAAGTGTACATTGCCAGCCAGAGGGCCAGTGATCCCAGCTCAGCACTCTCTGCCCCCAGCAAAGTCCTCAGGAGGGGATCACACTAGAAGAACTATTGAATCAAGAATCCCAATTTTGTTAAAAATCTGGCTATGAGGATTTTATGACTTTCTGGTGTCTGGTACCTGTAATGCCTTAACTGTGCAGTGCCATGGGCTTCCTCTGGATCCACAAGTTGAACGTGGGTAACTGCGTCTTCTTACTCCTATCTCAGTAAATGTGTGTACACTCAGAGCTGTGCTGGAATGTGGCATTTATGATAATATCATAGCTGATGACCATAGTGTTCCTCTTCCAGACCAGGATCTTTTGAGTGGTCAAGGGAGTGATGTTAGAACACACACACACAGACAACATACATCTGGACTGTCCCAAGCACATCAGGATGTACAGTCTATCCCCCATATTGGACTTGTGTTTTCAGATTGAGTTGGTCTCAGTTTCTTCCCATCTTTCCTTAAATGGCACAACTAAATGTGAACACCAACCTAACAGGCCAATGAGGAGATGCTGTTCAGGTTGTTAAAATGAACAGAACATTTGTTGATGAGAAACATCTCAAAGGCAAGGAGGAGGGTGCCCAGGGCTTAGAGAGTCAGGTAAATGAGGGAGGCACCCATGACCTGGGGACTGTGAGGAGGGACGCAGGCTGGAATATGCAGGAGCAGAATGGCTCTTGGGGAGCAGACAAGCCCTATGCTGAAGACAGAAATTTATTTATTTTCTAATGAGTGGGTACCAAAAAGAAGAGGAAATTAAAATAAATAGCCAAGTAGATGCAATTAGTTTAAATTAAAGAGATGTACAATTGCAAGTACGGATGCATAGGAGGGTTTTAAAACCCTATCACCAACCATTATGACTAAAACTATGGAGAGGTTGGTAGGTGCAACAAAATGTGTTGTACCTAATAAAACCACAGCTGTGTGGACTGTACAATTCAAAGGTGCTGCCACTTGCGTAGATGAAGAGGTGCCCCTTCGGCCTGGGCAATGTGGAGATGCTCAGGAATAAGCTAAAAAACACCATGGAGCAAAGGAAGAAGGAGGTGGGGAATCTGAGCAACAAAAGACAAAGAGTTCCCAAATGAAGTCTATGCGGAGGAGAGCAGCCACACACGTCAGGCAGCTCACCCAGGACAGCCCAAACACTGGTGTCACTGAGGAGTCACTTCCTTTGGGAGCTGGGCCACCTTTCCTTCACAACCCTGTCCCTGCCTGCTGAAGTATCTGTAGCCACTGAGCACCCCTGGATAAGGACCCCCACCCTCCCAACTCCCACCCCAGGCCTTGCTTCTGCCCAGTACTCCAGCAAGAGTCCCAAATACAAAAATGCAGTGCTTCAAAAATTCCAATCAGTTTGCAATTCCCATTTCCCTCTGTAACATCTTCCGCTTAGTGTACATCTATCACGTATCCTCTGTGGTCTGGAAAATCTGGAAATACCAAAACCATCAAAGAAGAGGCCTTTTCATGAATAATTTATTACAGTTCTTCTGCTTTGAAAGTCTCTTGGCTTCTATTAGCATAATCAGGGGCTAGTTCACATTCCCCAGGGAGGCGCTACTGGAATTTTTTCCTCACGCATCAGATGTAAGACATATCCATTTGGGAAAAACCGAGACATTTCTAAAAGGCATACATATAGATAGAGTTGATTTTATCAAACTAAATCTGATGAAGTAAGAAGGACACAGTTGACTGTAATTTATATATCACCATTTTAAGCTCATAAAATTTGAAAAACAAAAAAGGATTGAGGGAGACGTATTTTGATTTCCCTGTGATGGTAAAAGAACAAATTAAACAACAGTGTGTGAAGGTAGAGGAAGACTTTCTCTGGTGTTACATCAATTTCCTGTAGTTTGGATATAAGGCTGGTTGTTATCTGTTCCCCTAGAGGCCCAGGTGTTAAAGATTTGGTCCTCAAAGTCTTATGTTCATGGTCCTGTGAGGATAGAAACTTGGTCTAATTACAGCATTTGGAGGTGAGGCTTTTAGGAGTTGATTGCATTGATCAGGATGATAAAGTTCTGTGGCTTCATAGGGGACCACATGGAGGCCGAGAGACGTGCATTCTGTCTTCCCCCCTTTCTCAGGGTTCTGCCAGCAAAGACAGCATCGCCACGGCCAAACAGTGAGTCGGCCCCATTTGGCCTGTGAACCTCCAGAACCAGGAGCAAATACAAACAAAGCAAGTATAAACCTAGCTTCTCTCGGGTATTTCACTGGAGCAACCAAAAGTTGACTAATACACATTTTAGCCAGATATTTGTGACATCAAATCATATACATTGTTGGGGATATAGAGTTAATCTTTCAATAAGAACTATCCCTACACCTATGGTAAAAAAATTACCTAAGGACAATAGTACAGAGCAGTGACTCAAAAAGAAAAATATAATTTATAAAGGGGGGATAAAAGAAATAAGGCTAAATGTGCTGTTATATCTTAACCTTCACAAATGCCAGTGTGGGAAACTGATACCCGAGCCCCACTTAGACAAAGGTGACCAACTAGCCTGGGTGACCTCAGACCATCTATTGGTGTTACTTTCCTTGGTTACAAAATACATGAGAGGCCTAAATCTCCCATGCAGCTCTACCAGCAAGGCCCCAGGGAGCTGCACACCCACTTCACCTCTCAGACTCCGGAGTACAAAGCATCAGGCACTGCTTGGCCGAATGTGCAGCTTTTATGCGCTAGGCTGTTTCTGTCCCAAATCCTTCCAGTTTCCCAGCCCTGTGCAACAGAATATAAAACTCAAGAACAAAGACGCTTGGCCAGGGTTCATGATTTTACCTATCACAGGACAGGCATTCCACAAATATTTGCTGGGTTGATCAGCTGTTGGTTTTGAAAATCTTCCTTTTCTGAATGATCCACTGCCCAGCACCAACTTTTTAGCATCTTAATTTTCCCCTAAAAAGCCAATTTCTAAAGCTCTAAATGGGGAATGAAAAACCTAAAGGTGCGGGCTTAAGGTTCCTAAGTCAAGTGTCTTCAAGCACAGTCAACCCGAGGTTCCTTATCCCTTTATTCACATGCAAAATGCCTCTCAGACTCTTGAAGTAGTCAGTGGAGGGGGAGGATGTTGGCCAGGTTCTCTGCCATCTCTCCCAGTAGACAGCCAGCAGACTTTGCAATTCTGTGCTCACTCCTTAACCCACCCAGCCGTGTCCAGCCTCTCCCTGAGGAGGGAACCATGAGACCAAACAAACAAAGCAGCTATATAAAAGGTTTAGAGACCAGCACTGTGTACGGTGTCTCCCCCAGGAACGCGGCTGGAGCCTCATCCCTACTTACTGTAAATATCTGGGTGCTAAGATGGTGCACATGCGAAGCAGAATAGCAGTGGGGCGCTGCTCCTCTGTAAGGCTACCGATTATTCTGTCCATGCAGGAGCAATCCCATGTAGGAATTTTCTTTCTGAATGATGGACTTTAGGAAGGTGGTACCCTAATCTGTAGACAACAAGACCTGAGCTTCCCACTCAGCCACCTAGACTTTGTTGTGTTTTTTTTTTTTTACTTATTCACATGCCACTTTCTAGAAAAGCGTTAGCATAATGTGAGCATATGCCGGCACACATGGTTTTATGACAGAGGAGCCGTGATGTGGTCCTTTGGCTCGATCCTCTCTCACTGGTGACAGTGAGGTCTCCTTAGCCCTGTGCTCCCCAACGCAGAATGGATGAGAAACGTCCCTGTTGTTGAGCAGGGCTTGGTAAATATTTGTTGATTGAATGAAATTGCTGAATAAAGAGAATTATAGTCTCTCAAGGGCTTGGGGGGGGAATTCTGCGGTAATCCTCACAACACACTTAGCATGGTGCCTGGCAGCTGGCAAACGTGTTGCAGTTGTTGTTATTCTCCATATTAATAATATCCCACGAGGAACGTTCCTTATGAACTTTTTATGAACTTATCAACTTATTTAAGAACCAAATTTGGAGGCTGCTGGTTTTACCTCCAAGAAGGTTCTGTTCTGACACTTATGCTTCCTTCCGTTTTGCATGTTCTCGGCTCCTGACTTTGTAAACCCCAAATGAGCACAAACCCCTCATCCTGTGCTCTCCAAGGCAGTAGCTTTGTCATTGTTCTTTAAGTTAGCATTGCAGTGAATCAAAATCCAATACAATAAAAACCCAGTTCCTCAGCTGTGATTTGACAGCCACAGGTACCCAGGAGCTCCTCTGTGGACGGAGCGGATTTGGAGTTCTCCATCGAGCAGGGCGAGTCTTAACCCAGAGCCCCACCATGAGGGTCGGAGTTGGCAGTCCAAGAGCTGGACGATTAGTTTCCTTGGAGGTGAAACTTCCCCCTCTGCAGACATTCACTTCGGCCTTTGCAGCTGCCTGGCTGTTTCTTTCAACTAAGTAGCAAAGAAGAGTCCTCGTCACTGTTATATTCAAGGAATATATTTTGGAAGATCTCTTATTGGTTAGAACTTTAACATTCTTTTTTGTTCATTTTGCTCCTTGCTTATTAAACATGATGGGACAGAAACTGCAGGCTGCGCAACTTTCCTATTGCTTGGAGGGAACTGAAACGTCACAGTCCCAGCGAGTAACTGTTCTAAGTCTTCTTATCCCAAAGCCTCAGGCTCTTCCTCTGCGACTTCCTGACACAGGAGACCCTCAGAGCAGCACTCACAGAGGCTGGGGAGCAGGGCCTGGGCGTCAGGCACGTTTGCCTCTCTCCGTTTCTCAGCCAGGGCTCCTGGGAAGGGAGGTGGGTCTGTCCAGCACTGAGGTTATCACCACAGCCGTGCTTTGGGGATAATTAACATATCCCAGCAGAAGGTGCCTGAAAAAGATGAGGGAAGAAGTGTGATCTCAAGTGAGACTGAAAGTAGGAACAGGTGCAAGGGGTCCAGCGACTCAGCCCGCCACTCACAGCGATGGCTTAGCTGGATGCCTTCAGATAAGCTGGAGGAGAGGCAGAGGGAAGCCTCCATGGCTCTGGGATTCTGAGACTGGGGGGCTGGGGAAAGGCTTGGAATACAGCGGGCTCGGAGGGAGAGCAGAGAGTTTGGCTAGGGCCTACCTGGGAGGCTTAAATTATGCAATCCTTTTAAACTTCTCTGAGTATAAATTATTAACCCTTATTAACCTCATCTTTGGGTTTCCTTATCTGGGTAAATCCAATTTAAATGTAGTAGCGCCCTGTCCCGAAGACGTCTCTTCTCCGAGGATCGCCTGTCGAGAGCAGCACTCCTCAGTAGATGAAAGATGAAAGCACATTCCAGCAAGGAAAAGAGCTGACAAGATAGCGGACCCGTTCTGGCAGCAAACTTAACATTCAGCCGCAACCTGTGGAAGCCGTCAAATAATACGGTGCCTCATCAGAGACAATAAAGAGGAGGAGGAAGAGGAGCAGGAGTGGAGGAGGAGGAGGAAGGGGAGGAGGGGCAGAGGCAGCAGGGGGGAGATGGGGAGAGGGAGGAAGAGAGTCACCGTGGTGGGCCAGATTCCAGGCTGCACATCCCAGGCCCCAGCAACGGGGAAGGCCGACTCCCTCTGGACCATGGCTCCTGTTTTAAGTTGGAAGCCTCAGCACACATTTTTCTCTTGTGTGCTTTAGGTTTTCGTATTTGAAAGAAGGCTTAGGTATGTTCACAAAGCTGCTTAATAAATGTAGCATAAATGCAAAGCGTGGCGGGCTGTTTGCAAGGGAACAAGAAACTTGGGTTGGTGTTAAAAAAAAAAAACCTCCCTGTGGTGGTGTCTGTCTGTTTTCCCAAGGGTCCAAGACAGTGGCCCTTTGTGGTAGGTGAGAGTTGGGACTCATCTCCAAACTCAACAAAGAAGAGCTGGGGCTGGACCATCAAGCAGCCGTGGGGCAGGGGTCGGTGGATGGAAAATTCCATCCCAAACCAGCACTCATTCTTCAGGCTCAGGTTAGGGGGGCAGACCAAGGGGACGGTGGAGTAGGAGGGATCTGATCAGATACCAGGGTTGTGGCATCACTAAGCCAGCTTGGCAGGATCCTCGCTGAAGGCGGGCAAAGTCAAGGGCTGGTTGGGAAGATGACCCAGAGGTGCGGCTGTCGGTGTGGGATCCCACAGGATGCCGTTGCTGGTGAACCTCTTGGCCCTGTAGTTGTGAATCTGTGCTGAGCTTCTTGGTGACCTCCTTTGTTCCTGGGTTTTGCTCAGGGAGCTAAGGCTCTACACCTGTGTTCCACTTGATCTTCCGGACACACTGTTACCGGCCCTTGGCCGTGGAGAGCAGGCTGCTCCCTGGATGGTGCCTGCGCCTGATGGCTGTGATCCTGTGCTAGCGTGCAGGTCCCCTGGATCCATCCTCCTATTAACTGAGAGGCCCCAGGTGCCGTCTGCGGCCCCGCCCCTGCAATTATGCTGTGTGCACTTCCATTTGACTGCTGCCTGCGTGGCCCGGGGCCTCCTTCTGTGATGAATTCACTGTGGAGTCAGAGGCGGCCAGCCTTGGTGGGGGTGTCTGCGTGGGGTGGGCTCGAGCTTCGCGGTCCCTCCACAGAACAGAGAGATCCTTTCCACGCCGGGAGCCACAGCCGTAGGCGAGCGACACCCAGCAGACGAAGGGTGAGCCTGCGGATTCCCGGATGCTGCTTTTGTAGAAATGTCACCAGATAAACCTGATGAAAACAAAATTGAATCTGTCAGATTTTGATGCCAGGCTTTGAAATATTGCTAAAGCTTCCTTAAAACTGTCACTGCTAATACAATTCTATAATAGGACACATTGTGTGTGTGTGTGCGCGCGCATGCTGCTCCGTGCCTTGTCACTCTTTCAATGAGCTTGCTGTACTCCTGAGAAGTTGGGACCCGAGGCAGATGACTTGGGGGCGCGTCCTCCATCCCCATCTGGTGCCCAGCATCCGCCTGGGGCCCGAGGGGGCTTGACCGTATTCAAGCTGATTTCTGAAACCGGAGGACCGTCTCTGCTGAGTCAAGAGGGACAGGACAGTGGAAGGCCTCTCCCGGGGACCCTGTGCTCGCCCGCAGATCTGGGCTGTGAGGGGAAGGGTGCTCCCCTGTGACCTTGGCAGAAGGGGAAGGGGCCCGCGACTGTGCCGCTCTCCAGACCTGCCCCCGCACTTCTCAGGGGCTGTGAGAGGCCCCATCTGGTTTCCAAGGATGTGGTTATCCACTGCAGGCTGCCCACAGGACCTTGGACATGCCCCTTCCAGTTGGCTCTGCCTCCCTCCACCACCACCAGGTTGTGTGCCTGTAGCTGATGCTGCCTGACTTTAGCCTGCAGCATCGCGACCCTCGGTCTCCTTGCCGGGACGCCCTGGCTTACCCTCTGCCCACAGGGAAGCCCTTTCGTGCCATCACTGCCCAATCAAGTCTCTTTCACCCCCGGAGACGTGATTCTGTCCCCCTAGGTCCCTTCAGCTGGGTGAAACGGCTCTTGGTTTGCAAATCTGCCTTTCCCCAGGACTTCCACTCCCGTCTCAGTCTTTCTCTTGTGCGGCCTCATTTTCACTCTTCTGTTTCTGAAGAGAAGCCTGCTGTAGCCCCATGAGGTTCAAATCCGTCAGCTCCCAGCATGACAGAGGCAGTGTTGTCCTCTTGGGGCCCCTTCCAGCGCCTGGTGGAGTTTCCTGAGCCCTTAGGCATTGCTCCTGCATATTTCTCTTTCTCTCTCTCTCTCTCTCTCTCTCTCTCTCTCTCTCTGCCTGTCAAATATATGTCTTAGAAAGAGAGAGAGAGAGAGATCTTGCATCCACTGGTTCACTCCCCAGATGCCCACGCTGGCCAAGTCAGGAGCCAAAACTCCACCTGGATCCTCTAGGGGGTGGTAGGGAATCAGGCACTAGCCTCATCATCTGCTACCTTCCCAGGCGCATTAGCAAGGAGCTGGATTGGAAGTGGGGCAGCTGGGACTCAAACCAGCACTGCCATACGGGCTACAGGTACCCCAAGTGATGGCTTAACCCGCTGCACCGCAACATGTGCACACTGCCCCTGCCCCACCCCCTGTAGCCTCCTGTCCTGTAACTCATCCTTGAAATCATCAAGGTCAGGCACAAGGGTAGGAGTGGAGGGTGCTCAGGGTAAAAGCCGGGTGCTGTGTCTGTGCAGGGCTGGGTGCTCCCCAGCAATGCACTGGTTTTCTGTCCGTCCTGAGCCTGTGGCACTGGGGCAGCCAGGGCAGAGGGGCGGGAGCAGTCTCTGCAGGGAGAGAGGGAAGAGCACAGGTGGAAGCCCGCGGGTGGGCAGGACCAAGTGGCGTGACCTTCCTGAGAGCTGGGCTGACACACGGCTCAGGTCGCATCACTTCCTCTGTATTATCTCAGCTACGCCCAGGACAGTCCTGCACTCATTCTTCAGGCTCGGGAGCTTGGCCAGACCTAACACAAAGCAGCGGAGCCCAGGCTGAGGGGAGTGAGGGGGGGTACAGGAGGCAGGGCCCTGGGCAGAGCAGCGCAGTCCAGGTAGCAGAGGGGCAGAGCTTCCCTTCCACCTGCCTTCAGCCTCGGGAGAATTCCTGTCGTGCTTCTGACCCATCTCAACAAAAACACAGAAGGACCCATGATGTTTGTGTCCTAAGTAAGATCAGCTGCACTCCCAGCCCTGGGAATGCCAGCAAAGCTTTCAGGACTGCTTATCTCCAAGTACTTCCCTGCAGTACAAATGAGAGAACTCATCGGAACACAGTTCTTCCTCCCCCGATGCTGTTTCCCAAATGCACAGATGAAGCTCACCTTACTTTTAGGAAGAATTTTGCAAAACCTGTGCTTGCTACCGATCTCGTGTTACCCCCAGTCTAGCACTCAAGAACACTCTGCTCTTCCCTGGTATTTAACAGTTTGGATTTGATTTTTTTTTTCTCTTGGTATTTTTTTTTTTTTTAAACCAGGCACCCAGGAAATTAAGTTTATCAATTAGAATCCCAGAGCAGCCCAGTGTCGAGGCTGTGAATCAGGTTCACGGGACGAAAGACTTAATTACAGGAGCCAAACTCTGATTTAAATTGTAAATGCTCCAATGATGCCTAATTTCAGTCTCCCTTCCAGTGTGCTGAATTTTAAAGCACACGCATCCAACACTCGCAGGCCGCAGCCCCATCTAGGGGTAGGACTGAGTGGTTTTTCTTCCATTTTTTTTGTTTGTGTGTGTATGATTTTTTTTAATTTCCCCTTTAGTGTTTATTCACACCAGCCAGCTGGATGAGAGGAAGGGAAAAATTCCCATTTTTGCAGCAGAGAGAATTTCCCAGTGGCACCTCTGGAGAGCTGCAGGCTGCTTTAAGAACAGGAGGAATTCGGTGTTGATGGGGGAGGAGCCAGCCTTGGGGCACTCTTGCCCTTGGTGCCCAGGCACAGCATGGTTCCCCCTCCTCCCCTAATCCCAGGCCCATACCAGGAGGTGGAGCCCAGCAGGGTAGCTCTATACTGAGAGCTGCCTGGGTTGACAGGAGTGTGTGGGGTGAGATGAGGGATGTGGAGACTACACCCCTGTGAGGGCGCCCACTTGCACCAAGATGCTGCCCTGACTTGGCAGCTGCTGTCCCCAGTGCTTACTTTAAGTCCAGGAACCTCCCAGTGCTCTGCTGGAGGCTCCTGGCCAGGGCACAGGAGGTGCTTCAGGTCTGGGAAGAGGGCCAGAAATTTGAGTTTCTTACCCTTGGTTTTTGTTCATGGAGGAATCCCAGAGAGGTCCTGACCCATATAATCATCCCTGGCTTACCTTGAGAAGAATCAACAATTTGGAATGAGAAGGTTTAAAAAGCATTCTATTTATTAACGAGGACCCCGTTTTATTTCTGTCCGAGTTCACTGAACTCTCGTTCACGCTTTGCTTAGTATGAGGAGATAGAATTGAAAATTGACTGCATGTAGGAAGCCAGATTTAATCCAGGCCAGGCAAGCTGACAATAGTAACTGAATTATGCATGGCGATTTCCCCTCACCCGGAGCACGTGGTCAGGGTCGGCGGGGATGCCCTGTGACCATGCCCATCACCAGCCTGCACAGGCTGGCACGCGGTGGGGCCCCGGGGCCCTGTGTGGAAATTTAGAAAGGAAGAGAAGCTACTCCCTGCCAGTGCACACAATGCCGGGACTGGGGGAGTGACGGCAGGCTTCAGCATCACCGAGGCTCCTTGTAAAGGGGCACTCAGCTTCAAGTCTCTTGCAGCCGGAAAATGCAAACCACGGCTGTACCAACCCTCTTGTAAGACAAAAAGCCGTCACCTGTGTGGCAAATTCCGAGAAGAGCTATGTCCTGGCACGTAATCAAAATGCACACCAAAAAATACGTGGGTGTCAGACAGCTGAGCACGCATGTCCGTGGGCAGCTTAAAATCCACAAATCCACGCGTACTGCCAGCCTCGCTCCCCTTCAGTGAGGTGCAGTGAACACAACACACTCACATACACTCACACACAGACACACACACACTCTCACACACACACACTCTCACACTCACACACAGACACACACACACTCTCACACACACTCAGACACACATGCACTCACACACTCACACACACTCATACACACAGACATACACATTCTCACGCTCACACACACAGACACACTCATACACTCTCACACACTCATACACACATACACTCACACACATTCACACACACTCTCACACATTCACACACACTCTCACACTCACACACAGACACACTCACACACTCACACACACATATACACTCACACACAGACACACACACATACACTCTCACACACTCTCACACATTCACACACACTCTCACACTCACACACAGACACACTCACATACACCCCCCACACTCACACACACAGACACACTCACACACTCATACACACAGACACACACACATACACTCACACACAGGCACACATTCACACACTCACACACTGACAGACACTCACACTCACACACTCACTCACTGACACACACTCACATTCACAGACACACACACTCATACACACATACACACACTCACAGACACACACACTCACACACAGACACACACACTCATACACACACGTACACACTCACACATACACACATACACTCACACACAGACACACTCACACACACTCATACACACATACACACACAGACACACACACTCACACACTCACACACTCACACACACCGGTCAGCGAGTCGGCAGAGCTCCAGACTCGGAAAGGCAGAGGTCACCCACGCTCGGAAAGAACCCAGTGCAGAAGGCTTTTCTGTGCTCAGCGTAGAAGCCTGCTCACCCAGCCGGCGCCAGCGGATTTGAGACAGGCACGTGCTCCATGTCTGCAGAGCCCCTCCCTGCCCTCTCCCCGGTGTCCAACCTGCGCCGCCACCCCACGTGCGTCAGTCCACTGTGTGCACAAGGCCAGCTGCAGGCGCGCAGTGTGGAAAAAGCGCCAGTGTGCTGGGCCTTACATCACTGTCGGATTAGTCTAAGCGAAATAGAGCAGATTGTTTATTTGGTTTAGCTCTGCTTCAGGCTGTAACATCAGACGTAACTCCAGAGTGACAAATTCCAACGGCAATGTCACAGATTAAACAAGGGTAAGGCGGAGCCGGATGAACACAATTCCCTAGGGGATGTGGGGCGGGGCAGGGGTCCTCTCGGATGCTGTCTGCCCGGTTGTCGCCGTCCCAGGCAGCCCCGTCCTCTCCTGTCGTGCTCGGTTCCCTTTGGCACACCTTGATTGGTGATGTTGTGGGTTCCTGTGGGTTAGAGAAGCCAGGTCTTTCATTTCTTTGAAAAAAAACATTGCAATTAAAGATGATTCCTCTTTTTCCTTGGAGCATATTTAACTCCTTGCATATTTCATATTTTAAAGAATTTGCTGAGTCTTGTTCAATATCATGAAATTCCTGGAGGAAGAGAGTCTGTGCAAGTCAGGGGGTGACAAACTGACCCAGGAGTGACGTGGCCACGGGGTGCAAGTGACACCCAGTCAGCGATCGTGGGCCCAGCCCCTGCCCGCTATGGGGGAGTGCTCCCCTGGCTGGGTGCTCACGTGCTTATTGGCTGCATATTGAATTGTCGGGTAACTGTGCCAGGAGCTACATTCCGCAGCTGCCCTACAAATCCCAGGGCAGTTCAAGGCTTAGCAGGAGTCTGCTTGGAAATCTAGCACTTCCCAGGATGGTGGCCCTGGCTGGGGAGGGACCAGTTCCATCCTAGCCACCTCTTACAGAGAGCTGGCGGGCTGGGCTGTGGGGGCGTTGGCTTCCCCTACATTTTCAAACTGTACTGTGCGTGGGAAGCCACATCCTCAGTTCCCACAGGAGACTCCATCCACCTGCACGCTGCAGGCAGTCTGTAACAGGATGCAGGTCTAGCAGGTGGACAACCCAAAAACGTACACCCGGCTTGTTCCTAAGAAGAGCGCGCTTGTAGGAATAGGTCCCCCAGGTAGAAGAATCGCCACCACATGTCCTATCTCGTTGAAGTTATCATTCAAGCTGAGCTTCAGTTTATTGCGTTTTCCCAGACAAATTGTGGATAAGAATTGTTAAATAAATAACAACAATGCCTGATCGCCACAGGCTGTTTTGAGACTGCAGATGTGGGCTGTGCGCTCCCTCTTTTTCCTGTGAGTTAGGTGCGCTCTGGGGTGCAGCCCCGGGCACCTCACCCGTGCATTTCCAACCTTCCTGTGAGCAGGAAAGGCCTCTGTCCTGCTGCTCTGGGCGGTGTTACTTGGCCGTGCACATCGGCCGCTAGCGAAGCGTTCTGATTTTGACAGACACTTTGCTTTTAAACAGCACAACTCTGTGCTCCTAGTTCTGTGCCTGAATATGCATGAGTGATACGGAAAAGAGTCCCCCCCACCAGGCCATTTCCTGGGTCCAGCCTGAGCAGGTGGAGAAGCTGAGAGGTGACCGCCCCGCACCATGTGCTTGGACCCTGATGCACAGGGGCAGCTCTAAATGCGACACCCAGCTCTCCTGGGTTGGGGCATTTTTTGACCACGGTGGTGCTATCCTCATTGTCTTGTATCATCCAGGGTAGCACAGTTTCTAACCAACTGCTGTCCCAAGGCTTCAGAACCAGTGAGGGGTCATGACTCCTTTAAGTTGCTATGTGTCTTTCTGAAATAAAGAATTCTATGTAAACTTTACTTAGGAGACTAAAGTTCTCCCCAGTGGTCCAGGAAATCAGAACCGAGCCATCTCCCTCCTCCTAATACCCCCGCTCTCCCACTGTGGCAGGTGCCAGCCCCTGGGCACAGCGGGGTTAGAGCTGCAGAATCACCGCCTTTCTCCACAGTCCCGTCAACCACCCCTCCCACCCTCCGGGAAGTCAGAGGGTCTCTAAGAGGACCCTGAGAAGGCCCTGGGAGTCCTGGCAGTGTCAGCACCAAGGAAGGCCCAGGAAACGTGGAGCGTGAGGACCCCGAGAGGGCACTCAGGCAGCCTGGAGCAGCCCTGGAGCAGAGCGCTGGACGCCGGAGTCCAAACCTGTCCTTGAGCCTTTCTGTAGGCTAGGGCTTAGCACCCCGTGATATAGGCGGCCCGACCAATCTCAGCCTAGCCTCCTTCTCTTTCTTCAATGAGCCTTCAGAAGACACTAAGCAGGAGGATTAGGAGCCAGTATAGCCACCTCAGTGCCTGTTGGCCACACGGGCTGGGTATGCGGTGCTCTGCCTGGGGTTGGGGACAGCACAGGCCAGAGACTCCCAGAATCAGGGGCCCTGAGCAGATGCCTGCAGTGCCACCTCCTCCTGCAGAACCAGCAGTGGGGCCTTGCAGGCTTCCCTGGCTTTGCGGGCAGCCCCTATGCCAAAGCGTGCGCCAAAGCTGGCCGGGAGCCCCTGTGGGGGGGAGGCAGGGGCTCTCCCCTGTTGTCCCTGGGCTCTTGGTGCCATGCCTCACTGGCAGTCAGCGCTCTCACCGTTGCCTGCAATGGGCTAGTTCTCTGCGTGCCGTGCCCTGGAGCAAGCGTTTCCCTCCAGCTGTCCACGTGCAAAGTGGAATTGAACCCACAACCTCAGGACAGTGGTGCCTCGTGCCCTTTGGGGGTGGGCAAGGGGCAGAGAGAAAGGGTGGGGTTTTCCCCTGCTCACTCATCACCACCCACCCGCAAGACACTGGGTGGTGTCAGGAGGCATTTTTACTGTAACCGGGGGTGCTGCTGGCATGCAGAGGGTAGAGACGGGGACATCGCCAGCCACATTGTCCATCCTGGGACAGCCTCACCGCAGAGCATGGCCAGGCCAGGCTTCTAGGGATGCTGGGGCAGAGACCCCTGCTCTAGGCTAACCCGCATGACCATGTCACATCAAGCAGGTAGGGGGACCAGGGATACCTTGGGAGCAGCCTGTGCTGCTCAGGGACCCTCAGACGTCAGCCTGCTGGTGTCAGAAGCAGCCCTGTGTTGTCAGGCTGCCTTCCAGGAAAGCACTGAGATTCTGGAAATGTGTGTCTCTGTGGCTTCCCACAAAGCTGTTTCAGGTTTGAATCTGAGCATCCTTAATCTGAAGATCCAAATTGTGGAATCTGAAACCTGTTGCGGCTGATGGGGCTCAAAAGTCTATGTACACATCGCGAAGTCCAGAAAGCTCCGAAATCGCGATCAATCCTGACCCCAAGCTTTGTGGGTAAGGGGTACTCAGCATTAAGTGTCCCTAATAAATGTTTGCGTTTTTCGCGAACTTGCTCTTGGGCAAAAGTGGCCGCTGGTTGAAAAGTGCCAGGAGCAAAACAGTGTGGCGTAAATGATGCGGACAGAGGAAGTGTGCAGATCCAGGGACCTGGCAGGTTCCTGGGTGCTAGCCCGCTGGTAACCAGTGTGTCCAGTTGGTCAAGGAAATCCCATGCTGGAAAGACGTCCAAGTGGGGGTAAATGCAAAGCTGATGGAATCCCAGGGTATGGGGACGTTCTGAGGGGTCCCAGGGATCCTCCCTGGCGGGACCCCTAGTCACCCTCTCCCCGCCCTCCCCTCTGCCTCTCGGTCTCCCTGCCTTCCTCTGCTCTGCTTCCTGCCGCCTGCCCTCCCCCCGCCCTCCCACGTTTCTGAAGGGAGTGCCAGCCCAGCTGACAATGGCCTGCACAGAAGGCTGCACCTTGGTTTAGATTTCACGCCACGCACAGACGCAGCGGGTCCACAAAGTCTAGGGGTGGAAAAGAACCTTTCTGTTTCTCCTCCCCAGAGTCCCTGCTCCGTCCCCAAGCCCTGGAGTTCACTGTTGATTACTTTGAGAACTTCCTTGAAACACGCGGCTGATGTTGTGAACGCCAGGGACCGGAACAGAGCCTGGGACTCCTTCACTGTCAGCCCATGTGTCGGGGTGGCTCTGGGAACAGAACACAGGACACTGACGTCTCTTCCCCTCTGTCACTTCATGTTGACTTTGAGCTGGAGACGAGGAGGAAGCGGCTGGCCTGTCACACGTACCTGAAACACATCTGGACGCATAACAGCTTCACATCCAATAAACACCGCTCAGGGATGGAGGCCAGGGCTTAAGACAAAGCCGTTTATTTTTATTTCAGTGTGTTCTGTCTGCCTAATGTTGCGGCTGGGAACTCCGCATCAGCTGTGTTTCTGCAGTCGGTTGATCCTCTTGGTTAAACCATGGTTTCCAACGAGGCCACCCAGGTGATTCCCGCTGCTGGTGGCCAGTTAGCTCGCCTTGCTTCGGCCTCGCAGGATTGTACTACAGAGCTCGATTGCACTGCTGACAGAATTATTGCTGGATAAAAGCGAATGCACCAAACCCGGAGACTGGCCAACCCCGTGTGTTGCTGTTAGTCTTTTGCACCGTGGTCAGGGAGCAGAGTCCCAGGACAGGGAGACTTTGGCCACCTCTGTGTCTGGAATTTTCCAAGCTGCTTTTCTTCGTTGCCCTTAATGTGATGGGCACCACTGGGAGGAGACTGCCCAGAGCAGCCAGAGTCCCATGCTAAGGAGCATGTATTTGGTCTGCAGGCAGCAGGGGGGCCATTTAGAATTGGTGTTTAAGATTCCACGTTCATTGCAGCATCATTCACAATAAGCAAGACAGAGGATCAGCCCTGGTGTCCCATGATGGACGAGAAAATGTGATTTAGATTAAAGTGTGTGTGTGTGTGTGTGGTAGAATATATGTGTGTATGTATACAATGAAATACTATTCAGCCCAAAAAAGAAGGGAATCCAGACATTAGCAACCTGCAGGATCTTATATTAAGTGAAATAAGCCAAGAAAGATAAATCTCACATGGTCTCACTTATCTATGGAATCTAGAAACACCAAACTCAGAAACAGAGGAAAGTGTGGGTTGCCAGGAGCTGGGGCCAGAGGGTACAGCCTTTCAGGTGGGCAGAAGGGACAGGTTCCAGGGACCTACAAACACCACGGTGACCACAGGTAACAAAGTATATGCACCTACAATTGCTAAGAGTAGATTTTAAGTCTTCTGACCATTAAAAAATCATAAATGTGTGAGGTAATGCATACGAATTTGCCCGATTTAGCCTATCAACAGTGTATACATACATCAAAACATGCTGTACACTATATATACAAGTTTTATCTGTCAATCTAGATTTTTAAGAGAAAATAAATATAAAAAGAAAATGTTTTGCCTCGGTTAGTGGGGTCCTGGTGAAGATTTCCCATAAGCGTAAGCGGTGCAGTGGCACATGTCGTGGAGCCCGGGTGGGGACTGGAGGCCTGGCACAGATCCCAGCTGTCAAGCACGGGCGTGGTTCTGGACAAGCTGGCTTACCTGGCTGAGCCTCACTGCCCTCACCCTGGAAAGCAGGGTGATAACTGCTGCTCGGGGTGAAGAAGGGAGCTCAATGGTGGCACCAGAGTCGCAGCCTAACCACAGCAGGGCACCCCATGTCCTCCCACTCCTGACCCAGCCCGGAACACGAACAGCAGCTGAGCTCTGCCCCCGTGCAGCAGCTGGCCTCCTGGTCTCTGGCCCCTGTGTTTCTTTGGCTAACAGCACACAGGTAATCGTCATGGGGGTCCCCAGTACAGAAGCCCAGACTGTCAGACAGCTTTGCAGGCCTCAGTGCAAGCTGTGGGGTGGGTGGGCTGCAGCTTCCTCACTTCCTTAACTGCCCCACGCTGACTGCAGGAGTCCACCCCTCTGTCCACTCTCTCTAAGTGAGGCTCTGCCAGGGTCTGTGTCTGATAATGGCTTCCTGGGTCGGGACCCTCCCAGTAGGGACAGTGGCCCAGCCAAAGAAACCTCAGGAAATGATTTTCAGTATATCATCAGAAGGCAGAGAGAGCAGAGAGCCAGGCGATGAGGGAAAACTGCCCCAAGCCTAGATTTGTAGAAATGTCCCCCAGGGTAAAAAGAAGATGGTCACAAAAGCCCAGGCCACCCATGCAGCTGCCTGTGCAGGGAGCTCGCACAGTTCTGTTGGTGGTGAGTGTACACTTGCAGAGAGTGTGCCTTGCCAGGACTCCTGCATCCGGTCGCTCTGAATAAAGGAGGCCACAAATGCTTTCATACTTCTGTAAGGTTCTTCATTTCCTAAAAGTTCCAGACAAAAAAAAAAAAGAGAAATGATTCGGCTAAGTCATTCTCACTAAAGCTGTGTTGGGGGTCCTTTGAGTAAGTTTTCTTTGGGGAGAGGAGCCGTGTCTGATGTTTCTCTTCCCGCCCTTGATGTTTTCAGTTTAATCAGAAGTGGTGTGACAAATACAGTTTGCTTAAAAGGCAATCATTCTCTTCAGATTCCTGCTCCTAAAATGTCCAGAAGAGGCGGTTCCCTAGTTCCCAAAGGTTGCAGGCTGCCCCCTGGTGATCACGCACAGTTTCCAATGGAGGAGCAGAAGAGCAGCGATCTAGGAAAGGAAGAGAAAGTTAATGAACTTGGTCGTGATCAGTGAAGCCGGTAAATAAACAGTAAATAAGCTTGATAGAAGCAGAATTCTGTGGTCCTTTGGTTTCCTGATTTGAACAAATGGGCTGCAGTCTAAAATGGCAAATCAATTTAGGGGAATACAAGATAGAGCCCTAATTTCCAGTCCAAATTGATTAGATTTTTTTAAAAGAATTCAATAACACAGCCCCATAGACCTGTGTATCCTCTGAATATGCACCTGCTGTGATCATTTGCTCAGATTCTAAATAAAAAAAAGCATCTTTCTCCTGTCTCCTGGTGATTGCATTGCAACCAAACTCCACTGGAAATCCCCAGTTCTGGGGGTCTGAGAGGAGCGCGCATTTGGAAAGCACATTGTCTGCGTGGTCCTTAGGTTAACTGCATGGCCTCTGTACACATCCTGGCTGTAACGTAGTGGGCGTGGGGGGAAAGGTGGAGCTGTGAAAGACCCCCTTGTTTCAGAAAGGAAGCAGGTGTGTGGAATATGGTTGGCCATGGGATCCATGGAGTTAGGCAGGCAGAGATGTGGCTCTTCTTATGCACCTGGCACCCACAATTCCAGCTCTGCCCGTCACAAACAGCAGGCACGAGGTGCACACCTGGATGCTGCAATACCATTTCGCTGAGTTACGTTCCCATCCCCCGTGCAGATCGGAATGGCACACTCTGAGATCAGTGCTTCTGGGAGAGCGGGCAGCCTTCGGCTTCCTGTTTGGAGACAACTGTTGCAAGCACATAGTCTCGCGTGGCTCTCTTCCTTCTGGCTCCCTGTGTCCATCACCGCCTGCCTCCGTGTTTCATTGGTGCTGTCAGAGCAGCTACCAAGCAAACATATTTAATGTCTTTGGGAAAGGGAGTTATGGGTTCAGGCTTCTGCCAGATTCAATCTTTGTTTTGGCGAGAGTCGAAATGTGCCTGGTGGCCATCTGTCTAGAATTGACTGGGTGGAACAAGGAGGCTTGCCCTGAGTCTGAGATGATGTGGTTGTCCCATTTCATGGGAGAAGAATGGCCATGAACAAATACACACTCGGGGTACACAAATGGAATTGTTAGGAACCTGTACTTCTGCGTCTGTACAGTAACGGGTTTTCTGCAAGGGTGAACAGAGAGGCTCCCTTTTGGCTGTATTTTGTTCTTAGTACACCTAAGTCTGTGTGCAAGCGGATGCAGTGTTGTGGATTTGGCACTTCTTACCCCCAACGGCACCTTATACCACTGGAGTCCACTTTTACAGTTTCGATCTCCAAACTAATGATTGTTAGTGCAATTCTATTTCACTTTTGAAAATGTATGTTAAATATGATCATTTCTACTTTCCATTTATTTATTTATTTATTTATTTATTATTCTTTGTGAGGACTTTCAGAGCATACCACACGGTCATTCCCCGGTGCCTTATTACACGATATGGGAAACGGTGGTAACACTGATAGCTGTGCTACTGAGTGCTGCCCCCTGCTAGACGGCCGGATGCGTACATCGGAGGCAGTAGGTCTGTGTGCTGTCAGGGGCTGAGGCTGACGGTGTCTGGGGGGTGGGGGTGGGGGTAGGAGGCCAGCGAAAACCAAAGGGGAATGAGGGTAAGGACGGATGCTTGCTGACTGCATGTGCGCAGGCCGGCTGCAGCTCCAGGCCTCACGAGGAACCCGTGCTGCGCTCCTAGTGCTATGTTTATCTGGAACAAAGAACTCTCAGGAAAAACTTTCAAGGAAAAAAACCCACAGCTCGGATCATCCCTTGGAAGGCAGAGGGAAGGAGGAGCTTCCCTCCCAGCTCCCTCCTGTCTCCCATGACCATAGGTGTGCCGAGCTGGGAGCTGATGCCTCTGCCTACCCAGGTAGCATTGCCTCACTGCTCTACCGCTGCCCCAGATGCAAAACCCCACGCCCAGGAGGCTCCACCTCTCACTTGGCCTCGGAAGTCGAGGGGAGGCCCTGGGCCACTGTATCTAGCCGAGGGCCAGGTACACCTGTCACTTTCCCTTGGATTAGAGTGAAGTTTGAGAGGTTGATAATGACAGCCCTGGCAAGAGTGGCCACAGCAGCAGTCAGTCCAGAGGCTATTTGGAAATATGAGGGGGGCAGAGGGGCCGGAGAAGGGACTGACGCAGAGACTGGTTCAGAGATTTTGGGGTCTGAGGCTACATTTGTGGGGGCTTCTTTGAGTAAAGGATCCAAAGCTACCATGTCATTGATCATGAGGAAATAAATCACAGATTCAGAATTTTAAAAGGCCAAGAAATGCATGACGATCACACTTGCAGAAAAGTAGTGTAGCACGTAGATTTAGTTTCCGCCTGACAGTCTGCAATAATGGTCCTTTTCTTACATTCTTTGGTGGTGGACTGTTTGATGAACTCATCATGTGCCAGAGGTTTTTACAGCTTTGCTTCCTGTAGAAAGAAGAGAAAAATCATTGAGTCTTCTTCGCACAGGTGATTAAAGTTTTAAGATTAATGTTTTAAGTTATTGAAGGTTTTGAAAAGTAACTTTCGGTCTCACAGCTTTATTGGGAATATGATGAAAAGAGTTCAGCTTCTTTTCAGGTTTGAGGACTCCTGGAGTAACTTGCCCTTCTTTGTGGTCTGCAAGATTTCAGAGCAGGTCGAGGGTTCCTGTATGCTGACTACTTTCAAATACTCAGTGAACTGACAAAACTAACTGATGGATTTTTGTCTTTGGTGTCTCTCCTATTGGCGTATCATGAGATCGACGCCACCGTTGTCCACATCTGTGTATCAGGTCAAAGCAGCAAAACACTCACATCTGTTTCCGGGGTGGCCTTGTGATTATTCCTTTCAATTAGAGAGTGAGTAATTGCTGCTCATTGCTACGTAGAGTTTCCTATCGATGAATAAATGTAGGAATTTGGTCACCAGAGCAGAGTACTTGCTTCTGCAGTATTTGATTAGGGTGCAGCAATTTGCCTGTGATTTAGTCTAGAGTCAGATTTTGATGGGTTGACATGCAGTCACACAAAACGAGATGTGACCCAAAGACCCTAGGAAGCACACCACTGCATACCCAGCTCCCTGGAATACGTGACCTAACTTCATGGTGTGCTAACTTGGAAAGACCATGTTGATGGTCCTTACTTTAACATTTTCTAAAGTTTTTATTTATTTATTTGAGAGGCAGAGAGAGAGGAAGAGTGAGTATGCTCATCTCCTGGTTCACCTCCGAATGTTCCCAATGGCTGGGACTGGACCCGGGCGGAAACCAGGAGCCCAGAACTCAATCTGGGTCTCCCACGGGGATGACAGAGACCTAAGTACTTGGGCCATCGCCTGCTGCCCCCCATGTTCTTCATCAGCAGGAACTAGGAGCCAGAACTGGGCAGTCAAGCCAAGCACTTCAATGTAAGATGCCAGAGACGCAGCCACCAAATTGCGAGGTGAAAGTTTATGAACTTCTAAAACTCTGGAGGACGATATGCTACCTGTTTTTCAGAAAGGCTTTGCTGGTTTATACCTCCCCCAGCAATGCACAAATGAATTCCTCTGACCAGAACTCACCCCCGCCACCACAGATTTTCTTGTTCTGAGAAAGATAGGCAAAAGTGCTATTTATTGCTAAATATGCCCAAGTTGCTACTATTAATGAGGTTGAACAATTAAAAGTGTTTACTAAGATAAATCTAGTTATGGCATTGAACTGTTTTCCTGAGGCTATTAATAGCATTACTTACAGAGTTGTAAGAGCTCTTTATATATCAAGTATACTAACTTTTACCAATATCACTCATTGATAATATTGTCTCAGATTTTAATTAGCCCAACTGCCTTTGTGATTTTGTTGATGTGAAGAATCTGTTATAATTTTTGATAGATCATTTTCATATTTGAAACGTCTTCTGAGCATACACTATGTATCTGTTACTGTGCTTGCTGGCTTGACTTCAGTGGTAATTAAAGTAAATACCTCGATCTTTTATTGGAGAATAATTTTAAAGCATTGTGTACCTTCATCTCAGAAAGATACTTCTGGGTGTATAGCACAAGCATTTTAATAGCCCTATTGCACCAGCCTCACCGGAGTAATTTTTGTTGTCAGCTGTGTATGTATTTTTATAAAATCTGTTTAATTTGAGAGTCCTGTTATTGGCAGTGCCTACTAGGATACAGGAAGCATTGGCTTTGGACCTGAGCATCTGTCTCTGGGTCGTTCTTCCTTCCGCGCACTATTAGTTTAAAGGTCATCCTACCCTCTCCTTGTGCTTTGTCCCCCTGATGCTGATGGTGCAAGTGGACAGCCAGGGACTCTACGAGAAACGAAGGCTCCATTTGTAACCCTGTTCACCTGACGCCTAGATTTGGGCTGTGATATGTGAATGAAACATACATTTTCAGGCCATAGCAGCAGTAATCAGTGGGCTTTGAAGGGTTTGTAAATACAGGTGCTACTATTGAATGTCTCCAGGCCTGGCCAAAGCTTGAGACAAATGGGGCCCTTTTAACCTGTGAGCCAACTTCCACCAACTCCTGTTCCTACTTGAATCATGGCAGGGCCTTGCCTGCCGCATGTCACCCAGCGTTCTAAGCCTTCTCCAGTTTTTTGCAGCTCCATGGGGGTAGAGAAACAACGATGCCAAATTCCAACCCCGTGCTGCCGCCCTTGCGTCCTTGTGTTGCTTGAGGGAAGCGTCATGCCCTGGCTGCTGTCCACTGCCTTCTGAGATGATGGTTTCCTTCCCTACAAGCTAACTTTCGTGCATATTCAGTTCTGCTTCAAAGTGAATAGCATGTCCGGTATTTCCCATTGTGGTTTTAACTTCTGTCAGTAAGACTCCAAATGGTATTGTGTCTGCCTGTAGTCTCTTGAGAACCTTCTCTCACGAGACTTCTTGTCCTCCATATATAAAGAGCTCTTAGAAATTAAACAACAGTCCCCATGCTGCATCTCCATACCCCTGCTGTGTGGTGAATCAGACCCAGTCTCTCAGGAGACATGGAAACAGCACAGCCACCCCCCTGCACCAGCTGATTAGCTTTGACCACACTCAATGATCTTCTAACGCTGCAGGCAACCTTCATAATAAAAACGTGTTCCCATGTGCTGATTCGAGCTGAACCACCAGTGGTGCCAGAGCTGGGCTCCCTCTCCACAAGGCAGTCACAGGAATTATTGGTTACTGCATCAACATTCACCATCATTGCTCTTCAGGGGTCTGCCTGGGGTGGCAGTGGGGACCCCGAGACCCTGTCTGTGTTTTCTGAAAGCTTGACAGCTCCAGCTATTTCTGAGGAATTAAAGATGAGACCCCATACACTGTAGATGTGGTGTTAGCACTTATGACCATGTATGGATTTTATTCTAAATTCTGTGTTTCTGCTGTAACTTAGCCTATGTAAACCATGGATCTATGAGATTTTTACATACCCCCAAGAGTATTGATAGAATGAGGAGTTTTGGATTTTACTAACAAGTTAATTTTATTAAAACAGAGGAGGAGGGAGCAATATAGCATTGCAATGTTTTGTTTTGCCAGAGAAGGAAATTTACATACACAATAACAAAATTATCTACTCTCCACATCATTTAATAAAATGAAGACATCTTAACACCAAAAGAAGGGAACATATGGACTCAGAGGACTTTGTGTGAATTGAAAGAGTTGTATTTGTCACAGTCCCTGTTCCCCTGTGCACCAGTCATGGGGGCAGGGGTTGTCCAGCCTTCCACCAGAGGGGCCACTTCGCACCTCGGTGATGAGACTGACCATCTGTCACCAGTTAGCACCTCGTAAAATGGAAACAAATGGCTACCCGGGGTTTATCAGAGGTCTCTGAATACACGGGGCACATTGCCTTTTCTCCCTCCTCTGGGCTTCCTTCAAGTGACGCTGGTGGGGGCAGCAGGAGCTTTGAACGGAATTCCAGATCAATTCTCTTTCAATGCACTGGAAACACATTTCAAAGATGGAATTGATCAAATCCTCTGACCCACCCTCCTGGGCAAATCAAAGCACACATTACAATAACAAAACAGCACAAACACGTGTGTGTGTGCGCGCGCACATGTATGTATCTGTAAGAATAGTTAGAGGCCAAAGCCAAGACCTTATTTCTTTAGTTCTCTTTTGCAGGAGGGAATGGAACTAACCCATATGCCCCATTTGGGTAGACCGGAATCAAGGCAGAAGCCAGATTATCACAGCCCCGCTCTCTTTGTGCAAACCCTGTTGCCGTTTGGGGTGTCTGAAACAGAGCCTGCTCTCAGATGAAGCATCACCCCAGTCCTTTTATCTCCTGCTCAGCAACACTGAGGTTAGGAAAGTGACCACATGTGAGCAAATTCTCACTGGCGCCTCCTTCAGATGAGATTGTGAGCAGGTGGCCATGTATGGAAAATCTTTTTTCTTCTTCAGAAACATCCTTCCCTTAATGCTTTTTTTCTATTCAGTCAGTTTTTCATTGAAGTATAATTGACATCTGGCAAAAGACGTGTACTGACAGTGTGCAGTTAGATCAGTCGTAACCCATGTACACACCTGTGAGACCACCATCAGAGAGACAGGGAATTTCGCCCCACCCAAAAGTCTCCTCTGATTTCTTGATTTCTTTGTTCTCTCCCTCCCCTTCTCATCCCCTGGGAACCACCGATCTGCTCCTTGTAGACTAGTTTTCATTATTTTTAGAAGTTTTTACATGAATCACGCAGCACGCACATCTCTGTTCTTCTGTCATGCAGCACAGTTACTTTCCATCCACCCATGCTCCCGCGTGCCTCAGCGGCTCACACGTTTTGCTTGCTGAGCCGTGTTCCAGAGTGGCTATGCCCAAGTCTGTTTATCAGTTTATCTGCTGAGGAGCTACAGGTTCTTCCAGTTGGGGTTATTCAAAATAAAACTGCTATGGACGTCCATGCACAAAGGCCCATGTGGCCATAGGCTTCCCTTCCCGTTGCTTAGAAATTCAGCGGCGTGCCTGTATCTTAGGTCAGCTATGTGCTTGTCTTTTTAAGGATTTGCTAATGCTTTCTCTCAAGTGGTTGGGCAGTTTTGTGCTCACAGTGGGATGGGATACTCGCAGGGAATTCCCATTCTGATGTCTCTGTGTGTGTGACTTCCCTCTCTTTATTCAGTTCTATAAACTTCAGCTACCCCATTCACACACACACAACACACACACACACACACACTGATTCGTCCTCTCCAGGTCACCATTTGTCTTGTGTCTGGTGTGCTGAGCTTCACCGGGCCTCTCCCTCTGTGAACCAGGGTCTGGAAACTCTCATCAGGCAGGAAGCAGAGCTGGTCAGAGGACTCAGCGTGTGTCTTCCCTGCCTTCATTGCCAGCCGTCCCCTGCCTTGCAAACCACTGTTTCATACACAGGGATTCCTTGGCTGTGATATCCCGTAGACCCATCATAAGGTGAAAATATTGTCAGTCACCAGTGCCCGTAATGCAGGGGCACCGACCTCGCACACATCCTGGCTGAGCGGCACACCACCCTGTGTACTACAGCGCTTGTTTTTGTTGTGACCAATGGCTCACTGGGAGCTACAGCGGCTGCTACTGCCCAGAACCCCAGCGAGAATGGGGCCAAGGATCACCATCTAAGGAAAGACCAAAACTCAGAATCCCAAGTATAGCTTCTACTGAGTGTGTGTTGCTTCTGCACTGTTGCAGAGTTAAAGTGTCACACTGGGCTGCTGTATACTGGGGACCGTCTGTTATGTGGCTGGGTTACTGGGTTACTCCGGCAGGAGGACAAACCCAGGGCCCCTTACTTCATCTTGTCCAGAAGTGAAAGGCAGCTTTGAAACTTCACTAAGTAATTAACTCCATATTAGGAGCTGATAAGTTAACCACCAGGAAAAAAAGTCACCTGTTGAGTAACCGCTGCTGGGTCCATAACAGAAGGGTAGCTTTTCTATAGGAGGCCAACTGAAGAGTTGTAGGTCAACGTACAGTTCTCGGAATTCAAAGTGTCATAACTGCGGCTTGCAGACCAGAGGATCTCAGAGATCTTCCTTTCCCTCAAATAAGAGTTAGGAGAGGAGGACACTTACCTACCGGAGCTGTCCACTGTTTATCCCATCACCCACCTTCCCTGGGGGCTGGGGCACTGTCTCCCTGGGTGGGTGAGGTGCCTAAGACCAAAGTCTGGTTGAAAGAGAGCAGCATGCCCAGTCACACACCTGGGATACCGAACCCAGATGAAGAAAAGCTCTTACCCTTTGTACCACATTCCCTCCTCTAATCAAATACAGAATTGTCTACAGGTGAATTAAAATACAGTATTAATAACTTTATAAGTTCAGTAAGTGTCTCCTACATTGTTCTGTCTCTAAGTTTTATAGTGTTAGCTCTTCCATTTCCTTATGGAAAACAGTATGGAGTTTAGAGTTTGCTCAGGAGAAAAAAATAAAAATGGAACTACCATGTGACCCAGCAATCTCATTACTGGGGATATGTCCAAAGATGAAATCAGTCATAAAGAGACAGCTGCCCCTGTTCTGCATCTCCATTTTTCCCCTTCTGAAGCTCCAGGCTCCACCAGCTGTTCCCCCAGTGACATTGCCTAGACTTCCTCCACATTGTCTGAACCTTGCCATTAGGCGCCTTTCCTACCTTCCCTTCACACTGATCAAGTGAATACGTGATTATTATTTCTTCCTTACTGTGCTTTATCTTTTTTTGTTTGGTTCTAATTAAAGTAAAAGTTTCTAAATTTACATTTTTATAGGGTATTGTAAATAAAAACAAATTAAAAAAACAAACAAACAAAAAAAAGAGACACTTCCTCTCCATTGTGTGTTGCAGCACTATTCACAACAGCCAAGGAATAGAAACAGCCTAAGTGTCCATCCACTGCTGAGTGGATAAAGAAACTGTAGCACAGATACACACCATGGAATATTACCCAGCCATTAGAAGGGCGGAGTCTTGTCATTCACAATAGCATCAGTGGAACTGGAGATCATCGCATTAACAAAAATAAGCCAGGCCCAGAAAGACAAGCACCACCTGCTGGCATGGAAGGGGAGGGTAGCACAGTGATTGCCAGAGGCTGGGAGAGGGGAGGGGAAGCAGGGAGGAGATAGAAGCCCTGGGTTGTATCCATGGTAGGGTGACTATGGGTAATGATAAGCTAATGTATTTTTTAAAGAGGCTAGAAGAAAGTTTTCAATGTTTTTGCTATAAAGAAATGATAAATGTTTGAGAAGGTATATTTACTTTGATTTGCACACTGTGTAATATACACATGTATTGCAACATCACAGAGGACCCCATAGATACGTACAATTTTATGTGCCAGTTAAGAATAAAAATGGGCCAGTGCTGTGGCTTAACAGGCTAATCCTCCGCCTTGCGGCACCGGCACACCGGGTTCTAGTCCCGGTTGGGGCGCCGGATTCTATCCCGGTTGCCCCTCTTCCAGGCCGGCTCTCTGCTATGGCCCGGGAGTGCAGTGGAGGATGGCCCAAGTCCTTGGGCCCTGCACCCCATGGGAGACCAGGAGAAGCACCTGGCTCCTGGCTTCGGATCAGCGAGATGCGCCGGCTGCAGCGGCCATTGGAGAGTGAACCAACGGCAAAAAGGAAGACCTTTCTCTCTGTCTCTCTCTCTCTCTCACTATCTACTCTGCCTGTCAAAAAATAAAATAAAATCTTAAAAAAAAAGAATAAAAATGATTTTCAAAGCCCACATTTACATACCTAGATACAGAAGTCAGTCAAGGAAGTGAGGCATCTGCTCTTGGTCCTGGGAGTCTCTGGTCTGCCGCACCCTCCCTCACGTCTGACACAGCTACTGAATAAGCCCGCCTCCAGACGCCCGCCGGTCCCATGTTCTGTTAAGGGTTTGTTCTAAACTTCAGTCACTTCTGATATTGGAAATACTGCTGCTCTGCACACTCATGTCAAGAGCGCTGCGTGAACCTGTGTTTCCATTGCCTTGGGAGTGCAACTGCTGGGCCGTGCAGACTACGGCACAGACTCAGCTTTTTGAAGAAAGTGCCAAACTGTTCTGAAAAGTAGCTGTGCCATTCAGATTTCCACAGTAATACCTGAGGGCTTTAGTGTCTTCATATCCTTGATAAAACTTGGTATGTTGGTCTTTGTGATTTCACAAGTTTGGGTAGGTGAGCGGTGATATCGTACGTTGTTTAAATTTTACATTTTGCTAATCTGTAGAATTGTTCAACAACTTTTCAGAGGCATATTTGACATTTGGGTACTTTCTTTACTATACTAAAATAACATCCAAAGCATCACAAGTACTTTTTTCAATATATATTTATTTATTTGAAAGGCAGAGTTACAGAGAAGCTGAGGCAGAGAGGCGGGGTCTTCCATCCTCTGGTTCATTCTCCAAATGGCTACAATGGCTTGAGCTGGGCCAATCCCAAGACTGGAGCCTGGAGCTTCTTTCAGGTCTCCCATGCAGGTACAGGGGCCCAAGGGGCCATCTTGTACTGCTTTCCCAGACCATAGCAGAGAGCTGGGTTGGAAGTGGAGCAGCCAAGACTCGAACCGGCATCCATATGGGATGCTGGCACTACACCACAGCGCCAGCCCCACAAGTACTTTTAATTCTTCAAGTTCATTGGACATGATCTCCACAGTGAAGCTGACAATGGAGTAAGCTAAGCTTGCTAGTTTTATATTTGTCCTCTGATCATGACTCCTTTATAAAGACCTTCCCCCCACCAAAGTAAATAACATGATTTGAAAATTGGATAATATACTTTAATGCTTATTTGTTTTTTAAAGATTTGTTTATTTGGGAGAGAGAGTTACAGACAGGGAGAAACAGAGATCTCTTCTGTTTGCTGGTTCACTCCCATTGGGCCACAATGGCCAGATCTGCGCCAATCCAAAGTCAGGAGCCAGGAGCTTCTTTAGGGTCTCCCACACGGGTGCAGGGGCCAAGGACTTGAGCCATGTTCCACTGCCTTCCCAGGCCATAGCAGAGAGCTGGATTGAAAGAGGAGCAGCCAGGACTTGAACCAGAACCCATATGGGATGCCAGTGCCACAGATAGAGGCCTAGCCCACTACTCCACTATGCCAGCCCTTTTGAATGGCTCTTGTACTCACCTATTTTAAGATAATTTTATAATGTAGTTTAATCTCTTTTTATAGTTTCATTCAGAAGTAATTTTCAATCTACAGAAAAGATGCAAAAATAAGAACACTCTTATACTGTTTATCCTAGTTCACCTGTTTGCATTTCCCTGTTTTCTTTCTCCTTCTCTCTTTTTCTCTCAGCATAGACACACACACACACACACACACATATACACATGCACTATAGTATTTATTATAATATTCTGAATTATCAGTATTTAAGAAGAAACTCTATACATAATGGTCCTTTACTGATAAATATTTTATGGTTCAGTTAAGTAACTTACATGCTTTTATGTTAATAAATTATTTATTTAAGTAAATTTAACATTGATGAATGCTTTTATCTAAATAGTTTTGTCAGTTGACCTAGTGATGTTCTTTATGAAATAAATTATTTTATGTATTTGAAAGGCAAAGTGACAGAGAGGCAGGGAGTGACAGAGAGAGAGAGGGAGAGTGAGAGGGAAAGAGAGAGAGACAGAGAGTGCTTATATCCATTGGTTTACTCCCCAAATGACTGTAACATTCAAGAATGGACAAGACAAAAACCGGGAGCCAGGAATGCCATTCAGGTTTCTCACACGAGTGTCAGGGACCAGATACTTGAGCCATCGCCTGCTGTCTCCCAGGCGCATTAGTAGGAAGCTGGATCACAACTAGAGGTAGGATTCAGTCCCAGCCACTCTAGTATGGGACGCTGGCTTCCTGAGTAGCAGTTTAACCAGCTGTGCCACAAAACCTACCCCGTCAATTATATTTTAAGCTTAAAGTCTAAATATTTTTAAAATAATATTATGTGTTATGTAAATATTTTTTTAAAAATAGAGCCCTATGAAGAAAATGTCAATTATTTTCCCTTCCCAATCACTTGCCCTGTTTTTCCAGAGCTGTACAATGATAAAAGTTAGGTGTGCTTTCTCCTGTACCCTAGAAATAAATCCATTATATTCATTGTCCTGGGAAATCAACGATCACACAATATGAGAAATCTGACAGAAAAAGTCAATGGGCAACTAGTTTTACCTGTACTCTCGGGGCCTGGTTGGTCTTGCACGTGACACTGACATAAGATGGGTGGACAGGAGAAGAGTACACAGGGGAGCAACACAGGAGTCCCATAAGGAAAGGGAGGCAATACCGACATGGCTTGGTATCAGGTTGGCCAAAGACAGGCAGTTGTGGAACAGTAACTGAACTCTCTGTGGAGACTGAAGGAAGGTAAGAATTATCCCAGCGAGGTCTGTTTCTGCCTGATTCTTGCTGCCTGCACTCCCTATCTCCTGCTACAGGGGTGGGGTGGGGGAGCTCCTCTCCCATGGGAGTTGTCAGTCTCCTCTTCTCAGGAAGGAAAGGAGAGATGGGAACGCCTGTCTTGCATCCGCTGTTTTCCAAGTGCCTTTAGCACAAAGTAACCCTGACGCAAAGTGGCATATCATGGGATGGCATATTCGGGGCGGGGGCTGGGAATGTGTTCCAAACCCTTCAAAGCCATGGGGCTCAGCCCATTGCCAGAGGGATGAGGACCTACACACAGCTTCAGGTGGGAGGAAGGGCGGAACCACCTGGTACAAGGCATGGGTGCAGGGAGGGTTAGAATGCAAACCCACTTCCGCAGGCGATGCATGCTGTGGAGACACAGAAGATAACAGGATGGAGCAGTGGGGGGCGACCGTGGTTCGGGGCCAGGGCTCATTGCAAGGAGGCATGTGAAGGAAATTTCAGGAAATCAGAGAGTGGCTCCCTGGGGAAGAGCCTGGGCTGCATGTGGGCGGGGCCTGTTTCAGGAACAGCCCAAGAGCTGGCTGGGGCTGCAACACAGTGACTGGGAGAGGAGGAGGAGACAAGAGCCAAGGGCAGGGGGCGGGGCAAGACCCCAGCAAGCACTGGCAAGCAGCCAGTGGAGAGCTCTGCCTTTGATGTTAGAGGCATGGCTGGTGGTGGGCGTTGGCCTAGTGGTTCAGACTCCGGTTTAAACAACCACGTCTCACATAAGAGCACTTCACTTCTGCTTCTGGTCCCAGCTCCTGACTCTGTCTTTCTGCTAACGCGTGTCCTGGGAGGCGACGTTAATGCTCCGTGCACAGGGTCCGTGACACTGGCATGGGAGACTTGATTGAGTTTCTGCTCCTGGCTTTGGCCTGGCCCAGCTCCAGTGGTTGGGGACAACTGAGGAATGAACCAGAGAATGAGAGCTCTGTCTGTGTCTCCCTGACTCATAGAAAGGAGAGCGAGCCAGAGAGAGCGAGAGAGAGAGCCAGCTTAGATAGCCTGATTCCCATCTGAATAGCCACGAGTCCTCTTCCGCCAAGCCTCCCCACGATGGAGGTTAGGATAGGAAGACCCATCCCTTTGTCCTCTCCAACCCTCTCCATCTTTGCCACTCATGGTACCACTGATTCTTTGTGCACACATCATCATTTTTTTGAATCTGAAAGTCCAAATTGGGTAAGAGCCTTCTCTGTCTTGGCCGTCGGTCAATCCTCAGCACCAGCGTTCATTCCCTGAAGGGGTGGAAACCGGCAGTGCCTGCTTGTTTGCAAGCACATTGCTGGGGGAGGCGAGCATGGAAGGAGCCCTTCAGAGCAGCCTGGCGTTCCCAAGGCCTGGTGTAACTGATTCGAAGCCTGCATGGTGCAGCAGGCCTTCCCGGGGGCCAGCACTCGAAGAGAGAGCCCATCTCGTCGTCACCTGGCGGGGAGACAGCTCAGAGCACAGTACAAGGTGGAAGTGGAAAACAGGCTGCACTATGGCTCAGTGGCCAATGTTGGATTATTTTAATAACTGCAAGTGACAGAAAGTCACGGACTCCGACCGAGATGTTGCCCAGGGAGCCTGCTGCCCAGCAGGGGTGTTTGAAACACGCAGCAGCAATCACCGGGAAAAAGTACAAGGGCTCCAAGTTCAGAGCTCCCCACTCGAACCAGCTGCACGGTAAGGCCACCGTGCCAGCATTCCTGGGGGTCTGCCCTGGACACCCCTGCCCCCGAACTCTTAAAAAGGTTTTGTTTTACTGACTTGAAAGGTAGAATGACAGAGAGAGGGAGAGACAGAGAAAGGGATCTTTTATCCACTGGTTTACACCCCAGTTGGCTGCAATGGCCGGAGCTGGGCCAAGCCAAAGGCTGGAGCTTGGAACTCCTCCTTGGTGTCCCACCGTCTGCTGCTTTCCCAGGCACATTAGCAGGGAGCTGGTTTGGAAGCGGGGCAGCCGGGACGCGAAGAGGTACTCATAGTGAATGCCAACATCACAGGTGGTGGCGTAACCCATTGCACCACACCAGCCCCTCGCCACCCCTACTTTATGCAGAGTCCCCACCCAGGCTCTAGTGACTGTCTTAGCCCACGGCTCCCAGTCGGTTTCCAGCGCCCATCCTCCTGAGTCTAAGAGCCGTGACCTGAACTGCTTTCTGCAGGTGTTCACTTGGGCATCTGAAACTGAGCAAGTCCGGACCCCAGACCCATTTCCCAGTCCCGCCCCTCTGCCACATGGTCTCCTGTGTCAGCAGACGTCTCCAGCATCCTCAGTAGACCGAGGCAACATCACACAGGATTGAGGAGAGCCAGGGTTCTGGTGCCCACTTTGTCATCTCTGGCTATGAGGCCACAGGTGTTGGCCGGCTCCTGGAGCCAGGATCCCTTTCCTGTCCTGTGGGGTTGGATATTTCCTTGTGGGTGTTGTTGTGAGAGAGGAGGAGAGTCCCGCCTCCATTTATTGCACATGGGTGCAAGCTCCTCCCAGGCACCTGAGGCTGCGGGACTGCAGAGGAAGCCGGGGGATGGGCCCGCCCTGCCAAGGCTGAGCTCGTGCAGTGGGTTAAATAGCAGCCCCGGGGCCCTGGGCAGGAAAGCTGGCTCCTCAGCATCACTCAATAAATGTTTAGAGGGAGAAGCCAGAGCGAGGCTTGCTCCTCGCTCGGCCTCAGGTTAATGAATCTCTCCATCTTGTCAGTTTCACTTCCCCTACTTTTCCCAATCTCCTGCATCAATACCCTGGTGGAAGATGTCAAGTGCCGTCCCCTCATGGCCTCGCTGGGCTCAGTGGACCACCTCTGCCCACGCTGGGCTGAGGGTGAGCACAGGGACCACACACTCCACAGCCTGTTCTGTGCCAGTGCAGTGCCCAGCACTGGGCACTTGGCAGGGTGCGGAGAGGAACCACGGGCTATAGGTTCACGCTGTATTCATGCACTGGCAAATCGCCAGCCCATAATCACTTATTCAGGCCCTCAGTAAAGATCTTGAATCAAATACATTTACACAACACCACAAAGTCTCCCTTTGCACTGAAAGTGACTTGGAAAGTGTGGCGTTTACAACGGTGATCCCAGGGACATGGGGGCATGGCCTTGAGACTTCCTACAAGTGGAAAAACCTACACACATTAGTGGAAAGGGGAGAGAGCTGTCGTCCCCAACACATGGACACCTGGCCACGCCTCTCCCTCCCCACCACAGGGTCCCAAGCCACCATCTTTTCTGGCCAGGATGATGCTAAAAACGACCAGTATTCTCCCTTTCTTTCCTGCTGCCCATAGTCTGTTACTCAAGGTAATGTTGTGCCCGAATTGACATTATGCTGCACCCTTGATTAAAATGTCTTCTGCACGGGGCACCGTCTGATGGCTGAATTCCCTGGCCTCCGAGGCTGCACGCGGGCCTCCTGTCTCCTTAGACCTTGTCTGCTCCACTGCCCCTTTCAGCCCTGCGTCCTCACGGTGCTGCCTCTTTCATTTCTCAAAAACTCTGAGTGTTCCTGCCCCCTGGACCTTTCGGGAGCTATCACTCCCCTCAGGGCACTCCCACTGGACTCCCTTGGCATTGATGGCACACGGCCCCTCGCAGGCCCTCCCTGGCTGCCTGGCATTGCAGCTCCCACACACTGGCATGTTACTCTCTTTGCTTCTCTCTTGTCCCTTTCCGTTTGCTGAGTTGTACTTGGTTGCTTCGTATTTGTGCATTCCAGTTTCCGGGGCAATGACACCCAGGGCCTAAGGCAATGCCTGCAACCTAGTAGGTGCTCACTAAGGTTCTGTTCAATACAAGGAATCAGTATGTTCCTTCTCCAATTGGCTGCCTTCAAAGCTTTTGCAACTTTCCTTGTTTTTATTTTTTTTAAATAGTTTATTTTAAAGGCAGAAACACAAAGACAAAGATAGAGATACAGAGAGATCCTCCATCCCCTGATTCACTCCTGAAATGCCTCTGAGAGCCAGGGCTGGGTCAGGCTGAAGCCAGGAGTCGGACACTCAATGCAGGTCTCCCATGTGGGTGACAGGGGACTAAGTACGTGAGGCATCGCCTGCTGTCTGCCAGGAAGCCGGAATCAGAAGCAGAGCCAGGACTTAAACCCAGCCACTCTGATATGGGCTATGGGCGTCCCAAGCAGCATCTTAGCCACTGAGCCAAACACCCCCTGCCCCTTTCCCTCCAACGACAGCCCCTGACATTCTCCCGACTGGAATCAGCTCTCTGGACAGCACCAGATGACCTTAAACAAAAGAAGTAGCTGGAGGGGGGGGGGGAATGTGTTTGCAGCCTAGAAAAGTGGACTTAAAGGCTCAGCCAATACCAGAGAGCCACTGCAGGCCCCTGGGCTCCGCCAGAATTGCTGTTGGCCTTCCCTCTTGCCCTGCCCACTCACAGTCCTGCTGCATTCAGTCTGCCATCGGGGGGCGAATCACCTAGAACATGAGCGTTTCCTCAACTCCAGCCCTTGCATTTCAGTGGCCACCACTGGTGGACAGGAATAAAAGCCTCCATTGGTGGACAGGACCCCAGAGTGGGCAGCATGGTCTTCGGGGCCATCCAGGCCCCGTCACAGCTACTTGCTCCACTACCATGGTGCAAAAGCAGCTGCAGACAGTGCCTGTGTCTTAGTGAAGTTTGATTTGTGAGCTCGGGCTGTGCTCAGTTTCCTCTGGACCGGAGGGAAGGACTAAGCAGATGAGTGAGCACTGTGGCGAGTGTGATGAGAGAGGCAAGGCCAGGGTGTGGGGGGAGGGGGCACAGAGCACGGCAGAGGGAAGCCACGTGGCCCTGTCTGCTTGTGCTGTTCTCCCAAGAAGGTGAGCCTGGCCTCAGCCAGCTGACTTTGTCACCAAAAAAAGGAGAGAAAGTTGCATCATGATAACAGCTGGGGCCCGGCATTGTGGTGTAGCAGGTAAAGCTGCTGCCTGGAGGCCGGAATCCCATATAGGCCTGGGTTCGTGCCCTAGGGGCTCCATTTCTGATCCAGCTCCCTGCTAATGGCCTGGGAAAGCCGTGGAAGGTGGCCCAAGTGCTTGTGCCTCTGTACCACGTGGGAGACACGGAAGAAGCTCCTGACTCCTGGGTTTGGACAGCCCGGCTCTGGCTGTCGCAGCCATTTGGGGAGTGAATCAGCGATGGAAGATCTCTGCCTGTCTGTCTCTCTCTCTCTGTAACTTTGCCTTTCAAATAAACAACGACAGAACTCAGTCAGCTTCCAGCTGTTGAAAGTGACAAATGAAACACATCGAGGATAAGCTGCTTTTTTTTTAAACACCAGGATAGCTCTCTGGCTTTCCTTGGAAGTTCAAGATCAGCCCCTCCCCCCAACAAGTCCTCCCAAGAGTGACATCTCCAGAGAGCCCCAGCTTTCCCTTGTGAGCAACACAGACGTGAGTTTAAGCAATCAGAGCATCCTAACCATGAGCCATCTTTGGCTCGGGATTTCAGGAGAGGTTTCAGTTCTGCAGGTCAGTCTGCATATCGGGCGGTCTCTAGAGACCATGATTTCTCACCCCCTCTGATCCTCAGTGTTCAGAAACGGGGTCCTGGGGCCAGCTCAAGGGCTGCCAGCTCACACCACTCTCCTCGGGGGTCGTTCCAGCCTCCCGTTGCCGCTGGTGTGGGGGCAGGTGGCAAGGTCTTGGGTCTCATCATGAAACCATTTGGGTCAGTGTTGTTAAGCCGCGTCAATTTTTATTGATCTTGGAGAAATATTTTGGGCTGCCATCTACTGCTTTCCTGGTTCTGTGTAAAATAACTAAAATAGGAAAATAATTGTATCTACTATGCTCCGCAAAGGCTTGAATTGTGTTATATATTAATGTCAAGTCTGTCTAATGATCCCTGAGAAACTTCACTAGTCGTTTTCATTGTAAAGCCGTTCTTAAGAAGCCCACAAACTTTAAGTTGGGTCCTTCACTTCATCCTGGCCTGGTCCTGAAGATTTCTCTATAAAAAGGACTCAAAGACCCAGCATCCTGTTAGCAGTCATTCATTCATTCATTCTAAGAATGAGCAAAAAAACCCACGCACAATGCTCTGTGAGCTGGCAGCAGAAAACATGGCTTTTCCAGACCACTCCCGTGCGTCATCACTTCTTATGCCAACCAGTTCCGAGCGTCCAGAGCCGCTGGACTGACTCTGAGCGCGTGAATATCCCCTCTCAGCAGAACAGTTTATTTCACAGCAGGGCTGTTATCTAAACGAGATCTGTCCTCGCGTCTTTCCCAATTGAGCGGGCGGCTTGTGCAGCGGATCTGGGCATTATCTGCTCCAGCTGTTTCTTCACGGAGGGAAAACTCCAGACACTGGGCTGGCGTGTGCTGTGCACCACGGCATCGCCACAGCCAGACGGTGCTTCCCACACAGTGCCTCCATGCAAACCACGTGACCGGGAAGCGATTTTGTGTTACACTGGCTTCAGCAGTTCTCAGGGACACATATTAACATTGTCAAGACGCAGTGCCCTGAAATTATGATCCTGAGGCTCTTGGACTCATAATTTTGTGCATTCATGAAAAATATAGTTCTACTGATTGGGAGATATGAAAGTACTAAGGTGATTTTTTTATAAGATGTGTTTTCCTCCCATGGGCCAATGCCCTTTAGCATGTTAGCTTCATTTTTCACACGCAAGGTGCTGTATCATGATGTACCCATTATTGGCAATTATTTATCAGTATTGGTTTAACAGCACAAATGCTTCAGCAAGAAGAGCTGGGGTGCCACTGATAAACCAAGGCATTGTTGTCTCTGCTTTCATCTCAAAGGAAAAAGTGCATTTTGTGTCCAGTATCTGTTATTATGTTGCAGTGTTTATAACCTAACACTTTATTAATGGATCATGTTTGAATTCAACCTGCAGATGATAATTACATTTAGGAATACAATACATAAGCTGGACTAAAATAAAAGTCTTCTAAATTTGAAAACATCTAGGGAAAATTAATCCATTAATTCCCTCATGTAACCATGACTTTGCATTTTTATTTTGCATATTGTTCCTGGTTCAAAATGTTGTTATACTCAACTACAACTGATGTACTGGTATAAACCTAAAACACAGACTTATGTGTCTGATTTATGGAAGCAATATCATTATTTTTTAGTCTCATTTTTCATTTATAGAAAAATTGGGAACTTTGAGAAAGGCTGAAGAGAGTGTGAAATATATAACGTTGTTTCCCATCCTTAAGTGTTTTCACATATTTTATCTCTTCCCCTTTAGTTTGTTTTCTTGTATTTATTTTTCTTTATTTGAAAGGCAGAGAGAGAGAGAGAGAGAGAGGAAAAGAGAGGGAGAAAGGGAGAGAGGGAGAGAGAGAAATCTCCCATCCAGTGGTCTACTCCCAAATGCCTACAACAGCTGGGGTTGTGCCAAGCCAAAGCTGTGCGTCTGGAACTCCATCCAGGTCTTCCACGTGGGTGGCAGGGACCCGAGTACTTGAGCCATCACCTGCTGCCTCCAGAGTGTGCATTAGCTGGAAGCTAGAGTGGAACATGGAGCTGGGCACTCCAGAACAGGATGTAGGCACCAGGACGTCTTAACCACTCTGCCAGATGCCCGCTCCCCCAAACCTCCTCCTGTCTCTTGATCAGGATAACTCGTTCTCACCTTTGAGGCTGTAGCATGTCCTTTTCTTTCTGGGGACATCCTCCACATGATCAGCCTGTCCTCACTTCTTCCTGGGAGGTCCCAGGCTTCCTTTGCCCACCATCATCACACACACTTCCCCCGGAGCCCTCACCATGCCCCTTCCTGTGCCTAGCCCAGGGGCCTGCCACACAGTGTCTTCCTGGCTAGTACCAGTGTGTTAAATTTGAGCTGGGGTTCATAGGTAGAGTGATGTATGATGCAATACTAAGTTGAATACGGGAGATGAGGAGGGAAGTGGACGTGTCAGAGTTAGCTGTGGTTACACCAACATAAATCTTTCGGGAAGCAGCTAGAGTGACGCTAACCTTGACTTTTTTGGAAAATGAGGACAATTAGGAGGAATGGTGTGCATGGGGACAGTGGGATGAGGTGGGGGATTCTGAATATGGAGGGAGGGCTTCGAGGACAAAAGCAAAATCTGGGCCTTGATTTGCTGGATTGGAAGTGGGGTCAGCTGGGTGCCAACAAATGTCTCAGCCAGGGTGAGGAGTGAGCCCTGGGAGCCCAGGCAGGACGACCCTTGCAAGCCATAAGCCAGTTGCTCCGGAGAGCATTACACTTTTGCCACCCTCTCTTACCCAGCCTTCTCTCCGTCCCCTAGAGGCCCTCTCAGAATCAGCCAGTGTGCACCACAAAGGCACCTATGTGCAGCAGAAACAGCACTGGAAATCTTCTTCTTTCTCTTCCCGACAGTCCGTAGCACAAGTGGACCTGTCAGCAGGGATGTGGTTAACCTCATAGGGAGCTTTCAAATAAAGCACGCTGCAGGTAGCCGCACGAAAATGTCACAGGGGGCACAGAACCCAGCTGATGCCCGGGAAAATCTGTGCGCTCATGATAAGAGGGTTTGCAGGGCACTGAGGGCAGATATCCGTGGGACCGAACTTTGGAACAAACGCTGACGGTAGAAAGTCTCCTGAATTTAATAACATTTAATACCACAGATGGGATATAGAATGAAAATTCACGAGGATAAGGGGATTTGAGAAAAGGAGATCGAGAGTTTGTATTTTCTCAATCCTTTGTAACGTATTTACAACCGCATTTTATGCAATTTTAAAAATCGTCCTAAGCAGAAAAGGCTGGTTAGGCTGGTTAGTGTGGTGGTGTCTTCTCTCTGTGTGGACTGAGAGCTCTGAGTGTGAGCTACAGGACCCTTCCTGTAACCCCAGATAGGTCAGGTGGTCTCTAAACCCCCCTTGTGTCACACTCACCATGCTGGGAGCTAAGTACTTACTCTCAACCTGATGGGACCCCGGCCTCCTGGGGAAATACAACATCCTGTGTGTTTTTATGGGGCAGCACCACGATGGTGCTTGGTCTGTATTGGCTGCCCCATAGTGTTGGTAGAATGCATGAATGAAGGTGGTGGAAGGAGGTAGTCATAAAGATTTCTCACCTGGGGTAGAGTGTATTCCTGAAGTGTTGGGGCTTCGCACAGAGCCAAGGTAAGTGTTTTGCGGAGTAGTAGCATGCACTGAACGGGAGGGAGAACACAAGCTGCAGAAGGAAGAAGAAATTGGAGGGGAGCTGATGAGCTTGCCCAGGATCCAAGGCCTCGGCAGGACTCAATACCAAGCAGACTAATGGACAAATGAACTTGAGTTCGGGATTCTGAGCTTGGCTGCTAGGAGGCGTTTTGAAGGTCACTCAACTGTTGAGGCTTATTTTAATTTTTGAAAGTTGAGTCTATCAATTAGTATCTTGGATGAGGGACGTCGCCAGTGACTGGGATTGCTCACTTGGCTGACTCAAATAATGAACTTGGATGACACAAGGGCACTGAAATGCTATCTCCAGGTTTCTGTGGGCAAGTGCTGTGTGGATACTTCTTTGTCATGCCTTTAGGCAATTAATGGGTAATTTGGTTAAATATAGATGACATTAAAATGTATTTGCTTTCTAGATTGCAGTTATTTATTTATTTGTTTTATAAACTATCACTAACTAAAAGGGATTTAGAGTGACAGTTGTTGGGAATATAAATTCTAATTATTCAACAGTGTGGTTTTCCTCCTCTAATTATTTTTATCTAATCAAACTCCCAGGAGTCATAGTTCTTCATGTACAGAGAGTTTGAAGCGAGCTTGTGGAGATTGCTAACTGGGGCATAATGTTCATGTTCCTGTTACACAGACTAAATATAGTAAAAGCAATGTGTGAATTTTCAAGGGTCAAGTGTTAGCTAAATTGAAGGATTTTTCTCCCACAAGTGAGGAGAGTTTGCTTATTTCTATTTCCTCAAAGATTTGTTGCTTAATATTTTAGTTCTAACCCAGGTTACTTTTCAGGTACTTCTCCTAGCCATAGATAAGGAACTTCAAAAAGCCTATAGAAAAAACAGAATTAAAACTTGTTTATTTTGGTACAAAACATTTTTGAAATCCACGCGTAATTCTTTTCATACTATGCATTTTCCGTGAGCCTTTATCCTTGGGGGAGATGAAACAGCTGGGCGCACTAAGACCACACGAGCTTTCCTTGTGTGCTGGGTACTTCTAGAATTCTTTCATGATGTGCTATCTCAATGTGGCTTCTTGCCTGCCTGAGCTGCATCACTGAGATGTCACCACAAGAAACAAATTACCCCACAACTTAAATATTATCTACACAGTCCCAGTGGGTGAGGAACGTGGGGGCAGTGTGGCTGCCCCGTTCTTGCTCAGGGAATCTCATGAACTGGTCGTGCAGGGGTCAGCCAGGGCTGTGGCCATCTCAGGGCTCCTCCTGAGCTGGAGATTCTATGCCAAGGATGCCGACTGTGGTGGCTGAGGTGTCGGTGCTGGCTGCTGTCAGGAGCCCCACTGCCCTGCCACGTGGACTCCCCCAGAAGACCACTTCTGTGTCCCCCACCGCAGGACGCACGCTGTCCTCACGCAGCACCCTCGGTCTATGAGTGGACAGGGGGAAACCACAGGCCTAGTCCCGGAAATCAAACCTGCTCATTTCTGGATTTTTCCTGTGGCACGTGGGCCAGCCCATTCAATATGGAAAGGAACCATGCAAGGGGCAGTGTGGTAGGAGAACACCCCGGAAGCTGCTTCCCACAACACTGCTGATGTCACCAGCATCCCCAACAGAACTTGGAACGTTCTACCCTGCAGTACAGTGATCTCTGCCTCTCCTGCCTGCCCGACTGGGTCTAAGACATTCTTCTTATCTTTACATTTCTTGAAGTTTCTGGAACATTGCTGTCAACAGATGTCACCTTCAGTTGAGAAGTTGGAAGCAGAGCCTCTCTCTTAATGAGATAAATGGAGATGTCTGTGATGGAAGGAATCAGACCCAGAGACAGAGACGCTGAGACAAAGAGAGACCGAGAGACACAGAGTCAGATTTGGACAGAGAGAAACTGTGTGTGTGTGAAGGAGAGTGAATGGGAGTTGGAGAGACAGACCGAGTGAGACAATACAACGGAGGTGGACAGCAGATTGAGCCGCACATTTTACTAGATAAATATGAAAACTGATGCTATTTCTGCAGACAGTAGAGAACTAATTGTGTAAGAGCCCACATGTCTTGAGCACTGTGTGACAACAGTCTTCTGTGTGTGGTGGGTGTGGATCCCTTGCCAAATTTTTTACTAAAACACCTTCAATTATGCTTAATATTCTGTGAGCAAAAATTCTCTGGATCACCCCTTTATTTCTTTAAAATAGAGAAATCATCACTTAGAAAGAGCTCTTTAATAATGTCAAGTAAAGCATTTATAATTCTATTTGCATATGGTTGAGTGCTTTATTTAACCCTCAGTTACGTACCCCATAGCCTAGCTCACTGGGGTACAATCATCTAGACTGATTTTTCTTTTAACATTTATGTGTGATTTGAACAAAGGGCACAGAACCATGCTGGGAGGAACACCCCCCGCCCCACCCTTTGAAAAGAAGCCGTGACAGGGCCTTCCCAGAAATGTCCTCCCATCCAGCGTTTCATGCCTGGTCCTGGAGCCACCGCCACACCACAGTCCAACTCCTTAGCATCTGCTGTCTAAACCACTAAAATGACCCGCAGTTCTCACGGCTTCCAGCTTCTCCCCTCCAAACTTCCCAGAGTTTGACTCAGTGGAACACCACTCCTTGCCCAGGGTCAAACACCAGAGAAGTTTATCAGTGACAGAGATGTATCTCTCCCAGTCCCGTGGGCTGCGAAGCCCACCACTGAGGCACCAGCAGATTCAGGGCCCATTAAGGTCCTCTCCCTGCCTCATGGAAGAAGACTTCTCGCTGTGTCCTCCCACTGTGGAAGAGGAGGCCGCTCTCAGATGCTTCTGTTAGGTTTTATTCTCTGATTTCCGTGGTCACGAAAGGCTTTAGGAAGTATGGTCTCTGTCTTCCTGTTACCGGGCACTCGCTGTTGATAGCCGTGGTGGGAATGCATGAAGCACCTGAAGTAAAGTGGTTCTGGTGTCTGAAGGCTGTGGAGGATGCACTCAATGAACAAGTGCCAACGAAAGGGACAGGAAGGGGGAGGGTCGGTCTGGAACCAATCTGGAAGTCTGGGGTTTGGATTTGAACATAAAGCTCAGGATATACTGTGGGGTTGGATGGCAAAGAGCATGTGTTTAGGAGTGAAAGAGCCAGAAGTCTACTAGGTTCTGCAAGGACACCCCAACTGCAGCGGATGGTGTGCAGACAGAGCAGGATGTTGTGTAGAGGAGGGGCAGATCAGCTTATGAGTCTGAAATGGAAAAAAAAGGGTGTGATATGTTCCTGTGGATTTGTCCTAAGAGGAGGAGCATGGTGGGGGGCAAGAGGCACAGGGTCACCACACAGATCCCGGGAGTCAGGTGAAAGCAAGCCAGAGGCAAGCAGCCTGCAGACTCATTTATTTCAATTGGTACAGCAGCTTATATACCCAACACAGCCAATCCAGTCAAGGGGCAGTCTATGCCCTAACCAATCACAGCCTGTTGCCAGGCAGTTTCCAAAGCCATCCAATCACAGCCTGTTGCCAGGCAGTTTATGTTGCCAGCAGCCATCTTGGCATGGCCTTCTCATTCCACCACAGCTTAGGAGTCTGAAATGGAAAAAAAAAAGTATGTGATGTTCCTAGCATGGTGCCCGACATACAGCAGGTGCTCGGAACCTGGTCCCTCCTTCCTCTTTGTTCTGTTCCCTGGGAAGTTAGTGTGTAACCCTTTGGCCTTGAAGTGCTCTTTACTCATTTTTTGAGGTTGAACTAATAACCCTTTTTTAGATATCATGTTTATTTCTCACCTGACTCTGCATAACCACTGGGAATATTCTTAATAAGAGATAACCATGGGGCTGGCACTGTGATGTAGCGGTAAAGCTGCCGCCTGCAGTGCTGGCATCCCATACAAGTGCCAGTTTGAGTCCCTGCTGCTCCACTTCTGATCCAGCTCTCTGCTATAGCCTGGGAATGCAGTAGAAGATGGCCCAAGTCCTTGGGCCCCTGCCCTCATGTAGGAGACCTGGAGGAAGCTCCTGGCTCCTGGCTTCGGATGGGCATAGCTCTGGTTTTTGCAGCCATTTGTGGAGTCCTAGGCAACTCTAGCTGGTGTCCATCACCATCACAGTTTGCTGTGATGGACACCAGCTGGGTTCGTCCCAGGAAGAGGCTTGTTGTCTTCCTGATGACTAGGGTCAGCTGCACCTGCTGTGTGTTTCCCTTCTGCCTCTCAGTTCCAAGATGAAGTGGCCTGCTGTGCCTGAAGCTTGCTTTCTAGGACTTCTGTGTCCCTGGAAGGCTGTGCCACAGCCTGTGAGAACCAGAGCCACCGGCCCCACGGCCTGCAACTGCCTCTGCTCCAGTCACACTGGTGGGAGAGGGAGAAGCCCTCCAATGCCCTTGATTTCGGAGAGTGTGTGCTTCTGCGCCCAACCCCTGGACCTCTGCAGCCTTTCCTGGTGTGGTAGACCCCTGAATCGGCACCGGGCTTAACTCACACTGTGGCCTCTGATGTCCTGGCCATTTCTGGCTGTTATGTCCCAGAGAGCATGGTGGGTGGATGTTCCGTGGATGGTCCAGGTGCTCTGGACAGACTCGGACCACGTTGTGCTTTAAGGGGCGACCATAAACATGTACTGCTGTCCTCCATGAGAGAAGCCTTTTTCTACTCTTCCTTTCTGATAGGAGAGGAAAAGAACCCATGTGCTAGACTGATGGCTGCGTACCATGGACCCTGAGCTCTCTCTGGGTCCCCGTGGTAGCTGTTCATGGTCTGACTTCTGTGATTTTTTAAGTTGTCTTTTTATTTTCTCTACAGAGTCATTTCTAAGTTTTCTTTTAAATCTTCTGTATAGGGACACTTTTGTGAATGTTCTAATATTTTCTCCAGTTTGTCCATGTGTTGATAGCACATTAGGGGTCTATAAAGGCCCAGTTTACCATGTTGCTATAGGCAAAGTGGAGAATATTTTTTCATGTAACTTAGCTTTGAGAGAAGATGACAAAATACGCAGCTCTGTTGGTTGACAGAGGGACAAGGAATGTGTGTGCTTCTGCGCTTGTGCATGTGGTGTGTGGAGGAGTGACTCGGGTTAGAATTAAGAAACCATTATACATTGTCTGTAAGAGGAAAGCCCTTAGAAGAGAAAGTTGAAAGCTCAGAGCTGTCACTGCCTGATGAAGTAAGGCCTTGGAAGTGGAGGTGCAGGCTCTGAGAAGACTTTGATGGGTTCAGAGAGGGGAAGAGAAGCACCAAGCCGGAAGGGACACACATGCTCATGTGAGGTTGACCATGGCGTTAGAAGCACTCCTGCCAAAGTTGGGAGTTGTTTTTTTTTTTTTTTCTTTTCCCCCACTTGGCTTTGTATTCAATGTTGCTTTGAAATAAATGGGATCACCATTTTGAAAACATTTTAGTTGTTGAAAAATTGTCTTCTATAATGCTATTATTTAATATTAATTTTCCTAGGGAATGGGCTTTTGAAGTGCTTTTAGATTGCTATGTGTTGCATGTGAAATGAACATGTTTATTTTGTATTTTACTAGCGTTACATGGGGAATAAGCCTATCTAAAGATTCCAATAACTTTGTTGCTATTAAAATTGCCTTGGGACTGATCTCAAATTAATATATTCATTTTGCCTCCTATCGGGTAGAAACTAATGTGGTTTATTTGCCAGCAAAAATACATGTTTTTTCAGGAGTTTTTTTTTTTTTTGCAAAGTATCTTAAGGGAATCTAACATTTTGGTTTATTGGTAATCTCCTAACCATAATTGAGAAGTTCCGTATTTGGATGGGAAAGTGGGGGCACAATAGATAAAATTTTGAAGAGGAAGAATAAATAATAAATATTAATAAATTATCTTTTATTTCTAACTTTTGTTTTCTACTTGCCAGTGAATTATAAGTGATTGTTTAACATACTATTTTGGTATAATAGTATCTTTTATTTCGATTTTGGAGAAGTTTAGAATCTGTTTATTATTACAATTAAATTTAAGATTTATTTCTTTATTTGAGAAGCAGAGTTAGAAACAGAGAGAGGAAAAGACAGAGAAGGGTCTTCCATCCACTGGTTCACTCCCCATATGGCTGCAACTACAGGAGATGGGCTGATCCGAAGCCAGGAGCTTCTCCCAGATCTCCCATGTGGATGCAGGGGCCCAAGCACTTGGGCCATCTTCCACTGCTTTCCCAGGCCATTAACAGAGAGCTGGATCAGAAGAGGAGAGCTGGAGCATGAACCAGTGCCCATGTGTGATCCCAGTACCACAGGTAGAAGCCTCACCTACTACACTACAGCGCTAGCCATCGAAGCGTTTATTTAATATATATATATATATATGTATGTATATATATATATATACACACACACACATACATACATACATGTACTTGAAAGTCAGAGCTACAGAGCAAGAGGGAGAAGCAGATTGACAGAGATCTTCCATCCAGTGATTCACTCTCCAAATGCATGCAACAACCAGGACTTAACCAGGCCAAAGCCAGGAGCCAGAACTCCACCAGGATCTCCAAGATGGGTGGCAGGAACCCAAGTACTTGGGCCATCACCATTGCCTCCCACATGCAACAACAAGAACCTGGATCAGAAGTAGAGGCAGGAATCAATCCCAGGCATTCCAATATAGGATATGGGTTTCCCACCCGGGAGCTTAACTCACTGCACCATAACACCTGCCCAAGAAACATTTATTCTAAACCTTCCGGTGCCTGGCAGTAGGGGAATATTGATATGACCTAGACACAGCATGTACTCTGAAGGAAGTCGGAGAAGCTATAAGGCGATAATCAATCAGCAGAACTGTGCACTAGTGCACGGAGTGATTAGTGGGTTAATCGGGATTATAAATCAGGGAGACTTCCAAAAGTGATTATATTTAAACTCAAGTATAAGCAGATTTATTGATAAATGCATTGACATCAATAATATCAAATTAGGAGAATCAACATTCTATATTGTTGAGAGAGCACCTCGAATTTTCAAGATGTGGCCTTGGTACATGGGAACTCAGTGCAGGCCTGTCTTTACACACACAGCATGCTCCAGCAACCCTACGAGGTCACACAGATGGTTGTGAAGTGCTGTTTGCCCTTCCGCTCTCTGAGGTGCCGCTGCAAACCCCTTCCTTTGTCTTTGCAGGGACCCTGTCCTGGTCTTCCAGTGCAACCACCGCCACGTGATTTGCTTGGACTGTTTCCACTTGTACTGTGTGACGCGGCTCAACGACCGGCAGTTTGTCCACGACCCCCAGCTTGGCTACTCCCTGCCCTGTGTGGGTGAGTCCTGAACCTTGTTTCTTTCCATTTCTGAGACTAGTTAAGAACAGAAGAGGCACTGTTGGTGTTGAGGTTGATTTCTTTCTGAGAGGATTCGTTCTGAGAGGAGCAGCATGGTGGGGGCAAGAGGCATGGAGTCACCACACAGACCCCGGGAGTCGGGTGAAAGCGGACCAGAGGCAAGCAGCCCGCAGACTCGTTTATTTCAGTTGGTACAACAGCTTATATAGCCAAGACCACCAATCCGGTCAAGGGGTGGTCTATGCCCTAACCAATCATAGCCTGTTGCCAGGCAGGCTCCGAAGCCATCCAATCACAGCCTGTTGCCAGGCAGGCTCCGTTGCCAGGTGGGTTTCAAAGCCATTCCTGAGTAACTGATGCTCGCTTGCCAGTGGCCATCTTGGCATGACCTTCTCATTCAACCACATTTCCCCCTTTTCATTTATTTTTGAGCAACGGGAGGCATGATTCTTGGCCATACCATTGTTGACTCCGTTTCCATGTGGTCTCCGTATGCGGCTGTGCCTGTCTTAGGTTGTCCCCCAGGGGATCTTACCCGTCGCTGACTAACCAGCGCTCAACACAAGAGACCACAGCATTGCTTGCTCAGATAGGGGTAGGAATGAGGAACAATGGTTATCAGGAATGGCATGACCGCACACAGGCTGTGGGCTGTTCGAGTGGCTGACCAGAGCTAGTGGGGTATAAAACAGTAACAGATGTGGCTATGGGCAGTTCTGAGAGGGGGTTATCTTTCCCATGTCTGAGTGTTTAAGAGCAGCATGCCATACCAACTCTAGCCAAAGGAAAGACACGCACAGCACTGCTGCCATAACAATGCAAATTCCTAGTACCTCAGCAGCTGATGGCATTATGCAGGGGGTTCCCTACCTTAGACGAACAGACAGTGGTGTATCAGATCGTACGTATGTCCTGTGCTTAGTAGGGGACTTCCTTGATTCGTTAGGTCAAGGCCGTATGCCCACATGGTGTCTCCGGAGCGTCACCTCTCTTGAGTGAGGCAAGATGACTTGGTTCTGAATTCTGGGATGATCAGTCCCTTATGTGAATTCTCCGGGTGAATTGAAAGTAAAAGGAGGAGCCGAGAAGCGACGTACACTTCTGGGTGGTGTGTGCTAACCTGGGGTCACTTAGACCGAGGACAAGGGCAAGGAAAGGGGCTTAGGAGGGGGTTCTGTGCTCACCCTCACAGAACCGAACAGCACACAAAACACCGAGGGGCCTACTCGCTGAAATCCAGGGGGGACCTCACTGTGTCCAATACACTGTCTCTCTCTCAGTCATGTTGGGCGCCAGATGTTGCAGTTGATTTCTTCTGAGAGGACGAGCGTGGTGGGGGCAAGAGGCATGGAGTCACCACACAGACCCTGGGAGTTGGGTGAAAGCGGGCCAGAGGCAAGCAGCCCGCAGACTCGTTTATTTCAGTTGGTACAACAGCTTATATAGCCAAGACAGCCAATCCGGTCAAGGGGTGATCTATGCCCTAACCAATCACAGCCTGTTGCCAGGCAGGCTCCGTTTGCCATGTGGTTTCCAAAACCATTCAATCACAGCCTGTTGCCAGGCAGGCTCCATAGCCAGATGGGTATCAAAGCCATTCCTGAGTAACTGATGCTCACTTGCCAGTGGCCATCTTGGCATGGCCTTCTCATTCCACCACACGTTGGCATCAGACTATCTTAGTCCTAATCCTGACTAGAGGATGGGCAATTTAAATCCGATCTTTGCTGGGTAAGACATACTCATGCTTCAGTTACCAAAGATATAAAACTCTAGGGAGCCGTGATGAACTAGAAAATGTATAACTTTTATAAAGGCACTGAAATTAAATTTTGAAATTATGATTCATCCAAGATACAAAGTATGGCTGTGTGTTACATTCACCCTGGATCTTGCGCAGTAGTATGCAAGCTTTAAAGTGTACCCCCTCACAAGAAAAAACCAAAGAGCACCCAAAATAAAAAGATACGCATTGAAAAGAAAGAAAAGAAGAACAAGATAAAGCTGAGTTATTTAAATTTGAATTATCGTTAACATTACAAAACACCCTTTTTTGTGTATGATTGAATATTGTCGGAATGTCATTGAGATTGGTTCCCTGGAAGAGGGATTAGTGTATCAAGGCGTAAATGTGTATTTATTTTGTCAGTTGTTCCCAAATCTCCTCCCTATTTTCATGCTCTCCCACTCCCTTGTTGGAGAGCTGCACAGGCAGGCTCCTCATCCCCTGGCCAACCAAGGGAGTGGAGGGCTCTGGGGTGTGTTTCTAACGGTTTCATCTGAGAAAGGGTGCTTCCATGTAGTGTTTACTTCTGATTTTGAACAAGGCTGAGCGTCTTTTTTATGTTTAAAATCCTTTTGCATTTCCTTTTCTCAGTCATTTAAAAAAATCCTCTTTAAGGGACAGGCTAAGTGAATGCATTCTTTTCAAAAATACCTTTTATGGATCACATTTTTGGCAGCGCCTTCTAGTCACAGGAAGGGTGGTACAGTTGGATTTCTTGTGTTTCTGTAAATGTGGGTCAATTGCTTTTAAATTTGCTGGCTCATTGCCATGAGGTAGCTAAGACCTCTATGAGAAGGCGTGGCATGGTCAAGTTCTTATCTAATTGTCCTGTGTTCTATAGTTCTACTATGCTTTGATTGTGTGTTAAATCTGTTTTTATTTTTTTTCTAACTATCTTAATATCATCCTTAGAATGTCAAATACTCCTTGATCTAACTTTTTTAATAACAAGTGAGGCAAGGCATGAATGAATCTTAAGTATCTACTTTTTTTTTTTTTTTTGCAATCCTTATAAATATCTTTTTGTGAATGTCAGTCACCTCATTACTGGTGATTTAAATATAATACTCGCAGAAGTTGGCTTTTGTTTTTATTTTTTTATTTTTTTATTTATTTTTTTTTTTTGACAGGCAGAGTGGACAGTGAGAGAGAGACAGAGAGAAAGGTCTTCCTTTTGCCGTTGGTTCACCCTCCAATGGCCACCGCGGTAGCGCGCTGCGGCCGGCGCACCGCGCTGATCCGATGGCAGGAGCCAGGTGCTAACTTCCTATTGAGAACATACATTCCCTGGCACATCTTTCATTTAATGTTTAACCACAAGCACAAAGCTACATGTGTGTGTGTTTTGCTTATGGAAAATAATAAGCAAAATTATCATAAGGTGAGACAGGTTAGAAACGGCTGTGGTATCACTCCAGTGTGTGGTGAAGCCCTTCCATAGTGTACTCCACCCAAATAAATATTTCTTCATTTCTTTCCTGGTATTTTAATACATGTCTTCAAAAGTGCTTATTCACAAAAACATAGACTTCTGTTTGTCACCATATTATTAATAGCATATTATTTTAGCCCTTCCTCCTCCTATCCCATGGCTCCAATTATAAATGTCTTTGCCTATTTTGTGGAAATAGACTTTTAAGGGCTATGGTTCTTTTTTTTTTTTTTTTTTCCTAAAAGCAAGCTGGAATGTCTTTGATTTTTGCTTGGCAGTAACAGTCTTAGAAGAGTGATGTCATCCCCGCCCCCTGGCTTCTCTCCTGGGCTCACCTGACACTCACAATGAGAGTCCCTTGTTGGGTGTCATGGTGGCCGCACCATCAGTGCCTCTCTTCTCTCTTTTGCTTGTGCTTATGTTATTAGTTCTCCGTTCACTTGATGGCTTCCTTGCAAGATTATTCCTAAATCACTTATCCTGTCTGAACGCAGTTTAGTTACAACAAGGTACTCTCTCCACAGTTCTTTTGCTGAGTATTGACACTCCTCTGTGACAGGTAACTGACCAGAGAGGCCCCACTCTTGGCACTGTGCCAGGCACCCCCTGTTCCCCAGGAACCTCCTCTGCAGTGTTTGGCACCTGACCATCTGGTATTCAGACCAGGGGTGAGAGGTTTCCATTGGCAGTCTGCAGATTGTCTTCGTGGAGTTCAATTATTTCAGATGTTAAATAATACTTTCATATGCCCTAATACTATGCCCATAGACCAGTGAGTCATTTGCATTAGCCCAGGTTGTATACCGAGCCTCAGAGAAACCTGGCTCAGATCTTGATTCTGAATCTTACCACCTTTATAAAGTAGGACAAGGTTCTTAACCTTGGTGTGCCTTTCATTTCATTTCAGGTAAATGGGGGTAATACAATGATAACACCTGTTTCTGAAGTTATATGGCTACATTAGGATGATGGCTTAGAAAGGACCATTCAGGTGGATGCTGAAGACAGTAAGGACTGAGTGAACACTGGCGTCTGATTTTGGATGTTCTTCAAACACGCATCCCCCTAAGCAGAGTACCTAGCATTCAGGTGCCTGTATCTGCATGGGTGCACACATTTATAGAGGAGCACGTGTGTGGATGTTCTTTAAATGCAAGTTGGTGTTTCCAGCAACTCAGCACATAAATCAAGCAGTTATTCAGCATCATTCACCCCTCTATCTAATCATTTCTCTTCCTTATTCATTTGACTCTGCCTTGATACACAGAGCATGGAACACAATGCATAAAGTAATAATAAAACAGAAAAGCAAAGCTTATCAAATCACAAATGGAAACAACAAACCATCAGGAACAAGAGTTATTTAAACCCCTGCTATTTCTTTTTATTTATTTATTTATTTATTTGAGAGGTAGAGTTACAGTCAGAGAAAGGAAGAGACAGAGAGAAAGGTCTTCTATCTGCTGGCTCACTCCTCAAATAGCTGCAACAGCCAGAGCTAGATTGATCCGAAGCCAAGAGCCAGGAGCTTCTTCCAAGTCTTCCACACAGGTGCAGGGGCCCAAGTGCTTGGGCCATTTCCCACTGCTTTCCCAGGCCATTAGTAGAGAGCTGGATCAGAAGAGGAGCAGCTGGGACATGAACCAGCACCCACATGGGATGCTGGAGCAGCAGCCAGAGGCTTAGCCTACTACACCACAGCCCCGGCCCCTAACCCCCTGTTATTTCTATGGCTCAAACTTTCTTCCATGTTAGCACTAATGAAAAAGTTATACTCAGGTCTATGAAGTCCATAAATAAAAATCCAAAGTAATGTGTGCGGAAGGCAGACATGATGGTTAATTCCATGAAGAAACTAAGAACACGTTGCGAAGGCAGATTTGTGGATGCCTGACCAGTACATGGGCTGAGGTGCCCGTGCCAGGGACCGTGCTTGGCCACAGAGCGTGGGCAGATTGCTGGCCGGGCCACTCCTGGAGCTGTGGAACATTTCCTGGTAGGCTCTCCACTAACAGGGTACAATGACTGAATCTCAAGGGCCAGGGCTTTCTGTCTTCCCTGGTCTGAGAAGCTTAGGAGTGAGGCTTCTGATTGCTCTGAAGAGGGGTCCGTTTGCCTCTCCAGGCCCCCATTTAACTGCCTGGCCAAATTGGTCTAAGTCCCAGCTGTCTGGGGACGATAATTCCTCTAAGAAAACTGCAGCAAGACTCGTTTATGGAATCAAGGGGGCATTTTACTCCTAAAGCCATCGGTTCCTCTCAGTGGCCAAGTCCCTATTAAACCACAAGGGATGGGTTACTCCAGGACCACTTCTAGATTTTTCTGACTTTAGGGATTTGAGTGAAATTGTAACTGGAGCAGATTCATTGGCACATCAGGTCTTTGACATTTCTTGATGATTGTGTTCCTATTTTGCAATATAAAAGGCTTTGTTGCACACAATTACTCTGCTCAGGGGCATAGTCACGACTCAAAGCTAAGGTGAAGGGCATAACTGCCGTGTGCACAATTCTGGAATTCCAGGTTGCTCTTCCTCAACTTGTGGGGAATTAGCTATGTCACCTTCACCCGCTCTCCGTCCTGCCCCAACCCATACAGAACAACCCTTTCCCCTAAGGCCACCATAGCCTGCAAAGCCATGGAACCATGTTTGCACACTGACATTTCCAGAAAATTACTTTTAAAAATTTGACATCAGTTTCCTGGGACTATTAACTATTTACCAAAAGATAGATGGTGTAAGCAGAATTAGTGGGCTGGTCCAGCTCTCTGCTGTGGCCCAGGAGTGCAGTGGAGGATGGCCAAGTGCTTGGGCCCTGCACCCCATGGGAGACCAGGAGGAAGCACCTGGCTCCTGGCTTCGGATCAGCACAGTGCGCTGGCCTTAGCGGCCATTTGGGGGCTGAACTAAAAGAAGGAAGACCTTTCTCTCTCTCTCTCTCTCGCTCTCGCTCTCTTTCTGTGTGTGTGTCTAACTCTATCTGTCAAAAAAATATAAAAAATAATAATAAAAAAAGAATTAGTGGACTGTTTTCCAACGACACCAATCTCACTACAGTGTACGTATGTATGTACACGTGTGTGTGTGCATATGACTAGGTGACCCACACACCGCATGTCTTGATAACAGTTTCTGAGGACACGCATTTCTCTCTATAATGCCTCTTCCTACCAAAAAGTGTATCAAAAGATTCTCTCTCTCTCTCTCTCCCTCTCTCTCTCTACCCCCTGCCCCACCATAATCTAGTCTTTCAAGCCTCTTTCAAGCTCCTTAGGTTAAATGCCAAGGGTAAGTTCAATTTTAGATACAACCTTTCTTCAAGGAATTTCTAGTCAGAAATGGATCCATCTTTTATATTGACAAAATTTTTACGATAACTAATTAAAGCTGGCTTACAGCACCTTCCAAACACAAACTCTGCTGTGCTAGTGTAAGCTCCTCATTTAACTGGGAATTTCGTTATGCTTTCTAGGAGTGGGATATGAAAATTTATTTCCTTGAGAGTTGAAAGAGGAATAATTCCTACAGCTGTTGTGGAGTGCTTACTGTATACAAGGTTAGAGCTGTTACTGAGTGCTTACTGTATACAATGTGCCATACTTGGTGCTTACATACATGCATCCATTTCTTCCCCACAGAACTATGTTGGATCAGATCTTGATATTCTTCACATTTGGTAAACGAAGGGATCGAGCCTTATAGAAGTTAATTAAATGGAACGTGGCAATACAGCTAGGAGCAGAGCTGGTGTACAAAGCCAGATGGCTGTGGCTCCAAAACTGTGTTCTTAATCACTATAGAAGTAGAGAACTTGCCAACAGTGCGACATCTTCAAAGTTCTTTAGGAAAGAAGGTCAAGGGAAGTGTAACTAATTTTTAGTGCTGTTCTATACTTAAGCCATCTGTAACCCTGAAAAGTAGGAATCACTTTTCTTATTTTACAGAAGAGGTGGGGAGGCTCAGTCTGATGGAGGCACCAGGATCACAGAATTAGGAAGGGGAGAGCCGGAATTTCAACCCAGACGCGGTTGGCTCCATGACTCCACCCCACTCCCCACCCCCAGCTTCTCTGGGGATGTGTTTCCCAGCCTGACATGCACATTTCAGTCACATGGGAGCTTTCAAAGATCTCAGTGCCCTGGCCTTGTCTCAGGCCAATTAAATGGTGGCATCTCAGGGTGGCCATCAGTATTTGTTAACATCTCCAGGTTGGAAAGTTCGAGAATTATAGGGGTAGGCTTGTATAAGCAATGCGGTCTTTCCAGTGGGGGGTTATAGCGTTAATAATTGCAGAAATTCTGTTTTGTCCAAGAGTGATTCGATTTGCCAGCCAGAGTAGGTTTTCCAATAAACGAGAATGGAGCTGGAAGTACGGTTGGCAAACACAACCAAAATACGCTATTTGCAGAACTTCTGAGAAACTCTTGCGTAACCACGTGGGCTTCGGGAAAAGCTTCATCGTCATCTGGTGCCCCCGCTGTCCTCTGCGCTCTACACTGAGGTTTATTTTCAAAGGCCGGAGCACCTCTGGGTCTGTTCTTCACCCTGAGCGGCGCTCACACGACTTGTTGAGCATCAGGAGTGTGCGTCGACTTATTCCCGAGAGCTGCTCTCCAGCACAGTGATGGAGACGACGCGGCACACTTCCCCTGCTTGTGTGTTAGGAGCCCTGGCAGCAAGCATTCCCTGTGGCCTCGGAGGTCTGCGAAGGGTAGTCACTCCCTTCCCTGGGGCATCCAAGTACATCTACTGTTCTGTTTGTATGTTGTTTTTTCTTCTCCTGTCTGATTCATCTGTTCCCAGATCACGTTCTTGTGTTTCCAGTTTTCATGTAATACAATTGTGAATTGTCCACTCACCGACGGCAGTCCATTAAGGCCCTCAGTGCGTTTGTGGCGATATCACAGCACCAAGCAGCAGTTCCGGACCTCCGGAGATGCTGCTATCCCAGTGCGCAGAGAGTCAAGCTGCCCAAGGCCCAGCCTGCCATTTAGGGAGACAGACATGCAATCCAGGATGAAGGACCGCCTGTGGGCTTTTGACCAGTGCTGTCCTAGAGACACATAAACAATCAAGTCGATGTCACTCCTAAAGCCACACCAGAAAAGTAGGGGACCATTAAAAGAGGAGAGTCACCGAGAAGGATATGCAAATAGCCATACACAAACATCAGTAGAATTAGTTGCTGAGGAATTGCTAATGTAGAGAATAGAGCGTAAGGTGATGAACACACATTCAAAACAGGAAAGAACGTGAAGTCATACATGTCCTAAAAGCCTGTGGAGTCCAGGTTGTGAATTCTGAAATATTAGCAAACTGCCTGGGAGTGCACAGACGCCCCCCACACTCCCACTCTCCGGGCTCCTGTCGGTCTGCCTGCCTCTCTGAAGAACTCAGCTGCCTCTCTGCCTAGCTGCTTGTTGATACCTGATTGTGGCAGCCAGGGCGAAAACGGCAGCACCAGCAGACAAACCCAGATTTCTTTAATGGCTGACATGCTTGTAGTCCACAGCCAAAGTTCTTTCTGCCTCAGAATTGGTTGGAATTAAATCCAACGATCGCTCTCTGAGGCCAATGCTGGACTCCACTCTGCTTCATTTGGGAGCAGGGGATTTTCCTTTGCTTTGGATGAATGGGCAGAATGAAGGCAGGGGGTAATGCAGCCCCTCCAACAAGCACAGTGGCATACCAAGGTCCAGGACGACGTCCCCTTGTGCCGTGGTCCAGTGCGGGTTGGCCGCGTGTCTTCCGCTGTGCATCGCCAGTCAGGGACCCCGGCTCCGCCTCCTGCCTTCTAGTGGCTCTGTCGTCCTCAGCAGCCTCTGTGCCCCTGCTGGTTCCTTCCTCGGGGCCAGCTGTGCAGGGTGAAAGCAGCCAGAGCTTTCATCGCCTCTCTGGACATGGTTTGGAGACACTTCTGCCACGCTCCTCGGGCCGGAGCTCAGCCCCTCGGCCCCACCAAACTGCAAGAAAGGAGAGCTGGGAGACAGGGCCTGGCTGTGCCTGGGAGGAAGAGCGAACAGGGAGAAAGCACACAGCAGCCCCTGATGCCGCCACCCTCCTCGCCCTGCCTGCAACAGGAACAACACTCAGGCAAGACCGGTACGTGGACACGGGCCGGAGAAGCCGCGGGACTAACTCAGAGTGTTCTGTGCTCGTGCCTGCTCCGCCAGCGAGGGGCTGGCTGTTCTGCCACCTGTCAGGCCTTGGGTGCCACCTTTCTAGAATCCTGCTTCGGGCTGACGTGGGGTCTGGTGTCTGCGTTGTGCACTCCCCTGTCCTCTTGCCTACCAAGGGAGCTGTCTACAGGCCTATCTGCGGCAGTACCGGCCACGCCGCACCCCTTGTCTCGAGGAGGGGCCCTGTGTCCAAGGAAACCGCGCCCCAGTTCTCACTTGGCTCGGATTTCTGCTTTCCAAACAGCCTCCCCCCTTCTTTTCTCACATCTTATTATGTGGTTAAAAATAAAGTAACATTTTAGAAAACAGAAGTAAGGTGGGAATGCTCTGAATAGCTAGCAGAGAAGGCAAAAATACCGTTGGCCCCGAGCCCTGGACAGGGGCCTCCTCCCATTGTTTCACAAGGGCAGACAGAACCCACTCTCCAACTAGAAATTCCTTATTTAGCCAAACAGACCTGGAAAGATGTCTCTAAGTGCCGCCTGAGTTGTTCCAAACTGCTTCCTTTAGGCGTTCTTCTCTTTTCTGTGGGAATGTGTGTGTCCAGACCCCGTCCCCTGTCTTGAGAGCCAGCAGCATGGCTTGTGGATATGTGTGTCTTAGTTATCAGTGGTCAGGGGCTCTCCCAAGGCTGGAAGGATTCTGACCGTGTCCATAGACTATTCACTGGCCTCTAAATGTATCATGTCGGGTGGTTTGATGTATATTTCAATTTATTGTGAGCATAGACAACAGTGCTTAAAACACACGCACACAGGAATAGATTTGTGGACGTATAGGCGTGTATAGCTACAGTTTGTATAGTTATAGGTTTTTGGAGTTAGGGATTTGTACAGAGGTTTACATAGCTGTGGGGTTGTGGAGTTACAGATTTGTGTAGTTATAGATTCATTCCAATACACGGCTGTGGTTATGTGTTTATGTGCTTATACATTAGTGGAGTGACAGGTTTATGGAGTTTTGGAGGCGGGCCTCCATCACCACGCCCAGATCAAGAGAGGAAGGCTGCCTGCATCATGGATGCCCTCCACACGATGTCACAGCCCCTCCTCTTACCTGGTTCACCTGCTGTCCTGAGCTTTCTTCTTGTACCACCACTCATGTATGCCCCCCTAAGTCACACAGGGCTCTGCTTGCTTCTGTCTCCCGAGTGGAAGCCCAGCATCCCCCCCAGGAGGCAGGTAAACTCCAATAGCGTCCCTAGACGGGAAACCCTGACCCCTCTGCAAATTGCTCCACGTGCAGGGTTTTCGTTCTGGTTTTTGTTTTCTGTGTTTTGTCAGTCACAGCTATGTATAGATCGCCTTTCTCATCTCCGCTGTTATTGGGCATGAAAATAATGCAGGATCTTCTCTGTCAAGTTAATCTGGAGCTTACGATACAATCAGAGGTATAAAAGCAAACCGGAATAGTGTAGGGGCTGCTCGGGGACCTGGCCATCATCTTGCTGCAGTTTGCTGAGAATTCGGGTGTTCTGTCTGTGATCTTACCAAGCACAGCTCCGTGTCTATGTGAAGTAGCTCCCATCACCTGCACCCTCTCATCAGCTTCTCCCGTGGCTGTGCAGGAGGTCTCGCCTCGGCTTGCCCGGCTTGCCCTGCGTGCACATCAGAGCGTTTTGGCTCCTGGGAACCTCCTCCGCACCTGCTGACTCACAGCCGCTGATGAGGCGCTTGGCGCCAGGTGACACAGATGTCATGTGCTGCACACATGTACTCTCTGCAGGGTCCCGGGCAGCACGACGTGTGCTCCATCCTCCCAGGCTACAGATCTTTGTCACTGGTCACAACTTTATCACCCAAGAAAGCAGGGCCACTTGTGGGCCTCAAGGTCAAGAAGACTTAAATGTATTTGAGGCAGAAATTGCTGTGGATTCTGAAGACATGCTTCCTGATTCAGACAGCTGTTTGAGGTTTTTTTTAAATATTTATTTATTTATTTATTTGAAATGTAGAGTTACAGAGAGGCAGAGGCAGAGAGAGAGAAGTCTTCCATTCTCTGATTCACTCCCCAAGTGGCTGCAATGGCTGGAGCTGGGCCAATCCAAAGCCAGGAGCTTCTTCCAGGTCTCCCACGTGGGTGCAGGAACTCAAGGACTTGGAACACCTTCTACTGTTTTCCCCGACCATAGCTGAGAGCTAGACTGGAAGTAGAGCAGCCGAGACTCGAACCAGTGTCCATATGGGATCCTGGTACTGCAGGTGGTGGCTTTACCCATTACACCACAGCGCCGGCCCCTGAGTTTTGTTTAAAAATGATTCGAATTATAGATTGTGTATCTTCATCATACCTAGCACCACCATCACTCACAGGCAAGTGACCAGAGCCTGCTGGTGCTGTGTTCAGTATGGTTGTTACTCTGGCCACTTAAACACACACACATGCTCACACATTCGGTAACTGTGATAAAACTTTATTCTACTGCACTGTGTGATGCCTGGTGTTAATGAGACTTCATGCATAGAAATTGCTGTGGGCTGGTGACCTCCAACTACCTTTGAAATAATTAATAACGTGCTTAGAGGGGCTGATTTCCATATTCATGAGCGCTGGTACCATTTGCTTCCCAAGCAGGACAGTGAAAGAATTTAATGTTTTAAATGCACGCTGATTTAGCACGAGGAGGAGTGGTTTAATAGTCTAACGCCAAGACGGAGATAAATGTAGCCGGGTTGAACCAAGCCGTTGCAGTAGATTTCCAGTAAAACTTGAATGCCTTCCAGGTTTTCTTGTGTGTTCTTGTGTTGGATCTGCTCAGGAGTTTGGAAAAATTAGTATTTCTGATAGTTTTGCTGGAAGTCACCTATATTGGATTTATCCATCAACAGAGGGGAACACTGGGTGGAAGGCAGTGGAGATACTGCAAGAAAGGAGGCCTGCAAGCGGATGCAAGGGAGGGGTGATCTTTGGCCTGAGGTCCTGCCTACGCCCATGCTTTTCCCCTCCCCCTCTCGCCGCCAGGAACAGCTCCTTTACCAAGCTCACTGTCACAGCGCTTTTGTGGCTGGGCACCCTGTTGGTTTGCTTCCATCCACAGCAGACAGCAGCAGACAATGGGGCTTAAACAACAGAAAGGTCATTTTCCCGCAGTCTGGGGTCTGGAAGTCCCAGATCCATGTGTGGGCAGGGTTGATTTCTCCCCAACTCTGTCTCCCGGGTTTGCAGATGGCCAGATTCCCTCTGTGTGTGCTCACATGGTGTCCCTCTGAGTGTCTGTGTCCTAGCCTGTCCTTAGAAGGACACCAGTTGGAATGGATCAGGACCCACCCAGCGGCCTCCTGTCACCTTAATCAGCTCTTGAAAGACATTGTCGTCACATGCAGTCATGTTCTGCGGTCCTGCCGTTAGGGTTCCAACAGATGAAAAAGGTAGGGGACACACATGCAGGCCGCACCAGCCACCTTCTAGAATATGAAAGTTTCCCAGTAGCTGGTACCCCTGCATTCATAGACGGTCTGTTGGACATGAACCCTGTATGTAAGCTCTACTGAGCCACCTGGTGTTCCTTAAGACACGCTCATCCTCCATCCTTCTCTAACACCTCTGCCTCAGTGCTGGCTGCTTTCCCACACCTCGGCACCAGTGTGCCATTGTCTAATTGTAGAATCTGGACCCTCCAGCAGGTGTTTCAGGAGGGGCCGTCCTAACGTTCTCATCCATCGCCAAAGCAAATCCAGGAATCTTCACTGAGGCAGAGGTGGTCAGGTGGCATGCAGTCACGTCTCCGTCCTCGGTTCTTCCAGGATGGTTGTCAGGCTCCGGGCCCTGCAAAAATGATTTTGGTTATTATTGTAGGCTAAACTGCCTGCCACAACCAATAGAGTCACAGCTGTAATGGCCCATGGACGGTTGTCAGGTCAACCCTTCAGGTGGGTGTGCAGTTACCATCTAAGTGATGTTCCTGGCTTTTGGCTCTGCCATCTCCTTGGGCCCCGTCAGTACATTCATGATCCAGTCTTATCTGCATGTCCAGCCTCCACCTGGCAGAGGAGAAAGAAGTTATCAATGAGACATGTGTCTTTCTTTCTTTCTTTTTTTCTTTCTTTCTTTCTTTTTTTTTTTTTTACAGGCAGAGTGGACAGTGAAAGAGACAGAGAGAAAGGTCTTCCTTTGCCGTTCACCCTCCATTGGCCGCTGCGGCCGGTGCGCTGGGACTGGCGTACTGCGCTGATCCGAAGCCAGGAGCCAGGTGCTTCTCCTGGTCTCCCATGCGGGTGTAGGGCCCAAGCACTTGGGCCATCCTCCACTGCACTCCTGGGCCACAGCAAAGAGCTGGCCTGGAAGACGGGCAACCAGGACAGAACCAGTGCCCCGACTGGGACTAGAACCCGGTGGGCAGGCGCCGCAGGCGGAAGATTAGCCTATTGAGTCACAGTGCTGGCTGACATGCGTCTTTCTTAAGACCAGGGCCTGGAACTGTCACACATCTCTCAGTCCTGACGTTGGGACCTAGGCTCTTGGCCAGATGTGCCTGCAAGGGGGCCTGGGTAATGTGGTCTACGTAACAGCACAGGGGAGGGTTTGGCAGACACCCGTGGCAGAAAGGTGTGCCTTCAGGATTCTGGTGGCTCAGGGGTAGACTTGGTTACGGAACCACGACTTGGGAACCAGGGCCCAGGTACAGACGTCACCATCAGATGGTGCTGACTCGGCTACAGGCCCGCTCTGCTCTGTGCTGAGCTGGTTTTCCCGTTTTCAAATGAAAGTGGCTCCGAACTCAGAATTACATCGGCCTGGATGTGAAAATGAGGCTGTTTATGGCACACAGTAGGTGCAGTAGCTTCCCAGTCACTGCCAGTCACACATGTCGGTTTCACGGTGTATTCTAGAAACTTAGGACACAAGTGGGAATCCTAAAGCTGCAACTTAGGCTTATGTGAAGTTTCCTGATTAAAAAATTAAAATCTAATTTTCTTCTTGACATATTCTACATTATGATGTTGATAGGTTATAAAAATAATTAGTTCCTTTGAATCAGACATTAACATTATGAGACATGTGACATGTTACCTACACTGGAGAGGTCTTCAGGATGGTCACAGACATGTGTATCCTGAAACCCTGTGCATGGATTTCAGAGACCTTTTACGTTGAGGTCAACTTGTACTCACTGAACGGGATCTGGAGCGAGCACCAGGGAGGAAAAGGGACCAGCAGGAAAAGACCCATTCAGAGCACACGAGATCTGAGCAAGTTGAAGCAAGAGTAAACCTAAAATTTATAGTGAGATTTGGCTGTTGCAATGGCAAAATCACTAATGCTTTATAGAAAGTTTATGGGGGCAGCTGGCGCCACTGCTTACTAGGCTAATCCTCCGCCTTTGGCGACAGCACCCCGGGTTCTAGTCCCGGTTGGGGTGCTGGATTCTTTCCTGGCTGCTCTTCTTCCAGTCCAGCTCTCTGCTGTGGCCCAGGAAGGCAGTGGAGGATGGCCCAAGTGCTTGAGCCCTGCACCCGCATGGGAGACCAGGAGGAAGCACCTGGTTCCTGGCTTTGGATTGGTGCAGTGCTGGCCTTAGCAGCCACTTTGGGGGTGAACCAATGGGAGGAAGACCTTTCTCTCTGTCTCTCTCTCACTGCCTAACTTTGCCTGTTAAAAAAAAGAAAGAAAGTAAGTTTATGGGGATGATCCTCCCCAAAGAAATCAGCTGTTTACAAATGATACACCTACCATGTGTATCTAAGCTTACTTTCCACTTTACTCAATGTAGGATGTATATCTTGTGCCACTTAGAGTAACCAGGGGTCCTACCAAGGTCCTACCAGGGAATACACGAGTAGTCTCCAAGTCACTGCAGAAACTTTCCTGAAAATGGCTTAGTTTTGTTAGTATTGTTATTTTTTTTGAAAAAATAAGTTAAAGAACTTCCTATTTTGTATTGTGCATTTAAATAGCATAATTGTAAAATGCAAAGACCAAAGTTTAATGGCTCTCTATGAGGCTGTGAGAAGCTTCTAGCTATCACCATGTCCAGAGTAGGAATGATTTCCTGTAAAATATGTGTAAGTGTACATCCCTGCTAAGTATGGCACATAGAGTATAAATCAACAACAGCTAAATTCAAACTTTATCTTGCAAAGCAAATCTCCAGGCTGCAGTTTTGCCATTCTTCCTTCAGATCCAAAAATAAGAGCAAATTAAGGCGGGAAAACAGCTGTGAAGCTGATAATGAGATTTACATTCAGCCGAGACACAATCTAAGTCCTTATTAAAAATTGTTAAAAGGTTATTTATTTTAAAGTTAAAGTTATTGAGAGAGGGAGGGGGGAGGAGAGGGGGTGGGGAAAGAGAGAGAGAGAGAGCTTCCATCCACTGCAATAGCCAGGGTTGGGCCAGGCCAAAGCTGGGAACCTGGAGCTTCATCCAGGTCTCCCACATGGGTGGCAGGGGCCCAAATGGCCATTTTCCACTGCTTTTCCCAGGCCATTAGCAGGGAGCTGGATCAGAAGTGGCGCAGCCAGGACTTGAACCGGCACCCGTGTGGGACTCCAGCATCACGGGCAGCACTTCACCTAAGCCACAATGCCAGCCCCAGACGTGATCTAAACCCTAAGACACTTTGGAAGTCCTGCCCTTTCCCCCGTGCCTATAGTCTGGAAGCCCAGGTCCAGGGAAGAGGAAGTGTGCTTTGTCACGGAAAGCAGGAGGCAGATGTAGATGGCTGCTGTTTCTTATGATCCACACCCCCATGTAATATGATGTGTTTATGGGAACATTGACGGAGCACTGAAAATTGTAGAAACTTTTGGGGGATAACAACAATTAACAGGGATATATGGTTGCCAGTGAGGCTGAAATGAGACTCGAGTAAATAATAAGCATTTCAGAAAATTACCCAATTGCATTTTAACCATTCCAAGGCATCCGTGTCTCCAGGGAAGAGAGCGTGTGTCTTACCAAATTGCTTCTAATTGTGAGCTGTGTGTTTCTGGAGGAGCCCAGTGTGGCAGTGGGAGGCACGTTTGTCGGAGCATAGCCGTGGAGTCTTTTTTAAGGACTTGGAATGTAACAGAAAACATTTGCAGTTGCTTTCCTGATGCCAATAAAATATGTGCTTAAGAATGCTTGACATCTATTCTAGAAAAGACTACAGAGCTATTTAGGTGCTTGAGGGATTTAGAGCCAAGTACCCTGAGTTGAAGGAATTTAGCTCCTGTTTTAAGAATACATTTTCCTTCCGAGACCAAAACTGCATGGTAGGGAGACAGAGTTTTAAGTTACAAATATTAATTATTATAAAAGCATCCCAATAAATTTGCTGTTTTTATTGCACAGAGCAATACATAACTTACTTATTGCGTTCTTGAAATATACACAATCGCTTAAAATACTTTTTTGTTAACTTGGAAGTCACCCTTAGTTTTCATTGAAAAAATATATTCATGGTCACATTTTGGAGAAATATAGTGAGCGATCAGCTCTGATTGCTGTCACCTGAGTGAAAACAAAGACTTTCTCTAGCACTGTGCACTTTATGAAGTGTGTCCTTAGAAGACCGGATAAAGCGGATCTCAGCACCACATCCATTTCGCAGACAATGGCGACTGTGTCCTTCCAGGCTGCAGCTGAACCAAAGAGGAAGACGGGATGCAGGGGCTCCCCACCCCCACCCTGGAGCTCCCATTCAGTGGGGACGTGGGCACTGATCCAGAACCAGACAGAACATCACGGCAGCTTTAGACAGAGGAGGAAGAAATGGCTGACTAGGGATAGGGTGGGGAAGCAGTCCTGGCAAGGGAACATCTGACAGCAAACCTTGAGACAGGAGGGGACGAAGCAACGTTGAGAAGCACAAGGATACCAGAGTGGCCAGGTCCACGTGAGGAGAGACCAGGAAGGCAGGCAGGGACCACAAACCTGCACCAGGGGCAACAGTCAAGGCTTCAGTCTTTCTTCAAAGACTGCAGGAGACGTCTGAACCCTTGACACGGAAAGCACGCTAGGGGGCACGATCAGGTTTGCATTCCGAAAAGAGCACGCCAGCGGGAGGAAGGAAAATGGTTGCAAACGGCCAAGAGCGGAAGGCAAGCTGAGCAAAGAGCGGTGAGGGCGCCACGGCTCGGGGAGGATGCTAACCTGCTGCAGGCCCCTGGGGCTGGAAGGAGCGGGAAGGAACCACATCTGCCAGCACTGATGCTGCGCCTCCTTGGAAGGAAGATAGGCCAGAGGGAGAGATGGGAGACAGTAACCACGTGGTTTCAGGCTTGAGCACAGCAAGCAGGAGCGTGGCCACCCAACAGCCGTGAGAGGCAAATATCCATTTCCAGAACTTTTTAGGGTGTGAAGATTTGTCCGCAATGAATGCTGTTTCAGCTGGTGGCTACGAAGGCAGCCTTTGGGCTGCAATTTGTAAGGTGCATCGTGGACGCCCATTAACAATCGGAAAGGGAATGGCCCTTCCGGGTACTATGGCCACTGCTGTCCTCTTTGCTTGCTGGGGGAGGGGAGGGAAGAGCACCATGTCAGGGGACTGTGTGGCTGCCTCCTGCTGCGTTGGCTTGGATCACACTCCCCGCTCACTGCAGGGATGGGCGAGAAGCAGGGCGGCCATGGGGGTTACAAAGCCAGGCTTTTAATCGATGCCACCTTTGGATCCCTTCTACGTGACTATCTTGCTGTTATGAGCTGTGGGACATCACTGATTTCAGTGTGTACGTCTGCGAAGTCTGCTGGTTGTCCTGTGTGTATTTTGCACCCTCCACCGCGATCTCCCGTTGCCCTGCACGACAGGACACAGGTGCCTCCACGTGTTTGTCCACCTCCGAACAAACCAGGCAGCGCTAGGAAGAGGAGCACAGAGGTAGAAAGACGTAGTGAGCTCTTCAAGGGAACTTCTCCAGATCACAGCAAGCAGTTGATTCTTGAGAGACAAATACCAGCCGTATTTTCTATGACACGATAATCCATTATAGTACTGGTTCTTCATAAAAATGGCCATATCCTCCTGTGACTGGGACGTTCACGCTGGGCCATTCTCTAGGACATCCAGGTAAGCCAAACGTTTCTCTGGGTGGCGTCTGGCCTGCGTTCTAAGGGGACCTCTCATGATGAGATGATGGCTGAATCCCGTGGCACAGAGTAAAGCACGCTCTGGTCTGTGGCAAATAATCTGTGAGGGTTGAAATATTCTCTTCATTACTGAAGTCCTAACTCATCCACATCCCTGGTCATAGTCTGGACTCGTGTGAGTACAGGCTGCAACCGCTCAAGCCTGAGAAAGTGTGAACAATGTGCATGGTTTATGGTCTTAGAGAACCTGTGAACCTGTGCTTTAACTCAGTTTCTTCTTATTTTTTTTTTGTTTTGTTTTTGTTTTGATTTTGCAGAATGGATGGTAGAACTAAGAAGGAAGGGGGGATATCTTTCTTATTATTAAATATTTTCTTTTACTATGTTTCATGTATCACTTTCATGAAAATAAAAGTGTGAAAGTCCGATTGCAGTGCACAAGTCTATGTTTGGGTACGGATTCATTGTCTCCCAACTGTGGTCTGCAATTATAAGATTGATATGACTCGCTCTGACATGGTGGCATCATTTTCAAATTCAGCTCAGGCTTACAACGTTCCCAATTAAAGTGTGAGTGACACTAACTAATTAAATTGAGGAAAAGGGTATTCACAAGTAGGTGATGTAAATAGAAAATAAAGTTAGCAATTGACATTGTGACCACAGGGTTTTTTTTTTTTTTTTTAAAGAATGAGCTGTGTGATAAAAGCTGTGTTTAGAGACAACACAGATAAAAGGCCATTGAGTGACAAGCGTGATTTGTGCTTCAATCACTTACGTGGAGGCTGCTATGCCTGTTTACCGAAAGCACACAATATCCTTCAATTTCATCCCACAGCTTCTGCACCTCAGTGCACTACCCAGTGTGTCAGAGGTGAGTGGAACTTTAGAAAACTGAATGGACTCACAGGTTTAGGTGTACATGTTTCTTTCTTAAGAATTATTTATTTGAAAGGTAGAGTGATGGAGAACAAGAGACAGAGAGAGGTCTCCCATCTGCTGGTTCACTTCCCAAATGGCTGCAACAGCCAGGGCTGGGCCAGGCTGAAGTTAGGATCTAGGAAGTACATGCAGGTCTCCCACGTGGGTGGCAGGGGCCCAGGCACTTGAGCCACCTGCTGCTGCTCTCCTAGGTACCTTAGAAGGGAGGTGGATTAGAAGCAGAGTAGCTGGGACTGGAAGCAGCTCTCCGATACGGCATGACAGCATTGCAGGTGGCCAGGGTGCCACAGCACTGGCCCCCGTGTGTACATAGTTCTAAAGATCATATTTGAAAGGTCACATGTACAGCCTGGGCTGCTGTGACCTCTGGCTGTACAACCTATGAAAAAATAAGGTTGCATGAGCCCCACAGTGGACAAACAGCACATGGAGAGCCCCCATTGCAGTTAAATGCACGCAAGCCAGTGCGTAGTAGAAGGTTAACGGAAAAATAATCCATGTGAGCTGCATATACAACTTACAGAATAAAAACAGGGCAGGGCACATACTGAAGGCACAAAGAATCCTGGTTCTTAAAAGTGAGAATGGGATGCAACTGTCCCATCCGTCCCTCGTTTGTAATGAGTTTTTAGAAATGGCTTCTGGCACTTCCTTATATTTACAGTAAGTGACCGAACTTTCCCACCAAAGGAATTCCAAGGGTGGCCCAAGACACGTCTTGCCCGCCCTTCCCACTGAAGAACCTTCTACAGATGTGTGCAGTCTCTTACCGAGGGAGGAAAGGTTGGCCTGCCCCCAACTCAGACCCCGAAAGGTTTTCCATTCTCATTGCATGAATCAAAGGGATTTTGTTTTTTATTTTCTGAAATGAGAGATTTTTTAAATGGATGAAATTCTACGTGAAACCAATTTCCTTCACATAAACACCAGAAAGAGTGACACAGAGAGAGAAAGAGGTAGAGAGACACTTTGGTCTTGTTGGAAAAAAATTCTACAGAAAGACAGTTTGTGGAGCAGTAAGCAGTAAAATTGCGAGCTGACAGAGAGCTCTCTGTAACAGAACGTTTGGTTTAACTCATCGGCATGAACCAAGGTTTCTAAGGAGAAGTCGTTAGCTCTTGTGCCACTTTGCCTTTCGTCAGCCTCATCATTTTTATCACTTTGATTCCCTCATTTATCAGTTTCAGCCAAGCTGGTTGCTAATTCCCATGGCCGACGCGTCCTTTGACAAGGCTCACATCTCAGCTGCTCTGGCGTTTTGTCCAGCACTGCGGGCCCTGCTCTTTGTTGGCAAACAGCGTGCAGGGCCAGTGTGCTGGCCCCTGGGGAGGGAGCCTGTTTCCCACTAAGACATTGGCCGGGCAGTGGCAGCCATGTAGACAGCAACCATATACTTACATCGCAAGTAATGCAATGTTACAAGACAGTGTTCTCGATAGTAGAAGCATTGCTGTCTTTCCAGGATCTTCGCTTGATATTGTCATTAGGAATTGTATTTCCCTCGTATCCGTTTCTGCAGCGTGTTTTACAATGAAGTCAATAGTAATTTTTAGAAAGATGTACTTATTTATTTATTTGATAGGCTTAGTGACACAGTGGGAGGGAGAGACCGAGAAACAAATAAGTTCCATCTGCTGGTTTACTCCCCAAATGTCTGCAACAGCTGGGGCTGGGTCAGGGCTGAAGCCTCTTCTTCCTGGGTCTCCCATTGCATGGCAGGCACCTAAATGATTGGACCATCCTCTGCTGCCTTCCCAGCTGCATTGCAGGGAGCTGGATCAGAAGTGGAGCAGCCACAGCCTGAACTGGTACTGAGATGTAGGGTGCCGGCACCTCAAGTGGTGGCTTAACCCACTGCACCACAAAGCCTGCCCCAAAGCCACTAATAATTTTATCCTTAATAATAGAAATCACTTAAGTACTGCTTGCCATGGGTCAGGCACTGTTTAGATACAGCTATACCTCCCACCCTCAAAGAAAAGTAAGAACGGCCCCTCATCCTTGGAGGTGAGACATTTTCAATTGTCTGGGGGGGGGGGGGGAGAGGCTAAGCTCTCATAGATTCTCAAGAAAGGGCCCACGATAGGCCTAGGAGGCTAAACAGGGCAGTGCGGTGTGGGACGTTGTATTTCTGTCTAAAATAGGATTGCAAGTCTAAAGTGTGTGAGCTAGATGGACGGAGTAATGTGGTGTTGTTTCACACATTCATCATCTTTCCGTAAAGGGTGGTGGAATGCCAGAAGGGGAAAGAAGGATCAGACACTGCCAGCTTCAAGGCTGTGATGTGAGCCGGGGCGGCAGCACTGGAACCCGCCCCTCTTTCCAGGAGGCCAGGGGACCCTCCTTGCCTGGCTGTCTGCGGCCTCCACCCCACTCGGGCACCTTCCATGATGTCCTGCTGCACAGTCTCCCATAGCCGCCCACCTCCGGCACTGCTGGTGCTGGCCCCAGCCCTCACCCAGCCTCCCTGCAGGAGCGGTGCCCTTCCCTCTTCCTCTGACCAAGGGCCTCCTCCTTCCACCCGGAGGAAGTCCCCTCCTCTGCTCCCCCATGCCCACAAGGCCCAGGATTCCGAATAAAGCTGGTGTCCGTGGAGACCCGTGTTCCCGGTTAGCCTCAGTCTTCCCTGGGGGTCCCGTTACTTTTTGAAGTGCCTCCCCTCCCTCTCACGGTGCAGCATGGTGGTGGTGGTTGCAGGGTTGGGGGCCCCTTCTCATTGTCTCAACGTTGCTGCAGCTTTATCTCCTCAGTGCCTGTCTGCTTGTCCCATCTGAACCTGACATAGGTGTCTGCCTTCTCTCTGACTGCCCAGGCAGCTGCACAGAGCTGCAGGAAATTTCACAGCCGGGTCCACCTGTTTCACGTGAAATCCCGCCTCGCACACTCAGCGCCATCTGGGGCCATATTCCTCATCTCTGGCTGCACAGCTTCTCGCATTCCCAAACCGCTCCATGTGCCTCGGCCTCTACTCTGTCTCCATAGCAGCAGGAAAGCAGTCCATGCTCTGAGCCCCAGCCGGCCCTTCCCTGGGTCTGCATCTCTAGCCGTGGGCTCCCCCAGCCTTCATCCCCTCTCCTTCCTCCTGTGTTGTGCAAACGTGCTCTCCTTCCCTCCAGTCAGTAAACACGTAAGCAAATGACAAACACAGGTGCACCCATGAACCGCACAGTCCCTCCGGTTCCTCTGTGGTCCCTCTGCCTCTGTGCAGAAGGTCTGGTCAGTGCAGTCGCCCCGTGCTCTCCCCCCGCACTTCTTTCTCTGACTCTCTGTCTCTGGTCTGCTTTTGGTCCCTCCATTCCTCCGGGATAGTCTACTGGACAAAAGAATGGTAGCCCTGGCTGACGACAGTGTGACACTGAGTGCTTGCTCTGGGCATTCTGACCCCTCGCCCTCTCTCTGAGTCTCTGCCCTTGGTGGCAGCTCCTCCCCAGTCTTCTTCATGGCCCCCCTCCTCCTCACATCCAGCCCCAGATGGCTCCTGAGCATCAGCAATGTCTAAATACCATTCATGTACTCTTGACTCCTGAAGTTGTATCTTCCTGAACCCCCCCTAGGCTTAACAATTTCACACGGAACTGACTCCTTGGAAACCCCACTCACGTTCCCAAAGGCACCTCAAACTCAGCTGTGTCAACACCCACCCTGATTCTGCCCTTCCACCACACTCCTCCCAGGCCAGACACACCAAGCTTCCCCACACGACTCAGTCTTGCCCTGGTCCCTGCTGATGCTAGAGATCCAGCAGCACTCTTGGCTCATCCCTTCCCGATACCACTGATAATCCATCCCCAATTCCTCTTGCATCCCACTTCCAACATACCTGAAATATTGTCACTTCTCTCCTTCTCTGGGCCACCACCCTAGTCCAAGGCTCCTCCCACTACTGCAAGAATCTACTAAATAGGCACTCGACTTCCTCTCCTGGATGCAATGCAATCCATTTGGCGGACACAAGCCACAGTGGTGTTCTTAAAATGTAAATTAAATCCATCCCCTGTTCCGAAATGGTTTCTTAGGAAAACAACACAGATTCTTCATGATGTTCTTCAAAGACTAGCAGGTTCCTTTTGTCTCTCTCCTTTCCTTGCTGGCCCTGCTGCAGTCAGCCTGGTGTCTCCCCTGGCGCTGCACAGGTGAGCAGTCTTCCCGTGTGGGGCCTCTGCACGTGGCCTCTCGCTCCCGGCCATTGCCCCTCCCTTTCCACCGCTGTGTGGATCACCCTTTAGGTCTCAGCTTTAAAAGGCCATACACCATTTACTTCCAAGCCAGGTGTCTGGTCACAGCTTCCTGTTTGCCTGCTTTATACCCCCGGGAATACTTTGCGATGGCTTATTCACCAGTTTATTCGATGCCATCTCCCAGAAGGCCAGTTCTGTGTCACCTTGCCTACAATTGAATTCTCAGGGCTTTTCACAGTGTCTTGAGCACGCACAGTAGGAGTGCAGCAAATCTCCGTTGGAGTACTTAATACAAATAAATATCTGATGGAATCTGGACCTCACTGTTTTCACCACTGTAATCCTTATTTTATGATTGTGTAATTCTGTGTTCTCATACTTCCGAAGGCATTGGCATATTTTAAGACGTAAGTATCTGCATGAAATTTACAGGTAATCATAAATTTGTAACGTAGTACAGATTTAGGGCCAGATAACAAGCCAAGCTATTATTTGAATTTCAAAAATGCGAAGCCTTTAATATTTGACGGGCACCGAGGGTACGCAGGGTTTCGGCTGCCGAATAGAATTGTGATTGATAGGATCGAAGAGAGAGCGTTGTTCCCATCCTGCCTGGGAGGGGACCAAGCGGAGAAGAAGCCTCACCTCCAGAGTCACTCATCTCGTCTTTGCAGATGTTGACCAAGATAAGAGAATTGTACAGTATGGAAAATAGATCTGTGTAAATGACATTTGCTGTAGAACACTGTGTCTTACAGTGTTTGCAAGTTGGTCCTGCCATTTGGGGATGTTAATGGTTTATCGACAATGAAATGAAAACCAGCACCTATGTTGCTGAAGGAGACTTACAGTGAGTGAACCGCCAACTGTGGTTCAGATAAATACAAGCTCACCAGAGTTTCTTTTCCTGTTTTCCTGCTTTGCCATGCCAGGGTCTTCAAAAAGATTTTTTTGGAAAATACGTTTTATGAAAAAACTATGCTTGGGTTTCAAAATTTGTTTGCATCAAAATAAACTTATCTTTTCATTCCATTTTTTCCATGAACTTTTTAAAATAAAGATTGATTTATATATTTAAAGGGCAGAGTTACACAAAGAGGGTAGGAGATGGAGAGATGGAGAGAGAGAGAGAGAGAGAGAGATCATCCATCCACTGGTTCACTACACAAATGGCCACAACAGCCAGGGCTGGGCAAGGTGAAGGCCAGAAGCCTGGAACTCCCATGTGGATGGGAGGGACCCAGATACTTGGATATTCTTCTGTTGCTTCCCCAGATGCATTAGCAGGGAGCGAGATCAGAAGTGGAGCAGCTGGGACTTGAACCAGTTCCCCCATGGAAAGCCAGCATTGCAGGCAGTGGCTTAACCCACTGTGCCATGACATTGGCCACTCCGTGAACGTTTTGAAGTCCTCTTGTACTGGTGTTTCTCTTTCTAGTGAAACAGAACTGCACCTTTTTGATGACCAACTCTGACATAAGGATGTGTCTGGCGTACCTGGAGTCTCGTCTCCTGACCTTAGGCTGGTCACACAACACTTACTTTTCCGTTCAATCAATTCAAAGGTAGAACTTTCAATACTGGCATTTAAAATATTAGCTCACTTAAGGATTTGTCAGGGAGAAAAAAAAAGCCATGATGCCTCATTTGTAGCTATTTGAAATCACCAGCCCTTCCAACTTATTAGTTTCAATAATTATTCAGAAATGGAAGTCAATTAGAAGTTCCAACAGAAAGCATGAAAAGGAAATTTCCCTCGGGAATAAATGTGTGACTTGGTGATGTTGCTAAGTCAATTAAATTAGAGCTCATATTTTGCGAAGATATAAAACCTCTCAACACCTCTATGAAATAGGAAAAAAAAGATGAGCTTACAGGCCCTACAAGTTAGGAGACAAAAAACCATTTAGTAATAACTAAAAAAAAAAAAAAAAGGTTATATAATCTATGCTGGTGCTATTTGCATTAATATCCTGTTAATTTAGAATATGTCAGTCAAATTATATGGCATCAGCTGGGCTCTCCCTGTCTTTTTAGGCAAGAATTACTGATCATACCAAGCCAACACAAACACGGATCAGAAACAGACATTTTAGACCAAGGCTTGGAAATGGCGGACTTTCTAAAAAGATAACATCAGTTGCTTATCTTTTCTTGTTGCTTTTTATAAAGGCATTCTCCTTTTGATCTGCTGGGGCTAGAGGAGGAGGAGACTGACGGGTTGCAGGGTAGCAGCCTCTGACCAGGCAGGCTGGGAGCTGAGAGCTGGGGCTGCCTGAGGCCGCCAGGGGCCAGGGCTGGGCTGTGTCTGCCCACCTCTGGCTACTGCTGCCCTGACTCAGCGCAGTGCCTCCCAGGGCCATCTGGCCTGTGCCACGGGAAGGGAATCCCCCCTTCCACTCACGGCAATAAGAGCACAGATGAAGGAAAGCTCTAAAATCCAGAGCCCCGGATGGATCTGAAGTGGCTGCAGGAGGACACTGGTTGAACACGTTCATTCATTCAAATGCACTAGGACTCCTCTCCTGCCATCCTGCTGTCCCCACGAGAGCACTAAGATGATGTCTACATTAGCAGATACCAATGGCGTGTAATTATATCTGTGTAAAGTATACAATCCGACATACATAGGTGTGCACACACACGTACCAGGGAGCTTCAAAACTGTGTAAAATGAAATTAAAAGGTAAATCTATTTCAGCACGAGGAAGTCCAGGCCCAGGCAGTTTTTTCACAATACACATTTTCCACAACCGTCTCGAACACCCCTCATATACAGGGATATTAAAAAAAATGCACCAAAATAAACAGCTTTGCAATCCGTTACATGAAATTTTGAAGTGCCCTTGCATTGACATGTAGGCATGTGATTGTATAGGCATGAGTACGTATGTACGTGCCTGTGCACACCCCCTACACGCATGCACATACCCCACTCTGAGGTTCACAGAGCTGAAGCCAGGCTCAGCAGGTGGGGGGGGGGGTCCCGGCAGTCCTTGGTTACCCTAAGAGCAGGGCAGCCCATTGTGGGGTCAGCTGCACCTGACTAAGCTGACTTGCCTATGAGCCCCCTGGTCCTGAGCACCTGCTGCTACGAGCTACCCATTCAACAGTGTAAGGAGTCCCTCCCCTGTGGTCCTGCCAGACCCTCTGTCTCCCTCCCCTGGTGGCTGGCTGCTTTGGTACCTTCCTTCCTGTTCTCTTTCCATGCCTGGTGCCATTGATGTCCCAGGCAGGGGAGGCCATTTAAGCTTTTGACTCGAAGGCACTGTGGCTGAGCCACCATCCTCTCCTCCTCAGCTTGCGTGTTTGGAAGGAGACTTTCAGTTGCCCACAGCTAACGCACGAGGAGCCTTCTCTGAGAGGGGAAGCAGTGGCAGGTAGCTGTCCCCATGCAGGGCAGCGTCGCCGGCCGGCAGCCCCCTTGCACCGCTGCCTCCGTAAGGGGACCCACAGAGGGTAGCTGACTCTTAACTGATGCTGCCCCCCCAGGGGCCCTGCACGTGCCCTTCTGTAGACCAAGGTACAGGAAGCCAGCATCACCTCCTGAGCACCTGCTCAGGGGCTGGTGGAATTAGCACCTTTAAGAAGACGAATTCTCTCTCTCAGCAAAAACATCCAAGTGTGGACGCCAGAGTTATACCAATATTTTCCTTGGCTTACCTTTATGTTCTGAGCTCTGGGAGTATAGGAAAGTTTATAGTCTGGCTTCCGTTTTTATGTGCACAGTTGTAGCACAGAGCTGTGAGAGAGAGAGATTCAGGATGGGCACAAAAATGAAACGGAACAAAGAAAAGAAAGGCATCTCTCCTCCACGCCACTGATGCATTCTTTAATATTCACCCACATTTTGTGCAAATAGTTCATGCACATCACTCAAACGTATGAAATGTCTCTGCGCAGGCAGGGTTGCCAATGCCTCCTCAAAGCTTAGGAAAACGGAGGCAGCTGTAGCCCCATTCTGCAGTATGGGAGGGTGGCACCTGCAGGAGCCAGAGCCAGGAAAGTCTTGAGCCGTGTCCCCTCTGATGTTGCGCTAGACCCTGCCAGCCGAGATCTTGTCCTGTCTCACGGGGACAAGAACAATACATCCCCAGTAAACCTGCATAATCCACCTCACTCAGATTATGGTCTTCCCTTGTAAGAGTTGAGGATCATAGTATTCAACCCCTCCACGCAAACCAGAGACCTCACACGAAGCCGCATTTGCTAACTCCGTGCTCGCAGTAGTCAACGGAGAATTCTACCAAATTCCATTAAATTCTGGGGCTCTGCTCAGTAAATAGCCATGAAAACACCACGGCACTTAGAGCAAACCCCCGCTCCCCTGCTAACACCTTATATTACAGCCGTCTAATTACCGTGTTTTGCAGTAACCTTGTGGGACTTCCACAGGTAATTAGAACTCCAGAGCTTTTCGCTTGTAATCCAGCGAGGACCTCTTAACTAGCAAGGATTATGCACTGCTAATATCGCCATGCCCACGCGTTTTCTACAGTTAATTGTTTCAATTAATATTTGGCTGCACTACAGAATTTCCGGCAGCCTCATGTCCTGCAGTAACTCCAGTGTCCACTCTCAAATGCACACAGAGCCTCCCCCACCCCTCACCTCCACCCCTCGCCTTCCATCCCTCCCTCCCAACCATGAGATTTTTTTTTTTTTTTAGTAATTTCTATCCTGATGAGAGGAGGAAAAAGTATAAAACTTTAATCACATTTTCTTGACCTGAATTCAGGGTGATGATGCCTCTTCAGTGTCCCTGGAGGCAAGAGGCAGACATTGAACTTTCAACAATTTAGTTGTTACAGAAGAAAAAAAAAAATCAAAAACAGAGAAGTGGAGAATCGGTAACAATTTTGTATTTTTGTGATTTTTGAAATGATTTATTTATTTATTTATTTGAAAGGCAGAGCGACAGAGAGAGGGAGGAGAGACAGAAATTTTCTCTCGGGTGCTTCACTCCCTAGATGGCCACACAGCAGGGGCTGGACCAGGCTGAAGCCAAGAGTCAGGAACTCCATCTGGGTCTCCCACATGGATGGCAGGGGCCCAAGTACATGGGCCCAGGCCACCTTCTGTTGCTTTTCCAGGCACATTAACGGGGATCTGGATTGGAAGCAGAGCAGCCAGGACTCGAACCAACGCTCTGATATGGGATACCAGTGTCATAAGCAGTGGCTCACCCTGCTGCGCTGCACCACCTACCCCTTTTGTCTTGATTTTTAAGACTATATCCCAAGCACAGGCCTATGGGCCAGGAGTTGTGACGCAGCTGCCTTAGCTTCCTGGGCTGATTTTCCCCCACCCCTGACTTCTTGCCTTCTCCCATCCTGAGTGTGTGCCTGCATTTGGGCTCTAGGCTGGGGGGTTAAGACACCGCGGTTCGCCCCCACCTGTGAAGGAAGGTCGCATGTTCTGAGCCGAGGGCCCCCTGCTGCTGCCAGGCCGGCACCCGCTCGGCAGACTCGGATGACGCCCATCCCCACTTTGGAGACGCTGTCACCTGGTCTCAGCGTGTGCGGAAGGCAGTGTGGCAGAAGGAGAAGGCGCTGGGCCGGGGTGACAGGGACCTGTGTCTGCATCTCAGTACTTGAGGACATGCCTGCCTCTAGGGCCGTTATCCCATCAGTGAAGCAGGGATGATAACCCCAGGTCGCGGAGAGAGAGCCGTGACACAGGCGTGACTGGCTCCTGAGGTTCCCGGGAAGGTGGGCGTCTCTCTTGCATTTCAGCCCCACCTTGCCCATGTGTTGGCCCGGTGAGGTCGCCTCCACCCTCCCCACCACAGACCCTGACAGGCTGTGTCACCGAGGACCCCCCCCAAGAAGACTCAGGCACAGACGTGGGGAAGTGTGCACAGCACCTGCTCGGAGCCTCATCGCATTACAATCCTAATTGAATACACAGCAGGCTGTGAGCTTGACGCTTCCTATGTGATTGGAAAATGGTGATCAGATCACTTGTCCCTCCCATCAGTCTGCATGGAGGCTGCGAGGTGGCTCCTTCCTCAACCCACCTACGGTCGGCCCCCTGCCATCTGCCTTCCAACATCTCCCTTTTTATTTTGTAGGATTTGCTTATTTATTTGAAAGGCAGAGTTACAGAGAGAGAGAGGGAGCAACAAAGAAAGAGTTCACTCCCCACGTGGCCGCCACAGCAGGGGCTGGACCGAGCCAGGCCAAAACCAGGAGGCTGGTCTCCATCCCAGCCTCCCACACAGATGCAGCGAGGGGCCCAAGGACTTGGGCCGTCACCCGCTGCTTTGCCAGGTGAGCTGAACAGGAAGTGGAGCCGCCTGGACGAGAATCAGAGCTCACATGGGATGCCAGCATTGCAGGAGGCAGCCCTATCTGCGGCAACACAGTGCCAGCCCCCACATCTTCTCCCTTACCCCTTACACGCTGCCTTGGCTACAGCCTGAGCTACTGCATTCAAGGTTTGCCCAAACCTGGGTCAAAGCTTTTGTCCGTCATCTTCCTTGCTGGAGATTCTATGCCCAGGCTTGTTCCTGCTTTGCAGCACCTCCTCCCTGAAGCCTGCCCTGACTGCACCTGTCCACCCTGAGAGTCCTCTCTGGAAGCTGGTACCCAACAGTACCCCACTGTGTTTTTTAGCGCTGCCCTGTCTCAGCTCCTTTAAAGGAGGAAGCGATCTCATGTGACTTCTATGTGGTGCATGGTATCTCATCACAGCCCTCTGTGTGTTAAAATCAGAGCTTGGCATTCAGAATCTGAGCTGTGGCGGCACGCCCCTACGTGCACGCCCTGCTGCACCACTCACAGCTGTGTGAACGTAAGCGCCTTCTTAACCTTCCTGTTCCTCCGCGTTCTCTCCTGAGCAAGCCTTGTAGGGTGACTTGAGACCCTTAAGGGCTCAGAGGAGGGTCTGTCTGGCACTTGCAAGCCTTCGGCGACCTGCACCACTGTTGTCCACCCCTGCAACGACATGAGTGACTCCAAATGCCACCGACTCGGTTTCGTTAAGTCCTGAGCTAGGATCTCTGCTGGATGGTACTTTTGAGATTTATATTCCCCTCGGTCACTTGACAAACCTTCACATGCCTGCCCATGCATCATTATTGCCAACTGGGAGCTCCCATTGGCCATGGGAAGACAGTGGAGTTCAAGGTCGGGAAAGCCAGGACTAAGTGCTACTGGCGGGGAGAGAGGCATTTTCTGGCTTTGTGGGCTTGGCCGTGTGGATGAACCTCATGGTCATTTTCATCTATTATTGGAAATACTAATATTATTCCTAATTTGTTAACACATTGCCTAGATAATGATAATAAATTAGAAATAAGCTCTCCAGTGCTGGGGCTGGCGCTGTGGTGCAGTGGGTTAATGCCCTGGCCTGAAGCGTCAGCATCCCATATGGGAGCTGGTTCAAGTCCCGGCTGCTCCACTTCCAATCCAGCTCTCTGCTATGGCCTGGGAAAGCAGTGGAGGATGGCCCAAGTCTTTGGGCCCCTGCACCCACATGGGAGACCTGGAAGAAGCTCCTGGCTCCTGGCTCCTGGCTTCAGATCGGCGCAGCTCCACCCATTGTGGCCAATTGGGGAGTGAACCATCGGATGGAAAACCTCTCTCTCTCTCTCTCTCCCTCTCTGCCTCTCCTCTCTCTGTGTAACTCTGATTTTCAAATAAATAAATAAATCTTTTTAAAAAAAAGAAAGAAGCTCTCCCGGGCTGACAGCAGACTTTCTGTGGCAGGTTTTCTCCAGGCAGTGATTTTTGTTGTGGAAGTGGGTGCTGCTGCTACTCTGGCTGCGTGTGTGATGCTGCCTCTTACTTCGCTTTTACAGATTTTGCTGATTTATGATCTAGCTCATTCTAAGGCAGCACTTTGTTCATTCATTCATTCATTCGAAAGGCAGAGAGACAAAGAGGTGGAGAGACACAGAAAGAGAGGGAGAGAGCTAGACCCAGCTCTCATTCACTGGTTCTCTCTCTAAATGCCTACGATGGCCAAGACTGCACCGGGCCAAGCCAGGAGGCAGGAATTCAATCCAGGTTTCCCACATGGGTGGCAAAGAACTCGATTACTTGAGCCATCACCACCGCCTCCCGGGGTCTGTGTTAGCAGGAATCTAGAACTTTCCAAAGCCTCCTTGTTTACCCATACAGCTTAGAAAACGTGAGCTAGACTTCCATATGACCCTGAAGCAGAAACAGCACGCAGCAAGGTAGGCGACGAGCCAGGTGCCGGGTGAGACGGGGTTTCCCAGGCCCTTGCACGTTGTCCCTCTCGTGGGCTGACACCATGATCAAATAGAGATGAGCCTGCGGTAGAGTTATTGCACTTCAAGTCCCACCTGCTGTTGCCTTCCAGACCAAGTGACTTCACTGGCCTTATCCGGCCTGCGGGCTGGATTCCCTAGCATGCTTACACTTCTCAAAGATCTGATCCATTGGGATTATTGCACAGAATGTATCCCATTCCTAATTAGAGTCCCTGCTCAGTGACTGTAGGATTCGCTCCAGGAAACCCTCCCCTCACCACCACTCGCAGATGCCCAGAGGCACAGGTGACCTAGGATTTGCACAGAACCTGCAGACATCCTCCCTCCACTTCAGGTCATCGAGGGTGACTCACAGTAACTGTGCTCTGCAGGGAACAACGGCCACCAAAGCAAGTGGTTATCCGTGGTTCAGGTCAGACGCAGGGTTTTTGACTATTTTCGGTCTGTGTCCAGTTGCATGTGTAGATGTGGGAGCCGAGGAGCTGGAGGGCCGTCTGTGTATTATCGGGCGTGCTCACTAGCACACGCACATACTCCCCTCCAGTTTCCCCTTCTGTAACTCCCTGTGCTCACGGCGCCCCTGGCAGTGTTCTTGGGGTACCTCCATGAGCAATTGGACCAACCCCCCTGCCTTGAAGGGAGTTACCCTCATGGGGGTGGGGTAAAGGAGGGACATAACGCCTGTGTTGGGTTCCAGAGTGACTGTTGTTGGCAGATAAGGTGGCAGACAGCGCAGCAGGGTGCGGGGACTCGGCGTGCCACGTCAGAGGAGCAGCAAGTGTATCTTCCACTCTCTCAAATATTCATTCCAAATCCAATGCATGGGAAAATAATCGACTTAAACCAACAAACTGAAGCTTATTAAAAATAGGTCTTATTGAGGAGGCAGAGAGGGACTAGTGCTTATTGAAGTGTTACTTGCCCCAGCTGTACGTTAGAGAATCCTAAAACTAATCTGTAGCCAAGAGCAGGGAAGCTTCAGAACCAGGAAAGATTTCAAGTCGCGACTCTGCTCTGGCAACTTCTACAACTTTATGGAGGGCGGACCTGGTTTGCAGATGTAAGGAAGGCAAATGCCCGGTCTCAGCTGTCCTCATCCGTAACAGGTGTGATCCCTGGAGCCCCTCCCCAAGGGGAGAGCTCACTGGCAGAGGTGCCTATCTTAATTTTAGAGGATTGGCAAAAGTCAGCTTTCTCAGTGCCTTAAGAGATTCTGTTTGCATCTTGAAAAGCGAGGAGTGAATGAGGAGGTGGCCAGCAGGCCTTTAAATGTGGCACTCCCTTTCTTCTGTGGGGACTTGCCTAGAGAGAATGGCAGCTGGTTCCTGCTCTTCTAGCTGGGAAAGCCCTGGAGGTCACTCAAGGGCACAAAAAAAGATGGCCAACATACTGTCTCCAAAGCCTCACGAAGGTATTCATTTTCCCAGAGAATACAGAACGTAGGAACTGCTTTGGGAATGGCTTTTATGAACCTGGGATGGTGGTAAGGTGCTCCCTTCCCAAGGCTGAGCAATGACATAAGTCCATGCATGCACCATGGCAAGAGCCGCCCTCGTGGTGGTCCACACCGCTCAAACCTCATCCCTGGCGGCGACACTGGAGCCAGCAGTTCTCCCATGCGCCCCTGTGTGGCTGACTGCTCTCTGGGAGAACGGGCAGCCTCCCTGGTACCATACTGCCCCCAGCTTGTCACAGGAACTTTGACGGTCAGTTCCTAGTCCAGCCTAAGATGGCCTCCTTCAGGCTATGTGTCAACTCTTCATTTTCTGACCTTCTCTGTGAGAGTTTCCATTCAACATTCCACGCACCTTTACAAAGCATTTCTGCTCCCAGACTCTCTTCCTGAGGGCTTCTAATCAGGTCCTCAGAGACGCGATGAAATGTCATGACCCATGGACTTTCCACTGAGTTAGCCTTACATGCATACAGGCTGCTGGAGAAATCACCTGATTATTCGACAGGTGCCTTTAAGCTTTTTACAGTCGTTAAGTGTCATCCAAATGACCCCAAAGATAATTCAGAAGTTTGGAGTCAGGGTGAAGCCGGTAGACTAGCTTAAATTGAGAATGAAAATTCATGGCTACAGCCGGTTTAGGTAAGCTCTGGGCTTATAGGGTAGTCATCTGCTATTTGTAAGCCTACGCAACTATTCTACAATCGACTTGTGAGGATTTTAAAGCCTCCAGACCACGGAGTCCATGGAGGCAGCGAGTCAGTTCTGTGCTTGTGGCAAGCCTCCCTTTCCAACCTGTCTCTCCTGTTTCTCCATGGCCTACCCCCTGCTCTCCGCAGACCCAAGGTTCCTGCACTGCCAGATCCCTCTGCAGTGATCAGCGAGTTAAAGGGTGAAAGGTGTGGGTGTGGCTCTCTGCCCTCAGTCACCTGGAGAGCCCACACCCACAACTATTGCTCATGTGGCCACGGCAAAGCTGCCTGCTGAGGGTCAGCATTTGGTGAAGTTTAAAACCTGAACCTGACCCGCTTAGCACATGCAGTCCCTGCAAGTGTTTCTCAACACAGCAAAGAGCTTATACAGGACCTGGGGCTGGGCAGGCCACCCCCATGGGAGCAGTGCAGCCCTGGAGGCCTGGCCGTCTGCCTTAGGCAGAGACTTCCCAGGGTAAACTGAGGCAGGGAAGCGACAAGTCCTGGAGACCCAGTGAAACCTAGCAGCGATGAGATGAGTGACAGGGCCCTGGCTTCAGGACCAACAAGGCCACCGCCACCTGCAGCATCCTTGAATCCCCAGGGACTGAGCGCGTGGAGCAGCTCCTGTTCCAGGATTTGCAAAGATGAGCACAGATGTCCAGGTGCTATTTTCAATATTTCAAAAGCACTTAAAGGAAGGCACACATTTTCCTTTGAGAAGGCTGCACAATTTAATTGAAATGTCAAGTTGCTCTGGGCAGAAATCACCACGGTTTGATAACACCAAGTCAGGCCAGTCTGAATCCTTATTAGTAATTACATGTGTCTGAGTTAAGAAAAAGACGGAAGGACAGATTGAAAGCAGAAAATTCCTAGAATCCTGTTTATTTAGCAAATATCTTTCAAACATAGTTTTTGGGAAAGCAGTGAAAGGGAATCTTAATGGTGGGAAGACTTAAATAACTCTTGTATACTCTTCCTGATTAACTATACACGTATGTATCTATTAGAGCTACTTAATATTTGTGATTCAAATCAATCTTTCACATTTCATAAATTAAAGACACTGAAAATAACCATGCATGCTCTTTTTAGAAAAAAAAAGAGTGACACACAGACACACACACACACACACAGAGACAGGGACAGAGAAAGCGATAGATAGAGATCTCCCACCTTGTGGTTCACTCCCCCAGTTGGCCGCAACAGCTGTGGTTGGAGCCAGGCCAAAGCCAGGAGCCTGGAACTCCATCCCGGTCTCCCGACAGACGGCAGGAGCCCAAGTACCTGCCACCTCATCCGCTGCTTTCCCATATGCATTAGCAGAGAACTGGATCAGGAGTGGAGCAGCCGGGATTCGAACTGGGGCTCCTGGATGGGATGCCAGTATCACAGGTGGTGTCTTATCCCACTAAACCACAACTCCAGCCCTGAATCCTTCTTAAAGAAATTCAGACTCATCGAGGTCAAACAAGTAAACTTAAATCACCCTAGAGGGTCGTGGCTCCCCAGAGTTGCCTCATTTCCAGTTACCTGTAACCCACACCTCCTCATCTGACAAAAGCTATGTGGCTACTTCCTACAACTTCCCTTATTAGTATCACTTCTTGCCACTTCTTTAACATTTAAACAGCCTATTAGAGATTTTAGTCTAGATACTTATATAGGCTCTGGCAAAATTAACCTTTGGTAGATGTGAAACCAATAAAATATTTATATGGGTCAACACCCTGATTTTGCCTGTAATCTAACACAGTGGTTGCAACAGCCGTCAGCTCACCTGCTTAGTCACCCATCTGCACCCCTAAGATGGGTGTGGAGCCTCATCCATGGAACATGTAAATTTCATGGAGACTGCACCCCCAGGGGCTTTGCCAGGACCGGCTGCTGCACCGGGTGACCGTGCACACCGGTTCCTCCCTGCCCTTCTTGGGAGCCAGTCCTGAGTCGCCTGTCCCTGGAGTCTGGGTGTGTGTATGTGTGTGTGTGTGTGTGAGAGGCTTTCGTGATCCAGGAGCACACTGAACCTGAGGCTGTTTTACATTGAAGACAATCATGCCAGGTCATCTCCCTGCCTTCAACATTAGCTCCAGTCCAGTTCAAGCTCACCCTCCCATCCTGAAGACAGGACATAAACTGTGAGTGAAGACGAGGTAGAGCAGAAAAGCAGATCGTAGAAGCACTGTCCTTAGCCTCCAGTGTTCCAGCCATCGCTGTGGAGGAACACACCGCGAAGTGATGCAGAGGATTTCCCCGGATCCCATCCCTGGGACTTGTCAGTAACTGATTCTGTCTTAGAGGTGACGCGCTGGTGTTACTTCTCAGGGAAATAACGATTTTCCCCCCATTCTTCAAGTAATGAAAGTGGAGTCAGCTGCCTTTAAAGGAAAATCTGCTTTCTAAACTCACTTTGGAACAGGAGTCAAGCCCATCTCCTATAGTTGATGTTCAAGTCTTCTTAGCAGCCCAGGCTGGCCAGGTTCAGATTCGAGGGCTTGTTAAATGTGTTTTTCTAAAAACAGTACTCATTTTAGAGGAATGCAATACGAGTGTTTCTGAATTGCAACGGTGTTTTCCAGGGTTGTGTTTAACACGTGGTGCGTCAGATGTGCTACAGACTGTTCAGAATCTTGCCTAGGCTGGCCTCATGCACCAGCCCTGACCCCTGATTGCAGCTGGCGCTGCCTGTCTTACGGCTTCCCAGGTTTTCTGCTATGCTTAGGGACTGGCCTGATACTGTGAGGGCTAAGCGTTTGCGTTCTTTACTGTTTGGGTTTGCAGTCCTAGGCCCTGCCACTTAGTAGTGTGTAAACTTGCTGGACCTCGCTTTTGTACAACTTAGGACGAGGTTTTAATGAGTGAATGGACCTCACGCACAGGCACCCCTGACTGGCAGAATGGTAAAGCTCAGAAAGGAGATCTAATGTTCTTATTATTCAGCAGAGAGCGGGGCATGCAAGGGCAACTGGTCGGATGGTCAGCTGGTCAGCTCCGACTGTCGCCAGCCAGCCGTCCCCTCCACACAGGGCTTCCCGAGACATGGTCGAGGGGGCCAGCAGCTGAAAGCTGCTGACAAGGCAGAGTAAGGTGTAGGAGCCCAGGACAGCCCCCAGGTCCTGCTGACAAGGCAGAGTAAGGTGTAGGAGCCCCGGACAGCCCCCAGGTCCTGCTGACAAGGCAGAGTAAAGTGTAGGAGCCCAGGACAGCCCCCAGGTCCTGCTGACAAGGCAGAGTAATGTGTAGGGAGCCCGGGACAGCCCCCAGGTTCTGTCTCCTCACCGTGGACATGAACTGAGAGGGAGGGCTCTGAGTCTCTCATGCAGAAGGGAAGGTTCAACACACAGAACAGTGCCAGTTTTCGCCCCCAGAAAGTCATGGAGCTTGGCTGACATCCACCAGGACCCTGGCTTTTATCCAGTGCCTCCAGCGATGCTCAGCCTGACACGGTGCTAAGGGCCGTGCTGAAACAAGGCCCCGCCCCCACAGCTCCAGGACGGAGAGATGAGGCCAGGCCTCAGCTTCCTTTCCCACTCTGGACAACCTCTGGAAAAGGGAGCAAAGCGGCGATGGGCTCCGCGCTGCCCTCCTCCGAGAGGCACAGCCAGGCGGGCAGCTTGGCCCTGCCCACCGCAGCCCTGAGGGTGCATCCCAGGAGTCGAGGCTCTTGTGACCCGTGCTGCTGCCCAGCCAGGTGGATACGAGAGTCCCTGTGCTGCAGACCAGCAACGGAGTGCAGAGCGGTCACAGACACGTGTGCAGCTCCAAGCAGGAGAGACAAGATTCACCAATGTGGAAGTGTGCGTTACTGAAACCCCCGCCCTGTGGTGGTAGCCCATGCAAATGTCACTCTTCTCTTCATACTGCGAGTTCTCTCCTAGAAAGGCTTTGAGTTACTCCGTATTTCCCTACTCACAATACAGCCTTAGGCCTCAGTTAACAAGCAACAAATGAATGAGCAAACCAATGAATGAAACAGACGCATTTGTTTAATTCCCATGACTAGGAAGATAATGTTATCTTATATTTTTATAGCATGTGGTCAAGAAATATTTTGAGTCATTTTTTAAAAATTTTTAATGTGTTCAAATTTTATGTATTTCATATGTACAGATTCAGGAACAATGATATCTCCTACCCCACCCTCCCTCCCACCCCATGCTCCAACACTTCTCTTTATCAGTTGCGTAGTTGGCAAACATTTTCTCCCAGGCTTGGTTTGTCTGTACTTCTGGAGTCTTTTCCAAGAACTCTTTGCTTATGCCAATGTCTTGCAGAGTTTCCTAATGTTTTCTAGTTGTTCGATGGTATCAGGCTGTAGACTTACATCTTAGATTCATCTTGAGTAGATTTTGTGTAAGGTGTAATGTAGTTTCTTACGCCTGCTTGTTGTATACTTCTTGTTTCATACTTCTACACATGGGGATCCAGTTTTCCCAGCACCATTTGTGAAGAGACTGTCCTTGCTCTAGGGATTGGTTGTACTTCCTTTGTCAAAGATTAAGTTGGTTGTAGATGTGTGGATTGATTTCTGGAGTTTCTATTCTGTTTCATTGGTCTACATGTCTGTTTTTGTGTCAGTACCAGGTCATTTTGATTGTAACTTCCCTGTAGTATGTCTTGAAATCTGGTATTGTGATGCCTATGTCTTTGTTTTTGTTGTATAAGGTTGCTTTAGCAATTCAGGGTCTCTTGTATTTCCATATGAATTTTAGAATCCCTTTTTCTAAATCTGAGAAGAATGTCCTTGATATTTTGATTGGGATCACATAGAATAAGTTGCTTTTGGAAGAATAAACATTTTGATGATATTTGTTCTTCCAAACCATGAACATGCAGGTTTTTCCATTTTGTGTCTTCTTCTATTTCTTTTATATTTTGTAATTTTCATCATAGAGATCTACAATGTCAACATCCTTGGTTAAATTTATTCCAAGGTATTTAATTTTTTTGTAACTATTGTAAATGGAATTGATCATAGAAGTTCTTTCTCAGCCATGGCATTGTCTGTGTATACAAAGGCTATTGATTTTTTGTGTGTTCATTTCATATCCTGCCACTTTAACAAACTCTTTTATGAGTTCCAATAGTCTCTCAGTAGAGCATTTTGGATCCCCTATATGTAAAATCATGTCATCTACAAATGGTGATAATTTGACTTCCTCCTTTCTAACTTGAATCCCTTCGATTTCTTTTTCTTGCCTAATGGCTAAAACTTCCAGGATGATATTGAATAGCAATGGTGAGAGTGGGCATCCTTGTCTGTTTCTAGATATTAGTGGGAATGCTTCTAATTTTTCCCCAGTCAATAAGATTCTGGGTGTGGGTCTTGTCCTAAATTGCCCTGATTGTGTTGAGGAATGTCCTTTCTATACTCAATGTGCTTAAGGTTTTCATCATGAAAGGATGTTGTATTTTATCAAATGCTTCTTCTGCATCAATTGAGATAATCATTTTTTTCTTCATTTTGTTGATGTGATGTATCATACTTATTGATTTGCACATGTTGAACCATCCACGCATACCAGTCATCAATACCACTTCGTCCAGTGACTGATCTTTCTGATGCATTGCTGGATTCAATAAGATAGTATTTTGTTGAGGATTTCTGTATCTATGTTCATCAGCAAAATTGGTCTACAGTCCTCTTTCCGTGTTGTATATTTTTCTGGTTTAGGAATTAATAAACGAGTCATTTTCATAACAGAAAAAAGAATAATAAAGAAGGGTCCACAATAGATTTTTATGATGACAGTTTTCAAAATATTTATAAGGAGTAAGAGACCTTGATAATACACAAGAGCAGAAAAACAGGAGCTGGCACTGGGTGGTCCAGGGATGTTTTGTGCTTGCTTCTCTTTGCATTTCTGTATTTCCTAAAATTCTGATGCATTGTGAAAGGAAAATATTTTTTCAAAGAAAATTCTGCTTTCCAGCTGGAGTGTAAGTAAAAGAAAGATATTACTGCTGTTACCAATGTTCAGGCTCTCCATAGTATTTCTCTTAGGTGCACGATGATTGTGATGTAGGCAGTGTGGGACTTGGTTGTACCATGAACAACATCAGTTCAGCAAATGAGTGTAAGTCCCTTGTTCACTGGGGTGCCTCTCAGTATCACTTACTGGGAAGACATATCCAGTTCCCTTCCATGTGAGAGCACGGACTGTTAGCAACAACAACTCAACCTGCACTCAGAGCTTTTGTCTGCATGGTTAGGGAAATCGGTCATGGCACTCAGCTTCACGAATTGCCACGCCCTGCAGTCAGCACGAACACACTGTGGCACAGTCTCCGTGGGTCACAGGACCAGGCCTAGGTCAGTGGGGTCCTCTGCCCAGGCAGGGTCTTGCCCGCTCCCCGACATTGAATCCTGCCTTCCACAGTCCCGTGAAGGTGGTCCCACACAATACAAACCTAAAGACATCATAGCAATTCTGTTTTTTGAACGAACACGTTTCTGGATGAAGATATTACAGGTAGGGGGACGTCAACGCCGTTCACAAGCCTGCAGTAAGAAGCGTCCGTTGTCTGGAACAGTGGGGGCAGGGGCTGCACTCAGCCCCAGTGGCACTGAGCTGAAAAGGCCCTGGGGGAGGAGTATTCGCTCTTCCCATCCTCATTTTCTGGCTCCAGCCATTAAAAAGGTTATGCCAAGCTGAGTGACTATGTTTAATTAGGTCTCCTGTTCTACAACTGGTGCTGCAGTCACTCTGTTGTCATCTTCAATTTTACTACTTTGACAAAATGATCAGCAGGCTCTTCAGTATCAATGTACAGTATTTTTATGGTACACTAAATGTGGAAATGTCCTGTGGTCTTCTAACATCTTGCATAGTAACCCTTTGGCCAAGGAGTTGGTAAAGAAATGCTTAAGTCATCTTGTCTCCACGTTCTGTGATACTTGAAGGAGCAGATGAGAAGGAAAAGGACTATGAACCTGAGGTCAGTACCTGGCTCCCATGTGCATCTTACAGGCCTCAGTTGGCCCCAGGGGGAGGATCATGTTACACAGGAGGAATCTACACAGAGAGGTGAAATACTGTGCCCAAATCACAAAGTGCAAAAATGCTAGAACTGTAATTGGAACCTACACTGAGGCCTTCCTCCCACAAGGCCTCTTCCCATGCCACCGGCCCCAGGGGCTTTGCTCCACAAGTGGTAAGTGCTGCCCAGCTGGCACTCCAACCACAGCCAAGCCTGGAACTGGCCTGGTTCACTGTCTCGCGCAGTACTCGCCGCTCCATGTGGGTGTTCATGGTTGGTTTCATGTTATTGTGCAGTTTTGATGAATTTCAAATAGTAACAGGCGTATTCCCATTGGTGCTTTATGGTCTGTGTGTGCAAAAGACACTGGAGCAAGAAGTAGACAGGAGCAAGCCACCGTAGTTCCCCAGACTGAACAAATCTGAAGGGGGCTTTCACTAAAGACATGAGCTAAATTCTCTAGAATGAGAACCCATCAATACTAACCACGATTTTCTGTCCTTTTACATTTTTTATTGATGTATAGGAATTGTATATCTTTGTGGGTACATTGTGAAATTCAATACATGTATGCACTGGGTAATGATCATAACAGAATAATTAGCATTTCTGTCTGTAAACATTTATCATTCCTTTGTGTTCAGGAACCTTCCCGCTCCTTGCTTGTAGTTCTTTATGTAATTTACCATAAGTTTTTGTGCACTGTGGTCACCTTACTATGCCATAGAACACTAAAGCTTATTCTCCCATCTAACTGTATTTTGGCACTCATTACCAGTCCCCCTCGGCTCCCCACCCTCTCCTTCCTAACCTCTAGTGATCACTGTTATACTCACTACTTCCATGAAATTAGCTCGTCCAGGACCCATGTATGAACAAGAACAGGCATCATTTGTCTCCATGCCTAGCTAATTTGTGTTGTTGAGAAAAAGTACGTATGTGTTCTATGTATAAACGGACTTTTAATAAAAGGGAGGTAATTTTTTATATGTATTTAAAGAAAAAGGAAGGGATTTCTTCTCTGGAGGCAAGCTTCTAGTTTAGAGGTCTGAGAATTTACTCATTCCGTGTCATTTACTTATTAATATATATGTCAATATTAAATCTATACAATTATAATAAATATATATATATATTTATATATATACACACACCCAGAAAAGTTAAACCATGCTCAGCAGAGATATTAAATGATCTACGGACCCCAAATCACTATCTTTGGGGAAGAAATGTTCAATAGTCTCGCCAAGCGCTGAAGTTTCTCTCACTTTGCATCCAGCATTGTTTCAGTTAAGCAAACACAGTAACTTGGCTGTTAGATTCTGCGCAACTGGACTTTATGAAGTCGCAGGAGTTAAGACTGGGCTGGAGCTACAGGGTTGTCGCCTGGGAGTTGGTGATAATCACTCCAGAAGTTCACTGCCAATGAGGTGAGGGCTTATTATCCCAAGAAACACACCTGAAGATGATGTTGCTTGGCTATTGTTCCCACGCTAGGATTGCTACAGCAGGACCATTAAGACAGGATTCATAAACTGTAGCCATTTTCCTAGTGAAAAATGAAACAATGACTCTCAAAAGGATCGCATGAGATCATCTTAGTTCTTTTACTTCTGACCTGTTTTGACACTTTTTTCTATAAGGAAATTCCATGTCTTTTCCATTAATTTTAAGACTTAAAAATTCAAATCATCCTCAATTAGATTCAATTTGGACATATTTTCCCTATAGGCTTAGTAGAGGTGAAGTTTAACTGTTTGATATTTTTCTGATACTAATATGTCATAGATATAGTAAATAATATTCAATAGATGTTTCATTACCAGTTTGATTAAAATCATTTTTAAAAACCCATTAGTAACATTTTCGGGAGTGGAAGGGCAACTTTAGGAAGAATGTACTGTGGCCTCATCATTGTTCTCCTGCCATGAAGGGATTGTATGAAGGTGACCTTGAGGATGCACACTTGTGAGGCCAGCTGAATTTGCTCACCGCCAGCATGTGGGGGCAGGACAAGGGTCACCTGCATGCAAGCAACATTGCTCCACACAATGCAGTCCTGGTTACATCACCAAATTCAAGTAGCCCCATAAAAATCACATTTGTAGATACAGCAGCCGCACCTAGTGAAATGTGTGCCTTTTTATGAAGTCATCATAATTATTAATATGATATTCGTGTAAATGTTCACAATGCAGTTGTGCTCACATCGCGTCTTCCATGTTAACTTTAGCTCGTTGCTTATCTAGACGCAATTCTTTCGTTTCACTGCGATTGCTTTTCCCTGTCTTCAGCAATCTGTGTCGGTCTCTGCAGAGTTTCCCCTCCAGCCCAGTCATCCCGTGGTTGTTTCCAGCTCCTAGTTCTTACATATCCTAAGTTCCTTTGTATCTTTTACTTGGTAAACAAACATTGAAAATGCACTCATAGTGTACACAGCAAGAAAGGACATGCTCGGGGTTTGATTGTTGTTTATCGCCCTTGTCTGTGCTCCCGTGGGAGAGTGGTCTTCCTGCTTTTCACTTGTTGAACTCTTTATGTAGTGGAGGATTAAGCCTGTGATCGCAAAGCAAATAAAAGTATGTTAGCGCAAAAATTAAAAGAAGGAAGAGGAAGGAGGCAGGGAAAGTGGGAGGGGAATATTATATTCTTACAGCTATATCTATGAAATGCATGAAATCAGAAAATACATGCTCACGGTATATTAAAAAACTTTTGTGCTCTATGTTAAACTCAAAATAAGTGAATTCATTTAATGTTACAGTTGTTTAGAAATGTCTACAGTTCTTATCAACAGCCACAGAGATTTTCCAAGCAGGTTTGCACACATTCAACACGTGAGGGTGGGGCTGGGGGTCCCTTGCACTAAGAAACCATTGGTCCAGACAACAGAAGCAGCATGGTATGCATCACTGAGGCCCAGATGTCCCCATCAAATAGCACAATGATCGGAACCACAGGGCGAGCCTGCCGAATATTCTGCACTGTTTTGCTCTCATGACCTGGTACATGGGTTCTGCCCACACATGTGATACACACATGGATGTGTCTACTTGTGCCTCATTCCTGCCACCCTATACCCAGCTCCATATTCAAATGTGCCCAACAGCCTTAGGTTGACGTCTTCACAAGCTTTGCGCTGAACATATTCTACCATGTATATATCCATACATTTGAATTTGCAAGTTCTAGTACTTTCTTATTAATTAACAATTCCTTTTGACATACATCACATCATGGTTGGGCACCTAGGTGTGTCAGGTTAAAGCAGTACTACATTTTTAACTGCATTGAATAAAACAAGGAATGATGGATTATCTCAAGCTACAAAAATGGCCTACACATGTAAAATTACAGGATGTTTTCAGGTTGGTTATTCTGCTTGAAGACACTTTTCTAATCTATAATAACTGAATGTAGGAATGGTTTCACCTCAAATATAGTCAGCAGACCATGTGGCCACCATGCTGTCATGGCCACGTGGGTGGTGGCTGTGTGCCTGAGTCACCAGACCTGGAGCATGGAGGTGTGTGACACCCCCAGCACACGAGGACCCAGCGTCTTCTCCTCTGGGACAGGGACTCACGTGAAGCTTCCAGGGCCAGCACCCAACAAGCTGAATGTCTAGGATTTCAAAAACCACATACAATCAGATGTACAATGATCTTTTCAGGAAAGACTCAGACCTGGTCCCGGAGTGGCCATCCCTGGCAGGTGCCATCTGTGATGCCGTGCCTCACTTGGACCTCCACTCAGTACGCAGCTGCTCCCAGCTGAAGCGGGTGCAGGAGGTATGCTGGGTCACAGTGCACATGATGCAAACTCTCCTTTTTGTCAAAGAGAGCTCACTTTCTATTCCTGCCGCTCACTGGCCAGTCCAAGGGCTTGACCCCAGGTGGCAGTGGACGTGGGGCAGCATCCACACAGACATACACATGAAGCCTGAACGGAAGGTTCTGAAATGGTTTTCTTCTTTTCTATTTTTTAAAGCTTTATTTATTTATTTAAAAGGCAGAGTCACACACACACAGAGAGAGAGAGAGAGAGAGGGCGGGGGGGGGGAGGTCTTCCATCCACTGGTTCCCCAAATTGCCACAACAGCCGGAGCTGGGCTAATCCAAAGCCAGGAGCAAGGGCCTTCTTCCAGGTCTCCCATGTGGATGCAGGGGCCCAAGGACTTGGGCCATCTTCCACTGCTTTCCCAGGCCATAGCAGAGAGCAGGATTGGAAGCAGAGCAGCCAGATCTCAAACTTGTACCCATATGGGATGCTGGCACTGGAGGTGGCAGCTTTACCCACTGCACCACAGCGCCAGCCCCCAAACTGGTTTTCACCAGAGAAGCTTGGGTGGGGAGAGAGAAGCCCCAGAATCCTGCTGCTTTGCCCATGGCAGGACTGCCCAGTGTTTCCTTACACAGTCAGGCCTGGGTGTGTGCCTGTGTGCATTCCTGGTTCTCACGGGGTCAGCTTTCCTACCAAACAGCCTGTGTTAGAATAAATAATTAGAACTGTGCCCCATCTTAGGAAGAGACACAGCAGATTGGAGCTGCTGCTTCAGACTCGTTCAAAAAGCAAAGTGCGTGCTTTGTACCTCCTTGAACGGAGCCCTGGCGTGTTTGAAGGAAGAACTCCAGGCATCAGGTGAAAGCTGTCTTCACACTGGCATGCTTGCGATTTTTAGCGGACTAAAATGATTTTGTAAAATAAAGGAAAAGTACCATTAATTTTGCCATCACCTTACACATACATTTAGGAAAAAAAATCTAATTTTAATTAGGAAAAAAGAGGAATTCTATCTACAGAATTTCTCCTACATTATGCTTACCAAGAAACGCACGTAAGTGTGCAGATAAATGAGGCTTTTGTCATCCGATTACACAGTGAAGAACAAAACATCACTAGTGCCCCAAGCGTACTACAGAATTCCTTGGAAAGCAGGTTGTTCCCCTGTTATTATTTCGGATCCCAGGCTTCCCTGTACCATGTGGCTTTCTTTTGATGTCACTTTGTGGCACCATCAGCGTGGAGGTGTCTAAGCATCTCCATAAAGCACAAAAGCCAGCATGCATCATTATAAAGTCCCCCTAATTAAGGGCAGTGACACACATTCTCAGCTGCTTGAGTTGAATTTGAGAATCACAGGAGCCCAGTAAATGATATTTCCCGGGAAGAGTTGGACAAAGGAAGGACGATCGCCCCGCGTTAATTAGTCCTTTGTGCATATCTCATTCATCTTTCCTGAGTGTGAGAACTACTTGGAGGCCGTAGGTGTGCATCTGGGGAGGCGCTTGTGGATCTGAGCTGGACTTGGAGTTGGTATAAATCCCAATGCACGCAGTGGCGATTTTTCTTGCAGGAGAGGGGATAATGTGTGCGGAGGTCTAAGTGCTCAGGACTGTATGTTTGTGATGCAAAATACTTCCTGCTACCAGGCATCCACCTGGCTCCACCTACCTACCTTTTGAGGAATAGACAAGCTGGGAAGTCCTAAGGTGGTTTCACCTCCTGCCCCAGGTGTTACATCCCCAGAGGGGCACAGTTGCCCCCCATCACTCACCCCTGACCACCCTGCTGGGTCCAAAAGCTTCAGCAGGAAGTTCTCCCTTGAAGGCAAAAATCTACTCTTGGAGAAACTGCGAGAGTATATTACTTACGTGGTTGTTTATTTTTACAATTTTTAAATTATTTTCCATTTTATTAGAAAGGCAGAAAGAGAGGCAGAAAGACAGAGATCTCCCACCCACTGGTTCACTCCCCAAATGCCCGCAACCCAGGCCAAAGCTGAGAACTAGGAACTCCATCCAGGCCTCCCACGAGAGTGGCAGGAACCCAAGTACTTGGATGTCACTGCTGTCCCTGGGATGGCTGGGTGGAGCACAGGGCAGGACTCTGGAAAGGGGCACAGGTGTTCCAAGCAGTGTCACACCGCCCCTTATGTGATTGTTTAGGACAATGTTTGCATATCTTGCCCAGAAACGTGTACAGAATGTGGTTCTCTGGGCGTGTTCTGCCTTTTCCTCGGCTTCGGCAGGGGCTGCACTGCTGTCTGGCGGAACCCCTAACGCACGGCTTGGGGGGCAGTGCAGGCTCTTGAAGCACAGTGGATGGAGATGAAAGACTCGCTGGCCAAAGAGCAGGCCCCGGGCACCGGTGTCTCACCGAGAATCTCTCATTTTCTATGATTAAAAGTCTCGTGTCTACTGAATAACATCGTCTCACGTTTTGATGGGAATAAAGAATCATTCTTTTAGCTCCACCTGCTGAAACTTGAGAGACGTTTAAGCACAGGCACGTTTTCCAGACTGCCAGTAACTACGCCAGCATCTCTCTGTGCCAAGGCTAGTGAAGACGGTAGTCCTGGGACTGCGAAGCTGAGCACGCGCCTTGTACTCCCAGAGATTCCCTTCAGGGTGGCACAAATGGCTGACAATAAAGTCACCGTCCTCTGGAATACCAGGGTCTCCAGTACCCAACTTATGTAATCAGATTTAAAATACGTTTGCATCAGATAATGTATTCAGGACCGCTTTTTTGAGGCACAGACTTTTTTTTCTTCTAATTTTAAAAAATCATCTTACTATTCATAGAAAAGTGAGTAGTCATTTAAAGCAATCAATAAACCACATCTTAACAAAACGTAGAGGAGCAAGACGTCTCTGTAGGTTGCAGTGTCAGCCTGTCTCGTGGAAAAGCATTGACTTCCTTTCTCAACGTCACTATATCTGTGAGGAATGAAAGTCAAGGCCACGCCCCATGTTCCCACGCCTGCCTGTTATGTGGGTGAGGACAGACACAAAAGGCCAAAGGTGCACCTGGACTCTGCAGCCTTACAACACAGGGTGAGCACAGGGTGAGGGTCACAAAGACCCCAGCTGGCGAGAATCCAGCGGGCCCTGATGAGAGCTGTCTCTGCCACCCCTTGGAGCTTCCTCTGTCACTCAGGAACCAGACTTTTGCATGTGTCTTCCTTTGGGGCTGTTTTGTGGGGGTGTTCTTGTTATCCATCAGCAACCCCCACTCCAGTGAGCACTTGAGGAGGAAGCGCTGGCTGCAGCCAGGGTGGTGGGTGACTGGTGCTGTGCGCCACGCCAGGGAGAACGGGTCACAGGGTCACCGCACGCTGTGGTCCTCCAGGGGTTGGACCGTGTGTGAAATTGCTCCCACGCTGCTCCCTGTCTTTGTTCAGGAAGGACTCCAGTCCTGGGATGTCACAGCCGGCTGCAGCTCCGTCTGCCGTCTCCCACTCTGTGTGTATCCCGTTGGTCTCCCTCTGCCCCTGGATCCGGGAAAAGATCGTGGGGAATCTGAAGACAGGGCTCTCAACTGAGACAGGAGGAAGAGAGCCAGGCAGGCGGCTGCTTCCTTCCCGTTCTGACTTAGCGACCAAATCCAGGGCTTGCTGAACCACCACACACTGAAGGAGGGCATCCGGTGCTCTCTTTCCTCCCGTATTTCTTTTTTATTGTGGTCTCTCTTTTTTGCCTCTTGCATAAAATTTCTACGTCCTTTTTTTCCACTTCTGGTGTAACATTGTTATCCTGAAAATGCGACTGATGAGAATCTACTAAGTAGAGAATCATTTAGCCAAATTGGCAACCTGTGAATGATGAGTTGTTTTTTTTTTTTTTTTAATCTTTCTTGCCAATTGTATTCAAGCAACTTTCTCAGAGGGACATTCTTGAATTTGAGGGCAAGCTGACCTCCAGGATTAGTCCTTAGGAAAAGAAGGGAACCCCCCCCCCCACTAGCAAGCACCTGCTGTGCGCCAGGTGATGCAGTAGGCGCTCTCCAGGTGTTGCTGCAACACACATTTTAGGACATGCGACAGCTGCATGATCTCCGTTATCCTCTGCATTATCTCTGTTTGTTTATCCACACTGTGCTCTGGTCCTCAGAATGCTTATCAGCGAGCAGTTTCCAGAGCACTTTGAAGGATGTGACACAACCTGGAATCCACCGGGGTGCTATTTTTACACCAAATAAATGTCATTCCTATTATGTGAAGTGAACTAAATTTCATTTCAATCGCCGTCTGCAAAAAGGAGTGCCCAATAGCAGGGACCCAGGTTTCCACGGCACTTGCTGCCGGGCACGGCAGAGCCTCCGCGCCCTCTGATTTGTGAAGGGGAGTCGGCGCCCTTGTTTCCCGCTGCGTGCCACGCTGCCTTCTGCTACGGTCACGGCCACTGATCGTGCTGCAGCAATCATGGAGCATATTTCATCTGAAAGGAGAGCACGCCGAGCCGCTGCGGTTGGCCTGTGCTCTGGCAGTACATGGCTGACCATAAGCTCAGGGGCAGACAGCCAGGGTAGGAGCAGAGGGACGAGCCCCTGGGGGTCTCAGTGTTGTGCCAGGCACGGCACTGGGAGCTCCACCCAAGTAATCTCACGAGATGCCCACTTCAACACTGAACGTGAAGATCCAGTTTATTTTATAGGCAAGGAAACTGAAAATTGTGGTGAACTGATCTTGGGGCCGGCATCATGGTATAGCAGGTTAAGTCGTCGCTGGAGACCCCAGTCTCCCACGTCAGAGTGCGGGTTCGAGTCCCAGCTACTCTGTTCTGACCCAGCTCCTGCTAATGCACCTGGGAAAGCAGTGAAAAATGACCCAAGTACACGGGCCTCTGCCACCCATGGGAGACCTGGATGAGCTCCTGGCTCCTGGCTTCAGCCTGGCCCAGCTCTGGCTGTGACTGCTATTTGGGGAGTGAACCAGGATGGGCAAGCTCTCTCTTTTCCTCTTTCACTCTTTCAAATAAAGAAAACTTTATTTTTTTAATTAATGGATGGCTCTCTGACCTTGGGACTGAACGGGACTCCAGGTACCCCCAAAGATCCAGCAAGGGCTTTCCCTGTTGGTGCAGTGAGCGCCACAGCCTGCAGCCAGAGCCCCCTCGGGCCACACGGGGTACGGAGTGTTTCCCTTGTAATTTGTACCTAGAGAGATGACGGCTCTGCCCCTCATGTCCCTTTAGCAAATTACTGTTGCATCTGTCGCCATGAACCACTGTGGAATCAGGTGTTTAGCAGACTCTGTCTCCGAAGGTGAAGCTCCCTCACCTTATCAGACGCCGAGGGATGTGGTTCACGCTTCTGTTTGTCCTCATCCTGCCTCCCCTCGTCCATGGCGGACGGGGTGCACTAGTATAAGCTTATCCAACCCATTGTCTGTGTAATTTAAGTGGTGTGGATTGTTGAACTGTTGAAATGCTCGCACTAAAACAAATTGTTAATTCTCTGAACATTTATTCACAATCAGACCTCAGTTATTAATATTACTACTCAGTTAATGGGTGGTTTGTTCTCCTAACACCGACCTCCACCCACATAATGGTCCCAGAATTACAAAGGTGGCCTCCTGTTTCTGCAGCCTGTTTGATAAGCTTAGGAGAAAAGCAAAATCTAGCATTTTTGTTCAAGCACTATGATCATTACTATACGCCTGGCATCCAGAAGCCAAGCGATGCTGGTGCCTAGATAAAACCAGGCTTTGAGCAAGTACGATTCTGAGTAGAAACGGGAGACTGGACCAGCAGCTCTCGGAGTACGACTTCTCAGGGTTCCGACTGATGCTCTCAGGAGCGCCATGCCTGGAGTACGGCGAACTCTGGAAAGCACAGAAACTTACAGTGATTTTCCACAGGGACAGACCTGTGCCCTTCGCCTCTGCTGTGTCCATGCATGCTTCTTCCTGCTTGGGTCCTGCAAAGGCTTTCAAATGCAGAGGGTGACCAAGAGCTGGGAACAAAACACGACCTTCAGGTTCCCATCTGACCACTTCACATGGAAGGGAGGTACCGCCTCTGCACCAGTTCTACTCTCCAGTAGCATGATTAGGACTTGTGACTAGAGATTCTACCCTTGTGCCCCATCCTTCCTAGGAGCGGGTGGTGGAGACCCACAAAGCTAGACATCACAAGATCCCAAGGCAAGAAGGGCGACTCCTGCAGCGTGACCTATGGGAGAGATGTCGCTGTCTGGGCTGCCTTCCTGTCCTTTCAAAGGCAGGCAGACATGTGTAAGGAGATGAGGGCAATGAGGATGGCAGAGACGGGTGTGGTGTGGTTACAGCCTGCTACTGCCATCTCCCCTGTTGGGATGGGAAGGGCAGGTGGCAGGTGGCCAGCAGAGCTAGGCTGGAGGGAAGTGTCCCAAGGGTCAGGAGTGAAAGCAAAGAGACTTGGAAAGAGTGGCTTGCCCAGTCCCAGGGCTGCGCTGTGATGTCTAGAGAGTGAGCCCCTCAGTTTCCAAGGTGACCACAGGCCCTGGTGGAGAGGGATAGACTGCACGTCCTGATGGACAAGAAGGTGTACAAGGGCATCAGGCCTTCCCCGAGCTTAAACTTCAACAACCGGGGCTGCCTATAGGACATGGGTCAGTACTTGGCCCCCACAGTGCCTACAAAGCCAGTATTTCCAACATGGCAAACCCAGCCTAAGCTGCAACTACACACACAGAGGCCATAGGTACACTGAAAATGGAATGTTCTCACAAAATAAACAGATGCACAGGAGGTGGCTGAGAAGTCTGTGGCCGCATAGGAACCGCAGCCTGGAAGGCCGGGTCAGAGCTCGGCTGCCCGCTCACCTGTGCCTTAGAAAGCCCTGTAGAAGAAGGGCAGGGCCCCGAGTAGGAGACTAACAGGAAAAGCATGCTCCCATTGCCTGTAAACACACGTGAAGGGGCCAAACTGCACACGTGCCCAGAGAAATTATGCATGTGCACGACAGTGCAGAGACTTTTCACCCACGATTCTCAAGAAAAATTTTAAGAAAATCAAATGTGTTTCAGAGCGCTGGGAACGGGGTGATCTGCAACACAGAGATGCCTCCTTTGAAGGGCAATTTGGAAGCAGCTGTTGAATGTAATTTAATTGCTCTAGGACCAACAGCTTCACTACTCACTATCGAGCACAGCACTCAAAGATTCGCAGCAAAGGCTTGGAGAAGCATGTCTGTTGTTCACCTCTTGTAACGGTGGACGACTGGGGACCCAAATGGCCCCGCACTACACAATACAATCAGCTGTGGTGTGTCCCTGCTCTGAATCACGGGCCTCCAGTTACAAAGCAAGCGATGCATCTGCTGGCCTCAGTGGATGTCAGGACATCCCACAGGAAAAAAAAATCAACAGCGACAGAGAGAAGCCACTGTTCTGCCTACTCAGTGCATAAAATACGGGCCCCAAGGACCACACCGAACTCACGCCACAGCCTTGGAACCCCTGCTGGCTCGGAGGCCTGGAGAAAGCGGACCTGGGATGTGGTCAAGGGGCGCTTCTTGCCTAAACACGAAGGCTCAGCCCCGCCTGGGGAGCGCGTTTGTGTGAGAACCCTTCACAGGGTAATCTCTGGATGACGAGGGTGTTCCGCTTGGTCCCAGAGACAGGAAAAGGAGCAGCCTACTGCGCGAAGGCGGTGAGCAGTGTTTCTGGGTCCAGTTGTCAGGGAGGCTTCCTAACCGAGCTGTGTGACGGTGGACAGAAGATGATAAAATGTGCTCTCTGGGGAAGGAACAAGGCCTGTGCTGGAGGCTCCAGGCCAGCCTGCATGGCACGATCCGGTGTTCAGGGCACAGCGGGTCTCTGTGTATATAAGGCTGTGTGTGTGTGTGTGTGAATTAGAATGTGCATGTGTCTTGTGTACGTGTGTGTGCCCATGTATGTGAATGTGTTTCCATGTGCAGCCAAAACACACACACACACACACGCACACGCACACGCACTCAGGTGCGCAGGAGACAGCTGCTGCACACCTGGCAGGTTTCAGGTTCTGAATGGAGAGTTCCACCAGGGGACCTGTTCCAAGCCTGATGATAGAAAGGCGTGGGGTTAGAAGTGATCTGCTGTGTATTGCCTGAATCGGGCAGACACGCCCACAAACGCCCACGAGAGGGCTGTCTTTAGGAGAACAGGGGCCTTGGTGAAGGCCTTCTGGGGGTGCTGTGTGAAGAGCTAAGAGCAGAGGGAAATCACCCCAAGGCAGAAATCCAGGAGAGGAAACCCAAGGACCCCAGAGAGAAAAACCCACTTATTTTCTGAATAGGAAAATGCGTGACCAAACAATTCCCAAAGGAGAAAAGGTAGACAACTTCATGCCGAAATGCCATTTTGTCCACTTACAGATATTTTGGAAGTGCGCACGTTATTCCATCTTGTCGAGGACTCATGAAGTCAAACAGCAGTGATCTTAGTGTCAATTAGATCAACTTCCCGGGAGAAATGTGCTGATATACCAGAATCTTCAAGAGATTTGTGCATGTGGGCAGCAAATACGTTATCAACAACGTGTCCTGACAAAATGATCATTTGTGTAGCCCAAACACATTCGCCATTGCTCATTAGAGTGTGACTTCCAGTTGGAAAAAGTGGAGACAACTCAGAGATCAATAACACGTGTGAGGCTAACTGTGTTCTGATACTCGGTTTGGACACACACTTGTCCTACTGAAACCTCTGTGGCAGACAAGTATTTAATGATATGAAATATATGCGCTGAAATGGCATTGTAAGATCATGGATGGCGTAGGAGTCTAATTAGGGAAAAACCCATGCCCTTGGAAGTACTGGCTCTGCTGTCTGCAGGCCAGCGGCATCCTGGGGAGCCGGCTTTCTCGTCTTTCTCTTGGTTTCCCCCAGGTGTGGGGTGTGTGTGCACGTGTGCATCAGAGGCAGGTGTGAGGGGTCTGGACCCCTGACCTGTGGCTCAGGAATGTTGCTGAGCCCTGTCCACCTCCCAGAGGCAGAGCCGAGAGGCCAGGCTCCCAGGCCGTAAGGAATGAGGCATTGCTTGGTGCCTTGCATTCCCTCCCTGGCACGTTAAGTGGAGGAAAAGAGCTTCCGGTCCAAGTGCTTCTGAGACGCTCGGTGATCCCTGCTTAAACAACGTCTCACTTCCTGCGTCGCTGAAAGCCGGGACCAGAGCAGCCGCACTTCATAGGGAAAAAGTGAGATGCCCTTGGAACCCGCTGTGGCCCAGGAGAAGTGTCTTGGGCGGCAGCGGCTTTGAAGTGTTTCACCCTTTCCTGCTCGCTGACTGGTAACTGCACCATGGCCCAGAGTGGAGAAGACGCTGCTGTGCGCTTCAGCCTCCCGCTGAGGTGGCCCTGGGAGCAGCAGTGATGGTTCAAGCAGTCGGCCCCTGCCACCCACGTAGGAGACCCAAACTGAGTTCCCAGTTCCTGGCTCTGACTTTGGCCCAGACCCAACTATTGTGGGCATTTGGGGAGTGACACAGCAGATGGGAACATGCTCTCGCTCTCGCTCTCTCTCTCTCTCTCTTGCTCTCTTTCTCAAATAAACCAAAAAAACAGATAAAAATTAAAAATAGTAATTACAGCAATAATAATTAATATTCCCCAAATGAAAAATGTTATCAAACTTCAGGGATCAGATGTTAGCCAGCAACATCATTTTGTTCACATTAAATGTGATGGCCAACTGTTGGGAAAAATTTGTTTGGAATATTCCTTTCAGAAAACAAATCTAACTCAAGTGTAAAAGCCATATTATGGTAAATATACCGATGTGTGCTTCTGAAATAATAAGGTTTACTTACTCTTCCTTTATGTACTTTTTGGAGTTCCGCTGTTTGACAACAACATTTACTCATTCATTAACTGTGACAAGGTCAAGTTCTTGACTTGCAGAACAAATAATGGCACATCCAGTACTCAAAGGAAGAAATACGGGGGAAAAAATACAGCAGGTGCCCATAAGTATATACCAGCTTCGTGTGGAACTGCTTTGAAAACAAAGGTCATCGTATCTGATGACAAACGTTTTTCTTATTCAATCTTCTGGATTTAGGAGACCACAAGTTTAAATATACAGAATTACTTTCAATAAAAGCAGCATTTATGCTAAATAGCATCAATATGACGACTTCCTATTTCCCGTGGGACGGAGCCCATCTTCTTCGCCGAATCCCAGGTCTTCCCTGCGGCAGGAGCGCCCGCCTGCCTGTGCTCCCCTCTGTCCTCAGGGCCGGAGCAGGTGTTTTTGCAGTGCCTCCAGAAGCACGTTCAAGGCCACACTGCAGAGTGCTGGGGCACAGGGTGGTTACAGCACCTGTGGGGATATGGATTCAGGCTTTGTGCATCCAGCTTCCTCGGGGTGCTCACTGTGAGAGACCCTCAGAGATGTGGTAGCCTTGCTCTGGGACAACACACCCAAGAACTCGACACAAACACCTGCTGAGCGAATAGGTCTTCCAGAAAGCTGCCGCTGTCTTACCTTCTTTACTGCCGTCCGTGTGTCATTAACACCTATAGCCGCCCCAGCCGTCCAGGCGTGTGATTGTGCGTGCACCATGGCTCTGATTATTGTCTCCATCTCTCCCGGGGAACCTGGTGGTTGATGGTGAGGTGCCACAGGCATGATAAGATCAGAAGCAGAGGCAAGGAAGACAGGAGCATCCTGCGAAACTAGGAAGCAAATCTGAGATTAAGTCAGAAAGACACAGAATCAGGAGAGCCACCAACCTGGAAAATGGGCCAGAGCAGATGACGGGAGCTTGTCGCCCACCTGCTTCTGCCCCATCCCACCCCTGCCCCCGCCCCCAGAGCCGCCGAGCAACATGGCCTTAGCAGAACAAGGGAACTGCATGAGAGGGGACGCACCGTAAAAGATTCGCGCTGACTAATCAGCAGTAGACTCAGTTCATCCAAGTGCTGCTTTTTCAAATTTGCAAACTGAGACGATCCATGGGGCATCACTGTGTCTAAAACCAGCCAGGCTAGTGCTAGCCAAGTGGGAGGCAATCCTGTGGACCAGGAAGCATCCATGCTACTCTAGAATTGTTGAGCAACTGCGTGGAGACCAAACGCCCCGGAGAGCCTACAGCATCCTTAGCCGACCCCTCACACGTGAAGCAGGCTGACCCTGGAGTCCATGCCCAGGAGGGCGGTCTTCTGACATTTCGCCCTCTCTCTGTTCTCCTTTTCCTCTCCACTCTTCCCTCCTTACTCTCTTTCCTTTCTTAACTCTTGAACAAACAGTTTTCATTCCCATTCATAGAAACATCAACAACATGAAGAACAGTCTGGAAGGCAGGCCCCAAGAACATCAGCAAGGCGCCTAGGCTGTAGGTAGAATATGAGTTGGCCCCTGAGCTCAGGCCCACCTTGGAAACCCAGAGCCAGGGGTCAGAGGTGCCAAGAGGGCAGGAACTCAGTCAATGGGTGTGGAGGGAGTGGTCTGGGGGTGCCCTTGGCTTACACTTTCGAGGGATGTGTTCTCCAAACAGTTCCCGTGAAGTCCGAGTGTGGCCCGGCTGCTGATCCGCCTCCTGGCTGTCCGTGGGAGCCTGTCTCTGCACACCCTCCACCATTGCCGTCTGCCACCCTCATCCAGACCAACCACGGGGCTGCCCCCTTTCAGACTTGAACCCTGAAAACTGCACACCCAGTGCATCTCTTTATGAAGTTCGTTCCCCAGGGATTCCGCTGTAGTTACAAAAAGCAGAGTCGTAATTGGTCAGAGGGGTCATGGGTGTTTTCTTTTTCTCCTTTCTCGTCTAGTTTCTAGCTTTCCTTCTATGAACCTTGGGAAGCTGCGTAATTAAAGCGGACTGTGAATAAGGGTTTCCCCCCTCCCCAGTGGGCAGTGGAGTCAGGCTCATGGGTAGCAGTCTCACAGTCTCAATCACAAGCGAAGGGACCGAGACACGGTCACCCATCCCATGAGAAGTTTGTCTTGGCCTCTCTGCTACCCTTGTTGAGGGTTAGGACACCTCGTAAGTCACCATACAGGGTCAAAGATTCAGAACCCTGTCCAGTGCCTCACCACCTGGACCAGGAAGGATGCTTGAAATATTAAACCAGTGTCTGCAATGGGCATCAGACAGTCCAAGGGGACAGTAGCTGTAGGTGCAGCCCCACTGGTGCTTGGACAAACCCAGTTCCACTGCGATGAGCCCCTCAGGGCACCCACCCCACAGAATGAGAAGGAGCCTAAGAAGGCCACCCCCTTCTCTCCAAGTCACGCCCGGCTCTGCTGAACTGGACAGACGAATCCATCTTGCTTGTTCACTTCTCAAGGCAGCCTCATTCCAGGCCTATTTACCACTCCCAAGCTAAGTGCGCCCTCTGGTGTGGATACACAGAAGTGGGCCCCGTACCCTCCACTTTGCAGCTCCTGGCCCCGGCGTCAGTAGAACAGAGTCCAGGACCCTATCTTCATCCTGATGCAGGTGCCCTGAGGCCCCTCACCCTGGCATCTGTGGGTGCTCCTGGAGGAACATGACGAAGACAGCCTGGCTTTCAAATCCAGGTTCTTACTTAAGGAGGTCGCTTTATTCAGCTTTGCCCATAGGGAGTAGAAAATCTTGAAAAATGGTATCTTCCAGTTCTCCTTAAAATGGAACCCAAGTGACTTGCGAATTAAGAAATTTGTGGAACTGCTCCATGTTAGTGATCAGTGATGTAAATGAGTAGAGTTGAGTAGCGTCGCTGACTCCGGTCAGTGCTTCTCCTGCGGTCTCCTCCCATGGCCGTTGCTGGAGCCACAGCTGTCCCCTCCCAGCGTCCTCGTCACTGTCATGCTCCATGCTGGCACAGTCAGGGGCGTAAGTAGACCCCACACAGCAGGTGCAGCGTGATGGGCGGGGGCCTGAGCCAGAGCTCGCAGGCAGCTTCTGCTTTCCACTCCTCCGGGCTGTGCCACTGGGGGACCCTCTCCACCCCGGGACGTGTGTGTAGAGTTTTGTAAGGGGTTCCTCTGCCTGTGAAACAGGAGCATCGCAGTTATTGCAAAGCACGGCTCAAATGTAGGCTGCCGTCATGCTTAGGAACCCTAACGTGATTTGCCAACAGGAAGATGGGAACAAGCAGCAGGCACAGTGGAAGGTGGTGCCCCTGCCTCCCCGTGGCCGCCAGCGCCCCTGCCTCCCCGTGGCCGCCAGCGCCCCTGCCTCTCCGTGGCCGCCAGCGCCCCTGCCTCCCCGTGGCCGCCAGCGCCCCTGCCTCCCCGTGGCCACCAGCGCCCCTGCCTCCCCGTGGCCACCAGCGCCCCTGCCTCCCCGTGGCCGCCAGCGCCCCTGCCTCCCCGTGGCCGCCAGCGCCCCTGCCTCCCCGTGGCCGCCAGCGCCCCTGCCTCCCCATGACCACCAGCGCCCCTGCCTCCCCATGGCCGCCAGCGCCCCTGCCTCCCCGTGGCTGCCAGCGCCCCTGCCTCCCCGTGGCCGCCAGCGCCCCTGCCTCTCCGTGGCCGCCAGCGCCCCTGCCTCCCCATGGCCGCCAGCGCCCCTGCCTCCCCGTGGCCGCCAGCGCCCCTGCCTCTCCGTGGCCGCCAGCGCCCCTGCCTCCCCGTGGCCGCCAGCGCCCCTGCCTCCCCGTGGCCGCCAGCGCCCCTGCCTCCCCGTGGCCGCCAGCGCCCCTGCCTCCCCGTGGCCGCCAGCGCCCCTGCCTCCCCATGACCACCAGCGCCCCTGCCTCTCCGTGGCCGCCAGCGCCCCTGCCTCCCCATGACCACCAGCGCCCCTGCCTCCCCGTGGCCGCCAGCGCCCCTGCCTCTCTGTGGCCGCCAGTGCCCCTGCCTCCCCATGGCCGCCAGCGCCCCTGCCTCTCTGTGGCCGCCAGTGCCCCTGCCTCCCCGTGGCCGCCAGCGCCCCTGCCTCCCCATGACCACCAGCGCCCCTGCCTCTCCGTGGCCGCCAGCGCCCCTGCCTCCCCGTGGCCGCCAGCGCCCCTGCCTCCCCGTGGCCGCCAGCGCCCCTGCCTCCCCGTGGCCGCCAGCCGTCTGCTCTGTGAGCAGACAGGAGGAGTGCATCCCAAACCAACAGCCTCAAGCAGGAGTTGTGTTGTTTCCTTGTGACAGCTAAAGGAGACCGTGGAGGGTCTGGATTCCTCACATAAACCACCTCCCTGACAGCCAGTTTGCCACGGCTGTGAGCGCAAGAGCTGGGGTGGGGGTGTCCAGGATGTGGAGAAGGGGAGCAGGAGGGCCCGTCCTGCCTACAGTGTAGGACCCCACACACCGTGCGTGCGAAACTGGCCCGCACTGGCCTTGACCGGCTTTCCTTGCCCTCCCTGCACGTGGTGTTGCAAGTCGAGCTTTGCTTGGCTCGTTCTCTGCAGGACAGGCTCAAGCGAGTGACCTGTTCCAGTCTCTGCTCCTGCTTCTGTGTCCCCACTGGCCCAAATCCTACCCCTTAGTGGCACTTCCTCGGCCCTGTCTCTGCACAGTCTCCCGCACCCCAGAGCGTGGGGACCACGGGCGTCAGAACCCAGCGGGCCCCAGAGCAGCAGCCCCCTTGTCAGCACCACATGGCTCTGTCTTTACGGCCCTCCCCTGTGGTTTTCTTTCCACGCCGGGATGGGCCCGTGAAACCTGAGATGTGCTCAGTCCTGGGTGACCAGGACACAGGCTGTCACCCTCTGTGTCGTGGCCTCCTCACTGGGACCCTAATGACCACCCGGGCTAACCGTGGTCCGAGCTGGGATTTCTCAGCTTTGTGAAGGGGCGGGGCCGAACCGATAGGCCTTTGGTAGGTCCTGTGCTTGGAATGTTGGATTCCAAGGGCCCCGGGGTCACCAGGGGGAGTAACACCAATGCCCGGCGTGTGCCGTGCTGCTGAGTTTGGGTGCTGAGCAGGTTGAGGGGCTCGCTGCAGGCTCAGTCGGTGATGGGGATTCCTGGGCGGGACCCCGTGCTCAGGCGAGGGGCATCTGTACTGTTGGCCTCTTGGCCTTTCCGTGCTCAAGAACACAGAGCCCTTGCCTGGTGCTTCTTGTCACTGAGCTAAAACCTCTGCCCAGGTCTTCCATCGATGTCCCCGATGGAACCCTGCCAGCCTGCACACCCATTTCACACCTGGGTGCTTCCACTGCGCGGCCACCGCCAGCCCCTTACCCTGCTTTATCCCACCAAGCTTGCTGCACGGACTTTGTCCCCTTGCACTATTTTGTTCACGGAGAGTGTCGTGTTTCCTTGTCATCTCCATCACCTCGCAGTTTGTCCCATAGCGGGCACACACGTGTTTCCTCATCATTGTTCCCAAGCCTTTTCTGCCCAGCCAGAGGGAAAAACACCTGTGGATTTTGTATTTGTTTTGTCCCCTGAAGACGATGCACAGGAAGTCCCTGAAACACAGTGGTGCTCTGTAAATGTGCCGCCTTCACAGGGGCCCGCATGGGCACACGGGGCTGCCTGTTCATTTGGGAGAGAGGCTCACAGGGCTCGGCCTCCATGAGCAGCGTTGTCCATGGCGCACCCCCACGTGTTTTGGAGCCACCCAGACACAAGGAGAAAGGATCTCTGTGCATTTTGGGCAGGGGTCGGGGGCCGGGGGGAGGCTTCATTGCTTTCAGTGCAGTCCAGCTGTGTATGGTCCATGCCAGGGACATGCTGGAAACAAAGAGAAACTGCAGAGGCCCAGGGAGCACCTTGCTTCGTCCCCAGTTCTGATTTCCCTGCCAGCACTGACATCTGGCGACAGAATACCACTGCAGCAGCTAGTGTATAAGCAGCATCGGAAGCAAGGTCACTGTCGCCATCAAACTGACCCCGTCCGCTGCGTGTTCCGTGTTGACAGCGATGCACAGAGGCTCTGCGGGGAGCCTTGCCACGGGGTGGGAGGGGGCCAGCATCGCACTGCCTCTGTGTCTCTGGCCTCAGCCGACCCTGCTGAAGGGCTTGGCAAACTGCAGGTTCTTGGGTGCCCCCTCCCTGAGGTTCTGATTCCATCAGTCCAGGGGAAGTTTCATGGTTTGTGTTTCTGGCAGTTTCCTAGACAATGCAAGTGGAGCTGGTGTAGCCTCACCGGGATACCCCCGCTCCCGCAGAGGGCAGAGCAGCTGTCCCGGAGGCCCGTGGAGCACTAGGGGCTTGTGAGGCGTCCAGTCTCTGCAGCTGGTGCCCTGCTACTGAGCCACTGAGGTCCAGCAATGACGGGACCAGGACCTGCACCGCAGTGGGGACGTCCCTTTGCCTTCTCTTTTTCCTTTAAAGAAAAGAACAGTATCAACTTTTCTAACTGCTCAGTCAATCCGCCCTAATTCTGCACAAACGTAGGAGGCCTTTCCTTGAATGAACATAAAACTATCGCTGCTGGTAAAATCTCTCCTGCTTTGTCATGAGAACATCTTATACTGTGTATATTAAAAAGGGGGGTGCATATTCATTGCAAAAGAATGATAAGGTACGGATAAAGAGAAGAGAGCCAAGAAATGTACAAAACCCCACCTCCCGTGAAGGTCGCTCCCCGCCCCCAACAGCATTCCGAGACAGCTGGAGACCCAGGGAAAGGCTGTGCAGTCTCCCAGCGCTGCCGTCTCAGATTCAAGCCATCGCAGCCTTTTCCTTGCTGCCCCATTGGCTTCTGTGTTACCATTGGCAACCCTGGGGAAGCAGCGAATGACAGGTCTCACAGCAGTGCCGCCGTCAAGAAGGCAAAGCCATGCAAGCGTCTAATGTGTGCCTTCTCATAGCAGGGACCCCGAATGGAGACCAAGGAGAGGCAGGATGTGCAGCTGCCACGGCTCCGGGCCTCAGCTGCACGGCAGGCCAGGGGGATAGCCGCGCTGGTCATCTGGGGAAATAATGTGGCGTGCCGAAGGTGCTGGAAGCCACGCGGCCCCGCGATGTTTCCTGCGTGGGGGCACTCACCACGTGGCAGTGCCAGTTTCAAGGAGGGGGGCTGTCTCTTGTGTGTGACCTTGGGGGAAGTGTCAGAGGCCAGACAGACTCTGACTTGCCTGTCCTGGGATAACCCAGCACTCAGCACTGTCACTTGTTCACAGCCCACTCAGCCATGTGTTCCTCTGAGAAGGAAAATGACAGATCTCCGGTTGTCTCTTTCATGTGTTTAGGGTCTGGAGTTGCCTTGTTTGTTTGAAACGGAGACTAGGGACACTCCCTGCCCCCATAACAGAACTCCCCAGACTGGGTCATTTATAAAACCAGGAATTTATTTCTCACTGTGCTGTGTCCTTGCCCAGTGGAAGGCAGGGAAGCAAAGGAGCCCAGTGCTGCATGGAGCTGCTTTTGCAAGAGCCTTCATCTCACTCCCGCCTCCTACTGGCTCCCCCTCTTAATACGGGCATATCAGCAGCGCCCCAGCGTCATGGGAGGGCAGGGCAGGGAAGGGTCACGTTCAAACCACAGCCTTGCCTTTCCCCTGGAAGTCCTGACTCCGGGGCCTTGGTTGCCTCCACTCCTGGGTCTCTGTGAGTCCCTGTGGCCACCGTTGCCCGTCACCTGTTGCTAACGCCAGATCTTGGAATATTCTGTTGCCGGATGACGGAGCCACTGCCCCCTTTCCAGACCAACAAGAACGTGAACAAATGAGTGTGAACAGGATACTGAGGGAGGCAGGGTCCTCAGAGGAGCAGCTGGGAAACCTGCAGGCTTAGCTGTGCAGAGCTGAGGTACGACACCAGACGCATCTGGTCAGAGAGCTGCCAGAGCCCACATTGCCTGAGTGATAGGAGCATCTCTGTTGTCTGCCAACTGCTGGGGTTGTGCTGGGGTTGTTCTGGGGTGCACAGGCCCTCGGGAACTCCTGTGGGAATTTAATTACCATTGCGCCAGCATCAAGAGGCGGGGCCTCTAAGAGGTGATAAGTGGTGGATTCCTGATAGAAAGGAGACATTTGGCCTGGCTTTTCTTTCTGCCTCACACACACTCACCTGCCCATCCACCACTTGATGATGCAGCAAAAAGGCCCTGCCGAGCTGTGGTCCCTCCGTCTCTGACTGCCCAGCATCCGGGTCCATGGGCTGGGTACACTTGGGTTGTCTGTGGCTCGCCCAGTGGATGGTGTTTAGCTGTAGGACTAGGACAGGCTACCTGGGGTGCAGCCCCTAGATAGCCTTGGCAGAGGGGCAGTCGCCAGAAAGACCAAGTGACCAGAGGGTTTAGTGTTGGAGCCCCCAGCCCCGCCCTCTGACCTCTGGGAAGGGGGAGGGGCTGGAGGGCAAGCTCTACAGGCACACTCAGGCACCAGGACTGCACGAGCTGACGTCTGGGCTGTCGAGCAGGTGCGTGCAGCAGCTCCGGGAGATTGGTGCACTCCCAGAGGGCAGGGGAGCGCCCCACTGCCCCCCAACCCTTGGCCTGCCCATCTCTTCCGGGAGTGCTTGTGAATTCCATTAGGAGAAACTGGAAAATGTAGGCACTTCCCTAAGTTGTGCAAGCAAATGAACAAAGCCCAGGCTGGGGCTTGTGGAACCCTGTAGCCACCTTGTCTGAAGGATGCGTGGCCCAGATTTCAGACAGCTGTCTGAAGTGTGTACATTGTATAGGCTTGGGGGGCTGAGTCCTCCGCCTGGGGCCCCAGATACCATCTCCAGGTGGACAGGGCCAGAACTGAGCTGAATTAAGGGACACTCAGCTGGTGTCTGCAGGAGAATGGCTTGGTGTACGCGGAGACCCGCCCCACCACACACACACACAGAGTCATAGAAGTGTTGGTATACAGGGAGACCCGCCCCAACACACACACACACACACAGTCATAGAAGTGGTATATGGGGAGACCCGCCCCACCACATGCACACACACACACGTTCATAGAAGTGTTGGTATACGGGGAGACCCGCCCGAATACCCACACACACATACAGTCATAGAGGTGTTGGTATATGGGGAGACCTGCCCCAACACCCCCACACACACACACACACATCCAGTCACAGAAGTGTTGGTATATGGGGAGTTCCAACACACACACACACACAGAGTCACAGAAGCGTTCTGTGTTGAGGACATGTGAGTAGAATGAAAAGTTTGCTCTTTTTCCTTACCAAGATTTATGGGCAGGTTGAGAGAAATCTGTGATATGTACCTTTAGATGGCTGAGAGCTGTGGAAGGGCAGAATGAGTAGAGTTCCACTGTGGTTTTTTTAAAGATTTATTTATTTACTTGAAAGTCAGAATTGCACAGAGAGAGGTAGAGCCAGAGAGAGAGAAAAGTCTTCCATCTCATGGTTCACTCCCCAATTGGCCACAACGGCCGGAGCTGTGCTGGTCCGAAGCCAGGAGTCAGGGGCTTCTTCTGGGTCTCCCGTGTGGGTGCAAGGGCCCAAGCACTTGGGCCATCTTCTACTGCTTTCCCAGGCCATAGCAGAGAGCTGGATTGGAAGTGGAGCAGCCAGGACTCAAACTGGCGCCTATATGGGATGCCAGCACTGAAGGCAGTGGCTTTACCCACTACACCACAGCACTGCCCCCCCAATGTGTCTCTTACAGGAGACCTTGGATTCATAGGGAGGTAAACCTAATAAGGAACAGATTTATATTGAAAATCAGAATGTATTTCAGAATCAGCCCTACTGACAAGGGAATGAGACGCCTAGGGTTGCCACACCCTCCCAGGCATTGGAAGGTTTTATGAATCTGAATGAGTACATTTCAGTGAGTCATAAAATGGATTCTGAAACAGGATGCTGAGTTGAGAGTTATTAAAACCTAAGACATGAAATATGTCCTTAAGTACGATACAGAATCAAGTGTAACAGTATCCTAACCAAGTTCCCGGCCCCAGTCCATCCAGTTCATCCTATTGTTCCTATTAGAATAATCTATTTACCAAAGATCGAATGAGTTTCAGTCCCTGTAAGCCCCAGTGGTGACATCACACCATGTGCCACGGGAACTCCGTCTTCCAAGGCTCATGTGTGAAACATTCTCCCAAATGATTCTCTCTCTCTCAAGACCTGGCCTCTGTTGCTGTAACACTCATCTGGCTGTTAGAAGAAGCTCCCTTCAAACTGTGTCCTCTAAGTGTCTCCTTTCTCCAAATCTAGGTGTTTTCATCGTCAAACCAACATATTCCCAAGAAGCTCAACCCCCTCTTCATTTGTATACGCAACTAATGCTCTTGGCGTGTGGATGCAACAGGGTGTGTGTGTGTGTCCGTGTATGTGTGTTCTGCACGGATGGATATATACTACACACACACACATACATACAGAGGGTCTTCAGAAAGTTCATGGGGAAAATAAAAAAGGAAATGCAAATTATGAAAAAACTATATGTGGATTCAAAATTTTCTTGAACCCAAATTACCTTTTTGTCCCATTTCCCATGAACTTTTTGAAATATACTCTTACGTACATTATGTATATTTCAGTTCATATGTAAATATGTATGAATCGATGCATATTATTTTACTGTAATCATGTGTTCACATGTTTCTCTACCCCATGGCTTTTGTGTGTTTATGCTTACTTTGTGGTGTGTACTTTCTTCCTGTCTAACAGTAAACGACTTAAGGCAGGAACCGTACTTTGGTTTGTTTTGTGTGTGGAACCGTTTTCAGGTTTCCATTGCAAACATCAGTATGTAATGATAATTATCAGAGGATTGTCTCCCTTGTGCCTGTCTTACAGTGTTCAAACAGACATATTGTTTTCCAATTTCTTTATATTGTTTTTTTAGATCAGTGGGAATAAGACGTAGCCTTTCTCCATGTCTGCCACTGGCTAAGATAATGTTACTTTAAGAAGATATCTGTGGCTATCATCTTCAAGATTTGGAAAGCAAGGAAATGTCCTATCTCTTCCCTGACTAATGCCAGTAAGCCCAGTGGTCAGCAGCCGGCCTTGCCCTCTTAGCGGACTTGCCCTGTACAGTTTCAGGGCATTGGAGTAGGTTTGGAGCCACAACAGAAGGGTGATGATCAGGTTGTTGTCAGGATGTGCACATTTTCATAGAACAATTATAGCACACACATTCACTCATAGTCACACAGGTTTAGAGCCACATATACATGTACACATAGCACACAAACGTGCACAACATGCGTGTACACATGGACACATATTCTTGACACCAAGGATCTCAGGAATAAGAAGCCAACATGCCTAGTTATTGTTTTGTTGCTGAAGTGAGGTAACATGATCCCAGTTCTTTTTTCAGAAGAGTGGGGGAAGTGAACATTTGCAGAATTCCATGGGGGAGCCATTTGCTTTCATTCCTGCAGGTTTTTGTTGCTATCATTAGGTCGTCCTAGCACTTGTCATCTTTGATTGTAAAATTCATGCAAACCTCCAGATCCTTAAATGGGTTTCACGGAATCATGGGAGCCATTTACTTAGGAGTCCACCCAGAAAACTAATTGAAATCCAGACGTCTCTGTGGAGTGTTGACTGCTTAGAAAGAATGACACTTCTGCTTACAATGAACAGTTTTTATATTTGCTTTTCTCGGCACTGGGGAACCTTTTATCTGCCAAGGGCCATTTGGATATTTGCAACATCATGCACGGCTCATGCAAAGTTATCAACTTAGAAATTGGCCTGCTAGGGACTTACTGAGTGCTGGGTCTCACCTGACCACGTGATTTCACGGGTTTTATATGGTCTGTGGGCCAGGCCTCATCCACCCCTAGTTATGCCTACTCCAGAGAGGTTTAAGGTACCTTGGTTGTTTTTATATTTCTTTAAGGTGATTTTTGCTCATCCTTAAACTTTATCTTAGAGGTTTTCCATACAGAATTCTTCTAAAAATGTTAGAGCTTAATACCTGAAACCCTGAGATTATTTTAAAAGATTTGAGATTTAATGGAGACAGCAAATCAAATAAAATAAATTAAAAGGAATAGCAGGTGAGGAGCTCTGCTTTTCATGTGAAGGATGTTATGGCCTCTGCTCTTTATTCCAATTATGGAGCCTCATGATTTAATATTAATCAAGCTAAGTGCACACCTTACTGGCCCACAAGTCGCCTTTCAAAATGTAGCATTTGTGTGCTTAGAATAAAGGGTAGACTTTTTGTTTTAACCTCTAGAGTTTAATTTAACATAAAATTTCTACTTGCAGCATTCGTTCAGATGCTGGTACTTTGCAATGCAGTGTTCTGAAGAGGCACCGGGAATGTGTATAAACACCCATTCTCTGGAAGAGAAATAAAGACAGGCATCACGCACAGTCGTCTAAAATTACCTACATCCGATAAATTCATTTTACAGCAGCAATAAAAACATATGCCAACTGTCAACTTGAATGTATTGTTTTCGTTTAAGATAATTAAAGTTGTGTTTACAGTTTATGGGAAAAACTTAATGATTCTCAGAAAGCAACAACAGTAACAGATATCACCTTTTGTGAGAATATTTAGACACTATTTCATTTTTGAAACTCATGATTGGCTTTTACAGTGTTTTAAGAGGCACCTGTGTATATGCCTCAGCCTTCAAAAGTGAGATGCCAGTATTAGCTGCTGGTCATATGGACATACGTACGTGGGAATACACAACGATCAATCAAGGTTAAATGAGGTTTGAATTTCAGGGGCCACACGGGGCTGATGGCTGTGGTTCAGGCAGCTCAGTTGTGCAACCTTTCCTTTGCCACAGAAAGTTCGCCTGGGAAGGGCTTTAGTCTTCTTGGTGCGGCTGCACTAGAATTCCGTAGGCAGACTCATTTGTAATGAACAGAAATGTATTTGGCGCGTGGCTCTAGAGGCTACGAAGCCCCAGCACGCGGGACAGGCACCTGTCAAGGGCCTCCTTGCCACATCATCCCAGAACTGAAGAGCCCAGGTCGGGCAGGCTTTGCGGCGCAGCGGGTGAAGCCACCACTTGGGATGCCTGCGTCCCGTGTCGTAGTGCCTGGTTTGAGTCCTGACTCTGCTTCCAGTCCAGCTTTCTGCTAGTGCACACCTGAGAAGCAGGAGATCTTGGCCCAGGACTTGGGTCCCTGCCACCCACATGGGGTTCTTAGCTCCTGGCTTCAGCCTGGCCCAGCCCCAGCACTTGGAAGCATTTGGGAAATGAACCAGTGGATGGAAGAGCTCTCTCACTCGCTCTCTCTCAAATGAAAATAGGGGTCAGCATTGTGGCACAGTAGGTTAAGCCACCACTTTTGACACCGACACCCCAAATCAGAGTGCCGATTCGAGTCCCAGCTGCTCTGCTTCTGAACCAGCTTCCTGCTAATGCATCTGGGAAGGCACCAGAAGAAGCCCGATCGCTTGGGCCCCTCCCAACCTGTGGGAGACGTCGGGGGAGTTCCTGATTCCTGGCTTCAGCCTGGCCCGGCTCTGGCTGTTGCAATCGTTTGGGGAGGAAACCAGTGGATAGAAGATATCTCTCCTTCTCCCTTTCAGTCACTCTGCCTTTCAAATAAATAAATCTTTCAAAAATAAATAAATACACTTTTTTTTTTTAAAAAGGAGCCCATATAAGAGAGTGAAGAGAAGGGAACCAAACCCATCTTTGTGTTAAGCTCCCACTCTTTTTTTTTATATTTTTTTAACTTTTATTTAATGAATATAAATTTCCAATGTACAGCTTATGGATTACAATGGCTTCCCCCCCATAACTTCCCTCCCACCAGCAACCCTCCCCTTTCTCGCTCCCTCTCCCCTTCCATTCACATCGAGATTCATTTTCATTTCTCTTATATACAGAAGATCAGTTTAGTATATATTAAGTAAAGATTTCAACAGTTTGCACCCACATAGAAACACAAAGTGAAAAATACTGTTTGGGTACTAGTTATAGCATTAAATCACAGTGTATAGCACATTAAGGACCCAGATCCTACATGAGGAGTAAGTGCACAGTGACTCCTGTTGTTGACTTAACAATTTGACACTCTTGTTTATGGCCTCAGTAATCTCCCTGGGCTCCAGTCATGAGTTGCCAGGGCTATGGAAACCTTTTGAGTTCACCGACTCTTATCATATTTAGACAGGGTCATAGTCAAAGTGGAAGTTCTCTCCTCCCTTGAGAGAAAGGTACCTCCTTCTTTGATGACCCATTCTTTCCACTGAGATCTCACGCACAGAGATCTTTCATTTAGGTCATTTTTTTTTTTTTCCAGAGCGTCTTGGCTTTCCATGCCTGAAATACTCTAAAGGGCTTTTCAGCCAGATCCGAATGCCCTAAGGGCTGATTCTGAGGCCAGAGTGCTATTTAGGACATCTGCCATTCTATGAGTCTGCTGTGCATCCCGCTTCCCAAGTTGGATCATTCTCTCCCTTTTTTGTTCTATCAGTTAGTATTTGCAGCCACTAGTCTTGTTTATGTGATCCCTTTGATTCTTAGTCCTATCATTATGGTCAATTGTGAACTGAAATTGATCACTTGGACTAGTGAGATGGCATTTGTATATGCCTCCTTGATGGGATTGAATTGGAATCCCCTGGTATGTTTCTAACTCTGCTGTTTGGGGCAAGTCAGCTTGCGCATGTCCCAAATTGTACATCCCTTCCCTCTCTTATTCCCACTCTTATATTTAACAGGGATCACTTTTCAGTTAAGTTTCAACACTTAAGAATAACTGTGTATTAATTACAGAATTAAACCAATAGTAGTAAGTAGGACAGACCAAAAAAAATACTAAGCAGGATAACATATTAAATTGTTCATCAACAGTCAGGGCAAGAGCTGATCAAGTCACCATTTCTCATAGTGTCCACTTCACTTTAACAGGTTTCCTTTTTGGTGCTCAGTTAGTTGTCGCTGATCAGGGAGAACATGTGATATTTGTCCCTTTGGGACTGGCTTATTTCACTCAGCATAATGTTTTCCAGGTTCCTCCATTTTGTTGCAAATGACCGGATTTCATTGTTTTTGACTGCTGTATAGTATTCTATAGAGTACATGTCCCATAATTTCTTTATCCAGTCTACTGTTGATGGGCATTTAGGTTGATTCCAGGTCTTAGCTATTGTGAATTGAGCTGCAATAATCATTAATGTGCAGATGGCTTTTTTATTAGCCAAATTAATTTCCTTTGGGTAAATTCCAAGGAGTGGGATGGCTGGGTTGAATGGTAGGGTTATATTCAGGATTCTGAGGAATCTCCAGACTGACTTCCAATTGGCTTAACCAATTTGCATTCCCACCAACAGTGGGTTAGTGTCCCTTTCTCCCCACATCCTCGCCAGCATCTGTTGTTGGTAGATTTCTGAATGTGAGCCATTCTCACCGGGGTGAGGTGAAACCTCATTGTGGTTTTGATTTGCATTTCCCTGATTGCTAGTGATCTTGAACATTTTTTCATGTGCCTGTTGGCCATTTGGATTTCCTCTTTTGAAAAATGTCTATTGAGGTCCTTCACCCATCTCTTAAGTGGATTGTTTGTTTTGTTGTTGTGGAGTTTCTTAATCTCTTTGTAGATTCTGGTTATTAATCCTTTATCTGTAGCATAGTTTGCAAATATTTTTCCCATTCTGTCGGTTGCCTCTTCACTTTCCTGACTGTTTCTTTTGAAGTACAGAAACCTCTCAATTTGATGCAATCCCAATAGTTAATTTTGGCTTTGACTGCCTGAGCCTCCAGGGTCTTTTCCAGGAAGTCTTTGCCGGTCCCAATATCTTGCAGGGTTTCTCCAATGCTCTCTAATAATTTGATGGTGTTGGGTTATAGATTTAGGTCTTTAATCCATGTTGAGTGGATTTTTGTGTAAGGTGTAAGGTAGAGGTCTTGTTTCATGCTTCTGCACGAGGAAATCCAGTTTTCCCAGCACTGTTTATTGAATAGACTGTCTTTGCTCCAGGAAATGGTTTTAGATCCTTGATCAAATATAAGTTGGCTGTAGATGTTGGCTGATTTCTGGTGTTTCTATTCTGTTCCATTGGTCTATCCATCTGTTTCTGTACCAGTACCATGCTGTTTTGATAACAACTGCCCTGTAGTATGTCCTGACATCTGATATTGTGATGCCTCTGGCTTTGTTTTTGTTGTACAAGATTGCTTTAGCTATTTGAGGTCTCCTGTGTCTCCATATGAATTTCAGCATCATTTTTTCTAGATCTGAGAAGAATGTCTTCGGTATCTTGATTGGTATCGCATTGAATCTATAAATGGCTTTTGGGAGAATGGACATTTTGATGATGTTGATTCTTCCAATCCATGAGCATGGAAGATTTCTCCATTTTTTGGTATCCTTTTCTATTTCTTTCTTTAAGGTTTTGTAATTCTCATCGTAGAGATCTTTAATGTCCTTGGTTAAGTTTATTCCAAGGTATTTGTTTTTGTAGCTATTGTGAATGGGATTGATCTTAGAAGTTCTTTCTCAGCTGTGGCATTTAGGCCCCTACTCTTAAAGCAGTGGCACTCATCTGTTGATGAGGGCGGAGCTGTCATGACCTCGTGCTTCTAGGGCCTCGCCTCTCAACAGAGTTGACTCGGGATTACATTTCTAAGACATCGATTTTGGAGAGCACATTCGAAGCACAGCATTTCAGCCCTGCAGCCTCCGTCTTTAATTTTGTCTTTCTCACATGCAAATACATTGACGCCATCCTAATAGCCCCAGACTCTTAATTCAATCCAGCACCCACTCAAGAATCCAAAAGTCCAGAGTCTATCAGGACTCAAGGCATACATCCCACAGCAAACTGCCTTCCAGCTCTGAACCTGTGCCGTCAAAGCAAACGATGCATTTCCAAAGTACAATGGTTGGCCAGGCATGGGAAAGACATTCCCGTTCCAAAAAATGAGAAGTAGACAAGAAGAAAGGGGGCAATGATCCCAATTTAGTCCAAACAATCCAACAGGGAAAGCAGCATTATGTGCTGAAGTTGGAAGATCCTCTCCTTTGATTCTGAACTGCACACCCTGGGCATGGGGGGGCAGGGGTTGGGACCCCAAGGCCTCAGGCAGCCCTGCCCGTCTGGCTGTGCTGCTCTCAGCCCACTAGCAGCTCTCAGACTCGGAACTCCGGCAGTCTCAGCTGCTGTGGCATACTGGTTGCTTTACGGTTCTAGGGTCTTGGAGGCAGGCCCATTTCCATCCCTCTGCTCTGCATTGCGCCTTGGGGACTTTTCTGTGGTGGCAACACCTCTCCCTGGTGTCCCCAGGCTGCCGATAGATCCTTTGAAATCTGGTTGGAGGCCCTACAACTTGTACACCCTGTGTGTCTGTAGAGTCAGCCTCCAGAGCTGTGGCCCAAGCCTGCCCGGGGCCCCTGTGAGCCTTGCCCCCGTGGCTCGAGGAACAGTGCACCAGAGTGGGGAGTCAGACCCCTGGTGGCCTAGCAGCGAATGCCGAGGCACCGAAAGCTCCGCTCAGGAGACCTTGCCCTCCAGGTCTCCGCTTGCCACATGGACCTCTGAGATGCCTTCCAAGTCATTTATCTGTCGTCTTGATGAACAGAACCTGGATTCTGTCCATCCACATTAACCTCTTCAACACCCTCAGTGCCCTGTCCTGGACACACATTTTTATTCTTTATAACACCATGCTGAGAATTTTCCCAATCTTTCCATTCTAGGTCCCTTTAATTTATAGATTCCACCTTTAACTCATTTGTCTCTCCTCTCATGTCATGGTGAGTGGCCTACAAGATCACACAGGACCATGAACACAATGCACTTGAGCACGGGCACAAGCACTTTAAAACAAAGGTGCAAGCTGGCCCAGACACTGCTGCACTGGGGCTTCCGTACCCAACACGCTGTCCTGGGGAACTCACTCAAGCCACAGCAGAGAGCATTGCCTGGATGGTTCGCCTTGCCGAGGGCAGAGACTGGATGTTCTCCACTTGGCGTTTCCAGCTTGCAGCAGTGCGCTTGGGCATTCCAGTGGGGCCGCATCGCTGACAGCGGAGCAGGCTCCGAAGCCCAAGCCCACAACTCACAGGCAAACTTGGAGAAGTCATGACATCATTCCAGAGCGCCATCTTTTTTTTTTTTTTTTTTTTTTTTTTGACAGGCAGAGTGGACAGTGAGAGAGAGAGACAGAGAGAAAGGTCTTCCTTTTGCCGTTGGTTCACCCTCCAATGGCCGCCGCGGTAGGCGCGCTGCGGCTGGCGCACCACCCTGTTCCGATGGCAGGAGCCAGGTGCTTATGCTGGTCTCCCATGGGGTGCAGGGCCCAAGCACTTGGGCCATCCTCCACTGCCTTCCCGGGCCATAGCAGAGAGCTGGCCTGGAAGAGGGGCAACCGGGACAGAATCCAGTGCCCCGACCGGGACTAGAACCCGGTGTGCTGGCGCCGCAAGGTGGAGGATTAGCCTAGCGAGCCGCGGCGCCGGCCTTTTTTTTTTTTTTTTTTTTTATGAAATTAACATCTGCCTCACAAAGATGTTTTAACAGGTACATGAGAAGACCCACTACATAAAATTTAACACACAGAGAGAACTCTTTATATACTAACTTCTGCTGCTATAATTATTTTGAAACTCATTGAGTGCTTGCTGTGGAAGTGACCGATGTTCTCGGCGCAACATCACTAAGCCCAGAAATACCTGCCATGCACAGAGTCCCCTCATTTCTCTGTTATTTTCTGTTTTATTCTAAATCAGCTAAACCCAAGCAACCTGAAAGAAAAGAATAAAGTAATCGGTACAGAGATAAAATAAAAAAGAGAAAAAAGAGTATTTATAATAGTTTAAACACTTTACTATTTTAGAATTACATAATTCCACAAATGGAAGCTATCAAATCCACAGTAGAATTTATAAACAAATGTCCCCTAAGTTCTTTCACCAAGCAGTCATTTTTAAGGACTTCTTTTATTTATAAGCTTCTGAAAACATGGTTCATGTATGCTTTATGAGAAACTTAATATTCTGTTCCTGTCATTAAATATTCTATTATTTTTTCTATATTACTGGGAAAATCATATTAATAGATAGAAATATTTTTCATTACAGGTGCTAAACACAATTATAGATACTCTAAAAATATGATGACATTGAATGGTGGGAAAATATTCCAAATGTGAGATGTTGAGTAGTTAGATAACTTTCCTGTTTTTATATTTAGATTACTTTTAGACTTTCTGAAAAGAGCATAATAAGAATTTATAATCTAAATGTTGGAGCAGATAAGTCAAAGACTCCCTTCTGGCTGGTTATAAACTTGAATACATAAGAGGCTCCTTGCCTGAGTGTAAAAAAGTAGACAGAGGCTAAACTGGAAACAAAAACACTGACCCACTGTTGTATTGGTCACAGAACTTGGCTGATTGCAAAGGAGAGAAAAAATATATGTTAAAATTAAAAAGTACTTACAAATATATAGTTGACACATATTATATAAAATATCTTTATTCCACTAATATGTCCAACAAACTACTAAGTACAGTGAATTTGTATGCTAATTAAATTATTGCTGTTCAAAGTGTGACATTTTAAAACACCTGTTTGGAGTGTTTGTTATGTTGCAAATGTAAAAATAACACTCTGATGTCTGAGCCATCCATATGTCGAGTGTGATAAATGTTGAAAAGCATCCCTTCTCGACGGGAGCCAGGTATTTTTCCTTACCTCCCAAGAGACTGCTATTCAGTGACTGTTGGTCTTTCTCCTGGCCATAATTGTGATAGATCCTATGGATTATAGTAGCAATGATCCACTTAGAATTAATCTCCATCTTTCTCTTATGACCATACACACTTATTAAGCTTAGCCACCTTCCATTTTATTGCCAATATTAAAATTTATGAATAATGAGTAACCACCTTTCCAAAGACTATTTTTTAAATAGATGGTACAATATTCCATTGGAAATTAACCATAATGTTGAAGTCAATATTTTTTAAACCTAAACTGTCTGTTACTGCTTTGTAGTTACCATCGCATACATGAGACAAAGAGACATGAAAAACTCCAAGTTTCATGAGAAAGATGTGACAACCATGATTTAGACACTGAAAAATCTCTGCAGTGTTTTTCTAAAAGTACAGTTTTCTCATCTTTCCTAATTATTGTGAAAGAATATTTAAAATTTTCATCTTTCTGCCTGTTTTAATGTTTCTTTGGCAGCAGACTCCCTGGGGTGGAAGAATCATGAGATTTTCATGTCCGTCAAATAGTTATTGGGTGCACTGCCTTCTAGGTGTGGAGCAAAGCACACAAGGATGACTGCACGCACTTTACCTTCCAATGCACCAACTAAGTCAATGGGATTTTAAGCAAACAGGCCCAGGAAGTGGGTGAGGCGACAGAGGATGGGGGATTAAGAGAGCTGGTTGAAGAGACCAGAAGAGTCCCTGGAGACTTTCTTGGAAAGTTGACTTTGGAGCGAAGACTGGCAGAGGAGAGAGAGGTCATGCAGCCTTAGAGGCCAGTAACATGGATGCGTTGCGTATTATTTTGGCTTTCCTATGCAGACAGTCTTGGCTTTTGTAGCCTTTGGTGCTGTGTTCCCTTGTGAGAGCATGGCATTGTCGGGGCCGGTGGGATCCATTCAAATAGGCACACAGTAGTGTCTCACCCCAGTTTTAATTTTCATTCGACCAGAGGCAAGTGACATTGGTCATCTCTCCATGTGCTGGTTTGCGATCCATTAATCTCCTTGGTAAAATTATCTCAGTCCTTTTATCCATGCTTGAACCAGTTAAGTCCTTTGTGAGATACATGATTTCTTCCACTCTAATTTTTCCTTTCATTTTCTTAACGATGTCATTTTCAAAGTAAAAATTTGCTTATTATAATGAAATCCAAATTATTACCCTTGTTTGCTTGTTTTTATAGCTTATCCTTTTGGTGTCAGGTTTAAGAATCTAACCCTAGGTCATAAGGTTTTCCTCCTGTGTTTTCGTGTTAGGGTTTTGAGTTCGCACATTCTACACTTAGGTCTTGGCGTTTGTGTATTTTCGTGGTAAAATATACAGAACAGGTGTTCTAACCACATGAAGTGTACAGTCCAGTTGCAGCACTGAACACGTTAATATGGCTGGCGACCGGCGCCACCGTCCACCTCCCACACTTCTTCATCGTCCCCAATGGAGCCTCTGCAGCCAAGAAGCAAAACTCCCACTTTTCGTCCCCCTGCCCCAGCCCCTAGTAACCACTGTTCTTCTTTCTGTCAGTTGCTATGGATTCGTCTGCTCTGGGGATCTCACCTGGGGGAATCGAGCAGTTTTCGTTCTCTTGTGACTGGTTCATTTAAGTTAGCACAGTGTCTTCGAGGTTCATCTGTGTTGCAGTGCCTGTCTGAAGTCCCTTCCTTTCTAACGCTGGATGGTGTTTTACTGTAGGCACAAGCGTGTACCGTCATCTTGTTTCTCCATTCACCATTACAGGCACACATGGGTTGTTGTTTCCACCTTCTGTCTATTTCTGAAGTTCTAAAAATTGACACTTTTCACCAATTCTGATAGAATTTCTATCCTCTCTATTCTAATGACATTTTTTATTATTATATAACCTAGTTTTCTTGTGTGTCTTGTGTTTCTAGACAAATGTGTAGAAAGACATTTGTATTTCTTTTTTAAATTAACATGAATAACTGAAATATGTATATATAGTCAATTTTAAAAGATTACCATTGTAGTGAATCCATTTTACTGAAAAAAAAAAATGGAAAGCCAGGATTATTTTGATGGACTGTGTGATAAAATAGACTAAGAGCAGGGGTGCCTTTGCTGTGGCACCGGTTCTGTGCCAGTCCTCACTGTATGCAGCTCAGACACCTTCACTCCCACCAGGGGCCACATGAACTTCTTGAACACGTGCTGTCCAAGGTTCACATGGGCTCTTTGGCCCATATCCTGTTTACAAATCAAAACGCTCATGTTCCCATTTTAGATTAGAGAAATAAGATAAACATACTGACTAGAAACATGCCTTGAAATGCTGACTTCCAAATTAATATGAACATACATGCGGCAACCATGTAACATAATTATTCCCCTCAGGCACACTTTAGACTTGTTATGTGCCCACAGACCACATTGATCAATACTAGATAATACATACACCCAAATTTTCAGCTAACTATAAGGACTGATTATAGCACTGAAGAGATATGGTTCAGGAGTTTATCATTTTAAGATAGGTTAAAAAGACAAAAAAAAAAAAAAAACCCTATAGATGCTGTAACCGGGGGAAAATCCATTTTATGGATATGATTTAATTTATTTGAAAAGGTTACACTTGAAATAAAATGTTTACCAGCAATCGCAGCTGAGGAATGAACACCTGAGGTTCCTGTCTCCAAGTTTTCCTTTTACTTAACTGAGAAATTCGAAGGGAACTACGGTGACTATGAGACCGTCACATTCCAATCACCTGAGTGTGGCAAACAACCCACAGTGTGTCTCAAAACTGGAAAAGGCCGTCACCTCCACTGGAAGCCGCGGGGCCTCTGTTCAGTCCCAAGGAAGAGCTCCTGGTTGCAGAGAGAGCAATTTATGGGGACGGTTGAAACATCAGCAAGAGCTTTCTGTGACATTTCTCTCCACTGCTTACTTTAGTTCCTATTGTCTTCCTTAGTCGTCAGACATCGACATGTGCATTTACAGAAGTGGTGGATTGGTAGAGCAGCATAATAAATCTCAAGAGCTTCTCAAACTCAGTAGAAGAAAGGCTGAGTCTCCACAAACAAATTGTATGCCAGCAATTCAGCTGTACTCTGACCACGCAGCCAGCCTCCAGAATTTGGAGTGGTGTCTCCATGAGGACTTCATTATGGGATGTCGCAAATTGGGTCAGATCGCCATTTCATCTTTGCTCGGCTGGGATACACTAATACTAGGTTTGTGCAAACCCCGCGGTCGGTTGCAATTCCAGCTTTCAAATTCCCTCGCCTAATACACGGCAGAGAAGAATGGCTTAGGACCAACTTGTCCTCTCAGAGGTAACTGGCTGCTTTTGGTACAAATGGAGACAAGGTAAGAGAGCTGGTCATGTATTTTGAGTTTTCATATTATTCTCAAAGGCAACAAACAAATATATTTCATTTTAGTAGAAAACAGAGCCTTAAATTTTCTCCAAGAAATGGAGAAATTGTAGACTCTTAATAGCCAATTTCCCAGGTCACATCTGAATTCAATGTAGTTTCAGGCTGTAGAGGAATACCAGCAAGTGAACAGGTTAATAGAATTGAGTGAACCAAGGTTGATGGAGAAGTTCAGAGATCGTGTAATGAGGACCACTGAGACCAAACTTGGATGGGAGAAACCTTGGACTTTCCCAAGAAAATGACATGGATTTGGGACCTAAACAATGGGTAGAAAGCAACCAGACAGCACACCCTGAACAGTTTGGCCCATAGAGGCCCAGGAAAACTGACCAGCAGTCAGACCCACCCACACCACAGTCCTAAGAAACAGCCAAACTGCCTTCCCTGAGTTGTGGCCCCTGATAGCCCCTCCGAAGCAAATGGGCAGTCCTGCCCACCCTCTTCTTGATTGGCCTTGTCCACCTACTCCTAGCCTTCGGCAGCGGCTGGGGAGAACCTCCTGAGCAGGCTTTCTCTGGAGGTCCTGTGAAGCTATCCATGTAATACCTGGACACTGTTTGAGACCACTGACGTGGCTTGTATGGCCCTCAGACCCTGAAAGGCTACCAGAAATGCTGTGCCACACTGACTTGGGCCCACAGGAGTGGCCCTGCTCTCACAAATCCCGCAGAAATGAGTGGACAGCCCACACCTGCAACTGGGCACAGTGCTCCAAAGCTGCCCGATGAACCTGCTTCACCTGAGGGAGCTGCATCCCAACTGAGGTGCATTCCCAGAGCTCCTATACCTTGGGCCACTGAGACATAAGCAAGGCATTGCCAACGCTGATTACAGCAGAAGAAACCACATGGACACTACAATAAAGTGTTTACCTGCAACCAGAGCCAATGCAGCATATGCACAACACCCAGGGAGCTAGCACCAGCAGGAAGACTTTTACTGCCAAAGCCGCCACACAAAATTGGTAGAAGCAATTGACCCACCAGATGCACCAAAGCCAATGTAAGAGCACAGGAAGCATGGGAAAAAACCAAGGTGACATGACACCTCCAAAGGAGCACAGTAACTCACGAGCATTACAGCATACACAAAAAACGGAAATTGGTAAGTTGTGTGACAAATAATTCAAATAACGACTTTAATGGAATTTAATGTGATTAAAGAGAGTCCAGGCAGACAATTCAATGACTTTAGGAAGTTAATTCACAATACACATGAAAATTCAGGAGAGAACCAGAGATCATAAAAAAGAGCCAGCATGGCTGTTTAACCTAGTGATTAAGATGCTGGTTAATACGCCTGCATCCCATCTCAGAGTTCCTGGGTCTGGTACTTGGTTCTGGCTGCTGGCTACACCTTCCTGGGAGGCAGTGGTGATGGCTCCTGCCATCCGCATGGGAGACCTGGATGTGGTCCAGGGCTCCTGGCTTTAGCGCTGCCTGGTCCTGGTAATTGAAGGTATTTGGGGAATGAACTGGGGGATGGGAAATCAATTTCTATTTCTCTCTCTTTCTCTCTCGATATCTATTTCTATATATCTCTATATCTATATCCCTATTTCTATCTGTATATATTTATATATAGTTAGTTACTTGAAAGGGGGATATAAATATATATATATATATACATATATATATATTTAAACAAAGAACCATCTATGGAACACCATTAAGAGGGAAAATATTGAAATTATGACTATTTCAGAAGGAGCAAAGAGGGAGAAGGGGTAGAAAGCCTGCTCAATGAAATAATTTTTTTACAACTTTACAACTATTTGGAATAGTACAGACATCCAGATCCAGGAAGCCCAAAAGATCTCTAATATGTATTTTAAAAAAAAACCCTCTCTGAGGAATATTATGGTAAAAGAATGACTTCTAAAAACAGCCGGAGGAAGCATCAGCCCACTTCTAGGGGAATCCCCATTGGATTAACAGCAGACTTCTCCGGTGAAAGCTTGCAGGTCAGGAGCGAATAGGAGGACATTCAAAGTCCTGGAAAAAAAAAAAAAAAGTCAGCGGGGAATGCCATGCCCTGCAAAGCCGTGCTTCAGAATGAGGGACATGCATTTCCGTGGCAGGCTGAAGGAACTCACCGGCACCTGCTCCAGCATTAGATGTGCAAGCGTGACGACCACCACCACGGAAACAAGTGAGGGAGCGGGTGTCAGCAGTAGAGCACATACACAGAGAAGAAAGAGAAGAAAAATCTGATGATTCTTACTTTTCTCTGGATTTGACCTGGTTTGCTATATGATCAAGGGGTTTTACATCAAGATTAACTAGGATTATAATTTTAATAGAATTTTAATTTTTTTTTCTTGTGCTCATTCAGTTCTGATACCTGTGTTGGTTTACTGAAATAAGTTAGAAAGCATTTGATGTTTGTATGTTTTCTGAGGGAATGTATCATTTTGCCATTGTTTTTCTATCAAGTGTTAAGTAAAATTCACTGCTTAAACTGTATAGGCCTTCAGTTATCTCTGGGGGAACACTTTAAAAGTAAATTTAATGTGTTAAATACATATGGGGCTACTCAAAAGTAACTATTCAAAAGTTTCCATGTTAGTTTTCTGAATTTCTGTTTTTGAAGAAATAAGTGCATTTCACATTAATTGCCAACATTGTTGACTAACAATTATTTGAAATCCTTTTAAAAAATCAAAAACAGTTCTATCTTATGATCCAACAATCTCACTACTGAATATACATTCAAAAGAAATGAAATTTGTCTACCAAGGAGATATTTGCACTCCCATTTTTATTGCTTCAATATTCACAATAGCTTAAATACAGAATTAATCTAAGTATGAAAAAGATGACTAAATAATTTTAAAAGTATATATAAAATGGCTATATATTATATGCATAAAACAGAATACTATTTATCCATTAAAAAAAAAAAGGTTGAAACCCTGTTTTTGTGACAACTTGGATGAACTTAAAGGACATTATATTAGATAATAAACCAGGCACAGAAAGACACACATCGCATCATCTCACTCCTGTGTGGAATCCTGCAATTCTGTCTTATGTAATGGTTACCAGAGGGCGGGGAGGGAAGCATAGGGAGGGTGTAGGGAGAGTGTCATCAATGGATACCATGTGACAGCCGGGAGCGACACTCACTGCTGTTCTTTTGCACAGTAGGGCAAATACAGTTAGCAATACCGGATTGTGTATTTCAAAATAGCTACAAGAGAGGGTTGTTAAATTGTCGTCATCACAAAGAGAAGATAGATGTTCGAGGTGATGGACACACTGATTACCCTAGTTGGGTCATTACACAATGTAGAAATGCATTGAAGCCTCATGTCGTTCCTCATAAATATGTATGAGGATGTGCCCAAAATAAAACAAAACAACCACAATAACAACAGCAGGAGAATGATCCAGAAAAGTGGGGTTAAAGGAAAAAGTATCTGTAAGCAGTGAAATTCTATAAGAAAACCTGAGGTCAGCTCTGTGGCGCAGTGGGTTAAAGCTCTGGCCTGAAGCGTCGGCATCCTATGCGGGCGCTGGTTCTAGTCCCGGCTGCTCCACTTCCAATCCAGCTCTCTGCTATGGCCTAGGAAAGCAGTAGAAGGTGGCTTAAGTCCTCGGGGCCCTGCACCCATGTGGGAGACCTGGAAGAAGCTCCTGGCTCCTGACTTCGGATTGGCACAGCTCCAGCCATTGTGACCATCTGCGGAGTGAACCAGCGGATGGAAGACCTCTCTCTCTCTGGCTCTCCCTTACCTCTCTCTGTAACTCTGTCTTTCAAATAAATAAAATAAATATTTTTTAAAAAGGAAATTCTATAAGAAAACCAAAATCAAGATGAAAAGGTCAACTGAAAAAGTTCAGAATAGTCAGCATGGCTGAGGAGAGCTGGGGAGGACACAGGGCCAAACCCACGCTGTAACGGAGAAGGAGGGTGCAGAGGTGATAAGGACCATGGGCATGCTGAGTCTTTCCAGACGGTATTGGCCGTGATTCCCCAGCGTGGACCAGCAGCACAGGTGGGAACGAAAGAAGACAGCGCAGCCGTGATGGCCTCCCCCTCAGGCCCAGTAACTTCGTGTCCAGTGACAGCTTCTAAAACATTCCAGCAGACTGGAAAATGCAGATCCTGGAGACAAGGGGAAATTGAAGGATTACGCGATTCTGACATAACTGGGTCAATGGTGATGTAACTGGATCAAAGGCACATGTTGGAGATGTACGACCTGGTAGGTTTGGGTGCCTGTTACACCTGTGAGACCACCATCACAGTCAGGACAACGGGCCCTCCCGTCCTCCTCAAGAGCTCCCCCAGTCCTGGTGACGCACCGCCCCACCGCAGGCAGCCACGTAAGCTTCTTGTCAATAAGGAGACTACCTGCACTTCCTGGAAGTTTGTATAAGTGAAATAAGAATGTGGCTCCTACTTTATCTGACTTCTTACACTCAGCATAATTACATTGAGATATATGTTATTGTAATTACATTGGAGTTATAATATGTATCAGTATAATGTTTCTATAAAAACTATTAGGTCAACAGACTAGTTCCTTCCTCTTTATTCATTCTGTGGCATAGATCTATCGCAGTTATCATGCATTTGCCATGTTTGTGGGTGTTGGGGTTGTTGGCAGCTTGGGGCTGTTACAATGCCACTGCTCTGAGTATTGACGTACAACTGTCTGTGACCATATGCTTCAATTTCTCTTGAACAGATATGTAGAAATGGGGTGGCTGGCTCATGTAGTGAGTGTGTGTTTCACTTTCTTAGAAATCGCCACAGTGTTTTCCAAGGCAGTCCTACCCTATTACACCCCGTCTCTGTCTCCTTAGTCAGCAATGATGTTGAGCATCTTTTCACTTGGTTATTGGGCATCCTTATATTTTCTTTGGTAAAACATCCATTAAGAGAGTTTACCATCATTTATTCAGATGATTTTTTGTTACTGAGTTTTAAAAGTTACCTCTACCTTCCAGGTACATCTGTTTTATCAGATAGATGAAAATATACTCTCTCGGTGTGTGGGTTGTCTTTTCAGTCTTCTAGCTCTGTCTGTTTTAATTTTGATGAAGCCCAGCTTATTACCTTATTCATTTATGAAAGATGCTTTTCTGTTAGAAGTTTTAGAGTTTAAGAGTTCACAGTTAGATCTGTGTGAATAAAAGTTAATCCATTTGCACATGAATATCAAAGTATTCCATCACCTGTCCTTTCTCAATTGAATTGCCTGAATTTGCACATTTGTCAAAAATTGGCCATCTGCATATTAGAGTATCTATCGGTGAACTCTGGCCTCTTCAGTTGATCTGTTTTGCCTGTCTTTGCACCAAAACATTTTTTTTAGCTTTCTGACAAGTCTTTTTTTTTAAAGATTTATTTTATTTATTTGAAAGGCAGAGTTACCGAGAGAGAGGGAGAGAGGGAGCGACAGAGACAGAGAGAGAGAGAGAGAGAGATCTTTCATCCACTGGTTCACTCCCCAATGGGTGCAATGGCCAAGGCTGAGCCAGACCAAAGCCAGGAACTAGGAGCTTTCCAGGAGCCAGGAGCTTCTTCCAGGTCTCACACATGGGTGCAGGGGCTCAAACACTTGGGCCATCTTCCACTGCAGTCCCAGGTACATTAGCAGGGAGCTGTGGAAGTGGAGCAGCCAGGACTTGAACCAGTGCCCATATGGGCTGTTGGTGCTGCAGGCGGTGGCTTTACCCACTGTGCCACAGTGCTGGCCCCTCCCTCAAGTCTTAAAAGCAATCAATGTTAGCTGCTAGTCCAGGCATGTTCTTCTCGGTCCTTTATACTTAAACGTAAATTTCAGAATCAACTTACGTATTTGTCCCCAAAAGAGCCAGTGAGGGTTTTCACTGGGATCACTGAATCTGTAGATGAAGGTGGACAAAAGTGACACCATTCCAACCTCGAGTCTTCTGTCCAATGGGCGTTGAGGAGGACACCTAATTTCTCATGGCCCTGGTTTGCTAACACCATCGTGTCTTTTCTGGGCCAATATTCCACGGTTTGTGTTTTCCTGCTCTGTTACATGCCTGGTAATCTTTGATGAGTACCAGACAACATGGACTTTAAGAAGTCAGCTGCTGGATATTTTTCTATTTTGCTAAGTGTTCTTGGAGGTTCTTCTGCAGTTCCATGAATTTATTTGGAAGCCGTTTGATCATTTTGTGTCTTGCTGTTACTCTTTAGGCAAATCTTAGATTAATTCATCCACAGCACTAGGAATGGTCTAATGTGCATGGTGGAAACAGGCACCAGAGACTAGTTGTGGATTTCCTGTGCAGCCTGGATTCCCTCTCCAGGTATCAAGCTCAGACAATAGTAAGGCTCATCTAATTTACTTCCTATCTTTCAAGGCTCATTGTCTGTCACTATCTGATAGGCAGTTTTTGTTGGTTTTTTTTTTCCTTTGACAGGCAGAGTGGACAGTGAGAGAGAGAGAAAGAGAGACAGAGAGAAAGGTCTTCCTTTGCCGTTGGTTCACCCTTCAATGGCCACCGCGGCTGGTGTGCTGTGGCCGGCGCACTGCGCTGATCCGAAGCCAGGAGCCAGGAGCTTCTCCTGGTCTCCCATGGGGTGCAGGGCCTAAGCACTTGGGCCATCCTCCACTGCACTCCCAGGCCATAGCAGAGAGCTAGCCTGGAAGAGGGGCAACTGGGACAGAATCCGGCGCCCTGACCGGGACTAGAACCCGGTGTGCCGGCGCCACTTAGCCTAGTGAGCCCCGGCGCCAGCAGGCAGTTTTCTTAAAAACTGTTGTTTCATTTATTTTGTCTGTTTTGGCTTTGTTCTTTGTTCTTTGCTTGTTTTCCGAGGGGAGGGTGAGTCTGGTTCCTGTTTCTCTCCTGGTCAGGAGCAGAAGTCTGAGACCGTGTCATTTTACTTACGTGAGCAGTGATGCACTGTACCATTGATAACAGCAGAGGAAAACTGCTGGCGTCAGGCTTATGAAGGGAGCATCTCGACCGTTCTAGAGAGAAATCGGTGAGAGCGCGTGTTTTCAAAGGCCTTTCTCCTCCCCTTAGCCCTTTCTGCTCCTTTGGACATCTGATTGACAGGGAAACCTGGACATGTGGGGCATCTGATTGACAGGGAAACCTGGACGTTTGGGGGATCTGATTGACAGGGAAACCTGGACGTGTGGACACCTGATTGACAGGGAAATCTGGACGTTTGGGGGCATCTGATTGACAGGGAAACCTGGACGTGTGGGGCATCTGATTGACAGGGAAACCTGGACGTTTGGGGGATCTGATTGACAGGGAAACCTGGACGTGTGGACACCTGATTGACAGGGAAACCTGGACGTTTGGGGGATCTGATTGACAGGGAAACCTGGACATGTGGACATCTGATTGACAGGGAAACATGGATGTGTGGGGCATCTGATTGACAGGGAAACCTGGACGTGTGGACATCTGATTGACAGGGAAACCTGGACGTGTGGGGCATCTGATTGACAGGGAAACCAGGACGTGTGGACATCTGATTGACAGGGAAACCTGGACGTGTGGACATCTGATTGACAGGGAAACCTGGACGTGTGGGGCATCTGATTGACAGGGAAACCTGGACGTGTGGGGCATCTGATTGACAGGGAAACCTGGATGTTTGGGGGCATCTGATTGACAGGGAAACCTGGATGTTTGGGGGCATCTGATTGACAGGGAAACCTGGACGTGTGGACACCTGATTGACAGGGAAACCTGGACGTGTGGACATCTGATTGACAGGGAAACCTGGATGTTTGGGGGCATCTGATTGACAGGGAAACCTGGACGTTTGGGGGATCTGATTGACAGGGAAACCTGGACGTGTGGACATCTGATTGACAGGGAAACCTGGATGTGTGGGGCATCTGATTGACAGGGAAACCTGGACGTTTGGGGGCATCTGATTGACAGGGAAACCTGGACATGTGGACACCTGATTGACAGGGAAACCTGGACGTGTGGACATCTGATTGACAGGGAAACCTGGATGTTTGGGGGCATCTGATTGACAGGGAAACCTGGATGTTTGGGGGCATCTGATTGACAGGGAAACCTGGACGTGTGGACATCTGGTTGACATGGAAACCTGGACGTGTGGAGCATCTGATTGACATGGAAACCTGGACATGTGGACATCTGATTGACAGGGAAACCTGGACGTGTGGACATCTGATTGACATGGAAACCTGGACGTGTGGAGCATCTGATTGACATGGAAACCTGGACATGTGGGGCATCTGGTTGACATGGAAACCTGGACGTATGGACATCTGATTGGCAGGGAAACCAGGGCGTGTGGACATCTGATTGACAGGGAAACCCGGACGTGTGGGGCATCTGATTGACAGGGAAACCAGGACATGTGGACATCTGATTGACAGGGAAACCTGGACGTGTGGACATCTGATTGACAGGGAAACCTGGACGTGTGGGGCATCTGGTTGACAGGGAAACCTGGATGTGTGGGGCATCTGGTTGACAGGGAAACCTGGACGTGTGGACATCTGATTGACAGGGAAACCTGGATGTGTGGGGCATCTGGTTGACAGGGAAACCTGGATGTGTGGGGCATCTTTCAGAGGAATCGAGAGACAAAGCTGAGGAGCAAAGGCTTTGGAGTGAGACAGACCAACTCCTCATTTACCCTCTCTGTTCATTTGCTCATTTTGTGAGTTCCTGATCTTTCCCAGAGGCTGGAGCTTAGCTCTTACCCAGGTGACAAGTCAGTCACAATTCTTGATGCGGAGGGTTGTCCAGTTACCACCAAACTGTCATTTCCTAGCTCTGTGGCCTCAGCCGAGTTCCTCAACCTGTCTAACTCGCTGATAATTTTTTTTGGTAAAATAGATATAATCATAACAACTTCCCAGGTTATTGTTAGAGTTAAGTGGGATATGTCAATAAAATGATTAACACACTGCCCATCATCCAGTTAAATGCTTAGTATAAAAATACACGTTATCCCCAAATCAGGATGCATCATAACAACTGAGCTGTCCTGGACAGATTTAAACTTCAACCATCCTCAATAATTATTTGATTCATTGAATGAATGCCTGATGTTCATGTGACTTGTATTTTTCTGTGTTTATGTTCTTTTCTACTGTGAATTCTCCAATTTGCTGATGTATAAGACCCACTATACTATTAGACTCATGTCTCTACACATGTCTACATATTTGAGTTCAGTGTGATTTTTATACTTTATTATTAGAGATTTTAAATAGATAGATCTTTAAATGCCTATTTGAAACAGGATATCCTTATTTTTAATTGGTTCATTTAATTGACACAATCACAATTGATTTGAAAAATTAATCTCATGTGAGAAACTTTGGTCAGAGTTTGACCTATGTTAGTTTTTGCAGTTAAGCACGTGTCTTGTTGAAGAGCTGGTTACATTAGGATCACAGCACTTTAGTCCAAGAGATGCAGAAGAACACGTGTAGCATTTTGCAAGAATAGTTGTTAGGTGGGAATTAACTTGTAACTACAGACTTGGGGGGAAAGGCTAACACAAGTGAAAAATAAGAATGTAAACTGGTTACCTGAACCTGGACTCTGATATGGGAAATTGTTCCACAATTAGAAAATGTCAAGGATTGATTTTCAGTAATTGTCCTGCCTTGATGTTTAATTAAAGAGCATTGTCAACTTAAAGGTCATGGTGAACTGAGTTTTTCCAGATTATGGTCAATGAGAAAGTGTTTGGAAGCAAACACTGAACCTACCTGTGGCTTAAAAGATAAGGGAAGAGTGAGAGGAGCACATTCAAGTTCTGCTCTGTGGTCCTGGAGAGGTCAGGGATATTTCACGAATGATTTGTTAAGAGGAGCAAATGAACCAGCAACAAAGATACAGGATGTCAAGGCCAGAGAATGAATCCATTGAAGTTCATGAGAGGTCAGATTTAATCATGGGAGGTTATTGTGGGGACCACAAGTAAAGAGGTCCCTTACTAACCCAGCAGCCTGCACTACAGCACTGTTGATACACAGAGGAAGGAGTGCACCCATCTTTTGAGAGTTGACTACAAATATTAGAATGTCTGCCTTCCAGGACGTCTCCGGCTTTCCTTCTCTCTCCAAAGATGGAGATTACAAACAGTGGTGACTGCAAAGCTGCTGAATGAGAAGATGAGCCTCAGGAAACCTAGGGCTTCCTTTGCCCTTATACTCACGTGAGCTTCATGCCTCTTGGAGAATCACCCATCGTGAACAACGCTCATGCACTGTATTGCGACTTAACTACCAGGCTGTTTGGTACTGAGCAGTACGGGGAGGGAGAGGTTTCCCTGAAGGTTTGTGTGGTGGAAAGGAGCCTGTAGTGCTCCCAACTCCAGCCAATGATTGGGACGGGGAAGCTCCATGATGCAAATGTGAGTGTCAGCTGTAACTTGTGATCCGGGCACTCAATGCTTCAAGCAAGGAATGCAGGTGTGTTCCGCAAATCCAAACACACAGTTCCAGCCACAAGACATTAGCAAACTGGGAAATGGGGTACTGAGCGTGCAAGGATCGTTGCCTACAATAAAATCACGAGTAGGTACGCACTGACATGCATAGCACTAGTTAGATAAATTAGCATATTTGTTCTTTGTTTCTGAAGCAATTTTTAAAATAAATTTGTAGAGGTATAATCATATACGTGTTGAGGATCCCTCATCTGAAATGCTTGGAGCTAGAAGGGTTTCAAATCTCAGAGCATTTCAGGCTTTTGGGTTAGGGATGCTCAACCTATACTTTGAAATGCATTTAGCATATGTGTCTCTGTAACTGTATCTCTACCCAGACACACTCGCACAAACATTCACAAAACTGTGCATGTTATTACGTAAGTAGAAAGGCCAATATTACTCTTCAGCTTGACCGCTGGAAACATGTTATTAGCCAATAAACTTGAGACTTGGCAGAAGAGGGTTAGAATACCTTAAAATTTAGGGGTGTTTCTAAACTGGTCATATGGAACATAGAAAATCGTGGAGAATAAAATGAAACATATAGTCTGTTTTATGTTAATTAGGCATGTCTAAATAGATTGTATATTAACCATTCTGCCCTGTATTCATTAAAAAGCATTTAGTGCCACAGCATAGATGTTGCCAAATATCCTGCCCAAATATTTTAAGCCAGAAACACAGGATGTCAACCCTTGAAAACGACATTTATTTAGGATCAAGACACCGACAAGTGGAAATTGCTTTCTTGAAAAAAAAATAAATAAATAAAGTGGTATCCAGAGTTCTCTGCTGCTTTCCCATTGGCAAACCCTGTCTACCTACTGATTCTCACGGGACTCTCACCGTTCTCTTCCCGTTCACGCTCTAGCTTGGGCTGCGCCTTCTTGCCCTGTAGCTTTATGTCTGCTCCCTAATAGATGGAAAGAATGAGTGACGTCTACGACACTATTGGGTTTTGGATGCAGATGTGGGGATCATCAGCTTGGACAGCATGTGTCCCCAGCCCACCATGTAACCAGAAGGGTGTTTCTCATAGACTCTGCTTGAAGTGAATCTGCTATGTTTTCAGCTCACTCTTTTCAGAGTTTATCTCTTACGGGAACAAAGGACATCTAATCGCTGTTTCTTCTGGAACTTTCCTGTACCCTCGAGGCTGACAATACCATGCCCGGGCTTCTCTTTCCAATTTTGTCTCCGTTTAGTCTCCATTTGTCCCGGCATCTGCTGCTTTAAAGGAAGAGCCTTCCTGCTCGGCAAGGGGGTCCCTGACCTTCAGTGGGTCCTTAAACTCCTCTCAGATGGCCAGCACGCTTCATTTTGTGAAACTAAGGTTCAAAATGCACCGCTGTGGAGTGAGGTTACAAGGTGAACTACCTCCATGCCCACAGTGGAAGTAACTGCCTCAGGCCTTGGTTGGGGTCACATTTGGACTGGGGAAGATGGTGATTGTGTAAGAAGCTGGTTACCAGGTCCCCAAGAAGTGGGCGCGAGCCAAGAGAGTCTTGGAGGCGACGTCTCATTTACCTCTGGGCCGGCCCTCATCTCGGGACCACATTCCCCACTCCTTATCGATTGTTTCAGAGACAGTCTCCTCCTTTCAGGCATTGCTCTCCAGCGTATTCTGCCTGCACCTGCTGTCCTTGGAGCCTCTTGAATTCTTGTTTAGCCAGCAGAGGAATATGTGTCGATCCCAGCCCTCCTTGACCAAGGCAAGAAGCAGTCAGCTCTTAGGCAGGACCCATCCCACTGTTTTAGGGCTGGCAGAGATAGCAGGCGGCCTCCTGCCCCGACCAGTGAGCCTCTGCCTCTGATGAAGCCAGGGATTATCAAGCTTCACTGCCCCTTAAAATCTGAGAAGGTTTTGAAAAAAACACTGATGCCCAGGGCCCACCAAGGCTGGTTGAAACTGAATCATCCCTCAGAGGGATGCTGTCGGGACATCTGTGCTTTGTGAATGGTCAGTGAGAGGTCTTGATGAGAGCATGGGGAACCGCAGCTCAGCACTTGCAAGCTCTGGGAGCCCCACCTCCCCAAGCAGCCGATTCTGTTGTTTGCCCAGAGCAGCTCTGCTGGGGACGTCTTCCTCGGGCTCTACTCAGCCTGTAACTCGTGTTCTCCCATTAGAAACAATGGAGCCCCTCCCACGTGCCGTGCACCTGAGAGAACGTGAGGTTCAGCTACTGAGATGAATCCACTGTGTGGGATTCCTAAAGGCAGCTGGAAAGCCCCACATGCATCCAGTGCTTAGGGAAAACCAAGGAGTAGAGAGTAATGGACGTGAATGACAGGGAGGGATTTCTTACCCAGCGTCGGCTGGGTAGGGGAAAGACCAGCCTGTTCTCAGTAAAGCGAATAGTCGTGGTGACTTCTGCCTGAAAGGAGAGAGGCAAGGTGGTGTCATGGTGGGTTTCAGTTGCATGCTGTGTGCCTAACAGTCTTGAAAGGTACCTGGAGGGCACTCGTGTTAGGTGTATTACATGTCCTGTGCCACAATCACATGTAAAAGAACAAACTTACATGTAGTGTCTCAGAACAGTGTTCCACTATGTTGCTTTCTCTGACGTCAGACTGACTGCATCACAGCCCACACTCAGAAGCTTTCTCATGGTCACTATTGCCTTTGACAATCCCGTCCAGTGCTGCAAACTACATACAGAATGCATGATCTGGTAGAGGGTGGTAAACGCTCCCTGTGGCCCTCGTCTTGCTGTTCAGTGCAAAGAGACCCTGAATGTCTCAAGGAGCCGTGCGCCGACGGGGCCTGAGCCTGGCTTTGTGTTTTGCAGAAAGCTCAAGGTCATACCAAAGGGAGGTCCTTTGTCTTTTTCCTTTCTCCCTCCTGAGGAGGTCCTTCTGCGAGGTTGTCTGCAGGACTTGCAGGCTTCTCCATCGCTGCCCCGTGCCTGTGGCCGAGGCACCTACCATGTACACTACATGTTCTCCCTGGCAGGAGAGCGCTCAGAGCTATTCCTATCCAAGGATCGAGCACATCAGACGAACTCTTACCCATCTTTGGGAATTGGCTGTGCATCCTGTAGTAGCTGTGCACTGATTATGAGTAATAAATAATTATATAGAAGAATTTCTTTTTTTTTTTTTTTTTTGACAGGCAGAGTTAGACAGCGAGAGAGAGAGAAACAGAGAGAAAGGTCTTCCTTTTTGCCATTGGTTCACCCTCCAATGGCCGCTGCGGCCGGCTCATCGCGCCGATCTGAAGCCAGGAGCCAGGTGATTCTCCTGGTCTCCCATGTGGTGCAGGGCCCAAGCACTTGGGCTATCCTCCACTGCCTTCCCGGGCCACAGCAGAGAGCTGGCCTGGAAGAGGGGCAACCAGGACAGAATCCGGTGCCTCAACCGGGACTAGAACCCGGTGTGCCGGCGCCACAAGGCGGAGGATTAGCCTGTTAAGCCACGGCGCCGGCCTTATAGAAGAATTTCTTTAAAAAAAACAGACACAGGCAAGATAACCCATCAGAAGTGATTTCATGGTAATTAAGTTTGGGAAAGCCAGAGATGCTCATAGTGCCTATTAATTTCAAAATTCCAATATTAGAAATAAAAGGAGGGTGCCCGATGCTTTATTGCAGGGTCATCTTGAACCCTAAAGGTTTATCCCCGCAAACACCAATCGTCCATCATATTTTAACTGAGATGGATCCTTTTCAGCACCCCCTTTCTGAGAATTTGAGCACAAAAGGTGTTCCAAACATGCCACATGTCTTTATGTGGTCAGTGCATGTTAAACTCACGTGGATGAGTGTTAACGTTCCACATGCTGCCCCCATGGAGGAAGCCTAATGATGTGAGACACCTGCGCGTCTCTAAGAAATGGAGCAGGAAAGTACGCCTTGATATTTTTTTCAGATAAGTGAAAAGAGGGCCAGAAATCTGTCTTTCAAAAATAAGCCCACCTTGGTATTGTCCAGCGAGGAACACATTTAAAATGGATTATAATTGGGTTTCCAAAATCTTTTGGACTGGTTTTCCTTCTGTTTTGTAGGCTTTTCAAATAGATCTGCTTTATATATTTTTGTGCTTTTCACATTTTAAAGACATTTAATCTATTTCATGATTAGAAAACTTTTTTTTTGTAATTGGAAATGTTGTCTTTAAAATCAAGGACAAAAATTACCAGGATTGCTAAGGCCACTTGCACTTAGATATATACAGTGATACGTATCCAACTGTTCTTCTAGCAGCTCTTCATCTTTTTCTCATCCTGTAGTCATTAAGATGACAGCTTTTACTTCTAAAACTACATTCACAATTTATCCCCACAAAAATCCTCATGAAGACCATGTCAAAGCAAAAAGAAATGATTTAAGCCACTGCCTGCTCACTGCTCCTGACCCTTCTTTAAAATCATTCCAGTTTTGAAGCTAAAGAGAGGAACATGTGCTTAATAAAAAGAAAAAAAAAAATTATGTACACAATATTCATTTGAGGGATGTTTACCACCTAGTAGTTTAATTTTACTGTTTTGACTGTTTCTTTACATCTTAGTTTGTAAAGGGAAATTATCTTGTGTTTTTACTATTTTTTTTAAAGATTTTTACTATTTATTTGAAAGGCAGAGTTTCAGAGAGAAGAGGGGACGGAGGTAGAGGGAGAAAGATACAGAGAGAGAGAGAGAGAGAGAGATCTTCCATTTACTGATTCAGTCTCCAAATGGCCACAGCACCCAGGGCTGGGCAGGCCTCACCGGGAGCCTGGTGCCCCATCCTGGCCTCCCACGTGGATGGCAGGGGCCCAAGTACCTGGGCTGTGATCTACTACCTTCCCAGGGCATCAGCAGGAAGCTGGATCAGAAGCGGAGCAGCGGGGACTCAAGCTGACACTTTAATAAGCCAGCATCGCAAGTGGCAGCTTAATATGCTAGACCACAACCCCAGCCCCACGACTTTGTTAATTTTCTTTTTGGTGTTAATTAGTTTCAAATCATTCTGGCTGTTATTTTCCTTTGAGCATCCAGAGTGTGTTAGAAGCAAATTGAACTTCAGTGCTTGCTATGCAAAACCTGTACCAGCAGCCAAGTATCGCCTGCACTTTTATTTCCCCTTTACCTTTATATAGTCTCTCTGTTAAGAGAGAGAGAGGAGAGAGAGAGAGAGGAGAGAGAGAGAGGAGAGGAGAGGAGAGGAGAGGAGAGGAGAGGAGAGGAGAGAAGAGGAGAGAGAGGGAATGTAGAAAGTTGAAGTGAGAGAATACTATCTGAGCACAGCTCTGGATAATGCACAAACTGGCAAAATCAAGAAGCATTGTATTCTGACAGTAATCACCATGTAATCACAGCGCCCGTATCTGCAATTCACCTTCCATGCTAACAATTCTCTGTAGGCCCCAAATCGATACCCTTGACTCCTTCCCTGTCATTTATGGACATGTGCAGAGCAGCCAAGGAAGTCTGAACCTGCCCCAGCAGGCAGTGCAAGAGGCAACTTCTGCTTGCCTGATTTCAGCTCCCGCACTGCCAACAAGGGCACTCTTAGCCTGGTCCCCTTGGTGCTGTGTTCCTGCTTGTCTGCCTGGGTGCTTTTCTGTCGATGACTCTGCTGTTTAAAATGGTACCCACTTAGGGCCAGCATTGTGGCGTAACCCGTAAAGCCACCGACTGCAATGCCAGCATCCCTTATGGGAGCCAGTTCAAGTCCTGGCTGCTCCACTTCCAACACAGTTCTCTGGTAATGGCCTGGGGAGACCAGCAGAATGACCTAAGTACATGGGCCCCTGCACCCACGTGGGAGACACAGGTGAAGCTCCTATCTTTGGCCTGGCCCAACTCTGGCCATTACAGCTATCTGGGGAGTGAACCAGTGGACATAAGATCTCTCTTTCTCTGTGTCTGCCCCCTCTCTCTCTGTAACTCTTTAAAATAAATAAATAAATCTTTTACAAACTGGCCCCCACTCATAGTGCTGAGGGGCTGCTCAGTGTCCTGAAGAGCAACAAGGCAGTGATGTGTTACAGAGAAACACGTGTGTTAGAGAAGCTTCGTCCCGGCACGAGCTGTAGGACTGTTGGCTGTGAGTTTGGAGTTAATGAGTCAACAGTGCGTGTTAAATAAAGGACCTTTACATAGACGCACACATAAACCCGGTTATATGTTGATCCATGGATAAAATGTTGTCACCAGAGCCTCCTAGGACCCCAGCCATCTTTCCCCTAGGGGCAATGATTTGGGATTTCCTTAGTCCCTGTTGGCTCTGGCTTCATGGGGCTTAACCACCACAAATCACGAGACACGTGAAGATGTGTGCACCACAGGAGTTGTTGAACCAAGTGTAGTCACTGATTTGAGACTTCCTCTTTTAAGGGAAAATACGGTAAACTCTTTGATGAACTAAGCATTCACCCTATATCCTTCATGCCTGTTTTGCACATTCAAAAGTTCACCCTCCAAATCAAATGTGTTTAAAATGTAGTAGATGTGTGCTAATGGTGCCAACCCACCCTGGGACAGACGGTTTTAAATACAGGCTCCAGAGGGCCTGCACCTGTAGGATTCAAAACCAGAGATGCAGCCTGGCCTACTACCCATGTCAAGTGATTCTGTCCCAGATATCGGTCATCACTGCCTTCAGCCCCAGCCTGTCTTGAGCCCTAATTTCAGAAAAAGTTTTGGAAAGCAGAGCTTGTGGAGAGACTTTCTGGGGTTAAAGTAAAACCAGCTCTGCCACGAGGCCTGGCCAACCTGGGCAAGGGCTGCCTGCAGAGGAGCATGGGAGGACAAGATGAGGCCCAAGCAGCTCTTCATCTGGTCACTGATCTCACTATGTGAGAGGCTAGGGCTGAAGCCTGCACAGGACCCAGTGGGTGGATTACACTCCATGGAGAAGGTGTGGGTTTACAAGGTCCACAGCTAAGGCAGTGTGGCAGTCAGGGCTCTCCCAAGAAGCAGAACCCACAACATGGAGAGGTACATACATAGCAGGGACATGGACAGATGTGACGAGAGACTGGCGCCCACCATTACAGAGGCCATAGGGCCCCTCCATCTGCACCCTGGAGCTGGCGTTCTAGGGAGGCTGGGGTTGTGGATTGATCGACAGCTGGGCAGCCAACAGTGTGCGCCCTAGGCTGGGGCTGAGTGTGGGAGACCAACATCCCCACCCTTGCCAGGAGTGGATTCAGTGCGTCTCTGCCTCTTTGCTCTGTTTGTGCCCCCAGAGGATTGGCATGAGCCTGCCCATACATCTGCTTTGCTAGAACCATAGGTTCAAATGCTGATCCCTTCCAGAAATACCTCACAGGCAGGCCACGTACAGCGTTTACCCAGCTCCCTGGATGTCCGTGACCCCGGCAGGTGATCAGGCAGCTAACCGTGAAGCAGGGCAGCTAAGGATCTAAGCGTGGGAGTCTGGCATTTTCCAGGTTATGTTCTGATGAGAATGTGGCATGTGCCCATGGAGGGCAGGGCCTGCTGGCAGCCTAGTCTTGCCCAATGCCAACTCAGCGTCTGTGCCACTGTGCATCCCGCCAGGTCCCACCCCAGCTGGAATGCTCTCTCTTTCTGATTTTATTTAAAGCAATCAGATTTCATGTATTTCATATATACAGATTTGGGAACATAGTGATACCTCCCTCCCTACCTCCCTCCTGCCCACTCTCTCACCCAGCCTCCTCCTTCCTCCCTTAATCCCCCCTATTAATTTTATAATGATTTAATTTCAGTCTACTTTATACTCCTAAGATGAACCCTACACTAAGTAAAGAGTTCAACAAATAGAAGAAAAAAACATTGTTCCTCAACAGTAGAGACCGGGGCTATAAACAATCATCAAATCTCAAAATGTCCATTACACGCCTATACATTACATTTTTGGTGCTCTATTACTTACTACAGATCCGGGAAAACATATGGTATTTGGCTTTTTGGGACTGACTTATTTCACTAAGTGGAATGGTTTCCAGTTGCATTCATTTTGTTGCAACAGGACTTCATTCTTTTTTATGGCTTAGTAGTACTCCACAGTGTATCTATAGTGTAATTTTTTTATCCAGTCAATAGTTGTTGGGCATCTGGGTTGATCCCATATCTTAGCTATTGTGAATTGAGCTGCAGTAATCATGAGTTAATAACTCATATGCTGATTTCATCTCCATTAAGTAAATTCCCTGGAGTGGGATGGCTGGATCCTATGGAATTATTTTCAGTTTTCTGCAGTATCTCCATACTGTCTTCCACAGTGGCTGTACTAGTTTACACTGCCAACAACAGTGGATTAAAGTACCTTCTCCATACATCCTTGCTAGTATTTATTGTTTGTTGACTTCTGTATGAAAGCCATTCTAATGTGGGTGAGGTGAAACCTCATTGTGGTTTTGATTTGCGTTTCCCTGATGGCTAGCGGTCCTGAGCATTTGTGACCAGAGCGTCAGGGAGTCCCACACGGTGTGTGTCCAGGCTGGGCAGCCCTCACTGCGTGGACAGGCAGACAGCATGGCCTGGCAGAGAGAGCCATGGGAGCACACGGTGGCATGTGGATGTTCCACGGAGTGGCCCGGTCTGTAGGACATTGTCACCGACCACATCTGTCTTCACTGAGGAAATCAGAACACCTCCAGCTGTGAACTGTATTCTTCATGTTCACTTGATTCTAAATTACAAGCCTCACTCCTTTCAGTTACATCCACACAAAAATAAAGCTGACTACGGTTAGGCGGGCGTGACGGCTCTTTGCGTTTGTGGAGGCCGACTGGCCAGCGAAGCCAGGGCCTGCGTCAGGCAAGGCCACTTGGGCTGTGACAGTGAGCACGGGTGGCCCAGCGATCTGGTGACTCCTTGGCTTAGAAAAGAGCCTTCATTTAGGGAAGGTGTCAACAGTCCCTACGGGGCACCAAACAGTCCAGAGACTCACAAGTGCAGCCTTTTCCTTCCAAAGTTGTTGTTTTGTTTTTTTATAAAGTAGGATGACAAAAGTGCACGTGTTAAGGCTCATCATCAGAAAATAAAAGAGTTATCGGCAGAATGTGCTGGCATACAGAGCAATACAGAAATGGCCGATGAAAACTGATATTATTTTTTTTTTATTTTTTTATTTTTTTTTTATTTTTGACAGGCAGAGTGGACAGTGAGAGAGAGACAGAGAGAAAGGTCTTCCTTTGCCGTTGGTTCACCCTCCAATGTCCGCCGCGGTAGGCGCTCTGCAGCCGGCGCACCACGCTGATCTGATGGCAGGAGCCAGGTGCTTCTCCTGGTCTCCCATGGGGTGCAGGGCCCAGGCACTTGGGCCACCCTCCACTGCACTCCCTGGCCACAGCAGAGAGCTGGCCTGGAAGAGGGGCATCCGGGACAGGATTGGTGCCCCAACCGGGACTAGAACCCGGTGTGCCGGCACCGCAAGGCGGAGGATTAGCCTAGTGAGCTGCGGCGCCGGCAATGAAAACTGATATTAAAGCCAAACTTTTAGGACAGCCCTGAAAGAGCAGGTATCCAAATCCACTGTTTTGGGCGAACAACTTAATTCTCTTCTGGATGCAAACATTGAGGCAAAACTTGATCCCTGAGCGCACTTTAGGGACTGCCAGGAGAGTGAGACTTGGACAAGAGCAGCCAGCACAGTACGAGGTTTTTCTTAAACAGAGTGCAGGTGATCTTCAGTCTCTGCGGTCAAGGGAATCCAGGTGGACAGCGATAAGCTCCCCCTTCCCTCGGTGCTCTGAGCCCAGCCCTGCAGACCCACCGCCCTGTGAACTGGCGATCGCCCCTAGAATGGCTCCCTAGGAAGCCCGGGACGGAACTTGCATTCCCTTCTGTGTCAGCATCAGGACATGGCCGATGGTGCCTCTGGACTCTACATGCCAGAGAGGATAACCCCCAGCCGTCCTGGCCCTTTGCTGCCCTCAGTCCCCAAAGTGAAACTCTCAAGAGCATCAGTGTGTGCTTCCAGCTCTCTGCTGTGCTTGCAGTGCCTGGGATAGAAACGCCCTGGCAGGCACCCGAAAGGAGCGTCCTAGGGGCAGAAGCCAGAGCAAGCTTGCTGGTGCTGGTGGCAAATTTTAAAATTAAAACAAATGAGTGAAATGTCTAAGATTTTGTTATTTAAAAGTCGGCATGAACTTGGGGGAGTTAGTTAGCCTCTTGGATGGAGTCCGTGTCTGGGGCGGGCCAAATGTGAGAACTCAGGCTCTTTCATTATTTCAGGGGACCCCATCTTTCCAATATGCACCCCCTGGTCCTTTGCTTGCCATCCCCTAGGAGAGGGAGAAAGGCTCCATGCCACCATGTCTTCCAGAACAGCCCAACGGGAAGCGTGGCCAAGAGGATCTCAGGGCTGGTGGTCTCCCGCAGGTCACCAAGCACCCACTGGCAGTGGGTGCTCACCTTCTCCAGCTGGGTTTCTGTCTCCTTCATTTTGGACCCAGTCTAATTCACGGACAAGCAGCTCAAAGGGAGGGGAGGGTGGAGAATGTCAGGAGGGTGAGTTCAGGGCAGAGAGGGTTGGCAAGCAGGAGCGGGAATCTCCAAATGATGGGAGAAGGTAGGAAGCCAACTCACTCCATGTGGACTGGAGACCCAGAATAAGAAGGGGGGAGTGTCAGAGGAGCCTAAGGAAGCTATTAGGGAACAGTCTCTATCATTGCAATTTTACCTTTAATATCCATCAGACTAAAGTAATTAAAGCATAGTACCAGCATTTGCATCTGAAAAAAGACCCCAAAGAACAGCTGGTGTTATAATTGTGTGCAGTTAGATTCCAAGGCAAGGAAAAGACATTTAATATATCCTAATAAAAATATATACTATTTTGTTAATGTTTTCTGTTGTATTTTAAAAATAGGATTGTCATTCCATTTCTACTACCCCAGACGTGAGTTCTCCATTCAGATCCATCCAGGGTAACGTTCTCATTCTCTACAATGTGCGTAGTGTGAGGGAGCTGTCAGAAACCTGTCTTCAGGGAGCCGACTTTGTCCTGCAGGAAGCAAGATGAGGAATATTAACTGTAACTCCAAGGTCAGGAGTGCATCCTATGATCCCAGGGGTGTGTGCTGGGTTGGGAGCATGGACAGGAACCTACCAGGGAGCCTGAAAGAAATCTGAGAAGGACAGGAAAATGATTGGTTTGCTTTAGATGGAGACTCTGGGCTAAGTGACCGTTTTAAAGATTTATTTATTATTTATTTGATAGGCAGAGCAGCAGAGAGAGAGGGGGAAAGACAGAAAGATCTTCCACCCACTGGATCACTTCCCAAATGCTGGCAATGGCCAGATCTGAGCCAGGCCACAGCCCAAAGTCAGGAACTCCATCTGGGTCTTCCCCATGGGTAGCAGGGGCCCAAACACTTGGGCCATCTTCCCCTGCTTTCTCAGGTGAATTAGCAGGGAGCTGGATCAGAAGCCAGAGCAGCTGGGATTTGAACCCGCACTTCCACATGAGATGCAGCATCGCAAGTGTCAGCTAAACCTGCCGCATCACAACGCCAGCCCTTGGGCTAAGGGCATTTAAGGTCAAAGGACAAGCACTGGCAGCAATGGAAGAGAGGCATTTTAGGTTGCTCTTGGTGAATACAATTCTGGTTTCACTGATGCTTTGCATGTTGATAGGAAATAGTTAGGGTCAGCCCAGACAATCATGGCCAGAGGCTCTGGGGCATTCAGTACTAATCTAAGGATTTTGAAGTTTACTCTATCTGTGGTGAGAAGCCACTGAGTAAATAGAATCCATTATTAGAAAACTCGATAGCAATTTTTTTCAGTGATTTATGATTTATGCTTTTTAAGATTTATTCATTGTCAACAAGGTGTGAAGATTTATAAAACCATTCTAATATTTACATAATTCCTACCCAAAGGTTTTAAATTTGGTCTGTGTGCAGTTAAGTAGGTTGCAAGCTCATAATCAGAAGGTGGGGAAGGCAGGAGGGAAGACAGACCCTGTGAGTCACGGCACCTGCACCTCTCACTCCATCTCCTGGTGTTCCATGGGGAGCCATTCCATGGAGGGCCACTTGGTTAGGGGCTTACCAAAGTGCTCTAGGCTTCCATTTATACAAACAGAGAACTCTCACTGAAGGGGAATACGCTAATGACCTAAATTCCCAGGACTTTGACAGCTGATCACAAATTTCTTAAGCTATCAAATTCACTTTTTTTAAATATAGTCCAATTCAATTCTACAAACTTGAGGAAGACCAACAATTTCCCCCAAACACTCTTTAACAGATAGATAGCCTTTATGTTTGCTGTATATCAAAAGAAAGACCCAGGGACATGGTGTGTGTAAATTTGGGCATGATGATAATGTCCCCATGCCCTGTTAGATTTTTGAGAAGGATTCCGTCAACAGATGGTTATCAGTAAGACAACAGTATCTATCAAATTGTCAAAGTGAAATGGAACGACTACTTTTCTGAGTTGCTCATTAGGAAGGATGTGTGCAAAGTGTTCCTCGTGTTAGTTCTGATGCCAAAGAAATCTCGTGCTGGCTGTGAGGATTCTCACAAGGGCGCTGAGGTTATCTGGCTTACAGAAGTCAGAACACGTAGTGAGAATCTGTACAATCCTTTATGTGAAGATCACTCCAGACAGGAAGAAGGGAGCCCTGATGGAGCTTCACCATCAGATGAAGTAAAAGTTTGTATAGCAAGAGTTCTGAGAAAAAAAGATCAATATCAGACATGTTTTGATATAAAACCAAGAGTTTTCCCATTGTTTCCAATGGACAATGAGATTGCTACCACCAGTCCTGAAAACAAACTGATTTCAATTTCCAAAGCCTTCTGATCCCTAGTGAAGGAATTTTAACTCAACTGCTAATCAAGCCAATGCAGAGAGAATCCAAGTGACGCATCGCCCTCCCTTCCTGAAAGGAAATTCATTTCCCAGTTGTTTAGTGATGCTTTGAAATCTGCAAGGCGCTGCACTGGAATCGCTGGTAGTTCTTCCAAAAAACATCTTTTTTTTTTTTTTGACAGGCAGAGTGGACAGTGAGAGAGAGACAGAGAGAAAGGTCTTCCTTTTTGCCTCTGGTTCACTCTCCAGTGGCCGCTGCGGCCGGCGCACCGTGCTGATCCGAAGCCATGAGCCAGGTGCTTCTCCTGGTCTCCCATGGGGTGCAGGGCCCAAGCACTTGGGCCATCCTCCACTGCCTTTCCGGGCCATAGCAGAGAGCTGGCCTGGAAGAGGGGCAACCGGGATAGAATCCGGCGCCCCAACCGGGACTAGAACCTGGCGTGCCAGTGCCGCAAGGCAGAGGATTACCCTGTTAAGCCATGGCGCCAGCCCCAAAAAACATCTTTTGTGACCTAAAATCTAGCCCATGATGAACTAAGTATAGTTTTATCATTTTTGAAACTCTGATTTACAAAATTATCTCACTTTTTAAAACTTTTTTTAAAATGTTGAAATCTACATATGTGCTTAATTCCAAGCCATTACTATACACATTTCCCAGACATTGGACATCTCCCCCCAGTAAGGTGCATAATAGATTTTAATGACACTGGAATAATGAGATATTATAAAAAGCTTTGGATTAATATTCTAAGTATATTTAGCTTTTCTTCACTTCCATGAAGTAGCATACATTTTTTAGGTATTGGGGGCAAAGATTGAATATTGGAAATTGATTGGTAAAAGCATCTTAGTGGATTTTTTGCTTATTAAATATTATTTGTAAAAATAATATTTCCTCTAGGCAGACATGGTTTTTAAACACTCAACAATTATCCAACCTCTTGTATTCAGCATCTTATTCCAAAGACAAGTTAGGGGAATTTTAGTTATTTTAAACACCTGTTTTCTGAAATACCTTAGAATGAATTCCTACTTTCACATGAATGTTCCTGTGACAAGATTGAAATCCAACTCCCCCACTTTTGTTTCTATGCAGGCAATTTCATGAAATGAAGTTTAAATGAAGAATTTGTTTCCCTTTTGCCACTCTCTTCTCTCAAAGCCCTACATCCTCTCAAGACACAGCGACCGTCCCCTTGCGGGTCTTGTCCCCACCGCTGTTTGTCCACACCAGTTGCTATGATTGGAGATGGTTCGGGTGTCCCCAAGCCTTGTGTGTTGAAACTGAATCCCCTCTTGACACACTAAGGTGGTTGAAACAATATCCTGGGATGTGTAGAGGTGATTGGATTGGGAGCATTCACTAGGCTGCAGCCTCTGTGTTGACTCCTGATGGTTCTGTAAGAGGAGAAACCCATACAGATACACATGGGTTCTTGGTCTCTTGCCAAGCAATGCCCTGGGCCACCTCCGAAATCTGTAGGCAACCAGCTCATGGCCTTCGAGATCTGGCGATTCCAGAACCGTGAGCCAAAGAAAACCTCTTTGCTTGGCAAAGCAGCCTGCCTCAGGTACATCGTCATAGAAACAAAGCTGCCTATTGCACCCGTCCCTACCTCTCTGCGATGCAGCCTCTCCAGACCTACCAACCTGTCGATCTGGTCATGGTCACAATAGGTCAGCAGTGTCAAGACTCCCCTTACTTAGTCTTGGGAATCCTTGGAGTAGGTTTCCCATGTACCCAGGACAGGTTCCCTCCAGTTGGCCTGAATACCAGGCAAGCAGTGCTGGCTTTTCCATCGAACTTGACTTTCCAGAGTTCAGGTGCTGCCCTGCCAAGCACTGTGGGCCTGAGTGATGCCAGAGCCACCAGAGCCACTTAGGGGTCCAAGGCAAAGGGACGGGAAGAAGAATGGCAGAAAGGACTGTGTCCCCCTTCTGTTGGGGGAGAGAGGCGACAGTGACAGAGTTGTAGTGCTCGCGGTTTGGTTTACACATCTTCCTGCTGGGACCCGGACCCAGACCTGGGGACTGGGATGAAGAGGGACTTGAGCTGTGCTTCCAAGGCAGCTTTCGGCCTCAGTGCTCCTCTCCACACACCAAAGCTTTGTTGTTGGGTCAACATCTTCACAGCCATTCTTCACCCCTCCCAGCCTTCATCCTCAGAATCTCCTACATCATCATGTGCGATTCCACTCCCAGGCCCTGCCAAATGAGTCCAGGACGAATAGTCATGCATGTCCCCCTTGCTGTCACTCCTCCTTGCTTTTAGAACCAAAGGAAAATCAGAGGAGCACCCACCATGGGCCGGGCATAAGACATTTTGTGTTACAATGGTCATCTCACTGAGATTCACAACAGCCTTGCTGGGGAGACAACACTAGGACTGTTGATGTAACTGAGGCTCCAAGTGGGAAAGGAATTTCCTGGAGGCTTTGGGTCCCTCTGAGCATCTATGAATCCGTTACTAAGGGTAAAGGTCAAAATCAGGAGCTAGGAGCTTCTTCCAGGTCTCCCACAGGGGCTCAAACATTTAGACCATCCTCCACTGCTTTCCCAGGCACAGGAGCAGGGAGCTTGACCAGAAGTGGAACAGCTGGAACACAAACCGGCTCCCACGTGGGATACTGGTGTTGCAGGCAGCAGCTCTACGTGCTATGCCACAGCACCAGCCCCCTTGCCTGCCCCATCCTCACAGCCTTCCCCATCCTCGCAGCAACATTCTGTTCCTCCTCCCAGTGCCAAGTCTCAGCTGTGATTTTCTTCGCCTGATCAGCTCTCACACAGCCTTCAAGTTCCAGCTACCAATGGCTTGGATGTTGAATGTCCCCCAAGGCTCATGTGTTGGAGAAGTGGCCCCAGGCTGGTGATACTGGGAGGTGGTGGAACCTTTAGGAGGTGGGGCCTGGTGGGCGGTCCTCAGGGCACTTTGTATACTTAGTATGCAGCTCTCATGTGAAGGTTGTTATAAAAGCCTGAGTCTGGCCCTACCCAGTCTTGCTATACTTCCTGACTCTCCATGGGGTCTCTCTCTGTATGTGATCAACCATCTGTCATGCACCATGGGCCCCTTGTCAGAGCCAAAGCCTCAGCCTGGCCATGTTGAGTTTGCACCTCCAGAATTGTTGAGCTATATGAACCTGTCTTTCCTGCACAAGTAGCCTATCTCAGGTGTTCCCTTATAGTAATGCAAAGCTGACTAATACAGGAGATGCGGGAGTCTCATCACACTCTCCTCTGTCTACCCTTTGCAATCTTGTTTGTTCTGTCATCGCGATGCAGCCAAATGACTTTTTTTTTTAACATGTGTTGGCAGGTGCAGATTTTAAGCCACAAACGGAAATGTGTGCGAAATGTCACACTTCTTTAGTTTCCTAAACTCAAATTAAATCTGACTCCAGGCAGATGGGAATTCCATTCAGTCACGCCTTGTTTCCAGTGCCCTCCTCCTCTCTTGCATCCCTAAGCACTTGGGATGTTTCTGTGGTATCTGAAAAATCTCCAGCTCACGTGTTCCTAGGTATCTTAGCTGCTGTCCCCAAGCCAAGTGGAGCCACCCTGGGAGTCCACCCTTCAGTCATCCCTTTGGACACCTGACCAGCTTCCTGGAGGGCTTCCAGGGGACCGGTCCTAGCAGGTGCAGAACCCTGGTCCTCCCTGCGTCTTCGGAGTCGCAGTCTCTCCCCTGCTCCTCATTTCCCCTTGAAGCTACCCCCTCAGGACTCCTAGAACAGCCAGTGAATTTGAGGACAGCAGTCTGTGACTGTCAGCAGGTGCTTTTTGCCCTGGGCATTGCAGCTTAAATACCCCCTGAGGAAGGGCACCAAGGGTGTGGTTCCCATTTTGTAGAAAAGGGACCTCAAGTGGACAAAGTGTGACTGCATCAGCAACCCTGCCACACACATCTGCCTCCCCTCCTCCCTTCACTGTAAGCTCCTCAAGGATAGAGCAGGTCCTGTGCCACATGCTGGCCCCAGAACTCACTCACTTTCATATAGTATGTAGTATATTCCCTCTGCGAGGAGTAAACCCAAATCAGTAATTTTCTTTGCTTATCCTTAGGAAGGCATCATGGTTTGTGTCTTGGCCACAAACACATTACCATTTTTGAAAGCCCATTAACAGAAAGGAATAAAATTGCTTTTGAATTCTGTCCTTTTTCTACTTTGTAATTTTGTTGTGTTTTTTTCATCTTTATTTTAATTTGTATATTTTGACAAGGTAACTGCTGGATACCTTTTCTTGTATTGTCTAAAAGGAAAAAAAAAGTCACTCCAGGATGTTTTCAGAGCCTGAGCAGGGCTCACCAGAAGCCGAGATGGCAGCCTGAGGCAGCCCTGCGTCTGTGCTGCGGGGACCCACAGACCGGCCCCGAGACGGGGTGTCCCTTCACACTGCAGCCAGATGATGGCCGAGCCCTTGAGTGAGCTGGGGCCAGCCTGACACCCTCCACAGCATTCGCCAGCGCGCTCATGGCACTCCTCAAAGCGTCCTCTGGGTCCGTCAGTGAGGGGCCTCCCGCGTTTAGACGGCTACTCCATGGACGCGCCAGGACAGCAGTTCTCAGCCGTCCAAAGGACATCAGCTTTACACCCGCTTTGGGTAACAGTGCATGTGGGGACATTTGTTTACCCAAGCGCGGGAACCCGGCGAACACCTGGAAATGGAATGATTCGGCAGACTCATTTCCTGTGGCTTAGCAGGTCAGCCTAGTTCATCACAACCACACAGCGTTCTAATTAAAGAGAAAGGTTCTTTCCCATCTTGGTGATGTGCATTTTCATCCCTTGGTCGAAAAGGTTGTTTAGAACAGCACAGTGGCCGGCGCCGTGGCTCACTAGGCTAATCCTCCGCCTGCGGTGCCAGCACCCTGGGTTCTAGTCCCGGTTGGGGTGCCAGGGTCTGTCCCGGTTGCCCCTCTTCCAGTCCAGCTCTCTGCTGTGGCCCGGGAGTGTAGTAGAGGATGGCCCAAGTGCTTGGGCCCTGCACCTGCATGGGAGACCAAGAGGAAGCACCTGGCTCCTGACTTCGGATCTGCACAGCGCACTGGCCGTGGCGGCCATTTAGGGGGTGAACCAATGGAAGGAAGACCTTTCTCTCTGTCTCTCTCTCACTGTTTAACTCTGCCTGTCAAAAAAAAAAAAAAAAAAAAAAAAAAAAAAAACCAACCACAAAAACAGCACAGTGGATCCCTGAACTGGAATTCTCCCACTGAACAGTAAACTGGTTCTGGACTGAAAACATCGAAAAAAAAAATTCTGTTTAGAAAAAAAAAAAAAAAAAAGATAAGATAAGATCCTATCCTAAATTAAATGATTAAAGGTACTCTTTATTATAATTTGTTTCCCAGGTTTTTTTTTTTTTTTTCCTGGTACTTTTTTTTAATAGATCTGTTTATCTATTTCAAAGTCAGAGTTACAGAGAGAAAGACAAAGATCCTCCATCCATTGTTTTTGCTCTTCTGATGACCGGGATCAGGCCAGGCTGAAGCCAGGAGCCAGGAGCTTTATCCAGGTCTCCCACATGGGTGCAGGGGCCCAAGTACTTGAGCTGTCTTCTGCTGCTTTCCCAGGCCATCAGCAGGGCGCTGGATCAGAAGCAGATCAGCTGGGACTAGAACTGGCAGCCATATTGGATCCAGCATCGAAGGTGGCAGCTTAACCCATTACGCCACAACACCAGTCTCATCTCTGTGGTACTCCTGTAACAGGGAATTGCTGCCGGGACTGCTCCTGAGGCTGGAACGGCAGCTGTGCTAGGTGTTGGGAGCCCAGCTCAGCCGGCCTGAAGAAGCCCGTCTGGGATGTCCTCCAGGCCAGTCCTGCAGGCGTCTTCAGCAGCCGCAGGAGCAAACCTCACTGGACCGCAAGTGCTTTGAAATGATAGAGCACTGAGCCTCTTCTCAGTTTGTCTGCAGGCATTGAAGCCCCAGCCACTCTTCAGACTCACCTCTGCCAGGCCCACACCCACTCACAGAGCCTCTCTCCTGGCTTCAGCCTAGGAGCTGGGCGCAGGTAACTGCTGTGTGCTCGTGGCAGCAGGCCCTGCCATCCGAGGCTGTGTGCCTGCGTGTATAAGCACGTGTGGGGTATACGTGACTTCTGCTCAGGGTCATCAGTAAGACAGCATCGTAACATGGATGTTTCTTCCTATGTGTTTCTTTCCAAGCCTGAATTTTTTTTATAATTTTGAAGTTTTACTTTTAATATTTATTTTTAAGAATTTTTGTAATGCATTAGATTCCCAGGGTCACAGTAAATGCATAATTATGACAACTCAGTTCTCACCAATTCTCATGTTAATGTGAAATTAGTTCAAGGAGAACAGATACAATGTAGTTCATGGATACCATTTTTTTGCTCCTTGCTCACATTTATTGTTAATCTGTAAACTTTACTTGGTTTTACTTGTAGCTCTTTGTTACTTGCCTTCTGCCTTTGTTCCCAGACTTTATGTACACACACATACACAGACTTTTTTACTAATACACTTGGAATAAAATGTATGCATGATATGTTTACCCTAAGAACTTGACTATGCATAGCCTGACAATAAAAATATTCCATCCAACCCCAATGTCATTATCATATTTAAGACAAATTTCAGTAATTCAAAAATATTATCCAGCACCACAATCTATATCCATATGTCCGTAATTCTTTAAAAATACATAGCATTTTTTGTTTCAACCTGAAAAATATAGTATTTTAGTAATATTCACATTGCATTCTCTTACCAATTTCTGTAGTCTCTTAACTAAAAGAGTACTCCCCTAATTTTTTTATATTGATGTTTTCCAAAAGTTCAGAACAGTTGTATTGTAGACTGTCTCACATTCCAGACTCACCCATTCTACTATATATATATATATACACATATATATTCCAAATTTTTAACAGTTTATTTTGACCCAAATCATGAGGTGTGACTATAAAATACTGAGACTACGGTAAAGCTTTCAGTAATGGGATGTAGGTTTACCTATAATAGTAAGACATACGTTTTGTAGCCCCAACAGAGAATGCTCAGAAGGTTAAGTGGGGATAGATGTGTAGCCTAGAATTTAAGATCCCAACATTCTGCTTCAGAGTACCTGGGTTCAACACTTGCTCTGGCTGCCGACGCCAGCTCCCCGCTACTGCAGACCCAGGGCGGCAACTGTGATGGCTGGAGGTTCCTGCCCAAGGTGGGAGAACTGGATTGTGTTCCCAGCTCTTGGATCTGAACCTTGCCCAGCCCCACACCGTGGGCGTTTGGGAAATGAGCCAGCAGACGAGACGGTCCTCAGGTAGTCATGTTCTCTCTCTCTTGCTACCATGATTTTTTTTTTTTCTGAAAAAGATCCCTCTTCTCTTATAAAGGGTTTAAAATTAATTAACCTAATTATTTTTCTTTTGTTTTTTATTTTTTTTTATTTTTTAAGGTGAACAAATTTCATGTATTATATATATATATATATATACATATATATATATGGAGAGAGAGAGGGAGATTAAGGGGTATAATGATACTGCTAACCCTATCTTCCTTCCTGCCAATGCTACCATCCTCCCATGTCCTCCCTTTCTTATTCTTTCTTTTACTTTTTACAATGATCGATTTCAGTTTATTTATATTCCTAATATTAACCCTGCACTAAATAAAGATTCAACAAATAATAAGAAGAACACATTGTTCCTCAGTAGTAGAGGCAAGACTATAAAATAATCATCAAATCTCAAATGCCAATTTTTCTCATCTTGATTATAATTTTTGTACTCTATTAGTTATCACAGGTCAGGGAAAATATATGGTATTTGTCTTTTTGGGACTGGCTTATTTCACTAAGTATAATGATTTAAGTTGCATCCATTTTGTTACAAAAGACATTATTTCTTTTTTATGGCTAAATAGTATTCCATAGTTTATATGTTTATATGTACCATACTTTCTTTACCCACTCATCAATTGATGGGTTGATTCCATATCTTAGCTATTGTGAATTAAGCTGCAATAAATCTTGGGGTACAGATAACTCTTTTTTTTTTTTTGGACAGGCAGAGTTAGACAGTGAGAGAGAGAGAGACAGAGAGAAAGGTCTTCCTTCCATTGGTTCACCCCCCAAATGGCTGCCACGGCTGGCACCATACCAATCCAAAGCCAGGAGCCAGGTGCTTCCTCCTAGTCTCCCATGCGGGTGCAGGGCCCAAGCACTTGGGCCATCCTCCACTGCACTCCCAGGCCACAGCAGAGAGCTGGACTGGAAGAGGAGCAACCGGGACAGAATCCGGTGCCCCGACCAGGACTAGAACCTGGGGTGATGGTGCCGTATGTGGAGGATTAGCTTAGTGAGCCGTTGTGCTGGCCCAGATAACTCTTTCATATGCTGATTTCATTTTCCTTGAGTAAATTCCCAGGAGTGGGTGAGCTTGCTATGTCATATTGTAGATCTATTTTCAAATCTTTGAGGATATCTCCATACAGTTTTCCACAATGGCTTTACTGGTTTACATTCCTACCAACAGTGGACTAGGGTACCTTTTTCCCTACATCCTCACCAGCCTTTATTGTTTGTTGATTTCTGTATAAGAGCCACTCTAACTTGGGTGAAGTGAAACCTCATGTGGTTTTGATTTGTATTTCCCTGATGGCTAGTGATCCTGAACATTTTTTCATACATCTGTTAGCAATTTGAATTTCATCATTGGAAAAATGCGTGTTCAAATCCTTTGCCCATTTCGTAACTGGTTTGTTAGTTTTGTTGTTGTTGAGGTTCTTGAGCTCTTTATAGATTCTGAATGTTAATCCTTTATCACTTGAATGGTTTGCAGATATTTTCCCTCATTCTGTCAGTTGCCTCTTTACTTTTTTTCAAAGATTTATTCATTTATATCTGAAAGCCAGAGTTACACAGAGAAAGAAGGAGAGGCAGAGGGGGTGGGGAGTATCTTCCATTCACTGGCTCACTCTCTAGTTGACTGCAATGGCTGGAGCTGTATCAATCCCATACCAGGAGCCAGGAGCCTCTTCCAGGTCTCCCATGTGGGTGCAGGGCCCAAGGACTTGGGCCGCCCCCCACTCCTTCCACAGAGCATAGCAGAAAGCCAAATCAGAAGTGGAACAGCCAGGCCTCAAACTGGCTCCAACATGGGATGCTGGCACTGCAGACAGTGGCCTACCCACTACGCCGCAGCACCGGCCCTGCCTCTTCACTTTGCTGAGTGTTTTCTTTGCATCACAGAAGCTGCTTAGCCTGATGTAATCTCATTTTTCTAGTTTTGTTTTTACTGCCTGTGCTTCTGGGGTGTTTTCCAAGACGTCTTTGTCTATGCCAGTATCTTGCAGAATTCCCTCAATGTTTTCCTCTAGTAATTTGATGGTTTCAAGTTGTAGATTTATATCCTTGATCCATTTTGAGTTAATTTTTGTACAAGGTGTAAGGTAGGGGTCTTCTTTCATACGTCTGCATTCAGAGATACAGTTTCCCAGCACTATTTGTTGAAGAGATGTCCTTCCTCCAGGGATTGATTTTAGTTTCTCGGTCAAAGGTTAGCTTGTTGTAGATGTGTAAATTGATTTCTGAGGATTCTGTTCTGTTCCACTGGTCTGCATGTCTATTTTTGTGCCAGTACCAGGCTGTTTTGCTTGTAACTGCCCAGTAGAACGCCTTGAGATCTGGTATTGTGATACCTCTGGCTTTGTTTTTGTTGTTTAAGATTGTTTAACTATTCAGGATCTGCTGTGTTTCCATATGAATTTTAGTATAACTGTTTCTAGATCTAGGTGTTTTGATTGGGATCACTTTGAACCTATACATTGCTTTTGGTAGTATGAACATTTTGATTTTAATTTTTCCAATCCACAAACGTGGAAGATTTTTCTATTTTTGTGTGCCTGTTTCTGTTTCTTTCTCTAGTGTTTTATAATTTTCATTATATAGGTCTTTTACCAACAGGTAAAAGGTAGCATCCCGTGGGTTTGCGGTGGCTGCGTCTTTATCAGCGGCCCAATCCTCCTCACCAACACCTTCTCCAAGACAGATTGCACTGTTTTTGTCTCTTCTAACTCAGTCACTTTTGCAGATCTGAAGAGACCTGAACCACTCGCCTCACCCCTCCTTCCAGGCTGACTTGTTCAGAGTTGCTCTGATCTGTTGACACCTTTCTGTCCACGTGAAAATCCATTTATGGAAAGGAATGTGGGGCACTCTGTGACGTGTAGACTCACGAAAATTGATGCAAAAGAGAGAATGGGAGGCAAAGCGAATACAAATATCATTAAGGGACCTTAGCTATGATGGTGAACTGGGTGGTTTTGTGCAGTCTGGTTGAACAGGCTAAAGAACTGCAAGTTACCTTAACATCATGTCAGGCAAAGCTACTTAGCATGCTAATTACTCCACCATGAGCTTTGCTTCCACGTCCCTGTAGCCTGACACAGTCAGCATTTTTCCTGGAGTGCCCGTCCCTCCTTGTGTGTTCTCCTGTGCTGCAGAACTCAAGCCAAACCCCCTCGGGGAGCCCTGCCTGGCACAAGTCCCCAGCCAGCTGCTCTAAGGCAGGCGTGGGCAAGCTTGCCCTAGAGAGAGGAAGCCGGGAAGTGTTCTGAGTTTTGAGGTCTGTACAGTGTCAGACTCGGCTGCTCAGCCATGCAGCCCGGGATGATCCGTAAATGTATGAGTGCGGCCGGGTCCCAATCCAACTGTATTTATGGACACTGAAGTCTGAATTTCATGTAATTTTCGCTCGTCATGAAATCGCACAGCTGTTCCCCCTTATCCATAGGGATGTGTTGTAAGACCTCAGTGGATGCCAGAAACCATGGGTATCGCCGATCCCTATCACGCAGTGCCTTTTGCATCTTAACCCAGCATTTATCACACAGTGGGGCTGCAATGTGTGCAGTGTGAGGTGTCTGCAAAACCAGCAGGAATTTCTTTTGGCTTCATAATTTTACAGGTGGATGATTTGTTCTTAGTGCAGATCTTAGCAACCTCAGGATAAGTTTTTTTTTTTTTTTTCTGAAGTTGAAAATGTTCACCTTTTCACTTAGAGGGAGCACTTTGTGGCTTCTCTTTGGACTGTCTGAATTCCGAGCATCATTCCGTCTATGCTGTGGACTGTGACCAAGTTAAACTAGGGGTCACTGGAACACAAGCACTGTGCTGCCTGAACAGTTTGTCTGGTAACAAAGACAGCTGCTAAATGACTAACAGAGGGTAGCACATTCAGGATGGACACTGGACAGAGGGGTCAGTCACACCCGTGGGAGGAACAACAGAGGGGGTTGGTACAAGGTGCATCACACCGCTCACAATGGCACACAATTAAAAACTTAGGAATTAGGATTAGAACCATGGCTAGCATCCCATATGGGTACTGGCTCGAGTCCTGGCTGGTCCTCTTCCAATTCAGTTCCCTACTAATGTACCTGGGAAAGCAACTGAGGATGGCCCAAGTGCTTGAGCCCCTCACCCATGTGGGGAGACCTGGAAGAAGCCCCTGGCTCCTGGCTTCAACCTGGCATAACCCTGGCTGTTGTGGCCATCTGGGGAGTGAACCAGTGGATGGAAGGCCTCTCTCTCTCTCTCTCTCTCTCTCTCTAACTTTGCTTTTATAATAAATAAATAAATATTTAAAAAAAAATAAAAACCTAGGAGTTATTTCTCTCTGGAGATTTCCATTTAATACTTTCAGATTGCACTTGACTTAAGGGAATTGAAGCTGCAAAAAGGGAAACCAAAGATAAGGAGAGACTACAATAATCTTTCCATTTCTCCCAACCCTTAAACAAAGTAAAAACCCATTATTATCTTTGGACCAGTTTGCTAACCATGACTCTGAGGCATTTTAACTGGTCCTAGAAACGGTCAGTGTTAGGTCTGGTTCAGGAGATTTCTTCATGTTGACTCGTCGATTGCCTGAACTCCACACTATGAAATCTGTGCCCTGATATAAGGGAAATTCTAAAATCCCTGTTGCAAAGACACCGTAAGATACTACTCTACTCCTGCTGAGTGACTGCATCTGTCAGCATTCTGTTAGTACAGCAAAAGGCCCGAGACAAGCTACCTGTGAAGGGAAGAGGTTTCTCCCGGCTTGTAGCTCCTGAGGTTCACAGTCCAAGACTGATGGGTTTTATTGGCTTGGCCTCTGGTGAGGGCAGAGGGTGGGGATGAAACAGTGGGTACAGAGGAAGGATCACATGGTGAGCCGGGTACAGGTACAGGGAAGGATCTGGTGAGCCAGGTACAGGTACAGGGAAGGATCTGTTGAGCCGGGTACAGGTACAGAGGAAGGATCTGGTGAGCCGGGTACAGGTACAGGGAAGGATCTGGTGAGCCAGGAAGCGGGGGGAGGGGAGAAATGGGTGGTCTCTGCTCTCGCTTTATAATCATCCTTTTCACAAGTAGCTTCCAAACACCCTAAGGTCCTCCTACTAGAGAGACCCACCCCCTAAACTCCATAACGGAATTAAGTTTCTTCCTTCTTATTTCTATTCACTCATGATCTGGGGGCTGAGACATCGCATGAGTTCAGAGGCCAAGTCTTGCTCAAACTCTAGTTGTGACTAAGTGTAAAATCAGGCCAGTGAGTGTTCTTCACACCCTGCAGTTTCTAGGGGCAACCAGAGTGCACCAGACACTGCAGTCTTAGAGGGTGCTTTGTCCAAGAGATGGCACCCATTGTTCTGGAATCATCTGTCAATGCTGAGTAACAAATGCTTAGGACTCAAGACATTTCTTAGGGGTTGCATAATTCAAGCCACCGGGAGGAGAGGATAATTCTGGACTTAAGCAGAGCTCCTGCTAAATGTTGCTGTGCCCCAAAGCTGCATCACGTGACTGCTGCAAACACTATTTACATTTCAAACGTATTTCCAAATTTACTTTTGCAGCTCCTCTCCTAGGTGTTTTTTAATACATGTAAAGCACAATCTTCACAAAAAAGGTTTTTGTAGGAATGGTAAAATACTTCATGCCTTTATCTCTAAAAGCTCTTTGTAATTCCTCGAGCACACTCTTAAAAGGAATATGGAATACAGGTCACACAGCAAAGGAAGAAGTAAGAGAAACGCTAGGGTAGGATGTATGAGTAGGAAAATATAATGAGAAGAAAGAGACAAAGTAGCACAGTAAGCAGCAAGAGAGCATATAATGGCTTGACAGGGAGACAAAGAAGATTCATTCTTGCTGTTCAGCGTCATTGCCTGTGACCTCGGACACCTCCAGCGCCGGGAGTAAATTGCAGGATCGCAGTTGTCTTTGCTTTTTATCCGAGAGAGAGTTATTAAATTGCCTGTTTCATAACAGACATGATTATCCTTTCTGTAAGTGCCGCATCCTGTCATTATCCTAAAGCATGCATCTGTTGTTTCTTCACAAGGATGTAAGAGAGCCTCTCTGTGTTTCCATGGAGACCACACCAGGATCTGGTACTGGGAACTGAGACACAGTCCTTATGTGACTGTAACCGGTGGGTAACCTTCCTCTCTGATGGCTGAGGAAGGGAGCCTGGGGTCGGCCAGACACTTCCTCTGAGACCGTAGGACACAGGTCTTTACATCCAAATAGTGCAGGAGATTAAATGTCAGTTTGTAAAATAAATGTTGAGTACCAACTGTATTTAGGCACTATGCATAATTCTAGGGACTGAGAGAGAATTGAGACACGACTTCTGCTCTCCAGGGGTGTATGAACCTAGGAAAAGACACATCTGGCGAATGAAGCCAGAACAGCCCTGTGTGGGTCTCAGACAGTGAACATCCTCCTACAGGTGTGTGTGGCACCCAGAGCTGAACAATGGCAAAGCCTATGCAAAACGTGGTGCCTGGCACGGTGGCTCCCGTCACCACCTTCTTCCTTGCACAGACTCTTTGTCAACCCCAAGACGCTGGGCCCACAAGACCACCTGCTGCACTGTCCGCCTCCCGGGGACAGCAGAAATTAGCCATGACTACCTTTAATTGTGTCAGACCTCAGATGTCATAGATTGTAGATGCAGCTTTGTCTGGTGTCTGCCTCCAGGAAGGATAAAATAACGCCAATTGTAATTGCAAGATGCTATCAGTTATGTGTTAGGTCTTGATTTCAGGGATGTTAAACCGTGGGGAAAAAAATCTGCATTATAGGATCAATGAAACCTGACCATACTTGGGTAACCTGTAGTTGTCACCAACTGAAGTTACCCTGATGAGGATTGTAACGGCAGTAATAATACTTCACGGGAGTGTCGCCCTTGAACATTTACAAAGGAATCGATTTAAGTCTATTTGAAATAAAAGATTTTAAAAATTAAAAAAAAAAAAAACCACAATAATGGCAAAGTCACCTTTGACAGCCTGTCCACCATGCCGGCAGCCGAGTGCTTCAGATCATCCTCCGGAGGCTTTATGACAAAGACTCCTCTTCAGCTCTGAGAACTCAAGCTAAGGATCATGTCCCACCCCCACCCCCCGTTGGGCTCCATCCCAGCTCCACTCTCTCCCCTTCTTTCCTCTTCTCGACCTGTATTCCCCATCTCTGCGCCCTTCTCTCCATCGGATTAAATATTCACCATATACTGATGATTCCAAAATTTGTAACTTTAGCCCTGACTTCCCCCTTGAACTCCAAATCTTACTCTGCCTCCTGACTTCCCCATAGGTTCCTAGCAGGCATCTCATTCCAAACTTCTGCAGCCTTGGCCTCGGCCACCTCCATAGATGGACAGCCCAGTCACGCAGGCCAAGGCATCATCTCCGAGTCGCCTTGACTCCTCTTGCTCTCTCACACCACCCCTGCTGCCCATCAACCAAGTCCAGGACACAATCCCTTCAACATATTCCAGGATCTGGGTAAGCGCAGTGGTGCAGCAACTTCCACTGCTTCTTGGGACACCCACATCCCATACTGCAGGGCCAGTATGAGTCCCAGTTGCTCTGCTTCCAACCCAGCTTCCTGCTAATGGACCTGAGAAGCAGCTGATAATGAGTCAACTACTTGGGCCCCTGCCACCCACATGGGTGACCCAGATGGAGTTCCTGGCTCCTGCTGACTTCAGCCTGGCACAGACCTGGCTAAGGAAGCATTTGAGGAATGAACCAGTATATGGAAGATTTCTCTCTCTCTCTCTCTCTCTCTCTCTCTCTCTCTCTCTCTCTCCACTCTCTCCTTCCCTAACCCTACCTTTTTAAATAAATCTTTAAAAAATTGATTTCCGGGATCTGAGCACTGCTCCCTGTCTGGCCCAAGCTTCCACTGGCCCTTGCCTGGATTTTCAAGGAAGCCTCCCGGCTGCTCACTGATCCCTCTGCCTCCATGTCCCCGCTCCTTGCAGTCTGATCTCCAAACTGATGCTGAAATGCTCTCTCTCAAATTTAAGTCAGACAAGGTCCCTCCTTGCTCAGACTTGTCCCATGGCTTCTCAGAATAAACCAGAGTAATTGCAGCGGACGCAAGGCCCCTGTGACCTGGCGCTGCCAAGTCGCTGCCATTCTCTCCAGCCGGTCGCCCAAACTTCACTCTGCTTGGGCATCTGTGCCCCTGTCGCTTCTGCAGGTTCTCCCGGTTTCCATGAGGCTCATGCCCTCACCTCTCTACCCCGCTGGTTTCCTCGAAGCGCCTCGGCATCCCCTCCCGCGCACCCCCTGTGTCAGCACAGCATGTGGCACCAAAGCACTGCGGCTCGTGTGTTTACTGAGCCATTTCCCGCAGGCTACACCACGTGTTCCGCTGCACCATCTTAAAGGACAGAGCCACGGGGCAGGGACGGTTTCCTCGTCATCCCTTCCTGATTGCCTAGCACTCGAGAGAGGGGACAGCGCTGCAGAACTGTACTTGGAGTGGGTGGGTCGTTGTGCAGTTGAATGGCTGGGCTCGGTGTGTGGTTCGTCATTTGGTGATTCCATACTTACACAATCATGCCTAGTCAGTGGCGAGCTCCATCCTTTACACTGGCATTGTAATTTTATACCTGGTGGGTAGGGGATTCCTTGAAAACATTTTATAATCATTGTGATTTTGCATGCTTCTGGAATAGGCTAGAAACTCAAGCATCCTTGTAAAATAAATTGCTTATAGATTAGTACAGGAATGGCCTTATTTAATTTTACTATTTTTTTAATTAAACTTTTATTTAATGAATATAAATTTCCAAAGTACAGCTTATGGGTTACAATGGCTTCCCCCTCCCAAAACTTCCCTCCCACCCACAACCCTCCCCTTTCCCGCTCCCTCTCCCCTTCCAATCACATCATGATTCATTTTCAATTCTCTTTATATACAAAAGATCAGTTTAGTATATATTAGGTAACGATTTCAACAGTTTACCCCCATATAGCAACACAAAGTGAAAAAAATACTGTTGGAGTACTAGTTATAGCATTAAATAAGAGTGTACAGCACATTAAAGACAGAGATCCTACATAATATTTTTTTAAAAATTAATTAATTTTCTATGCCATTTCCAATTTAACACCAGGTTTTTTTTTTCATTTCCAATTATCTTTATATACAGAAGATCGATTCAGTATATAATTAGTAAAGATCACATCAGTTTGTACCCATGCAGAAACACAAAGTGTAAAAATACTGTTTCAGTACTAGTTATAGCATCACTGCACATTAGACAACACATTAAGGACAGTTCCCACATGGGATATTTTTAATGTTAAACTGATTGAAAGCCATGATATCTTTAAGATTAATGTTAGTGTTCCATAGCACAGTTTAGTGAAAAGCTTGTTCACACTAATTAATCTGAATGTTATTTACAAGCTCTGCCACGTGTCTGGGCATTTACACAGCTATGAAAAGTTAGCATTTGCAGATGGACATATGGCTACTTAAACAGCTCTGCTTTGTTGTCAGCCTGCTAGAATTACAGTAGAATTTGTACGCTTGGCATATACACGTGGTCTACATCTCCTCGTGCTTGTGTCCAAAATCAGGCTGTGCTGCCCGGACTTTGGGGTTGTCGATTGTTACATAACCTGCAGGTTGGATGATTTCTTAGTGCGCTTGCTCTGTCTTCAAGAGGCACCCAGCAAGCTGAAGTCGGCTTCATCTAGCACATCACCACCACTAACCAAAGGAGCTGTGTAAGCTGCACTGGCTGACCAAGAGTGGAGTCCTTGAGGGTTCTTGAGATTTCACCACAACCTCCAAAGCCGAGGGCTACGCTGTAAAGTCACGGCGCTTTTGTATTAAAGTCCTTAAATCGGACTGAGGCCAAAACGTTTCTTCCTTGGAGACACAGCTAACCGAAGCGAAGACCCTGAGGGATTGGGGAACACTTGCATCGAGACCGGTGTCATTTTGCTCCTTTTGGTCATTATTACCCTTCTGTTCAGTTTGTGATTGCAAAAAAAAAAAAAAAAAAAAAAAAGTGAGATGCCAAAGTCATAATCCCTTCAAGTGGCCCCCGCAGGCCTGGACTTGCTCTTGGCTTCTCCCTTCCTGCCCGTCTTCCTGTTTATTGCTTGGCCAGCCCCCTTCTCCCACCCAGGACACTGAACTGATAAGCAGGGGGTGGGCGCCGTCGCCAGCCAGTCACACTGCGGAATACTGAAGAGGCCCACACCACGCAGCGCTGTGCTCAGTCTGTTGATGCAGGAAGCACTGAACTGCTGGACGCTCTAAGTCACGGCAGGCATGGGAACAGAAGGAGACAACGCCGCCACAGGATGTGTGTTCTTGAAGATGGCAACACGGGGGGCTGCAGCGTGGGTCTGAGCCCTTCGGGCTTCAGTGGGAGAAGCCACAGCCTCTGCACCCCACTAAGCGATACTTAGGGGAGGCATTCGCTGTTGAGACAGGGAACTTAGCTTGCACTGACACTTAGACAGGGACGGCCCTTCTGCTCATTCTCAGCCCTGTGCACAGCCCCATGTGCTGTCTTGGTTTAGCGTGCTTTTAAAAGCCAGACAGGACCCTGCCCCTGAAGTTGTCCCATCCACACCAGGGGCAGAGAGTCCCTAACGCTTCTTTCTTGCTCACTGAGTTATGTTCAAGCATTATTCAGAAGGCAAGCTGAATTACTCTGTGAGCGTTGTGTGTGGGGGGAGAAGGGAGGGAGCTGCCGGGGGGAACAACAAGATAAAAACTACTGCATGTCCTACCATGGTGGCATTGTGCCCCTCCCCCAAAAGGTATGTTGAAGTCCTAATCCGCACCACGCATGACTGTGACTTTGTTTGGAAATAGAGTCTTAGCAGGTGTCATCATGAAGATAAGGTCCCACTGGATTAGAGTGGTCCAGGACTCGCTCGGGTCAGTGTCTTAGAACTGAAAAGAAGCTGTCCTGTGCGGCCAGAGGCGGGATTGGGGTGCTGCCTCCACAGACCAGGGGCACTAAGGATTGCCAGGAGCCGTCAGAAGGCAGGGGAAGGGCCGGGAACAGATCCCCCTCCAGCACCCTTGGAGGCAGCAACTCCCCCACACCCCCCTCGCTGTGGCAGAACAGATTTCAGCCACTTAGGTATTGCCAGCCCCAGAAAACGAACCAACTGCCATTCACTCATAGTGACTGCACATCTTCCACCGAACAGGCATATCTAAGAATCATGCGTTTACCAAGCAGAAGAGACCATTCTAGAAGAAACCCGGACAGTCCGTGCCACCACAGGGCCACAGCTGTGTGTCTGTCCAGCTACAGTTGCACATGTAAGGGAGTTAATGGAGCCCAGGTGCTTTGGGGCCATTCTGTTTTTGGGGACCCCCCCGTCCCTGGTCTTTGTGGTCATCAACTTTCTAACATGCCCTAAGGTGGGAGGGTGAAGTGACTGAGCGTGGGACCTGCAGCTCAGTCGTTCTCGTGCTCACGAGTGCGGGTCATTCATCACTGTTTGCACTTTCAGTAAGCAGGAAGTTTCACATTTTATATAATAAAGTGGGTTTTGGTTTTTGTTTTCGTTTTTAATCCTCAAATGACATCTGTCCCCACTTTCACAAGACTCTGGCTTTTGGCAATGGGATTCAAAATGTCATGTTGTATTTTTTTTTTTAATGACAAACCCAATTTCTTTAAAACAAAGGGAGTTATTTCTGGGCTAAAGGTATGCATAGCAAACCAAAATCATGTTGTTCTATTTTAGTGATTATCAGCATATAATATCAAAGATTTATTCCCAGCTAAATGAGCAATATTATCGTTGTGAAATACTCAAGCCACTTAAACTAATGAATTAAGTCAGAATAAATTAAGAAAACATACATCAAACTCTAGAGAATTCCTTAAGTAGTTTGTATTCCATTGACCTGTACATGCACATAGGAAATAGTGCACCAAATAGCATTTAGTAGGAAAGACCAAGGGTAATAATGTTTAACATTATTTGATGGAAATGTTACATAAATAAGCCCCCCTCCCTGTTTTTCCCAACTCTTTCTTATTTTCCATAATTATTGCTTTAACATAATGTTTGGGAAAAGAAGAAGAATTTAAATGTTCTGACAACATTTACCTCTAACTCTACAACCTGGACGTAATGAACTGTTAATATTTTTGTGCCTCCACCCATTGTCTTCTTGTCACCTCTGGAGAATTTATCCAAAAATTGGTGTTATTGTTTATTCTCCATTTTCAAGATACAGAAACAGAGGTAGGGAGGCTCATGGGCTGCATCAGTGTAGACAGCGAGTTGGCCGCTCAGCTGGGGCAAATCCAGGCTGTTCCGTCTTCTCAATGGCTGTTCACATCTTCTCAATGCCAGCCCCTGGACACTGGCCTGTGAGGCAGGAAGCAGGATATGAGGGCAACACTTTGAGGAGATGCAGTGGGCAGAGCCCCAGCCAGGCAGAGATTAGCTCAGGGGCAGTCACGCCTGGAGCTGTCCCTGTGAGAGTGTTGCAGAGCAGGTGTCGATGTCGGGTATGGTTAGAAGCAGAGGTCTCCTGCACATCTTGTTGTTGTCATTGTTGGGTTTACCCATCACCACAAGAGGGTCCAAATCACCACCATAACCTAGAGCGCCCGATGCTAATGTAGAGCCAGAGTCCAGAAGACCTGTGGCTGGTGTGGAATGGGCAGGTTTGGGAGCAAGGTGGTGGAGTTGAAGATGAGGCGAAGGTTCTAACTTGGAGCCCGGTTGAGTGTTCACAGTAGAATGAGGAGTCCTAAAGGAATAGCAGAGCCAATCAGTGCGGCCGGAGGATGTCGGATGCTGTCTCGCGTCATCCACGTGGCCATGTCCAGTTAGGAACAGTCATGAGAACACAAGACAAGCAGTGGAAAATCTGTCCCTTTGAAGATCCCCACGTGTTGGTTTTGCTTGGTAGACACAGAAGCCATTCCTTAATGTCAGCCTCAGCTGTCGGAACTGTCCACATAGAGTCAGCCTAAAAAAGGCTTCCAACATCGGAAATAGACAGACACCAGACTTAGAAACATAGAGTTCATACCGAAACATTGAATTCTCCATTTAAACATTCTCACAATTTACAAAATAAAGGGCAATGCTATTTTTTAAGGTGGTGTAATTTTACTAAACCCTTTTTGAGTTTATGGGTTTTGAAGTCATTTATAGCTGTTTTCAATAAGCTTAGACAAATTTTCACCATTTCTATCATCGTTTAGTTTTGTCTTGAATTAGTCTATTTATTTTAAAATTCCAACATATTTTTCTCGGTGTCTGGAAGATCTGTCTGCCGATTTACAAACGAGGTCTCGGCATTTGTAAGGTGTTACTAATGCCTCTGTTCTATTCAGTGACCAGAATTTGCTGTTCCACTCTAAGCCTTTTTTCTTCCTACCTGGTTTTCGTGTTAGACTATATTTTAAAGGCTACCAGCCCCAAGAAGTTGTCACAACAATAAATAAAGTGACGATTACTCAAATAGATACGCTGTTCAGGCAGTCGCCTGGCCATTTAGAAAACCCGAACGTACCACTTTACACTCTGTTGACAGTTGCAGCAAATCAAACGCGCGGGAGTTAAATGCTGCTTCCACACTTCTCTCCCCAGATGGCGAGATCCTCTATTTCTTGTCCCGTGATTGTCTCTGCCTGAGACATTCAAACTGTGGATAGGAGCCGTATCTATCTCATTTCTCTTCTCTGAAAAGTGCATGTCGGTTGGGATTCCCGCATGCTTTCCTAAGCTGGGCACTTAGGGTTGCCCCTTGTGTGAGGGCGACTCCTCCCCTTCCAGAGAGTGACTTACCAAGGCTTGGGTTTAGGCTTGAGATCAGGGTGGGAGAGGGTCCCACAGAGTAGCTACAATGGTGCAGCTACTGCCGGCGCTAGGGTACTTCAATAGGAATGTATCTGAGGGGTCAGGTTAGGGCAGAGGGCACTGCAGGAATTTGCTGGGGGCTGTCTAGCCCAAAGCCAGCCTTCCCTAGGCTCTAACAGGTCCAAGCTACTCCTCCATGTACAAGTCTCCAGCCTCTTCAAGGGGGCCACTCTTCCTGTTCCACACCTACCCCTCACCAGGGGAGGGCTCATGGGAGCTCAGAGGGATGAAGAAAGAATGAAGGGAGAAAGAATTTTAACTCAAGCAAAATATGATAGAGTAATATTATTTAAAATCATAAATGAAATAATTTTCATTTCCATGGAAAGCATAGGTTTTTGTTATTTTTTGTTAATTAATATGAGAAGCAGAGACAGACAGCGAGAGTTCTCATCTGCTATTTCACTCCCCAGATAGCCACAACAGCCAAGGGCTATGCCTAGGCCAAAGCTGGGAGCCGGGAACTCAATCCAAGTCGTCCATATGAGTGACAGGAACCCAGAGTCAGGAATTGAACCCAAGAACTCCAATGTGGGATGGAGGCATCTTACCCAGCAGCTTAACTGCTAGGCCAAACACCCACCCCTAAAATGATAAGCTTTTAAAATACATTCACCCAACAAAAGGATAAGGTGTAATGCTTGTAACTCATTGGGAGACAAACCTTGCCTGACCTGAGCTTGGGGACGTAGGCTGACCTGAATCGCTGGGAGGCTGTTGGTGTCCTGAGTCTGTCCCACCAGGCGTGAGTGTTCATCTGCTTCCCACAGCTGTATGAATGAGCCTGAGCAGCCCCTGCTGTGGGCATTGTGCAGTGCGTAACACATACACCGTGACCCCTCCTGACAACCTGAAAAATGCTCGAAGCTGGTATTTCAGAGACCATCAGGAACCCGCACACCACATCCCCATCCACAGAGGAGGAAACCAAAGCTCAGTGGTGAGGGACTTAGCCAAAGCCAGCCACTTGGTGTAGAGCTAGGATTTCACTCCCAGGGCCTGGGGCAGCTGCATCCCCACCACTGCAAGTCACCATCCTCCTCTGGCCAGGTGACCACTGTATTTGAAGGCAAATCAGCAAATAAAACACCAGCACCAACCCCACCATCACCCCACCCTGCATCTACAAAACCTAACCTCCATCATACCCTTGGTGGAAGCCAATGGCTGTGGTTTTTGTTTTGTTTTGTTTTGTTTTGTTTTTTAAAGACAGAGTTACAGAGAGAGGTAGAGACACAGAGAGAGGTCTTCCATCCAATGGTTCACTCCCCAGATGGCCGCAATGGCGGGAACTGCGCCGATCTGAAGCCAGGAGCCAGGAGCTTCTTCTAGATCTCCCATGTGGGTGCAGGGGCCCAAGGACCTGGGCCATCTTTCACTGCTTTCCCAGGCCAAAGCAGAGAGCTGAATCGGAAGAGGAACAGCCAGGACTAGAACCAGCACCCATGTGGGATGCCAGCGCTTCAGGCCAGGGCTTTAACCCGCTGCACCACAGCGCCAGCCCCTGAAATAGGAACCTAAAACCAGGGCTGTCACCCACAGAAGAGGGACTGGCAGATTGCATTTTATTGCAAAGCAGCTCAGTCCTCCTCAGAACTTACGTGGCTAGCATTTTCTGAATAAGATCTCTATTCCCTCGCTTTTGACTCCCTGGAGAATTCCTCTTTTCCTGGCCAACATTAGCATTTTCAATTTTTCCTCTATGCAGCTCTTTTATTATGCTTTTATACAAATACAATACATGAAAATTTCATTTGTCCCATGTTTATTCAAAACTCATCCTACAGACATGCTTGCAAACACTGGAGATGGAGCTGCAAACAATGCAATGTCTCTGCCCGCAGGGAACTTGGCCTTTTGATAGTGAAAATGGATGGCAAATTCACAAAGATTAACAAAGAAAATGTCCATGCGATAGCATGCTCTATAGAAAACACAGGAGCAGGTGGTGCGTGCCAGGGCACATGGTGATGCAGAAGTGAGGCACCTCATCTTCCGTGCAGTGGTCAGGAAAGGCGTCCAGGGCAGGCGACCTTTGACGTAGATCCAGAGACCCTGGGATGGGCAGCCTGGTAGACATCTGGGAATGGAGACGTGAAGCACTGGGAACAGCAAACGCAGGTGTCCTGGGATAGAAGCGAGCTCTGTGAGCAGTCTGTGCAAACAACAGTGACACCTGTGATTGGTAACAAAAATATGACTGTGTCCAGTTCCCGCTGCAGGGTGCTTGTATACCCTCCCAAGTCCACTCTCCAGCTGGTGTTGGTATGAGGGGTGTGGATCTGTGGGCTGGCTCTCCAGCGATGGACAAATGACAAGCCCGCTCCTGTGTTGCAAGTCACTGGGCTGAGAGGTGGCAATCATAGCCAGAAAGCCAGCAAAGAGGAACTCTCTTTATTTTTAAAACATTTTTTAAAAGATTTATATATTTATTTGAAGGCAGTTACTACGTGAGACAGACAGAAAGAAAAATGAATCTCCCATCAGCTGGTTCACTTCCCAAATGGTCACAATGGCTGGGGCTGGGCCAAAGCGCAGCCAGGAGCTCAGAATCCCATCCTGGTCTCCCATATGGGTAGCAGGGGGTCCAAGCACTTCAGCCATCTTTCACTGTTTTCCCAGGCACATTGGCAGGGAACTGGATTGGAAACAGAGCCGATGGGATTTGAATCAGTGCATCGCAGGCAGCAGCTTAACTCACTGTGCCACAACACCAGCCCCTCTCTCTTCATTGAAAATGGATTCACTCTAACTGATGGAGCATGGCTAGTGCATAATGCAATTATTCTTTTTCTTCAAGTGACCTCATAAAGAGATTGCATTTCTGAAAAAAAAAAAAAAAAACACTTCAGTATACTTACAACACAGTAACTTTCCATTCCCTTTGTGTGGGAGTTTATCATTCAGGATAAATGGAGATAAAGCATGTCTATGACATGGCCAAAATTTGCATGACAGCCTTTTGAAAAATGGGAGTGTTCTCCACCAGGCTTTCCATTTTTAATTCATGCTTCATGACAAGTTGGGAGGGAAAGCCGTTTATTTTTAATGGCTATCAAGTAGCAAAGAGTATGTGTCCCCAGCCCTCAAACTGGTGGCTTGTTAGGAATCCAGTTATCGTAATGCCATGTGTTTTAGCATAGCGTTATGTCTCCTCAGTAACAAAGAGCAGGTGTTTGGTGAATTGGAAAAATTAAATAAAAAGATAGTGATATCAGAATTTGGACCCCCATATTAATGATTCGACATGTGGCCCCTTAAAGTTCCCCAAAAGTCCCATCTGGGGTGCCATATGATATTGGAATTTGGGGTGCCATATGATATCACCGTGTGCTTATTCATAAATCCCCAATATTAATAAGCCCGTGTGGGTTCTTGCCTGATATTCAGAGAAGAATTCTGAATGCCGGCATAAGTGAACGAGGCAGCATGGTACATTTTAAGCTTTTATTCATGCAAAAGATGCAAAGGAGAGTGAGAGCTTTATCTGTAAGAGAGAGGTAGATCTGGGTTCATACTGAGCACCAGGAACCAGCCACGTGGAGGAGCATCTAGGCCAGGAAGCCTAGGGCGGGTGGCCCGAAGGCCACATGCCCTGGGGGCACAGGGCTACAGCCAGCCCCCTACTGGCTAGAGGCCAGAGAAAGGAAGGAAAAAAAGGGCCGGACACAGCCCGTCCCAGGCTTTTATTCCATTTTCAAAGGGGAGTTGTTAATTAACCTGATTGGCTGGGGGGCACTAAGGTGTGGCCAGGTAGGGACATGAGGTCACACAGGGGCGTGGTGAAGGCGTGGTCTTCCAGCTCACAAACCTAATCACTTTTAACCTATATGCCTGCCTACTTCATTCCCCCCTCAGAGACTCCATCCCCTTAGTCCTAAGGGGAGTTGATGGACGTAGAATCACTTCTTCTGTAACTGCTTCCTGCTTATGAGGGGCGTAGTGCAGGCCCTGCCTGTCCACGGTCTGGAAGTCTCTATCTTATCTAACAAGTTTGCTTTGTGAGCTGGAGCAGTCTCGGTCATTGCCAACGTCTTCCAGAGACCTGGGCCTGTGTTCTAGGAGCCACCAGAAGTTTCTACTGGAAAGAATATCTTGGGAGAGGCACTGTGTCATAGAGGGTTAAGCCTCCACTTGCCCGTTCAAAACCCATCTGCTCCACTTCTGATCCAGCTCCCTGCAAATGCTCCTGGGAAAGCAGTGGAAGATGGCCCAAGTGTTTGGGTTTCTGCATGCATGCAGGAGACTTGGATGAAGTTCCTGGCTCCTGGCTTCAGGGTGCTTTTTCTGTGGCAGGCAGGAGGCCCCTGCACCCCTCACTCAGGGAACCCCGTCTACTCTACATGCACAGGTGCACACCTGGGACACTCCCCCTCTGCGTGGGCTTGACGCTTCCCAGTCCGCATCAGAAGAGGGAGGATATGAAATCCCATTGCCCTAGGAGTTCCTATAACTTAGCCGTGAGAAAGTTCCCAAGCCAGGAGCACGGCCTGTCCTCTGGTCCATTTTCCTTCCCGACACTGAAGGGCCAGCTCCTATGTTCCAACCGGTGCAGCGTTTCCTTTGCCACCAACTCCTCCTCCTGCAGGAGGCGGCCCTTGCCCCCCCTCTCCCCAGAGCCCTGGTTTCTGAGGGGCTCCCAGGGCTCGTGGTTTAATATTTCCAGAGTAGCCACACAGGCGCGGGATCGGCTGGTCAAGCTGCTCATTTTCAGGTAGGACTTGGCCAAATGCGAAGGGAAAATAATGCCATTAGGTTGATCCATGACAACTGTTTTCACGTAGAAATTTGCTAACATTTAGTGACTTCATCTTGGTTTCGGCTCACGCTCATTTAGGAAAACCACCTTGCTCAGTGACATTTGAGATGATTGGATCATGAAGGTGAAGTGGAACACCAGGGTGGGCTGGGCAGCGTGCTCCCAAAGAGCTCCTGGGAGGCCTCTTCAAAAGTTGGCTGCCGGTTATAAGTGGGATTCTCCTCCTAGTGGTCATCACAGCCACCCTGGAGAGTATTCACTCATTGTCTCCCGTCTTCCCAATCTTATCCTTAAGTGCGTGCTCTCTGGAAATGAAAGCAGATCTTTAAAGAAACATAGTGCACCCCAGATACATCAGACTGAGCTCAGGGACCAAGTGTTTACGGGGTGGCTAACAGTGAGCTCCTCTGTCCCATGGTACAAGGTGACCAGGGCAGATGTGGCCTAATTATTCCTGTAAGGCTAGGAAGAAGGGTGTGTGGGACGTGTGGTATGAACCTGGATGAAATCAACTGGTAGTGATTTGCCGTGGGGGTAAGGGGGGGGGGGGTTGGTTGGAGAGGGCAGTACCGATGGGGCAGTGTTCGCTGATGGAGCACACACAGTACCCACCCAAGAGCCAGGGCCTGGAGTGTGCTGCCTCATGTAGCCCTGTAGATTTGCATCTCAACTACCAAACGCTTCCAGGGAAGCTGAGATACTGCTCACGGTAATAAACCAGCGATTCCTCATGAAGCAAGATGTGTGAAGTTATCACATTTAATGCTTGAGTTTCATGCTGTTCAGGAATTTCCATGCACTGTATAAAACTGTGATGAAACCATGCAGTACTGAGAGCAAATCGTGTGGGAGGTGTTGGGGTGTAGCATGTTAAGCCACCCAAACGGCCACAATGGCCAGGGCTGCACCCGGCCAGGCAGAAGCCAGGAGCCAGGAACTCCGTCCGGGTCTCCCATATGAGTAGTGGCAACCCACACACTTGGGCCATCTTCTGCTACCTTCCCAGGTGCATTAGCAGAGAGCTGGATCAGAAGTGGAGCAGCCAGGACCTAAACCGGTGCTCATTTGGGATGCCAGTGTCACAGGCCAGGGTTTAACCCACTGTGCCACAACACCAGCCCCTGTTTTACTTATTATATATACACAGAGTATTATTTTATTTTTTTATGTTGATTTAACTCTATTTTAAAATACTTGCAACAACTCTATGTAAGTATCAGTAGTCCTTTGTCACTGCACACTAATAGACATGAGAAACCTGGACTGTGGGTTAACAGTGTACAAAACTCAAAAACCACATAAACCCCTATATCTGAATGTAAGGGGGAAAGATTTTCTTGTATAAATTTGATAGTGTATTCTATTAGATAGACTTTCATTTATGATGGATAATTCGGTGATTATATCATATACCTTTTCCTCAAAGGGACTCGACATTATAACATCCCAGGGACCTTCTGAAGCTGGTTCTTTTTTTTTTTTTTTTTTCTTTTTCTTTCTTTTTTTTTTTTTTTTTTTGACAGGCAGAGTGGACAGTGAGAGAGAGAGACAGAGAGAAAGGTCTTCCTTTTGCCGTTGGTTCACCCTCCAATGGCCGCCGCGGTAGCGCGCTGCGGCCGGCGCACCGCGCTGTTCCGATGGCAGGAGCCAGGTGCTTCTCCTGGTCTCCCATGGGGTGCAGGACCCAAGGACTTGGGCCATCCTCCACTGCACTCCCTAGCCACAGCAGAGAGCTGGCCTGGAAGAGGGGCAACCGGGACAGGATCGGTGCCCCGACCGGGACTAGAACCCGGTGTGCCGGCGCCGCAAGGCGGAGGATTAGCCTGTTGAGCCACGGCGCCGGCCTGAAGCTGGTTCTTGTTTCGATGGCTTGACTTGCATTTTCTTCTGACATTGATGCATTCGTCCTGTCTAGCACTGCCCTCTCTTCCTCTGATATAAATAACCCCGTCATGATATGTGCGTGTCGAACAAAGGCGGCACTTCCTGATGAGCCTCCCCTGTCCCTGCCGCGCGCTGTGAGAGATCGCTGTGTGTCTGGGTAGACATGTGCATGCATTAAAGCACCACACGCCGGAACCCTACCAGTCAGACGGATCGCTCCACAAGAACAAGTGGACGCTAGGTGGGATCCTAGGAGGAGAGACGAGAACAGCGGGTGAATTGGTTGGGAAAAGTTGCAGATGCTGTGAATTCTGTACTTAAGCAACATCCAAACGTACAAGCAGATGGTGACAGAGTCGCAAGTGCAACACAGGTGACTGCCGTGTGGGTTTGATTACATTCGCGTGGTAGAATGGAGGGAGAGGTTGCCTTTGGTTTCCATTTGCGGGTTGCACCTCATGGCTCTTGGTACAGATGTGTGACTTACGTAAGAAGCCATATGTAGAGACAGAGGGAATCTCTCTTGATTAGAAACTTTGCCACATTTAATTGAGAAGCGCACTTTAGCGACATAGGGAATGCTGTGAGTTTTCCATTAGTACCTGGGCAAGCTGCCCCGTCTTGTAGACGTTCTCCATGCGAGACCCTGCTCACCTGCCGTGGAAGGCTTCTGACACCCCGACAGCCACCGCCGAGTGTGGACAGTGGGATACAGCCAAGTGGGAATGCTATTTCTCAAACCGTACCTCCCGACAGAACTTCCCGACCTACCTCCCTGGTGAGATGCGGATGCCGCCTCCCCGACCCCAACCCCAGGGACTTCTTCCGGAGGAGGCTGCAGGTTCACAGCCACCTGGGAGACTGTGAGGCCAAAGGAAGAAGCAATTTTAAGGAGTTCAAAGCACAGTGGTGCTGGGCGTTTGCCAGGACCAAAAGGAGCGCAGGTAATTAGTGGAGAGAGAGAAAGAGAGACATCAAATGGGATAAGGTTCCTTTGATTTACTTGTTTTGACCCTGCTAATTGGAACTTAATTAGTACATGCCAAACACAGACAGTAGGTATCTGTCTGCCTACGGTGATGAATCTTCAATGAGGATGTCTTCATTATACCTAAACCTCTCTTCTTAAAGATAAGCCTTGGATTTCCCTGCGATGCAGTTGTCTTAATCCATCGTTGTCTTAAAGGTAATCTATTGGATAAAGCGCTGGTGCATATAAAAACTTAACAGAAGTGCAGAGTACGAGGGACGTGAAGGAAAGGGGATACAGTGGAGATATGGAGTAATGAATTCTTGGTGCAGGAGAAACACAAACTCCTGCAGCCATTATGAGTGAGGATGTTGTGAGAAGTGAGGTGGCTGGGAAGGTGGGGTGTGTGTGCTCACTCCCTCGTGCTTAGGAGACATTCTTCTTTTAAAAAAATATTCGAAAAGCAGAGTTTGAGAGAGAATCTTCCATCCACTGCCTTACATCCCAAATGGCATCAACCACCCGGGCTACGCCAGGCTGAAACCGGGCTCCCAGAACTGCACCCAGGTCTCCCAGAAACCCAGGGTCTTGGGCCATCTTCCCAGGCACATTATCAGGGAGCTGGGTCAGGGCTTCACAAGCTTCTGGGCCTGTCAGACGTGAGCTGCACATGAATGTTGTGTTAGCCGTGCTGCAAAGTTCAAAGGGTACCAGAAGAGGCTGGGTTAGGTGATGTGGATGTTTCCAGAATGAATCCATCTCTCAGTCTCTGGCTTACCATCTCTGCCAGCCTCTCTCTCTCTCTCTCTCTCTTTCTCTCTCTCTCTCTCTTCAGGGCTATCACACATTTTGGCAATTTGAATTGTACATATATCAGCTATCGTGCTAGGGAGCAAGGAGAGAGAGACTGTATAAAGCATATAGCATGCTAGGCCATTAAGGCACTAAATAAATAAACGTACAATAAATTATAAATGTCTGAGAGGGTAATTCCTTATCATAACAAAACACTGTAACTTTAGGGCCTGGCGTCTGGGCCTTTGAATTCTCATTCTCTCTCTCTTTCTCCCGCCCCCTCTCCCCCCAACCCGTGTGAGTCTGTCTGTGTGTGTGTGTGTGTGTGTAGCCCTAAGAGATGGATAGTGAAGAGTGAGACATCCCACAGCTGTGTGGAGCACACACAAATAACACGCATGCTGGTAGGTGCTGTGGGTTAGGGATGGAAGCACGATGCAGGAGACGGCTCACCTCTGCCCCACAGTCCCTGGGATAGAGGCATGGCACAGCAGATGGCTCACCTCTGCCCCAGTCCCTGGGCTCTCTTCCAGAAAGATGCACCAGGTGGTACAATCCAAGGCTTCTTCACAGTGGGTGTTGGCCGCGCACAGGGCCTTGTCAGGGGCTGGGACGCCTGCATGGCCCTCCCTGTGGCCCCCTCACAGCTGGTGGCTGGGAGCCAAGAGGCAGCCTCTCAAGGGAACGTGTTACAAGTGCATGGCTGACCTGAGCCCCATAAGCCCCTCCACTCCTTCTCCGTATCCTGTCAGGTGAGCCTGAGAATTCTGCCTGGGCTCAAGCACAGAGGACTTTGTCCCCGCCACTGGGTGGGGTGTCGGCCTGACGCCCTGAGGAAGAAGACATCACCATGAGAAATACCGCAGGGGCCACTTTTGGCAAATGGACTTGACCACAATTTGGATCTGCCATCTCAGTCGTTTAATTCATTCTCTCTAGGCAGAACCCTTGAAAGATGTTACTTCAGAAGAGAAAAAGAACACAGAAGTCTCCCTTTTCTTCAACTATGATATAGAACCGTTAACAATGTCTCTGGACCAGTCCAAACCTGCCCTACGTAGGCAGCTTACAGAAAGGCATCCTGGGCAGGCGTCTGGCACGGGGGCTGAGACCCCACTGGGGAGGCCTGCCCGTAAGACTGCTTGGGCGTGGGTCCCAACTCACTCCTGATTCCAACGTCCTCTAGTGGGCACCCTGGGAGGCAGCAGGTGATAGCTTGAGTGTAAGGGTCCTTGTCACCCACATAGGAGACTCAGAGGAGTTCCCAGCTCTTGGCTTTGGTCTGGCCCAGACTTGGCTTTTGTGTGCATTGAGAAATGAACCAACAGTTGGGAGATATCTCTGTGTCTCTCTGTCTCTCTCACTCATTCTCTCTGTCATTCAAATAAACACAAATAAGTAAAATATTAAAAAAAAATGGTCCCAAACACTTGTCATCCATTGGGTACACTCAAACATGCATTTCTTTTATTTTCTATCACTCCTGTTGCTAACACAGAAGCAATCAACCCCGTAAACCCCTCAGCCTTTTCTTTAGACTTTGTGTTTTCCCGTGCTGTGTGTCTGGTACATCATGACAGCAGTGGATTGCGTGCTCCCAGTTCTGAGTGGGTGCAGGTGCTCCCAGATCCCAAAGGCAGAGAGGGGGTGCATGGGGAACACCATGAGTGCATGGGGGGGGGTCTGTCTTGCAAACTCACTGGTACGAGTCAGCTTGGCCTCTTATGTTCCTCCAGTTTTGAGATGAGTTGCCTTGGTTTACTTTTTTATCTTTTCTCAGGTTAGACCTGATTTCAGCACCCTTGGCAAATCCAGCAATGCTTTGTGAAGATATTGCTTTATAACAAATAACATAATAATCGTAGGTCATGTGTTTAGCAACTTGCAAACTCACAGATGGCTAATATGGTTTTAAGAATCCCTGAAGAAATTCATATATGTGGCCAAGGCCCTGCATAAGGAGGAAAGTAGAAAATGTAATTTCTGAATTGATTGCTTTATTCCCAGGAGGCAATGTACTGGATAGATTTGCATACTCCCAATGATTTTCCAAGTTCATAGTTGGTTCTATGGCTGCGTTTTTGGCTCTAGGATATTCTGACACTCCACGAAATGTGTTCTAGACTAAGCTTGAATGCTTAAGTTTAGTACAAAGAATTATGCTTTTGATCTACAACAGACACCTGAACCTAAGCTTGAAATGCAAATACTGTTCATGTAGTGAATTTAAAAGGCAAACAGTAAGCCGTCTCCATCCAGAGAATGTATTCTGTGTCAGAGGAGGGATCCCATGGATTCACTCTACGGTGCAGGGCGGCACTGTTTGATAATGTGATAATGCAAACAGGCAATTAGGGCTCACAGGACTGGCCCTGCGGACAACGGCAGGACCGTCTGCAGGCTGTCCTTGGCCTTGTGAGCAGGAGCTGAAGTGTCTGTTCTCTCCCTGGGGCTTCATTAAACTCTGACGGACACAGCCCCTTGCCCCAGGACTATTGATCATTTCTGTACTGGGATAATGGGCACAAGTGATAAATGTTCAGCAAGTCCTCCCTGACAGATCAGAGCTTCTCCACATCCTATTGACTTCAAGTCTCTCAATACCTTTTCACATTTTGAAGGTGTATTTTTGCCCCACTGGTGAACAATGATAATAATAATAATAATACAGAACAATGATTACCTTTGGCCACTGACCTTGAACAAGACCCAAGGGGCACATGGAGGATCTCAGACCTCATCCTGGAGAAGCAAGGGTGTTTTGTCTTCACCTGAATGACCCCAGCTCATGTACAATCAGAGGAATTGAGGAAGCAGCAATTCTACCCTTCCTGGGCATCACATGAGCAATAAAAGCTAAATAAACAAAAGAGATGAAAAAGAGATGCTTGTTGAATTGGTTCCATTCCAGCAAATCACATAACAGATTAAATTTCCTAGTAGCATGAAAATACCAAGGTCTTTATTGCTCAATTTAATTATGCTCTTTGCATGCTAACTCTTTGTTTCTTAAAAGAAGAAATGATCCAAAAGGATTAAAATTAAAACATATTTTTTCCAGTAATGCTAAAAGCATTTCTGTGACATGGTCTGCTTCATATTGAAGAAGAAAAATGAAAAGAATTCTATTCCAGGATTGAAAGATTTAGAACATTAGCAAACTTTCTTACTTAGATGCCTAATAAGCTCTTCTAACTGGTATTTTGAGAATGCGCGTATCAGCACACAACCCAAACCTGAAAATTCTTCCTATTTACGTTGACTGGCAAAATGTTGACAAACGGGCAGGCGATGTGGCATAGTAGGTTAAGCCTCCACTTATGGAGCCAGCATCCAAAACAGGTGCTGGTCTGTGTCCTGGCTGCTCCTCTTCCAATCCAGCTCTCTGCTTATGCTCTGGGAAAGCAGTGGAAGATGGTCCAAATGCTTGGGCCCCTACACCCACGTGAGAGACCCGGAGGAAGATCCCGGCTCCTGGCTTCAGATCAGCGCAGCTCTGGCTGTTGCAGCCACTTGGGGAGTGAACCAGTGGATGGAAGACCTCTTTCTCTGTCTTTCCCTTTCTCTTTCTGTAATTCTTCCTCTCAAATAAATAAATATATCTAAAAAAAAAAGTTGACAAACATTAGTATGTTCTCTAAATACAGGTCCATCTCCTGTTGTCCTTGTAAACATAGGTGGTTTGTGCTGGCATCAGGATTGAACTGATGGAACTGTCCTGGTGGCCCTTCCCATCATCTCTGCTCTCTTGGCTCTATTTTTAAATATTCATGGATTTCACATACATTGCAGCAACTGGCCAAAGACCTCAGCCTTGACTGACAGGGCCACTGGTAGATGAGTGGGCCCAGGGCTGTTAATGAGAGGTTGCAAACAGATTTCAGCTGGTCCTGCCCTATTGAGCCCCGTTCTTGTTGTGTATGTTCTAAATAATGTTTAGGATGTAGATTTAGAGGGGCTGGCATGTGGCACAGTGGGTTAAGCCCACACCTGCAATGCCAGCATCCCATTTGAGCATCAGAGTCCTGGATACCCTACTTCTGATCCAGCTCCCTGCTAATGTGCCTGGGAAAGCAGCATAAGAAGCCCTAAGTGCTTGGACTCCTGCACCCACGTGGGAGACATGGATAGAGTTCCAGGCTCCTGGCTTCAACCTGGCCCAGCCCTAGTCATGGTGCCCATTTGAGAACAAACCAGCAGATGGAAGATCTCTCTTTCTCTGTATCTCCCTCTCTCTCTCTAACTCTGCCTTCCAAATAAATAAGTATTTTTTTTTAAGGATCTAGAGTTGGAAACAATATTTAAAGGACTCTGATTGGAAATCTTTAAGATAGGACACACATCCCAGGGAGGTTTGGTGTAGCACCTGGGTTACACAGCTGGTTGGGGAAAGGCCTGGTTCACCAGCCAACAACCTGACTGCTACACCAACTTACTTACAGACCACCATATTAAGTAATCGGTGTAATTTCCTTCTTACAGCCAGAGAGAAATACGTCAATGTTCAGTCCCGTATTTCCACATAATATCACTGATCTTATCAAAGTTGAGAGAAAATGTGATTGTCTGTTTTATCAGAAGTAAATATCAAACTGCTAAATACACTTAACTTCCTATAAGAGAAAACCAAATGTAGTGTGAATTTCAGAAAAGTGCCCAAGATTCCAGAGCAACAGTGAAACCAGGGGTATAAACGTTAGAGCAACAGAACTGCAGGAGCCCACGCACGTTGGAGGTTGGGGGCATCCAGCTCCTGCCTTCTGACTGTGCTTGCCAGTAAGCCATTAGTGAAAGTGTCAGTGGCCAAGGAGGCCATACAAAGAGCCACCCACACACAACGCCCCCGCACCTCATGCTCCAGCATCTTCCTCCACCATCACCACCACCCCGGTGGAGATGTGACCTTTAGTAACCTATTTCCCTTGGCAAGGCTGTCCTTAATGGACGTGTTGGCATGATTTCACAGTCTGATGACTTGGTTAGGAGTGCAGTGTTCTTCTGACTTTAAACCATGTATTCATGTAAGCTGGTAGGTCACTGTGATTTCACTGATGAATTAATGGATGATTTAATTAGGCAACAATTCCAAATTCATATACCATTAGGACATGAAATAAAATAAGTGAAAATTATATAATATTAATGCAGAATAAATTAAAATTAAACCACTTAGAATTTTCATTTTGATATTTGTTTTGATAATTATTGCCCTACTGACTACAGAGATTCTCAGGTATTCCAAAGATCATCTGTTCCAATGATTAAATGAGACCAACAATGCAAACTGACTTCACTGAGCTTCCCAAAATTGTCTTTGTCAAGTCAGCTTTATCATGGTTGACCAGTTGAATGGTATCTGTGGATGCACTTAACGACCTACATCCAAAATTGTTGCTTAGTTATTGCCTTAATTCATCTCCCTCCCTCTCTCCCTCCCTCCCTCCTTCTTCTTCTTCTCTCTCTCTCCCTCTCTCTCTCTCTCTCTTTTGACTACTACTGAGGAAACTGGTCCTGAGATTTTTCTGTGAGTTGTAAGAGCTTCCTTAGTTACACAGTCTGCAAAATTACAGTGGAAAGCATGGATTCAGGATGCCAAGTTTTCAGTCACTGCTCTGCCAAGTCCTACTCAGCCAGTATGGAAAAACGGACATCACCTCTTTGGAGCCATCTTTGCTCTCTGCAAAACATTGACATGGTGGTAAAATCCAACCTATTTTACCTACTTCGTGAGGTGGTGATAAGGTTGACTAATACAGAAGTCTGTAAGGGGTCCTACCCCTCCTTCTGCTGCTGTTATACGGTCAGGAGTCCCTCGGTCATAAGGAACAAATTCCAACTAAAATTAGCTTTACAAACAGGAGATTTATTAGTGGACATGAATGGGTTGGGCAGCCCTGGCTGGGGATGTGACTGGATCCGCAGCCTCAGACAGTGTCTTCTGCTTCCTTCACTCAGCTCTGCCCCTCACCCCGCCCTCTCCTCATGTTCACTGTTCTCAGATAAGCTCTCCCCTGATGGCAGCAAGGATGACTACAGGTACCCCTGCTGCATATTCCCCTGGCGTAGGCAGTGTCTCGTGTCCAGACCAACAGCAGCCACAAAGAGCTACAGAGATCTGATTGGTTCTGCCTAGGTCAGGTGCCCACACTTGAGCTTGGGAGCTGGGGTGACCCCTTCTGAATCAAATGAACTTGCTGAGCAGGCAAAATCCACGCCTCTGCCTCCTTTTCCCTATGGACTAGTCAGACTCCATGTATGCCTTCTGCTCATTTGTAAGCCACTGAAAAGCACCCTCACCCAACATACAGCAAGATGTGCATTTTCCTTCAAAAATACATTTCCCAGCCTGACCAAGATATATTTTTAGGCCAATCTATATTCAAATGCACTAATCTCATACGATGTTAATTTCTGACCTTTTACCAAATAAAACGGTAAGTTTGGGTCAGAGAATCTGGCTTTTCCCAACGTGTCAGCCTCCTGACTGGCAGGCTCTCACTCAGCCCACGTTGCGCACAACAGAGTCCGACGCCTTTAAGAATTCCCATCTATTTTTTTTTCCTTTTGTGACTTTAGATGAGCCTCCTGGGAGGAAAGATCGCAGCTGTCACAGGAAGCAGCCCCAAGTGTCAGTGGTTTCTGCCAGTTTCTCTGGCATTGACGAACAGTGGACCCCCCAAGAGACCTTAGGCAGACTAAAAAAATCACCGATCCATCCAACTGGCATCTATTAGATACTCAGTCAGCGCTGACTAATGAAATGACATTGGAGGGATCAGAGTGCCTTATAAACAGTTGTATCGAGATACTGTGATTATTACTACTGCCCTAGATTAAAGTTAATTTTTTTTTATGTTTACCTGTTTTATCAGGAGAAGTAGGTCAGGGGAGAGCTTAATCTAACAGAATAAAGATTTACAGACTCAATATTCAGTTGACTTTTGAGAAGGGGCCGATACCCTCTATATGAACCATTGTCTAGATTTGAGAACTGAATAATCTCATTTATCAAAAGATAATTACGTGACACCTGCAGAATACCCAAATAAAAGAGGCTGCAAGATATACTTTTTGATATCTATCCACAGGCCTACGTGCATTAATTTGGGAGTGAAGATAACCACTTGGAATATTTTATTTTTCCCAGAGTAAACACTACTGACTTTGAGTTGTCTAATTTTAATGGCATAAAGAATGTTCTCCCAGCAGAGTGTGCAGAAAAGGCTCAGAAGTTAACCAACATCTCCCAATCCCCCTAAATCCATCCCAACCCAGGCCACGGCTCACTGAGCACTTGGGACTCATCGCCTTCCGCACTTCTGTCCCCTCCAGTTTAATTGAGCATTTTAACAAAGCAATTTTGTTTGTCCCATGACCGGTTTTTGCTAGTCGTGCTTCATACTGAATTTCTTAATTTAATTAAAAATCAAGTAAACCGATGAACCATCAATGCAAAATGAGTTAGTTCTACAAAAAAAAAAAAAAAAAGCAATGTGCAAAGTTTTAACAAAGCAGGCTTGTTATAAATCTATTTTTGAATTATTTATAGACAGAACGACTATAAAAGTGGAAGGAAAAATTCTGAAAATCTAAACCTATTCTACATTCAGATTCCTTTGCTATTATCCTTACTTTACTTTTAAAAAGTTGAAATTGGAAGTCATAGAAAAAAGATTATGAAAGAATGATGTTCACCAGAAAACATGATAATTTTTTAAATATTCATTTTATTTATTTGAAGGACAGAGTCACACAGAGAGAGGGAGACAGAAAGATATTTTCCATCCACTGGTTCACTCCCCAAAAGGCTGCAGTCACCAGGGTTGCCAGACCGAAGCCAGGAGCATGGAACTCCATCTGGGTCATCCACGTGGGTGGCAGGGGTCAAGCACTTGGGCCATCTTCTGCTACCTTCCTAGGTGCATTAGCAGGGAGCTGGATGGGAAGCAGAGCAGCTGGAAAGCAAGCCAGCACTCCCATGGGGAATGCCAGCACCAAGGGCGATAGTTTAACCCACTATGCCATAGCATCAGTCCAGAAATTATAAATGTTCGGGGAGACAAGATACACTTACCCTGATTTGAACATTACACCATGGATACCTGGATCAAAACATCACAATAATACTCATACAGGTGTATGATTTTTGTGTGTTAATTTTAAAAAGTTAAAAATGGATTTTTTTTTTTTTTTTAAAAATAATGATTCGGCCGGCGCCATGGCTCACTAGGCTAATCCTCCACATACAGCACCAGCGCCCCGGGTTCTAGCCCCAGTTGGGGCGCCGGATTCTGTCCGGGTTGCTCCTCTTCCAGTCCAGCTCTCTGCAGTGGCCTGGGAGGGCAGTGGAGGATGGCCCAAGTCCTTGGGCCCTGCATCCGCATGGGAGACCAGGAAGAAACACATAGCTCCTGGCTTTGGATCGGCACAGCACGCCAGCCGTAGCGGCCATTTGGGGGGTGAACCAATGGAAGGAAGACCTTTCTCTCTGTCTTTCTCTCTTTCTAACTCTGCCTGTCAAAAAAAAAAAATGATTCTACACCCAGTAAGTGGATATATAGTTCAGAAAATTATAAAGGCTTTGATCCTCCCTCCAAAAGTTGCTATGTAAATGTGTTTATATGTTTTTTTACATTTGCAAAAATAAAACTTGGTTAATAAAAATAAGATCCCAAGGGATCTCAGGAGGAATCTTTCATTGGGAGGAGGGGAGTCTGGTCATCTGGCCCCAACAGGAGTCCACATGTATAGCAGTATTACAGCAAAAGCAACTGATGGCTCCAGGACTCTCACCCAAAGTAATTTTGCTGTCCTAGCTCAATGTGTTGGCCTGCAAGTAGGTGGTGGTATACAGCAGGCCCATTAGGGTGACGTGGGCTGGGAACATCAGTTCTCTGGTTGGAAGCTGGATAGTAAGTTGACGGAAAACAGACATGCACCCTTCCTCCAGCTGTGTGTTTTAAAAATAACAGAAAGGCGCACAGATTTTCTGAGTGTCCCACCAAACCTGCATCATGGCAGGAAATCCCTCCTGCCTTGGTCCTGCCCTCCTCTCACCAGGACTTCCTAGGTTGACTGGTTTTTTTTTTTTTTTTTAAGATGTATTTGTTTATTTGAGAGGCAGAGTTACAGAAGAGAGGGAGAGGGAGAGGGAGAGGAGAGGAAGAGGGAGGGGGAGGGGGAGAGGAAGGAGGAAGGGGAGGGAGAATCTTCCATCTGCTGGTTCACTCCCCAAATGGCTGGAGCTGGGCCGGTCTGGAGCCAGGAGCCAGGAGCTTCTTCCAGGTCTCCCATGCAAGTGCAGGGACCCAAGGACTTGGGCCATCTTCTACTGCTTTCCCAGGCCATAGCAGAGAGCTGGATTGGAAGACATGCAGCCTGGACATGAACCAGCACCCATATAGGATGCTGCCACTGCAGGCGGAGCCTTAACCTACTATGCCACAGCGTCAGCCTCTCTATGTTGACTTTTTATTCAAAGTCCTTTCCTAACTGCCCCCACTCTCTCCACTGCCTTCTTAGATGTCTACTTGTCTTTTTCTGAAAAGTAAATGAATAAAAGCTTAAATAAGCCTCTTCTGATCTCCCTTTGTTTTTATAAGAGATGACACTCTGATTTCACATTAGAAATCCTTCATTACATCAGAAGAATTCTCAAAATACATAAAATTTGTATTAAAACAAACAAACACTGCAATCATGTTTTCCATCACATAGCAAAGAAATACAATAAGCAAGACATCCAGGCGCCTGTGCTGTGGCTCAGTAGGTTAGGCCTCTACCTACGGCACCAGCATCCCTTATGGGCACCAGTTCATGCCCCATCTGCTCCTCTTCCAATCCAGCTCTCTGCTATGGCCTGGGAAAGCAGTAGAAGATGGCCCACGTGGTTGGATCCCTATACCAACATGAGAGACTGGAAGAAGCTCCTGACTCCTGGCTTCAGATCAGCCCAGCTCCTGCCATTGTGGCCATTTGGGGAGTGAACCAGTGGATGGGAGGCCTTTCTCTCTGTCTCTCCCTCTCTCTCTCTGTAGCTCTACCTCTCAAATAAATAAATAAAATCTGAAAAAAGACACCCAAATATCTAAGTTAAATGTGTATTAATGCAAGGTTAAAGTACACATCATCATGAAAACTTTAAATCTATTTTTAATGTGATCACTTTTTATTCCATATTGATTACATTTATGAACAAACTGATTTCTTGACAGGTGGAAATACTAAAGCCAGAGGAACACACAGCTAAGTCACTCTCAGGTAGATTTTCAGATCAGCTTGCAAACTTTTTGTTTTTCTGTACGTGAGACAGGACCTTCACTTTTAATTCCATTGTATAAGATCATCTAATCCAGAGACGTGGAGAACTCTTAATAATTTATGCCAGCCAGATGATTCCAAAACAGAGATTTTGCTTAAATGGCTGGGTCATGCACCTAAGGAAGAAAATAAAAAAGTGTGTAAACCCTTTCAAATTAATTAGTCTAGTTTAATGTAAAAGGCAGAGTGTGTGTGTGTGGGGGGGGGGGGGGGGGAGAGAGATGCCAGAAATACCTGCAACAGCTGGGACTGGGCCAGGCCAAAGCAAGGAGCTAAAACTGAATCCCGGTCGGTCACGTGGGTGACAGGGACCCAAGGGCTTGGGTCATCAGCTGCTGCCCTCGATGTGCGCGTTAACAGGGAGCTGGAATCGGGGGCAGAGACTCAAAGCCACGCACTCCAATGTGGGATGTGGGTGCCCGAGAGCTGCGTTAACCACTGCACCAGATGCCCACACCAGGTAAACTCTTGCTACCAGCAGAAACTTGGATGGCATCGGGGACTGTTTGGTATGGATTCATTTGCTAGTGAGGGGCTGCTGGCTGCTTTGTGATGTTGGCTACGATGAGATGTGAGAGAGGGTGGTGCCTGGCCATCTTCGGGCACAGAGCACTTTGTGGCACTTTCCCTTTGTTCTGCCGCTTTCCTGGGCCGGTTAAGGTATCTGAAGATAATACAGGATGAGGCACAAGGAGTCTGAGTGGCTCCTGCCAAGGGACACGTTCCTGCAGAAGACCAACTTCCCAGCCTTCTGTGGAGCAAGGGCTTCTGACCGCGTAGTACCCTATAAATTTTACTTGCATCTCTCAGAAAAAATAATTGTAGTTTTTTTATTCCTCACTTGACCATGCTAATCAGAGAACACCATGTAAATAAAGGCAATTCTACAGTGTCCATATGGACCCCTGACTTGAACAACCCCTGTGACTGGTGTCTCTCTTCCCCTGAAAGAAACCCTGATGGGCAAGGCAGCAGCTGATAGCGTCCACACAGGCTGAGCAAAACCGTGATCCTGTCCACTGCTGCCGAGTCCGGATGTCACGTGGCCTGTTCGTTCTCAGGCTGCAGAGGGATGCGTTACGTGGTTAACACCTTTATCTTCCACGTCTTGACGCCCCTTGTTTCATCCCAGCTTGGACTATCCCAGCGTGGACAGTCACATCTTTTGTGCAACACAATTGAGCACACAGTGGCTGTCAGAATGCCAAATGACACCCCAGCACAGGCCTTTGCGACCACGCAGAACTAAAGTGCTTCATTAAGTTTTGGGATTTTTTGCTTTATCTATGTGTGTTTTAGAAGCTAATGAAAAGCAGGTTTTTGAAATGCATAATGGCTTCTTTCGTTAAATGAAACAAGTCTCGCCAATTTTAGGAATAAAATTATAATCAGCAAAATAGCAGTGGGAGAGAATTAAATGTGTTTTCATATGAATGAAGAGAGTCAGACTTTGGCATAATTGCAATGGGATTAAGTGGTTGGAAATAAATGAAAAGTGGGAAAGAAAAATAAAAGGCGTAAAGTGCCGTCGGCCTGAGCACGCACGGACTGTGGTCTCCCGTCAACATCAGCAGAGCTCTGGTTCTCAGGGAATAAAGCCTCCCAACAGTTCCAGTGAAGGCTCTCGGCGGTCTCTGTCCACCTGGACATGGATCTGCAGAGGTCCACCTTGTGAGTTGCCGCAGCGGCTCAGCCTGCATGGTGATGGCTGGCAGACATTGCCTTTCAAGCAAAAATCCCCACGCCCTGTGTGAGAGTGGGAGGTGCCCAACAAGCTGCGCCCTCCCCTGGGTTCCGAGCTGATCGAGATAGTTGATTGCTTCTGAGAAAACTGTTCATGGAGGGTGTGCAGAAGCTGCCCAGCGAGGGCCCCGCCGCCGCTGACCCCCATGAAGTCCCATGCAGGGCGGCCGCCGCGGCCTCCTCCTCACGGGCTGTCTCTATCAGATACATTCCAGGAAGTGCCGATAGGACTGGCAGACGGGACCAAGGGAGAGGAAAGGGCAAGAAGGAGCATGCGAAGCCTGTCCCCGCTCCCGAGAGTGACAAGTCCTCCTCCCCGCTCCCGAGAGTGACAAGTCCTCCTCCCCGCTCCCCAGAGTGACAAGTCCTCCTCCCCGCTCCCCAGAGTGACAAGTCCTCCTCCCCGCTCCCGAGAGTGACAAGTCCTCCTCCCCGCTCCCGAGAGTGACAAGTCCTCCTCCCCGCTCCCCAGAGTGACAAGTCCTCCTCCCCGCTCCCCAGAGTGACAAGTCCTCCTCCCCGCTCCCGAGAGTGACAAGTCCTCCTCCCCGCTCCCCAGAGTGACAAGTCCTCCTCCCCGCTCCCCAGAGTGACAAGTCCTCCTCCCCGCTCCCCAGAGTGACAAGTCCTCCTCCCCGCTCCTGAGAGTGACAAGTCCTCCTCCCCGCTCCCCAGAGTGACAAGTCCTCCTCCCCGCTCCCCAGAGTGACAAGTCCTCCTCCCCGCTCCTGAGAGTGACAAGTCCTCCTCCCCGCTCCCCAGAGTGACAAGTCCTCCTCCCCGCTCCCCAGAGTGACAAGTCCTCCTCCCCGCTCCCCAGAGTGACAAGTCCTCCTCCCCGCTCCCCAGAGTGACAAGTCCTCTTCCCCGCTCCCCAGAGTGACAAGTCCTCCTCCCCGCTCCCGACAAGTCCTCCTCCCTGCTCCCCAGAGTGACAAGTCCTCCTCCCCGCTCCCGACAAGTCCTCCTCCCCGCTCCCCAGAGTGACAAGTCCTCCTCCCCGCTCCCGACAAGTCCTCCTCCCCGCTCCCCAGAGTGACAAGTCCTCCTCCCCGCTCCCGAGAGTGACAAGTCCTCCTCCCTGCTCCCCAGAGTGACAAGTCCTCCTCCCCACTCCCGACAAGTCCTCCTCCCTGCTCCCCAGAGTGACAAGTCCTCCTCCCCGCTCCCGACAAGTCCTCCTCCCCGCTCCCCAGAGTGACAAGTCCTCCTCCCCGCTCCCCAGAGTGACAAGTCCTCCTCCCCGCTCCCCAGAGTGACAAGTCCTCCTCCCCGCTCCCGAGAGTGACAAGGCCTCCTCCCCGCTCCCCAGAGTGACAAGGCCTCCTCCCCGCTCCCCAGAGTGACAAGGCCTCCTCCCCGCTCCCCAGAGTGACAAGGCCTCCTCCCCGCTCCCCAGAGTGACAAGTCCTCCTCCCTGCTCTGCTGGGGAAGAGGCAGCTAAGAGCAGAGTGGGGCTGGAGAGCTCCTGCTGCATGCAAGGGAAAGGGGGAAGCCAGGCACACCACACACACACATCACACATCACACACATCACACAGACACACACATACCACACACATTGCACACACGCATCACACACACATCACATACACACATACCACACACACATTACACACACACATCACCCACACATACCACACATACACATCACACACATCACACAGGCACACACATACCACACACACATCACACAGGCACACACATACCACACACACATCACACACATCACACACACACATCACACAGACACACACATACCACACATACACATCACACACATCACACAGGCACACACATCACACACACATACCACACACACATCACACACATACCACACACACACCACATACACATAACACATATACCACACACCACATACACACATCCCACACACATAACACATGCATACCACACGCACAACACACACATACCACACACACATACCACACACACACCACACATACACACAACCACACACACACACCCCATACACATAACACATACCATACACATACACACAACACATATATACCACACACACATACATACCACACACACCACACATACCACACACCCCCCCACACACTAACCACACTTACACAGCAGTTTTCATGATCAGCCCCAAAGCGGGAAACTACTTCCTTTCCTCCTCCGAGTTCCTTCTCAGGCCACGGGTCCCTTGATCGGCTCTGAGTTAGCAGTCGTTTGGCCTCGGCGAATGTGGAGCCTGCGTTTCAAGGCCCAGGGCGAGCACTTCTGGGTGTGTGGCTTCCAACAAGTCCCTCTTGGGCCCCTGTCTCACTTGTAAAAGGGGGCTACCTCGTGCCTGCCTTGATGGAGACAGTTGTTAAATAAATCAGAGGTCACTGTCAATGCGCACTGCGGGCTCTGTGAACAGGCGAGGCCTGCTGGTCACTACCTATGCGGTCATGTGTACGGACCGCCCTCGGACAAAGAAAACACTTGGGCCCAATGAGGGCGTAGAAAAACTAGAAGCGCACTTGCAAGGAAAAAGTGTAGCAATAAGAACGTGTAGACATGAGCCAGCTCCTCGCTTGCTGTTTTGATGGGGGGGCCGGGGTCAGATCCTCCTGGGTTGTGCCGAACACCTCTGGGGCCACACCCAAGCCGGGCCTCTGAGCCCACAGCTCCACCAGCCGGCACACACACCCTCAAGTTCTGTTTCGTCTGGTTTTGTCCCCAGACAAGCTCTGCGGCACGCGAGGACTGTCCAGCACTCCCGGGGCGGGGGTGTAGCCGAGAAGGCTTGAGCCTGTGCTGTAGGACACCAAGGCCCCTGCCGCACAGCCTGGGCTTTGCATTCTCTGCCTCTGGTAAAGCTCGCACCCTAGAGATCAAGTCACGTAGAGATTTTTGTTAACTTTTTTGTTTGTTTGCCACAGAAATAAAAAATCACAATGCCTATTCTTCCATGGTTTCGTCCGTGGCAGTTGAATCCGAGAAAATGGACTGCGGCCACTTGACATCGACTCCTGGTACTGGGACGGATGCTGGTTCTGGCACCTCCTGGGTCCCGTGCGCTGTGACATCCGGGACACTGAGGGGGCGGCCGGAAGTGGCCGGGGCACCCTCAGAAGCGGTCTGAGCAGCTTTTTGAAAACGGGGGTCTTCGGGTCAGCCCGGGGCAGGGCTTCAGGAACGGCCGGCGGCCACCTGCAGCAGGCTTTACCTCAGGCCTGCCCCGGCCGCGCCGCCCTGGCCTCAGAGCCAAGGCGGCCTCGCAGGGGCGCATGCGCGGTGGGGAGGCCGCCTCCACCCCGTAGGGCCTTCTGGGTAACAGGCGTGGCGTTTCTTCCGGAGCTCAGGACGTGGGCGGACGCGGGCGCTCGGGCGGGTCTTCTCATAGGCCTCTGCGGCGCTTGGACCAGGCTCCTGTCATGGCGGCCCCCTGTGGATCTGGGCGTCTACACCCGCGCTTCCGGTCTCTGCCCCTGCCTGCCAGCGGCGCCATCTTCCACGCGGCCTCACGAGGGACAAGGCCCTGTTCGCTGCAGAGGCGGAGGGCGAGGGGCAGGTGTGACAGAGGGCGCAGTCCGGCCTCGCAGCCCTGGCACCCCAGGCACGTGCCGTGTTCACTCGGCCCGGGCAGCGGCTCGAAGGCCAAGGGCACCCGGGAGGCGCCCGCCGGCCATCCTCTCTCCAGCGTGGCCGGCCCGCTGCTCTGGGTGCTGGGGGAGCCAGCCGGGGCTCCGGGCAGCGTGGCAGGGACAGCCCGTGGGCAGACAGGGAGCCCTGGCTCAGGCTGCCCTCTGTCAGCCGGGCCTAGCTACCCCCGCGTCCCAGGGCTCCTCCTCGGAGCGCCGTGCCTTGGTCCACACAGTGTCCTGCCGGTGGTGCTGGGGAGCCCTGGGGAGGAAACACCATGATGGGAGACCATCAGCAGATCAGGGGAGGGGACAGGGGAGCACAGCGAGGCCTCTGTCTTCCCCAGCAGCCCTGGGCCGGCACACACAAGTTCACGTTCAGAGGCTGTGTCCTGCACGCCGTGCTATCAACAAGGCCGGAGGGCAATTCATTTTCTTTATTTTTTTTTAAAGATTTATTTATTTGAAAGGCAGAGTTAGAGGCAGAGAGAGAGAGAGGTCCTCCATCTGCTGGTTCACTCCCCAACTGGTCGCAACGGCTGGAGCTGCGCTGAACTGAAGCCAGGAGCCTGGAGCTTCTTCCAGGTCTCCCACATGGGTGCAGGGATCCAAGCACTTGGGCCATCTTCTACTGCTTTCCCAGGCCACAGCAGAGAGCTGGATCTGAAGGGGAGCAGCCGGTACATGAACCGGAGCCCATATGGGATACGGGCGCCCCAGGATGCCGGCTTAGCCTACTATGCTGCAATTCATTTTCTTTTAAATAGAGCTCCTTCAGGGCTGTCTCTGGGAAGTGTGTTTAGGTTTTGACTTATCCTTGCTCACGGACCCCCCAGTGATTCAGCCTGGCTCCCCCCTTTCTCCTCCCCCTTTGTGGGATGGGGGCTCCTCCATGTCCAGGGCTGTCCTGCCTTTCTTCCACTGGGGTTCCTCCTGCCTTAGGAAAAAATAAATAAAACAAAGTCAAAGACAGCTTTGTATAAAACCTGGCATTCCTTTTTTTTTTTTTAAAGATTTATTTATTTGAAAGGCAGAGTTACAAAAAGAGAAGGAGAGAGCGAGCTTCCATCCACTGGTTCACCTCCCCAAAAAAGCCTCAATGGCAGAGCTGGACCTGGCCAAGGTCGTGAGCCTGGAATTCCACCTCTGTCTTCCATGTGGCCCCTGGGTGGCAGGGGCCAAAGCACTTGGCCATCTCCTGCTGCTTTCCCAGGCCCATTAACAGGGAGCTGGGGCTGACGTGGAGTGGCCAGGATATGAATTGGTGCTCATACAAAATGGTGGCATTGTAGGCAGTGGCTTAACCCACTGTGCCACAATGCCAGCCCCAAAAACGTGGTATTCTCTACGATCAGATCCATTTGCTGACACTGGAAGAGAGTTGTCTGGCAAATAACAGAGCCCGGTCCGTGCGCCTGTGTCCTCTAGTGGAGACTCCCTGCCTGCTGAATGAACAGGGGCCGAGGGAGACACCTGATTCCGGATTTGCGTTTGTTAGAATTTGTTGTAATCAGACTGGCAAAGCGTTTTCACTGTGGACCATCTGTCAGCGCACAGAAATAGCCTCGTTTTACAAGACCAGATGTTCCGACAGTATTCATTTAAACAGGAGTCTACCTGATCTTTGATTATCTTCAGTTATGGAAAGAAGCCATTCTGGTTAATTCTTAAATGATTTTTCTTTAGCTTTTAATTTTCTGGTTGATTTCCCCCCTTTTTTTCTCTTTCTTTTCTTTTTCACCCTCTGCATCTTATTCATCCCAGCATAAAAGGAAAAGCTCTGGAATCAGAAATCTGCTTTCTCTTTTCTACTCCACATGAAGAATTTGGTAAATTATCAATCACCGTTGCCAGGACATCCTCTAAGGAGTTCAGATGGGTGACCCCCCCCCAAGGTTCTGTCCCACTCCTGCCTTTTTCTTTCATGGTTTATTTTATTTATTGGAAAGGTAGAGAAAGAGAGAGGAAGAGACAGAGATCTTCCATCTGCTGGTTCACTCCCCAGAATGACTGCAACAGTTGGGGCTGGGTCAGGCCAAAGCCAGAGATGTGGAACTCCATTGCAGTTCTCCCACGTGGATAGCAGGGGCCCCAGGACTTGGACCATCATTTGCTGCTTCTCCAGGCACGTTGACAGGGAGCTGGATCAGAAGCTCAGCAGGGACTTGAACTGGTGCCCATATGGGATGCCAGCGTCGCAGGTGCAGCTTAACCTGCCTTCCACAATGTCGGCCCCTCACCTGGAAGCATTCACCTGCGGCCATCCTGGCCTTGGGTCCCTCACGGTCAGGGTGGAGGTGATGCACAGCCTCACTCTATGGATCCAATGGACCCAAACCCTGAGGACAGTGCCAGCCACGTGCGGCAGAGCCTTGCCTCTTCTCTTCCTTTCTCTCAGTCATGAAAAAGCATTAGGAACGGGAAAGTAAGCCCAGCTGTTGGTGAATTGGTTTGGCTCTCCTCACCTGATGGAGGCCTGAGACGTGGAGGAGGAACTGATGACGACAGTCTGAGTGCATCAGGCCTAAGACCATTTCCTCTAGGCAAATCCCCAGCTCTGCTCTCCTGGAAAGAACAGACCAAAAAGGGCCACGAGGCAGCCTCAGGCCCCCCAGTCCTCCTGTCTGAATGACCCTCCCTCCCTGAATTCTTGTACCTTCTATGCGTGAGCTGAGCGAAGTAGGAGTCGGGGTGGAGCGGGAGTTGGTGGGCGGGCTCTGGAAATACCAGGTTCTCACCTACCAGCCATGTGACCACAAGCTGCCCACAATGCTGACAGTTCTGTCCTTTGTTGTAAGGGAGGGACAGTTGCCAGGACAAAATGTGCCCCTCCAGGCCAAGCGCCCAGCCCGGCAGGTACAGACGGGCTCAGAACACCATTGGATGTTGAAAGGTCCTGCTCAGCCCGAGGATCCCTCCCTCACTATCAGAGACAGCCAGGGACTGAGCCATGTCCTTGGATGGCAGCCAGGAGGATGGGTGCTCTGGAGGATGCCGGTTGGGGACAATGGTGTTTATCTGACTGGCAATGACGCTGCTGGGTCCTGGGCATCCTGTCTCACCTGAGCGACATGACCCACTCCCACCAGGGCCCATGACAGAAGTCTCGTGTGTCCCAGACGGTGGCTGGGGTTTTAGTCTGTGTTTTGTTAAGCTCTCCAAGCAATCAAGGAGCACCCCCCCACACACACACATACATATACACACACTCACACACATATAGTCACACACATACATGGGCACATACACCCGCACAAGTCCCCAGCTGCAGCCCATAATCATCTGAATTCATCTGGTGAGAGGCAATTTGGACAGAGGACCCTCCCATCCCCCTGCCCTGTGAGCAGCTGCCCACCTCCACCCCTCACCCCTACCCCCACACACACCTGCAGTTTAGTCTCACGTTGGAAAAAGCGAGGGCAAGGAGTCTGTTGACCGGACTGGCTCGCACGGGCATGCCACCAAGCTCTGCGATGAAATCATGACAGGCTCAGGAAACAAATGCTGCCTCTGAAGTGGTGAGGAAGCCCCCGGCTCTCTCTGGAGGATTCATCTGGCAATAGAGGAGAGTGGTGCTCGTGGCCTGCCATCACTCAGGCTCCTTGGCTCTGCCCTGCTCCCGCCTTCCGCTAGGAACATCCAATACCTACTGTGCCTTCCGGGCCGCTGTGCCGTGCAGCTTTCCCACAGCCCTTGTGTTGCAACCCTCCACAGTATCTGTTTGCATGTCTAGAATGGGGATTTGATTGAGAAATTTCCACAGATCCCAACCCTGGCATGCTGGTAGCTTAGCGCCCCTGATTTGAACAGGTGTCTTAAGGAGTCAATGTCACTAAAGAAAACACGGCATGAATTGAAGTGTACTACGTAGAACATCGTATTTTTAGGTCCGAGGTCCTCAATAGCATGGAAGATAAAACCACTCAGTGATCCACTGGAAATAGGAAGCTGGATTTGAGATGTGTTCAGCAGAGAAGTGTGTTTGGCAGTCAGGAAACAAGGGAAAACAGCCGACTTACCTCCTGTGAGCGTGTGTGTTGCATGTGTGTCCCCGAGTGTGTTCCATACCTTAACAGTCTCTGCAATAAATGTTTCAGTTCCGGTTTCTGTTACGCCAGGTGAGCACAGGGTTGTTGGGTCGCAAAGCCTGCGATAGACGTTTCGTGGAGGGGCCACAGGTTCTGCGGCAGGGGTGACCTGCAAGGCTTGCAACGGCTTCTTAGGCATCACAAGCAGACTCGCTTTCCGCACAGCTGCGTCTGTTTGGGCTTACGTTACTTCCAGGTGACTGAAAAGCAAAAGTGAAACTTCTAGTTTCCTTTTCAGTAAAACCGCCAACTCCAAGGAACCGAGATGCTCTTCACCCACAACCATCAGGCTGAGCTACAGACGGACAGATGACATTTGGCAGCTCCCCGTGCTCTGATCACCAAGGCGGGCAGAGGTCCTTCACTGGAAATCTTCGCAGGTTATGTGTTCCCACAGCCAGAGTCAGCCTTGGGCTCAGGATAAGAAAGCTGTGCAGAGGAAAAGCAGGAGGCAGGACCCTGGAAGCGAATTTGGCCAGACGGGGACTTCCTTGGGAAGACCTCGGATGGGAGAGCCCGACGGTGCCCTGGAAGGGGAGCCCCGTTCCTTTGTGTCAGTGCCAAGCAAGCTGCCATGTCACCAGGAAAGTTGGTGCCCGTGAGGGATGGACGTGGGAGCCAGGAGCAGCCCAGCACCAGGCATCGCTGTAAGGTGCTGCATGACAGGAACCACCTGGCGAGCTGAGAAAATTCTAAGGACACTCAGCCCCACCCCCAGGTGTCTGATTGACGTGAGGGAGCCTGGACAGCTGTGCAGCCAGCTCCGAGGCCCTACCACGGCACCACAGCCCAGATCAAGGTGTAGGCATGGCTGCCCCGTCCTGGGGCCTCCCTTTCTTCCTGTGTCATCACTGGGGAGTTCTCTCCGGCCATGTCGGCGTCACAATTTGCTCTCCTTATAGCAACACCAGTCCTGTTGCATGAGCCACCCCCCATATGACCTCATTTCACCTCTTGCCTCTTTCAGGACCCTGCCTTCAACCACTGTCATGCTGTGGGTGCTGGGAGGCTAGGAGCTAGGGGAAGTGACACAATCTAACCTGTAATAGCATCGATGTTTTTGCTGAGTCCTCCTGCTGATCCCTGTCTGCCTTCCCCACTCTGCCTTTTAAATAAGTAAATAAACATTTTTAAAAATACATCTCTTGGGGCCAGCATGACGGTGTAGCAGGTTAACCCTCCACCTGTATTGCCAGCATTCTGTGTGGGCACTGGTTCTAGACCCTGCTGCTCCACTTCTGACCCAGCTCCCTGCTGGTGCACCTGGGGGAGTAGCAGAGGATGGTCTAGGTCCTTGGGACCCTGCCTGCACTTGGGAGACCCAGAGGAAGCTCCTGGCTCCTATCCAGCCCAGCCCAGGCCATTTGGGGGGAGTGAACCAAAGAATGGAGGATCTCCCTCTCTCTCTCTTGCTCGCTCTCTCTCTCTGTAGCTCACTCCCACCCTCCTCTCCCTGTAGCTCTGTCAAATAAAAAAATTACATCTGTTTCCCAGTCAACGTGACCAGGCCTTGGAGTGAGAGACTGACAGGCCCCATGGCCACACAGGGGCTCCTGCTGTCCTCCCATGACAGATCTTTCTAGCAGGTGGCTTCCCCCAGATGACATCCTAGCGCTATCTTGCTAGGACCTAAGGGTTGCTAAGGGTCACCTTGACAGGACCTGCGTGGATGCCTGAGGGTAGGAGCCCTGCTCCCGTATTCGCTATCAGCTTCCCGCCCCAGGGATCCCTGGCAGATGACAGGCAAGCAGCTGTTGGTAGCTCCAAGAGGGGAAGAACTGGCCCCTTCGCGCACGCGTGGCTCTGCTGAGACAGGTGTGGCTGCTGGGCCCTGGAACAGCCTCAGTTATGCCTCTCATGGCCACCTGGGCTTCTGTGCAAGGCCCTTGAGGGCCAGTGATGGGCGACTCCCTCCTGAGACCCTGTCTCCTGGGAGGGGCTTCAGTGGTCTCTGGAGAAAAGAACCCCGTTCTGCCAACACCCAGTCCAGAGAAAATGGGCGTGGGGGGCGGGGAGAAAATCCTGGCTCTCAGAGAAGTGTTTGATGCCCTCCTGTGGAGGAGGAATAAAGCCGATAGCCCTGGAGTCCGCAGGCCAGCCCCGGCGCTGGCGTCTGGAGGGAGAGACGTGTTGTGTGCGTGGGACAGAAAGGCTGGACAGGGCTCCCAGATCGCCTGTGACCACCCGGTGCCCCTGTGCCTGTGTCTGCCTGCAGTGCCATTGGCAGCTCGTGTGTCCAGTACCTCCCGGAAGACGCAGCCCCACAATTAGGGCTGGCTCTTTCCACAGCTGTTGTAAGCTCGTGCCTCCTCTGCGCTAATGAGCACAAGTGTGTGACGCTGTGACTATCATTAAAAGTGAACTCCACATTTAAAATAATTAATAAGACCTCCCTGCCGGGGTGAGCCGGGGAGGCCCCCCTCCCGTAACTGGCCACGGGAGGAGCCGTGCGGGGACTGACAGTGGTGCAAAGGTGCGGTTTGGTTGCTTTCTGCGTTCTCCCAACATGGCAGCTCTCAATCCACACGGAACGTCTTAACAGGCTGCTGGGAGAAATCGGGTTCTGAAGAGAGCTGTAGCTACTTTCACCTTTGTGTTCGTTTTCCTTCCCTGATACGTCTGGAGCCCTAAATGGGGGAAGCTGGACGTCAGAGAACGCTTTGATTTCTGTAGCAGTTCTCGGACAATGGCCTTTATGCCGTTTATAACTCTTGCAAATTTCCAATGGATGAAGACCCCTGAGGAATTACTCCATGTGTGTGTGCGTGTGTGTGTGTGTGTGTGTGTCACAACTGGCGTACAGCAAAGAAACACAAGTAGGAGAAAGACTCCTCTAACTGCAGATGTAGCAAATTCCTCGCAGTTAACATCATCTTCACGTCCTTCTGAACGCTTGTTTTAAATAGTAAAATGCCTTCCTGCTGTGAGAAATTATTTCCTACACTTGACCTTCTTTTATGTGAAATTTTTGAATGTCCACAATGGGTGCCACAGCTCTGCCGTGCCTGGCGCTTGGCACTTGGCAAGAAACACTAGGTAAAGCCGTCCTTGTCTCATCTGATCTCACCACTCCTGGATGACCTACTGGTATTCCAGGGTTTCATGGATGTTAAATGCTCGATAAAGGATTTGTTCCCTTGCAACACCAGAAAACGTTGTTGTTAGAAAACATTCCACTCATCGGAAGCCAGAACTTTGACGCCTTGAATAGGCACAAGCCTGCAGTTGGAAGGCTTTCCTGTTGGCTGCACCTGCCCCGTCCATGCAGGCTCACACCCTGTGACTCCATACTTGGCTCTTTCCTTCCCTTCTCCTCCCCCTTCTCGCTCCTTCCCTCTCCTCCTCCTCCTCTCCTGTGGCTGTGGCTGGAAACAGAGTTCCAGGAGAGTCCCAAAGCCGGCTGCCTAGCAAACAGGGCCCCGCCTCTCTGAGCAGTGCTGCTTGAAGACACCCGGGGAGATGCAGGTGGGGACGGCTTCTGACTGGGTCCTGTTTCATCAGTGAGCAACATCTGGGGAGAAAGCAGCCTTGTGTTCAGACACTGGACCTTGCTGCAGCTCTTGGTTCCCTTTCACGCCGGTGACTGCTGCCGGTTGTCTGGCTTCGGTGGTAGGTCCTTTGCTAACAGGGAGCCCCGTGTCTTCATCCATCGCTGCTTCCCTTCCCTAGTGCCCTAGGACAGGGAGCCTGCCACGGGGGTGGTGGGTGCCCCCACTGATGTGCTGCTGCAGCTGAGGATGGAAATGTTGGATGCCCTGAGAGACAGCACCCAGCAAGCACCGTAATTTAAAAAAAGTTGCACAAGTTAGAGCCAAAGTCTATGTGTGTGTGGATCTTACTCTAGTAGGCTGCTACTTTTGAAGCTGTCTATAACGAAATCTTAAAACAATAGAATTATTGAAAGCACAGGAATATATAAGACACTCTCTGCTTTTGTGAACTCCTTGGAATTAGCTAAATTTCGTTCACTTACTTGATTGTTAGCAGAGATGAGTAGTGGGGTTCTTGGCTTTGTACAAGAAAGAAATCATGCGTGAGGTTGAGAGCAAAGTATCAAGATTTATTGGGGACAGGGCATCCATCAGAATGGAAGGGACAGAGAGAGAGGTCCTAGTCACTCAGACTGGGGAAAGTAAGGTTACATGGTGAAATGGAGAGAACGCACCTGGCAGGCCAGGCCGGCGGCTCAGCGAGACCTGGGTGCTAAGCCCACCGTCTTTGTTCAGCCTCTGGGGCTTTAAAGGGAACCAGTCTAATTCTTCCCGCTTTTTCTCTTTACCCCCTCCCCTTTCTCCTCCAGGACAAAGGGTTTGCTGAGTGTCAATTGGGAAAATTCCTCCCTAGGGATTTACTACCCAATGCTAACAGGCTGAGTAGCCCACCTGGCACTGGGCAGAAGAGCTTGGATGAAGGATGTGATGGTTTTAAAGCTCAAAGTGATGCTGAGGAGAGAGGATTCTCCTGGGGAGCTTTCCCTGGGGAGGTCGGAGAATACCTGGGAAGCTCGCAGGGGCTGTGCAGACTTTGCCGTGTAAATGCTGGGTGGGCTGCTCCCACGGGGAGCTCCTGCAGCGGCTGGTCATTCCTCTCAGGCCCCTCCCACACACAGGCTCATCTCTAACTTCCGACCTAACAATTTGAAGTCTGAAAGTTTATCATTACAGTGATGACAATACTAGTTATAACGTCTGTAGTAGTTTCCATTTGTTAAGAACAATGGTGTATGTCACTTAAGTGCCAGTTGCTCCAAAGCATCTCATTTCATCCTCACTCCAAGAGAAGTGAGTCTCAGAGTGGTGGCTTGGCTCCTGGCAGCGGTGGGTGGTGGACAGGGCTGGGCAGGGAGGCCTTCAGCTCGTGTCTCTGCTTTCCCTGTGATGCTACGCACCGAGAAATACCTGCCTTCTCAGAGTAAAGTCAGTCAACCCAGAAATTGCACAGGCTTTTGTGATCAGGGTCCCGTGGGTGATCAGACACAGCGGGACATTAGGTGGGCTCAGAGCCACAGTTCTGAGTGCACCCCTGCTCTGAGAGTTCTACGAGCTCATAAACCTGGAAGCACCCCACATCCCCTCCAGCAAGACGGCACTCTGTTGTCAGAGAGTGGAAGCAAAGTGCCTTTGAAAGGGTTTGTCAACAATGCCCTTGTTCGTTAGCAAAGCTCAATGTGGGTCACTAGGTAGCACAGTTGCCCCCAGGTTGCAAGTCTGTGCGAGAATTAACTGGATTCTTCAGCAGACAGAGTTGACTTGCAGCATCTTCCTGAAGATGGAAGAGGCATTTTCCAGGCGAGTGGAGGCAGGGAGGGCAGGGGCCACAGGGCATGGAGGATGGGGAGGGATAAATGCAGGACATGTGGGACCCCATCAAAGCAAACCAGAAGTGCAGGGCAGAGGGCAGCCAATAATGGATCCTGTGTGGCCAGCTGGATAATTGGGACGTGCTGGGTCAGGAAGTGGAGGTTTTAAGCAAAGAGGTTAAACATGGATCTATTTTAGAAAATGACTGGGGCGAGGGTGAGGAGAGGACATGGGAGGGAGGGGCCCGGAGCCAGGCTGTGATGTGGCCTTGACTGCACATGACTTGCTTTTGGTGCCTCCTCCTGGGTCTCAGCTGGGCTGTTGAGACCCCTCCTGGATGCACATCTTCCTCACCACTACTGGAGCTGCTTTCCTAAACCTCCAGGCTGACCGGGTCCAACCACGGATCAAACACCTTTGAAGACTCTCGATTGCTCCCCAAATAGCCCGAGCTCCCTGAACTTCCATAACTGGCCTCCCTCACCTCCTGCATCAGCCCTGGGGTCAGCCCAGGTCCCAAGAAGACGCCAAGTCAGGACGCTCACTCTCCTATGCCTGGTGTTCCCAGCTCCTGTTGGCATGGGCATACATATCTTAATTTTTATTACAAATTCTTGCCCTCACCAGAGATAAGAAGTCAAAGCAGAGGCAAAAATACAGTGCATAAGTGACAGCAGGATTTATTTAAGAGAGAAAATCAAGGTGCATTCACACGTGAGTGTGGGCCAACCCACACAGTGAGATACTGATCATGATGGGATATGGAGTTGCCCGTGAGGAGAGAGCTTGGGAGGAAGCCAGAGAAGGATCCAGTTCAGAAGCCAAAAAGCAAAAAGGGCCCCTCCCACATAGAGCAGTCTCCTATGAAGTAACACGGCTTCACTCATCCCGCAGGGGAGGTAAATGTGCGGGTTGACCTGGCCCATGAGCAGGCCCTCACTGGGACTATTACACCATTTTAAAAATAATACACACGTGTGAGTGAACCGTGGGCTGGCATTTTGTGCACGATTGTACGGAAGCCTTAGCTCCAGTGTCAGCTGCCGCCCTTCCTGGTAAGAAGTGGCTCTCGCTGGCTGGGACTCTGCCCCTCTGAGCTGACCCTCTGCGTGTGTTATGAGCAGAAATCTTGAGGAATCATCTACTTGGAGAAGGCTGCGAAACTTTTCCTAGAGAAGAGTCACAAGAAATGCAGCATGGAATAATGTATTTGAAGCAAGGGCAGGCCAACGTGTGTTTTTGCATTTATTTCAAATTTATTGCCATTTTCTGATTTTCATTATTCATAGAAGACAGGTTCTCTGTAGGAACCCAACTCATCATATTTTCACAGCTTCCTTCCCAGGCACTTTTCAGATGAAAAGTGATTCGCAGAATGATGCTCAGGATTGGTACCATTCCTTTAGGAAAGGCTTTTAAATAAACGATCAGACCAAACTGTTTTAATCAAAATGATATTAGAAAGTCAAATGCGAGGCCGGCACCACGGCTCAATAGGCTAATCCTCCACCTGCGGTGCCAGCACCCCAGGTTCTAGTCCGGGTCAGGCGCCGGATTCTGTCCCAGTTGCCCCTCTTCCAGGCCAGCTCTCTGCTGTGGCCTGGGAGTGCAGTGGAGGATGGCCCAGGTCCTTGGGCCCTGCACCCGCATGGCCGTAGCGGCCATTTGAGGGGTGAACCAACAGAAGGAAGACCTTTCTCTCTCTCTCTCTCTCTCTCACTGTCTAACTCTGCTGTCAAAATAAATAAATAAATAAATAAATAAATAAATAAATAAAATGCATGTACCAGGAAAGCCAGGCTTTCTTTTTTTTCTCCTCTCTCCCTTTTCTGTCCACCCATCTTGGGCTGCTACACAAACACGGTGCAGCTGCCTCAACGCATTAGGAATATAATGGGTGGAGTAGCCCAAACTCGGGTAGCACCCCAAACGCGGAGATGATCCGAGGGGTTGAAGATGAAAGAGGATGGCTTTCTGGCGAACAGGCAGTGGAGCGATCTAGTATCATATCCAAGGGCTTGGTTTACATCGCACACCAGCAGTACATGTTTAACTTGGATATGTTTTTCAAGAGAAATCCCACTTTTCAGGTACTGTCACTCTCTCCCTGACTGTCCCATCTTTGCCATAGTCAGGAGCAATCATTGCGATATTTAAAAGTTGCTGTAGTAGAACAACACTGGGGCTGTGCCGGGCCCCCTCCCAAGCTCTTGCTGCTATGTGGTTGCATTGCAGGGAGCTGACATGTGGGCCCTGGAAGAAGTGACTGGGTTCTGCGGGCTGCACCCTTGTGAATGGGTTGGGGGTCAGTTATGGAGGGAAGGGCTCTTGATTAAAGAATGGCCTTCTGCCATTCTGGACACACAGAGGCCCTGACCAGGTGCTGGTGCCATGACCTGGGACTTCCCAGCTTCCAGAACCATCAGGCAAAAAAGTGCTGGTGTTTGCACACAACCCAGTCATCAGCATTGTAGTGTAGCAGTTGCATGAAGACTAAGGCGGGCTGTACACCAATAACTTTGTGTTCACTGGAGATCCATTTGTATCTGATACTCACATGTTTTCCTAAATACTCACAACTCTGTGTGCATCTTCCTTATGGGGGAAGAAGGTTGAAGAGAGGCAGGAAAACCATGATGCCAAAACCATGAAGCCAACCAGGCACTGGACAGGGAAAGTGGTGATGGCTGCTGGTTGTGGGGTATCTCAGAGGTCCGTGGCTAAGGGCCTGGGCCGGTGCCCCTAGCAGGCTCACTGGTCGGCTTTCAGGTGTCATCCACTTTATTTTCATGGCTTTATGCACATTTTTATTTCATGTTTCCTAGAAACAAGGTGGGGCTCGTGGTACCTGTTGTAAATAGCTATGGCAGATGGAATCAACAGCGAAACAAACACAGAGCTGGAGAGAAAATAAGCATTGCTGAGTGGGATGCACGTGCCAAGGGCAGGGAGGAGCCCTGAGGAGTCGCAGCCGCAGCTGGCTGCCAGGTCCTTAGGTGTGATCCAGCGCGTGGTGTTGTTTCTAAGATTGTTCGCTCAAGGGAATGGGAAGCATTCTGAGAAAGCAGTGCCTTAACCAGAACAACAGGTGACACTGGAACCCACTCTGGAAGGGACAGGAAACACATCTGGCTTCCCACAAGCCTTTGCCTGCTCAATTCTGTCTGGCTCCTTGCCTCACCCCCCTTTCCCCCCATCGGTCAGCTTGCCCAGAAGCCAAACACTGGCATCGGCACAGACTTAGACCTGGGTGGGGTGAGCTCTAATCAGAAGACACGCGAGGGGATGGAGCAGATGTTCAGGCCCCAGGTGGATGGAGAGATGGGGACAGGGAAGGCAGAGGACCCTGTCAGCAGACTTGTGTGCATGACGATAGAGGCTTGAGAGAGTGAGGAAGAAGAGGAGAGAGGAGGCCTTCATCAGAGTAAATAAGGAGACCAGCGCTTGAGGTGTGGAGAGAGAGAGGCTGGGCTCAGCTCCCCAGGACCCCGTTCCAGCCCCAAGGGCTGTGCCTGGGAGGGGCGAAGAAGGCAGCTCAGGGGGCTGGGGAGGGCTGTCCTGGAACAAGGTGGGGCAGGTGCTGGCTGCTGAGCAGGCTGAGTCTCCCCTCAAGCCAGCAGAGCACAGCTGCACAGCCCGCGGATGGTGGCAGTGACTTAAGAGCAAGGTGTGATACCAACAAGATATTACAAGGCTGAGTTTTCACGTAGACTTTGCCACCTGTGACCTGCTAGGAAAGAGTGGACGGAAGCATCTTTGACCGTTTTTCCAGTTTCTCCCTGGTGGATACCCCTTCTCAGGGATGGGTGGTCAGCAAGACTAACTAGGTCACTAGGTTTAAAGTTCATTGCTGTGGGCCAGCATTGTGGCACAGCAGGTGAAGCCTCCACCTGTGATGTCCGCATCCTATATCGGCTGAAACACTTCTGATCTAGCGTTCTGCTAATCTGCCGGGGAGAGCAGCAGCGGGTGGCCCAAGTTCTCGGGCCCCTGCCACCCATGAGGGAGACCCCAGATAGAGCACCTGGCTCCTAACTTCAGCCTGGCCCAGCCTTGGCTGTTGCAACCCTTTGGGAAGTAAACCAGCAGATGGAGGATCTCTCTCTCTCTCTCTCCCTCTCTCTCTCTCTCTCTCTCTCTCTCTCTCCATACACACACACACACGTGTGTGTGTATATATGTAAATGAATAAATAAATCTTTATGAAGCTGAGTGACACATGTCAGAGAGCAGGAAGTGCCCCGAGTCCCTCGAGCCTTTGGCCCAGGACGTAACATGGGCTTCCCGGGGCGTCTCCCACAGGTGTGAGGCCCTGACGCGTGAGCATTAAGGTGGCGAGGAAGTACCTTACAGAGTCGGCTCAAAGTCGTGGAATTGCCCAGCCTTCCTCCACCCACTGCCTTCCGAGGCGGCCATGCCCTGCTGAGAATCCTCACTGTGAGGAAGGAGGAGATGTGTTGAGAAAGGGCAAATTTGGGCCATTTTTGCCATAAATCAAAGATACTTGTCCATGGCTCAGTGCTCGCTGAGAAGAGCCTGAAGATTTTTAAGGGACATTCAGGGTTGACTGTGTTTTATCAAAATGCTCTAATTCCACTTTTCAGTTTATAGCACAGATGAACCGCAAGGAAAGCTCACACTCCCTGGCTTTGTTGCTCAAATGTGCAGTGGTTGGACAAGTTACTGCTCTGCCCAGGCTTGCGTTAGAGTCCGAGTGTCCAGCGTCCCACAGGGGCCCCTGTGTTGAAGGCGTGGCCCCCTGGGTGGTGCCATTGTGGGGTGACACAAACTCTAGGAGATGGGGCCTAGTGGGAGGCCCGTGGGTCACCAGGACATGACTTGGGGGTGAGGTCCATGGAGGGGTTGTTACGAAAGCCTGAACTAGGGCCCAGCCCCTACCCCTCATTGTCCTGGGCAGTGACGAAAGTGAGTGTTGGAAGGATGGGCGTCAGTTGGAGAGGCAGCCCTGTGCAGGAAACGCCGGGCAGAGTGGAGGTGCACAGTCTCCTGATTTCCCCCTCTGTACAGAGAGGAACAAGGGAAGCAGTTGTGGCTTCCCCGAGTTTACCCCAAGTTATGCCATGTGACACCCACCAAAGGCGTAATTCCTAGCAAACAAATCGGCTCGGTGAAAGGAGCCAGGAGTGCTCGTGTAGAAAGTTTTCACAATTCCTCATAGTGTCTTATTTTCCTGTGCACGGTGATGAGGAAGGCTCGTAGGGACAGCGGGCAGGGCAAGGTGGGAGCTCAGGATTGAAAGGCAAGAGGACCAATAGGAATAGAGTGTGAGCGATGCCAGTGATGCTGCCATAGGGGCTGGGTTCTAGGAGTCCCACAGATCCCCAAACCCGAAGACGTCAGGTCCCTCCTACAAAACGGCACGGTATTTGCATCAGGATTCGCATGTCCTTCCACACACTTTAAATCTTCTCTAGGTTACCTATAATACCTAATACGATGTAAACGCCATGCAGATCATCGTTGGGAGTATGTGGTATTATTTAGGGAGTAGGAACAAGAAGGGAAAAAAATAGTCCCTATGTATTCAGTACATATACAATTTTTTCCACCAAAATTTTTTTGAAGATGTATTTATTTATTTGAAAGAGTTTCTGTTGAGGGAGGGGGAGAAGGAGAGATCTTCCATCCATTGGTTCACTCCCCAAGTGGCCACAATGGCCAGAGCTGAGCTGATCCATCTGCCTCCCCAGGCCATTAGCAGGGAGCTGGATCGGATAGTGGAGCATCCAGGGCTCAAACCGGAACCCATAGGGGATGCCAGCACTGCAGGCAGCGACTTTACCCTCTACGCCAGAGCACCATCCCACCACCCCCACCTCTCACCACCCCACTGAAAATTTTTAATCTACAGTTTGTTGAATCCACGGAAGCAGAGCTCGTGGCTATGAAGGGGTGGCTGGTATATAGTTCAAACTTTCTATTATCCACACTAAAGGTGAAATCAATTTTAACAAAATATGTTATACAACCCATTATATCCAAAATATTATCATTTCAATATAAAAATTGTTGAGCTATTTTAGATTTTGTTTTGCACATTAAGTGGTCAAAATCCAGTGCCTTATCTTTTGTTTCCAAGACTTGTGCAGTCATCCCAGCCCCATGGACTGCACGTGCGTCTCTGTAGACGCTGGGATCCAGAAAGCCCAGCTACAAAGCAAGGGCTGCATCTACCACCTGCCAAGGGTGGCTTCAGGTGAAGCTCTGAATAACGTTCATAGGACTGTCCTGACGTTCACATAGGATTGTTGATACCAACAGTTTAGCCAACTGGTCTGTGGCGAGAACTCCATAAACACTGGCTCTCATTACATAAATACATGTTGCTATTGTAGATTTTATCACATGAGAAGTTTATGGTCTAACATTTGTACCTCTATTGAAAAAATGGGGGAAATCCTCTGAATTAGCTACCACTCACTTGACCACAGAACACTAAAAAAGAGGAAATGAGCTTTAAAAAAAATCAGCTTAGCAAACTGGAAATTGCCTGTGGCTTCCTTAAGCCTTTCTGAGCATCCAGAATTTGTCTTTTTTTTTTTTTTTTAAATGTCGACAGTTTTTGTAAAAGTCCCATGTCAGTGATCAGATGTCCCCGAAACACCAGGAATCTGCACCCACGTTAGCGGATCTGCAGTCCTCTTGTGATTAACAAGCCGCCCTTTCAGACCTGGGGGTCCGGAGCCACCTCATGCTCTGCTGGGCTGCCTCCTTCTGCCAGCCGAGACCCCTGTGCTGCCCTCTGCTGGGCACTGCCGCCGGCTTCCGCTCACTTGGTGGCTGCCTAGTAAGCTTAACCACTCCATCCAGGGCTGGAGACTCCGGGAAGGTCCCGGTGGCTCTGCCATGTTGTCCACTGGGCTCCCTGGACCACAGCGGAGAACAAGGAAGGACGCACTGGCAGCTGCAATCCTTCCTCCCATTAAAAACAATTAATACATTTAATTACACTTGGTGCAAGTCAGACTTGAGCACAATTTTAATTCCCTAAATGGCCTTTCGGTTAAAATTAGAAGTGTGCATTTGCATAATCTAAGTACTGTTGTGAGAGAAAGCAGCGAGGGTGTGAGGGACTGGCCCTGGGGGCGCTGTCTTGGGGAAGCCCTCCCTGCAGCCCCAGGAACGCCGTGTTTCTGTGTGGCAGTGCAATAGTATTTATAGGCACTGCACAGCTGATGTGTAGTTTGTAGGTAGGTTTGAGCATAAAGCTGGCCTTTGGCAATTTTTTGTTGTTGTATTTTTGAGAGCAAGGGAAAGAGAGAAAAGGAAAAGCTACCCCTCTCACAAAACGGACAAAGCAAAACCAAAATTAAAAAGGGAGGGAGGGCTTACTTTTTTATTCTGAAAGAGGGTCTGTTGCCTTCAAGGATCTTGGTGGTTCTCCAGGCAAAGCGCACAGTGACTCCCTTGTGCATGTCTCCCTGAAGTTGTCTACCCCCTTGGGGGACGAGGTCAGGAGAGAAAAAGGATTCTCAAACAAAATGACGCCTGTTTTCAAAGTGGTGGTCGAGAAATGAGAGCTGTGCTCCAGGAATTAACCAACATTGGATCTAAATAAATAAGCTTCACACTAAATACTTCTCTACCAGGAAAACAGGTGCGTGGCCATTTGTACGAACGTGTGCAGTGAGATCAGAGGAATACGAACGAGGCGGACGATGGGGAACACAGCTGGGTTCTCCCAGCAGCCACAGATTGAACAAAAAGACCCAGGTCTCACCTGGGCCCTGGCAGTTCCCTGCCCAGGATCTTAAGGCACTTGTGCCATCTGCTGCCATCCCATACATAAAACAAGTCCATGCTGCCAAACCGCCATATGACCTGTTAATTTGTTCAAGCCCCTCTCTGACGTTGCTTTTGATGAACCATAGTTAAAATGATATAAGGAGCTGAACACCACAGTCCCACCACACCCAGTCCCTACCCGTTCCTATCCCCGTAAGCAGAAACGTTGGCTTTAAAATAATCTGTTTTAAAATCTTAATGAACATTTACCAGAAGGTCCAATGCCTTCTATAAATTTTAAGAATCATGTATTTGAAAACACCTCTTAAATATCTAACATGGTGTAGTTTGTTTAGCCAGTAAACCTAAGCACAACCATCTAAAATGTTTTTAGTTTCTTTCTACCAACACGTTTAAAACATATGATACACAGATTCAGGTCACTCAAATTAAAATGTATCTTTGATTGATTTTAGCAGCTTAAATTTATGGACAATCTTATCTATAAGCCATTTAAAATAAAACTCTTAATAAAATTTCCCCATGTGGACATACAATATGTACACACATATAACATAGCATAATAGACCAATATAGCAATTTTAATAATAGCTTTTAAAATCTTTAACTCTTTTTGTAGATTGCCAATTGATTTGAATTGCTTTTTGTTTTTAGTAACCTCAGTTAACCATACTTTCTCTCAGTTGGTACTGTTAATACATTAGTGGCTTCATCTGTTTACAGAGCCATCCCAAAGTACTGAATACAATAAAAGTGGCTGGAAAAAGTCCATAGGAACCTATAGGAGGACAGCTAAACACAGAACCAACAACGCTTTAGTTTTATGAGCAGCACATCATATATAACTATGGATGACAAAAGACTTTAAGTCGCCATGTTTAAAATTATAAACTCATCAACCAACAAGAGGCACTTGCTTACTTCACAGTATTTTTGAAAGCACCTGTAGGATTTTACAAGTATTTAACCCTTTAGGCCTCTGGGGCTTTCTCATTAAGATAACTATCATGTCTAGTAACACAAGATCATTAGACTTTTAAATTCTCAAACATTTGTATTAATAGCATTTTCCATTATAGAAACTTAAAGTCTGGTACCACATCACATCTTGACAGTACTTCTAATATAATCCAAATAGACTGATTAGTTGGTGTCTCTATAAGATGGGAGACATAGGTCCTTCGATTTTTTTCAGTTGGGCCCAAACTGGAAAAACCAAAGTCCAGGATTTACTGGAAATTTTAGAGACCAGATTGTTTGAAACTTTGATTTTCTTAATGCCTGTCAAGAATGCCAAGAAGGCTCAAAATCCAAAATATCTGGTTGAAATAAGATTCCTTAAAATCATGACATAACATAGACCAAATTTGATCATTGTTACAAGGTGATTATTCAAATCTTTGAAAATAAGCACATATTTAAATAACCCATAGCTCTTAATAAAAATTCAGCTGTTTTTCAACAATTAGAATTTAACAGACATCAAGAGAACATAATAGATTACTTTAACACATTGCTTTAACAGAGCATCAGAGTTTAATTCTATGTCAAAGAGAAATTGAGCTTCCTGTGATCTTTTGGTGTGAGGTTTCCTTCCTTTACCTTCTTTCATATTGGTGACCATGTTTCTGTGTTTCTGTGTGTAACACATCTTTAAGCATCTTTTGCAGGGCAGGATGAGTGGCAACAAATTCTTTCAGTTTCTGTTTGCTATGAAAAGTCTTAATTTCACCTTCATTCACAAATGAGAGCTTTGCAGGATATAGTATTCTGGGCTGGCAGTTTTTCTCTCTTAGTACCTGGGCTATGTCTCGCCATTCCCTTCTAGCTTGTAGGGTTTCTGATGAGAAGTCTGCTGTGAGTCTAATTGGAGATCCTCTAAGAGTAATCTGACGTTTCTCTCTTGCACATTTTAGGATCTTTTCTTTATGTTTCACTGTGGTGAGTTTGATTACAACATGTCGTGGTGAGGATCTCTTTTGGTCATGTTTATTAGGGGTTCTATAAGCTTCCTGTACTAAGATGCCTCTGTCCTTCTCCAAACCTGGGAAATTTTCTGCTAGTATCTCACTGAAAATGCCTTCTAATCCTTTCTCCCTCTCCATGCCTTCAGGAACTCCTAGAACCCGAATGTTGGGTTTTTTAATAGTTAAAATATATAGAAGGCATTGGACCTTCTGGTAAATGTTTTCTTAAGTTGTTATCTAATGGTTGAAATGGTTTGCTAAGTATTCATGTAATATTGCTATTGTCAGCAAGCGATCTAGGACTTGCTCCCTCATTTCTCTATTCTAAGCCCAACTTGTTCTTTCATTTCTCTATTCTCTTCAAGGTAGGAAACTAATTCTATTATAAAGGAATCTGTAGGACGCACAATTTAATCTTTAGACCTTATAAAAGAGATGGCTAACATTTTTCTGTAATAGCATAGCCAAAATAAGAACTTAAATAATAATCTCATAGCTAGATTCACTTCGCCATCAGCCAAGTATACAGTAAGTAGAAAAAACCTCCCTTTCAGACCAAAGGGAAAGAAAGTTTTAAAGTGAGAATATAATTTTCCTCATGAGCATTGTCTACCTTAGAAAAACTACTACAGAACATGCCTGTGACTATAGACTTGTCGTTCAGGACACCGAAGATTAGAGATGGGACTTGGCACTCCCTTGACTTGCATCCTTTGGTCTGCTTTAACACAAACCAGGAGGAAAAGAAAGCTAGGCATCAGAAGCAATGGGTGGCAGGCCTATTAATGGCTGATCTGTACAGTGATCTGCCCTCAAGGAGACCCAACAGGCCAGTCCACTGCAGTGGCTTTCAATGTGGTAAGCCTGGGCTTCAGCAGAAGTCAGCTTGTGAAGAGCCCTGGCAGCTCTGCCAAGAGTTGGATCACTGGAAATGGACCTGCCCTGGAGTCGAAGGATGCCCAGGTCAGAGCCACAGATCTTATTGGCTCTAAGCTGAAAAGCCCTTCACTCAGCCCAACTTCCAAAGTGACCACTGCAGCTGAGGGGATGGTCAAGTAGGGTCAGCAACATTGCAGGCAGAACTGTAAATTTCTTGTTAGAGATGCCCCCTGCCTTTACCTGGCCAGCTCTCCTCCCAGGCCAGCCAAGTAATGAAAGTCAACAGAGTGCCTTCCCCTAGGAGTTTCACACCTCCCTTAGGATATACCCCATGTGAAGAGATAGATAGGTCTGGGCCTCTTACAAGGCCTAAAGCCCACCAGATTATCATCAAGCCCCTTCTATCAGGTTCTATTTGCCTCTCAATCAGAAAACTTAATTGTAGCTTAGACAGCACCTTTCTTAGCTCCTCTAATAATAACTCTGCCCTTTGTTCTAGGCCCTGTCTAGTGCACTTGGGCCTCATTCCCTTGTAATCATAACCTCTACTCTACCACCAATGGCTCTACTCCCAACCTGTGTGTACTGATGGTCCTCTTCCCCACTTAATGCTGTATAATTGTTCAAACCTGGTAAATGCCACTCTTAGGATCATTGGTTACTATCCTCACTCTGTCTTTTATGACCTTGTCTAAATATGATCAGAGTCGGTAAACTTGGAAGGCTTCCATAGCCTTGGCAACTCATGACGACAGCCTAGGATGGTTACTGGTGCCATAAACTAGAGTGTCAATTTGTTGGGTCAACAACAGGAGCCACTGTGCACTTGCTCCTCAGGTGGGATCTCTGTCCTTAATGTGCTGTACATTGTGATTTAATGCTATAACTAGTACTCAAACAGTATGTTTCACTTTGTGTTTCTATGTGGGTGCAAACTGTTGAAATCTTTATACTAAATTGATCTTCTGTATATAAAGAGAATTGAAAATGAATCTTGATGCAAATGGAAGGGGAGAGGGAGCGGGAGAGGGGAGGGTTGTGGGTGGGAGGGAAGTTATGGGAGGGGGAAGCCATTGTAATCCATAAGCTGTACACTGGAAATTTATATTCATTAAATAAAAGTTAAAAAAAAAAACTTAACAAACATAAAAGGCGTGGGAAAATATAGATGGATAGTAACGGCAGAAGTGAATGGTAGCCTCATCAACATTTTCCCCATTTGCAAAACTGCTAAAAACTTTTTGAGTACCCAAAGAACACACAGTACAGGGGTGTGCACACCACCAAGACAGTTTTTTTCATGCACTGATTTTCACATCAAGAGTCCAAGTATTACAGTGGAAAAGGGCTGGGGTCAGGGCAGCCCCTCCCCTTGAGAGCAGAGCCGGGCAGCAGTTCGGCGTAGCGTGGCTTTTCCAGACAGCCTGGGCTGCAAAAGCTGCCAAATCAAAGACGCACACAGAGCCATGCATCGGGGGCAGCTGAAGCTGAGTGGAGCAGGAGAGGAGTCAGCCTGGACAAGAATCCGTGAGCGAGACGGCAGCTGGGCACCAAGCAAGGAGCAGGGAGAAAGACAAAGACAAGAAAGCCAGGTGTAGTTGTCACACGTCAGGGCCATTGGAGACTGGGCACAGCACAGAGCCCCCAGGAAGGAGGGCCGCCACGTGACTAGGGTGAGGGTGAGCGGATCCTGGCACGGGCTCATAGTAACATCAGGGCTGCTACTTCCTACCGCCTTTGTTTCCAGGCAGCCATCACTCCCTGCTCCTCGCAGGAGGAGAGGGAAGTACAAGGGGTGACACCCCCACCCCGCCCAGAGCGTCCTTCGCTAACTTTCCACCAACTTTTCATTTGTCCTTAATGATGTGCTTTGGGGTGATGTTAGTCGAGCCGGGGGGGGGGGGGTAGTTAGGATATGGCCGAAAAGGCTCATGGAATGGGAAATAACAAAAAATAATGCAATTCAGAGCCCTGCCTCCACACACAGGCTCGCTCTCTCATTCTGCGCTTCCCCATCTCCACTCTTCTTCAGACCTGGTCTCCTTTAGCCTCTCATGGAATCCAGCTGCACACAGTGCACACAGTCTCCCTCCCTCCCTTCCTCCCTCCCTCTCTCTCTCTCTCTCTCTCCAGCCCTCCATCCCCTCCCCCCACCGCCCTCTCCTTCCCAAAAAACTAAAGCCTGAGACTTTTGTTTCTGCCAAGGGGGTGAGGAGGAGAAAAGACAGTTAGGTCAACGGGCTGCCCACCCGCAACCTGACATTGGAGATAAAGGGTGGGGGAAGAAAGTGATATTAAGTGAGGATTTTGTCTGAAATTCCGAAAATGGCATTGGATTTTTTGCTGGCTGTTAGAAATTTCCTGCTAGTGACTCTGCATAGATTTATTTTTATAAAACTAGACATCCCCAGTGTGTCTTAACACTCGTGCCATTATTTTGCAATTTTGTTTATGTGGTGTGTATTTTTGCCCACGTGTGAAATAATGCCAACTACTCAAATGTCTCTGTGAAAAGACTCAGACATCTAAAATACCAGGAAGACTTAGAAATGCAGTCTAAACACAGTCCAGATTTGAGCCTGGGGCTGCACCCTTAAGTAGAATCACCATATTCATTTCAGTTCAATTATATAGTAAGAAAAAGAAAAAAAAAAAGATATGCAGGTGCACATGGCTGTGGGTACCAGAGTTCCCCTTGCAAACACAGCGTCTGAAAACCTGTTCTAGCTTTGTTCAACCTCCTCATTTCTCTCAGATTTCTTTTCTTGGACCTCAGTGAGTTGATCTTATTTTTTTTTTTTTTTAACTTTTGAAGTAACATTTCTATCAGGAAAAATATGAAGTGTGGTAGGCAGAATTGTAAAAGGGTTTCACCAAGGTCCTGTCGCCTGGTTATTCAATCAAACACTAATGCAGCCCCAGCTGGAGAGGTTACAGACCTTCAAATAGGGAGTGCGTGTGGGGGTCACCCAGGTGTGCCCAATCTAATCACTGGCGACTTGAAAAGCAGTGCTGGGCACGTCTGCACCTGGAGCACGAGGAAGGGGGGCGGGAGGGGGCAGCGCGATGGGAGTCCATGCTGGCAGACGCCAAAGCAGGAGCAGCACTGGAGATGCCCTCGCTGGCTTTGAGGTGGGCAGGGGCTTCTAGAAGCTGAGAGTGACCAGCCAGCAGCCAGCGAGGAACTAGGAACCTCAGTGCTTAGAAGCAGCTGGGGCTGAACTCTGCCCATAAGGTAACTGAGCTTGGAGAGGTTTTTCCCAGAGCCTCCTCACAGCCTGCTGGACCTCGCTGTGGGACCTGGGACTCGTAAGCAGAGAAGCAGCCACGCCACGCCACGCCACGCCACGCTAGGACTCCAGACCCGCAGACACGGTGAGATAAGGCATGGGTGTCTCTTTAAGTCAGCTGGTGTGGTGCTTTGTTTCAGTGGTAATAGAAAACTAATAGCTCAAGACAGAAAGAAGTTTCAGTCTCACATGTGTTGGAGGAAGCAGCTCACTGGCCTTGTGCATGCGTGCACAGGCTCCTGTGTTTTTACCCCTGTGATGATGTGCACCATCTATCTGTACAGCCTGTCTTCTCAGTCTTAGTTAACATGTGTCGACGTTCTCGCTGACTCATCGGGCTTCCCTCAGTGGTAAAGGCAGCTGTATCTGGGCGAGTTAAGCTCCTCTTTCAGTATCAGTGGTTTTTAAATGGAAACTCAATCTTAGCACCTCCTCAAAGTGTGCCAGGGGCTTTGGAATGAGAGCAAGAGTCCAACAGTCGGCAAGACCTCGTGTGTGATTGCGCCGGGTCTTCTCCCCGTCTCTGATACCTGTTACCTCCTTCCAGCATGGACACCTGTGTCTGCTCTGAGCTCCTAGGCCTGGCTTGGCCCACACCTGCGTGCTCACGGAGACTCCTCCACACCTCCCCTGCTGATCCAGTCCCCTGCTCTGTGCGTCTTTTTTCTCTCATGCTCTCAGTTACTCCCTCAGCACCTCACATAGCAGGTCTTACATATGATATACACACAAGGACTTCCAAAGTTCATGGAAAATAGAATTGAAAGATAAGTATGGCCAGCGCCGTGGCTCAATAGGCTAATCCTCCACCTGCGGCGCCGGCACACTGGGTTCTAGTCCCGGTCGGGGCACCGGATTCTGTCCTGGTTGCCTCTCTTTCAGGCCAGCTCTCTGCTGTGGCCAGGGAGTGCAGTGGAGGATGGCCCAAGTGCTTGGGCCCTGCACCCCATGGGAGACCAGGAGAAGCACCTGGCTCCTGGCTTCAGATCAGCGCGGTGTGCTGGCCGCAGCGGCCATTGGAGGGTGAACCAACTGCAAAGGAAGACCTTTCTCTCTGTCTCTCTCACTGTCCACTCTGCCTGTCAAAAAAAAAAAAAAAAGTATACTTGCTGTAAAAGATTGTTGAAATTGTTTATAGAGCAGGAGTTTTCAAAAAAACAATCCATGGAAAATGGGTATCATGACAAAACTATGCATATATTTTAAAAATTCACTGCCAAAATAAGTATCTTTTGATTCCATTTCTTCATGAAGTTTTTGAGGTTCCCATAGATATAATTCTTAACTATCACATATTTCAGACACACGTGCAATTAAGTATATCTTTCTTGAATAGTTTAGCAAATGACTGAGTCAACCAAGTGGATTTATCCACCTGATCTGTTTCCTATCTGGCCTACAACTTTTGAAGGTGTGTGTTTGGGTGGCGCTAGCCTTTGCAAGGATCTCAACAAAGAGGAAACCAAATGGGAAGTGGAGGAGCAGCTCTGAACGCCTGGGCTCCCGGCCCAGCCAGCTCCTGAGTGACCTGCAGGGGGCGGTCGCTCGCCCACTGCTCCCTCTGAAGGATGGAGATTCATCTTGTTGGGATGATATTGGGACTGAGTTCTGAGGCAGTCCTTAGCTTGGCATATGACAAAATCCACTGGTGTCTGTTAATATGAACCATGACAGTGGAGGAAATTCTGCTTTGTGGGTCATTGCTTTATTTTACATGATTTTTCTTATGCTTGTTTTGTGAATCACATGACCTTAAAATATAGAATTACACATTAGATATTATGTAATGAACTTCCCTCGTGTGGGTATGGGGGCAGTCTCTTATTTGTCATGATTCAAAGCGATCTGGCTCCCGTTAAAGCTGTTGGGGTAGCGCCTTCCTTTCATGATTAGTCCTTGAAGAAACCCACAGGCTCTGGATGGTAGGGGACCAACCGCCCCCAGCACCGGAACCCCCCAGGCTGAGGGCAGCGCAGGCCCCTCCCCAGAGCGCCGCACCCCAGCACCCGCTCATCACCGGATCTCACAGGATCTTTGCCTACGGTGTTTTCTCACGTGCTTTGGTTTTGGTGGAAGAGGGGAGGGTGCACAGTTTTAAAGGAAACATCCATGTATCTAAAATCTCAGGCCCAACTTGACCTTGCTGTCCCAGGCTCCCAAAGCCTTCCTCCTCTGTACTTTTCTGTTTGTGTGTCATACTCTATCCGTGATTGTACTATAAAACCTCAAATAGCCCCAAACCACTCCCTTCCCTTATTGTTACAGAATTGCATTTTGCTCTTCTGTATTTACTCGGATGTCATTGATTGAGAAACCACCATCAATTAATCACGAGAGTGTTTTCTAGTCACTTCAAATATTTGCAGTTTCTATTTTACACTGACACAAAGTGCACTTAACACGAAACTTTTTTTTTTCATTTTTTCATTGTGTGTCCCCCTTGTGCATGCGTCCATAAAAACGTTAAAAGCAAAATAGAGAAAGGTATTCTAATACTTTGTCGCGTTGGGAACGTGATATGCTAGATCCCCCTTCACCTAGGAACTGTGGTTGTCTCCTGTCTTTCCAACCAGCAAGAGCCCAGAAGGTGAAGCATTTCTGTTACAGCTGATCCACTCTGTTCTGTGGGGTCTCTCTCCCAAGTTACTGACAGCCATTCCGTAAGTTTCGATGGGCAGGTGCGGGCTGTGACAGCGAGGACATTCGTTGTAAGATGAGTCCCAGGCAAAGGGGAACCCCAGGGTGAAGAGCCTCCATGGTGTGATGATGCTGATACCACTTCTGTCTTCAGCCTCTCTACTTTTTGCTAAATTATCACCGTGAAAGATGAAGTTGTAATACTTTGATCCTGTCCCCACACACATCTCTACCTTCATCTTGCTAATATTTGAAAACGTCTGGAGTGAGGCATCCTAAGCCCCTTGCTCGCCCAATTATTTTGTTTGTCTTGGATTTCGTGATTGACTTGGGTTTCGGTTTGTTTGCATGATCTTCCATGTACTTATTAGCTTATTAGCTGGGTTCCCGCCTTTCTAATAGAATTATAAGTCTCGGTACAGTAAAAAAAAAAAAAAAAAAATCCAGATATCCTCTTCTGCTGTTCTTCCAGCTGGAGTCGAGCATTCTGGAGCCCTTGTTCTTTCTGAGCCTGTGGGACCCAGCAATGCAGAATGGATCACAGCTCCCTGGTCTCCTGGAAGTCCTCACTGACCCTTCCCTGTGCAGTATCCACTTTTCCCTGAAGCCCAGGTGCTGAGGATTCATGTTGTTTTTCCCGCCCAAACGTTCATGTCTTGGAGGCCTGGTCTCCAGGCTGATGTTGGGCCTTGAGCCTGGCGGGAGATCCTTAGGCCAATTGAGGGTACACTCAGGAGGGATTGTGGAACCCCACTCTGGCTTCCTGTGTCAAGGTGTGGGCTCCCACTGTCTGCCATGGGGTCCTGAGTGGTCTCCCAGGTCCCCAGAAACGTGAGCTGAATAATCCTCTATAAACTTGACCTGCTATAATAACAACAAACTAATATACTACATTTACTCTTAATCACTCTCAATTCTGCCCCTACATTTGATCAATAACTTAGGAACATGGAAACCCAAGTAGAACCTGATATTGCTCCAGGATATGAAGGAATTTATTTTCATTTTATTTGAAAGGCAGAGAGACATCTTCCATCTGCTGGTTCACTCCCCAAATGCCCACAACAGCCAGAGCTGAGCCAAGCTGCAGCCAGAAGCCCAGAATTCGATCCAGCCTCCCACACGAGTGGCAGAGACCCAAGGACTTGAGCCATCTGCTTCCTCCCAGGGTATCCATTTTCAGGGAGCTAAATGAGACACAGAGTAGCTGGAACTTGAACCAGGCACTCTGCTATGGGTTGTGGGCATCCCAAGCAGTGGTTACGCCACCCTGAAGGCATTCTTTATAAGCTTTCAGGGTCTGTCCCTGGAGTCGGACACCTCTCTGATTCCTAGTCCTTTGTATGTGCCTTCCTCTAGGCTTTTCTTTTATCTCCACTCTGACCACATCTGGTGGCCGCCTACGGCTTGGGTCTTAGACCACTCTGATTTACCTGGGCCTGTTTATTGTGGCAGCTCCTTGAGTCTGGGAAAACCTGACCTTCCTTTCTGGGAAAGATTTCTGCATTTAACTCTTTAATGATCTTCTCTTCATTTTGTTTGTTTTCCAGAATTCCCACTGTCTGGTCAATCCTTTGTTCTTTAAATCTTTTATCTCTTTTTCTCTTTCCACTTTCTGATATCCTTTACATTGTTTACCACATTAATTAGGTTTTTGAACTTCTGCCATCACCATGGTAAGGCTTCTTTTCCTTCTAAATATTTTTTTGACAGGCAGAGTTAGAGAGAGAGAAAGGTCTTCCTTCCGTTAGTTCACCCCCAAAATGGCCGCTACGGCCAGTGCGCTGCGCCGAGCCAAAGCCAGGAACCAGGTGCTTCCTCCTGGTCTCCCATGGGGTGCAGGGCCCAAGCACTTGGGCCATCCTCCACTGCCCTCCCGAGCCACAGCAGAGAGATGGACTGGAAGAGGAGCAACTGGGACAGAATCCGGCGCCCCAACCGGGACTAGAACCCGGTGTGCCGGCGCTGCAAGGCGGAGGGTTAGCCTAGTGAGTCGTGGCACCAGCCTCTAAATATTATTTTTATAGCATCCTCTTGGATCTTCAAGGATATTGATTACAGCCAAGTGTGTGTGTGTGTGTGTTGTAAAGTTTCCTATTCTTTGATAAATTTTGTTTCCTTTTCAATTTTTTGTTTTGTCTCTTAGCTTTCATTTTGAAGTTTTTCTATAAATACCTGTCTTTGCTTTTAGAAACTGTTCTTTAAAAAAAAAAACTTACTAGGACTGCATGGTTGGAGTTGTTCACTGTTCGTGGTAAGAGTAGGGCAGTGAGCGATGGGAAAGCGTGTCCTCAAGAACCAGAATCCTGGGGAGAGATGGGGCTCTGAGTTTGTCCAGAAAGAACCTCTAGAACTTTCCACCCAGTAAGATTGTTGTGGGCTAGCTTGGGCTCCAGCTCCTATTTCAAGTTCTTGCCTTTTACACAGAGAATGCTAAGTACAGACTCAAACACGAAGCTCGGCGTGATAAGGTTTATTTAGAAAGTGAGAAGACACAGGCACATGAGGGCTTTACTAAGGGAGAGTGGGCCAGGAAGGGGAAAGGCGGGCCTCCGTACCAGTCTTTCCCAGGGTCCACGAGGTGGGGGACTGACAGCCCTCCCCTTCACCATGCTTTCATCTGCTTCCAAAAAGGGGAGTGGCTACTTACTTTGATTGACAGGTGGGTTAATACAGGTGGGATTACCTGGGGCAGGGGAGGTGTGGTCTCCAGCTCATGAATTAGCTGGCTCCTTGACTTTTCCCATACCAAGATGATAAGGGTAGCGTTTAATATGTTACTCTAAGATGCAAAATAGGATCATGTATACATTTAAGACCAAAATTAATCTCTTTACTTTTATCTGACAAAATGAAAAAAAAAACTCTAGTTGAAGGTTTCCGGTATCAAATACTCACAGATCCTTTTCTGTCTCTCAAGCGCATGTCCAGATTCCCGCCCGGAGTCGGCATTCTGAGACGTGTCAGTCTCCTGTAAACTGGGTCAGACCCGCAGTGGGAGGGAGCAGCGCCACTGTACGCTCTTTCAGCTGCACAAACTCCGTTTGACGTCGGCTCGGTCTGCCCTGTTGCCCTGAAGACAGGCGCTGGCCCAGGACGTTGTTTGCAAAGCCAGTCAGTGTGCAAGCTTCCGTATCCATATTGCTTCGATGGTGCCTCTCTGTCCTGGGTAAATGTTCGCAGCTTCCGGGACACAGCTGCGAAAATGTCCCGCTGGAGGGTCGGAGTTACATCTCCAACAAGCAGGTCCTGATGGTCTCTGTGTTTTTCAAAATTCTCTCGTTTTCAAAAGCTTGTACAGTTTCACGTATCCGGCCTCGTGTTGCGTCTCAGCACTATGAAAACAGGCCCTTGCTGCCTGGATTGTGAATCTGTTTAAATGTCTCCCGCTAGAGTCTGTCCAGGCTACTGCAACTAAAGACCACAGGCTGAACTGTGTCTCACAGGGCTGGAGCCTGGGTGTGCGGCAGTTCCAGTGCGTGGTTCAGGCCGCTGCTTTGGATGAAGACTTCTCGGCGCGTCCTCGTGTTCCCTTTGCCTCTGCTGGAGGGGACACAGAATTTGTAATGGATGTAAACCTTCAGGCAACAGCCTGTCCCATTCCACCCCCTTTCTTGGCTCTCCCTCTCTGCTCAGCACCCCATCCTGTCTCACTCATGTGGAAAGGCCCGGGTCAGATTGGCCTCCTCGGGCGTAAGTGTTTTACCCAGCGATTGAGACACAGGTGTCTCCTATCGGGGTCTCTGAGCTCAGTTCCAGGCTCTGGCTCCTGCCTCCAGCCTCTTGCTGATGCTGACCCAGGGAGGCAGTGATGATGGCCAGGCAGCTGGGTTTCTGCTGCTCACATGGGAGAGCAGAGTTGCTTTCCTGGCTCCTTGGCCCTGGCTCAGACCTAGACATTTCGGGCTTCAGGGGAGTGAACCAAAGGGGGAAAAAACCCAACTTTATTCTTTTCTATAAGGCATCGCCAGAGCTTACAGTGAGAAATGAGTTCTCTCCCACGTCGTAGCTCTTTATATCTGCTGCTCCCCCAAACCCCACCAAAAGGTTGCTAAAGGAATAGAGTATAAATCTAAGAGAACAAAGTGTTCAAGAGGAGAGAAAATTCAAAGGGGAGATTCAACAAAGTGTTGGAATGCGGAGAGAGGAGTGAGCTGTGAACTAAGGCACGTTGAATTCTTAAAGAGTTTATTTAAGCAAATAACAATTTATGAATTGGCAATCCCAAATTGCAAGAGGTTAGAGAGCTGCTGAAGGTGATTGGAGGCATAGTTTTAATGAGCGAATGTGGAAATGGAGCAAAGAAATTATTTGGTTAACGTTTGAGCCGTTGCCTATCCCAGTGGGAAATTCAAGACAACACGACTAATGCCCAGGTGGCCTCCTGATAGTGGCTGAGCTCCAGTTTCACTGTCTTTTGAATTAGCTACTAACAGCTAAGGAGTCAGAGATAGGGTTTGGTTTGCAAAGGGAGAAATCCAGTGCTTTAGAAACGCCTCTGTCTAATGGGCCCCCACTTAATTGTTTTTTTTGGGGGGGACAGGCAGAGTTAGAGAGAAAGGTCTTCCTTTTTCCATTGGTTCACCCCCCAAATGGATGCAATGGCTGGCATGCTGCGCCGATCCGAAGGCAAGAGTCAGGTGCCTCTCCTGGTCTCCCATGCGGGTACAGGGCCCAAGCACTTGGGCCATCCTCCACTGCACTCTCAGGCCATAGCAGAGAGCTGGACTGGAAGAGGAGCAACCGGGACAGAATCCGGCGCCCAAACTAGGACTAGATCCCGGGATGCCGGTGCCGCAGGCGGAGGATTAGCCTAGTGAGCCATGGCGCCGGCCCCCACTTAATTGTTTTAACAGAAACTAATCCTGGTGGTGGCAACTGGAGAACCCGGGATTTAGCACGGCTGGTGCTGTGCTTCCAAAAGGAGATAGCCTCTTAGTGTCCAGATTCTCATTCCCCCAAACCAGGGAGGATTCAGTCTGCCCAGCCCACACCAAAGGAGTGCGTGCAATGGGCTTTGGAAGTGGCATGGGCCTTGGTCAGCAAGTCCTGATCAGCACTGTTATTATCCTGCCTTTTATTTATTTGTTTACATAGCTCCTCAGTCAAGCTAGGGACTCTGAGAGCAAAGATGATACCTTGTTTATATTCTTCAGTGTCATCGGCTCACAATAAGCACGCGTCTGTTGAACTAATTAAGCATTAATATAGGCAGTGTAAGTTAACATATTCCCTAATTGCTCTTAGCTTTGGACCTAAATGTTAAGTGAAAGAAATGAAGGCTATGCTAAGTTTGTAAGCAGGGGAAAGAAAGGATACCTTTGGAGTCCGAGGTTGATGCTGGAGGTAGCTGATTGTTTACAGTCCAGAAATCCACAGAATGCTAATCTCTTTGCAATTCTAACCTTGACATTTCTCTCTAACACTAGAATATCCCATAAGGATTGAGTCAGTGTTAACATTTTCTAAAGAAATACAACATATCTAACAGGACCTAAGCAACAGACCAAAGCACAGATAAATGAACACTGCTGGGGCTATTGAAAGGCAAGCCAGTATTGAATTTCACTTGCACCTGTTTTATTGTGTGTGTCATAGTTCTTTTCTATAGCTTGAGCAACTGATGCAAATACAGTGTTTCGATCCTTAGGGTGAATTTTAATTGTGCTTGGAAAGTTACTTTCGAAGACGTGATGAGAATAGATGGGTAGATAGATGATGATCTCCCTGACAGATGATAACCTCCCCCAGCAGATAAATGGGACCAGATAACAAATTTAGACAGCCAATGGAAAATGGCAGGTATTATGAATTATTTCACTTCTGTATAATGGATTACCTTCTTTGGATATTTAAATATAACACCATAAGCACTCAGTGAGAAGATCAACGTTTTTAGTTTTGCCAAATACGTTGTGTTTTTTTTTTAATGATGACTTCAATAGCCACTCTAATGTTTGTGTCTTGTTCAATTTTCATTCCTTAAACTAAATTGTGGTGGACTGTGTGTCTGTGCCCTCCAAATTTCATACCAAGTGAAGATAAAGCAGGAAGTTGGCCTTTGTAGGGAAGTGGGGCCTAACCAGACCAGAATCTGCCAGCACCTTGATTTTGGACTTCCAGCATTCTAAATTTTGCCAAATGCATTCCTTTTGTCTCAGCTGGCCCTTTAAGGAGTTTTGTTATAGCAGCCTGGATGGACTAAGACCTAAAGAGAAAGATCCATATATTCAATATGAAGTGGTAAATTCTTGGTGCGATATTGAGTAATTTGAGCTACAAGCTAATGAATGATGGTATAAAAAGGGCTCATGCAGTTTAAGAAGAATTTGTTGTAAATCTCCACTTAAGAATTCCCATTGAGTAACACACTGCTGAATTATGAATGAGCGGCAGACTGAGTCCCAGGGGTAACTACGATTAATTTTTTAGCAGGAGTTTGATTTAGATTTTTCTCCTAGGGATTAGGGAATAGTGGTTCTGAATTATTGTCTAATTATTGCCCTGACCTGTGATATTATGATATGGCTGTTTTAATAATGTATACTGAGACGAGCGAGAATAGGGAGTGAGGGAGGCAGGGAGAGGGTAACCGGGCAGAAGGCAGGAGGACCTGGGGCTCCCCTAGTGGGGAAGTGTGGCAGTTCGTTTACTGTGGGAGTGCCTGGCTCTGTCAGGGTGGCAATGAACCACTTTCTGAGTTGCAGCTCTCGATACACTCTAACTGCTGTCGTCCAGTGGGGAGTCCAGCAATCCATACCTTAAACACAATAATAAATTGTGACCTTTACAAATAATCGTGCTACTGATTTTATAATATCTCTTAGTACAAAAGCTTAAAATACCCTGATAGGATCTGCACTAGCTAACTTGGTGTGTGAGTGTGTGTCACGAGGTTACCTTTGGGGACGTCTGGCACAGCGCTGACAGTGCCACTTCGGGCTCTCGCATCCCATGCCACGCTGGGGTGCGTGGGTCTGAATTCCAGCTCCACTTCCAGCTTCCTGCTGATGCACACCCTGGGAGGCAGCAGCACTCGAGGCTCTGCCACTGATGTCGAAGACCCAGATGGAGCTCCAGGCTCCTGGCTCAGTCTGGTTCACTCTGGCTGTTGCCGGTATTTGGGGATGAAACCATCAGATGGAAGATGTCCCTTGTTTGTCTCTCTGCCTTTCAAATAAAATGAAAATGTTAAAAATTTAAGATTTTTTCCTACATTGGTTTGAGGTTATGTGTTACTGTTGACATGAAACAATCCCCCAGGAGGGGTAAGACAAGGGACGTATTTCACCTGGAACTTCTATCAGTTGCTTGCTCTCATCCTTCAGGTTGACTTATGGGAAAATCTTTATGCATGATAGATCTTTTTATCAAAATATTTGAAAAATGTTAGATTTGCCTTACTATTATTAACTTGGTTTATATACTTTCATGTAGAAGTTTTTAGTTTTTACATGGACTAATCCTTACAGTTCTTACTTTGGGTTCATTTTCAAGGTTTCCAAAATAATACTACTGAGATTAGATATGAATTATATCACAAGTATGAAACATTTTAAGAAGAATACGATCTTTAGAAAACTGTATTTCCATTCAGTAATGTGATATCATAAATGTCATCATTTTGTGCTTAGTAAATCTTTGTGTGCTTTTCTTGCGGCTTCATTGTTGTTACTAAGAGGTGCACATTTAAAGTTTTTTCCCAGCCATTCCATGCTTTTATTGCTGTGAATCCATTTCTTTATTGTATTTTCTGTTTTTTGCTTGTCTACAACTCTGATTTTCCTGTATGGAACTTGGACATGGCCAGCTCCTTTGTTTATTTTTTGTGTACTGAAGCTTCAGATAATTTTGTTTTTCAAGTCATTTTTATGATGTATTCCTCGTTTCCATTCCAATATTGACACTATTTCATTTTTTGTTCCATTTGCCAGGATTTTCACAACACATTTGAGCTCAGTGATGATAGGTTAAAGGAAAGTTCATCTTTTCATTGTTTCTCAAATTAAATTTCATCATGTAACTGGGAATCTTGGAGTTCTAGAACAGAAATATTAATATTTGCTCCAAGGACAAAGGATTTCTCTGTCCACAAGTATGAAAAACACTTTGTCCACTGTGCACTGAGCCAGCCCCACTCCTTCCTTCCCTGCAGGGATGGGCAGTGCCTCCACGGCCAGGTGGAAGGTGGGCAGTGAGGGCAGCAAGGCACAGCCCTGGAGGACAGCACCAAAGGGAGTAGAGGGCTAAAAATAGCTTACATTGGAGGGAGAAATAAAAATAGCTCACCTAAAGACAGCAGCGTCCTAGCTCTGTTCATTCAAAGTGATACTGTTCAATTGGTCCGAATAAAACTTTTTTTACATCAACTGTTTCAAGTCTTCGTTTCCCCCATAAGAAAGGCTCAAAAATGTGTCACATTTTCAAATAGAAGCCAGGATGCTCTTTCTTATATTGGAACCACATCTCATCACTTTATTTTAATTTTACGTGTGACACACTTCCCTGTCCGGGCAGTTTCGGCTTTTTTCTATTTGATTGTTTATCATGTCTCCTCCTCTCCCCCAGAGCATCACCCTGATGAGCTCCTTTCTTGCATCCCTTTGCCCCCAGCCCTGAGAACCGTGCTGTGCGTGCATTGGCCTCTCAGTAAACACTAGCTTAACGCTGCCCTCACCAGCCGGCTGTCCCTTGGAGATCTACTTCCAGACCCAGCCCGGTCACAGTGCTCTGATGCAGCGATCCTGAATCTCCCACGAGGCACCTGTGGCCTCACGTGTGCCCCCACACACTTGGCAGGGAGGTCGTGTGAAAGGACACTTTATTTGGGGGAGGTCAACTCTTTCTTTAAGCATGTGGCACACAAAGACCTATCTAGTAGGTGAGTTTTTTTCCTTTCCACACATTGACTGGGAAAATGTGCGTTGTGTTGGGGAAAGTGTATAGCTGAAGTGATTAGCGTCATAGATAAGAGGCTTCAAAAACTTCATGATAAAGTGGAATTAAAAGATACTTATTTTGGTACAAAAAAAAGTCTGAGACCTGTGCATAGGTTTTCAATAATACACATTTTTTATGAATTTTTGAAGACCCTTTGTATAAGATTGATCTCCATAAACATACATATACCAGCTCCACAGAACCATAGTTTTAGTTTTTATAGTTTTCTTTTCCCCAAGAACAAATAAAAGGCCATATATTAAGAAAATGCTTTGAGACTTTGAGGAAAGGCTTTGAAGAACAAAACAGAAATATAAACTTGGATGGTTAGCACGAGGTCGTCATGTTCTCCCACCTTCACTTAAGGCAGATGGAACAATTCAGGTTGATGGCCAGGAAATTGGCAAAGGCCAAGCTTTGGCTGAATTTAATGAAAGTTTACCTGCTGTAAAAGTAAAATGCCTTCCTTGCTCTCAAATGACGTCCCATATGCCCTCTCCCAAATGTGGGTCAACTGTAATTTCATTGAAAGAAATCTTTTTGCTTTTGAATTACAGAACTTTTTTTTGGTCTGAATTAATATTTGGGAGCATAAATCACAAAGGAAGGCTTTTGAATCCATGAACAGCAGTTGCGTGCTAAAAGAATGATGGTCTTGGCCAGCACCGCGGCTCACTAGGCTAATCTTACGCCTGCGGCACTGGCACCCTGGGTTCTAGTCCCATTTGGGGCGCTGGATTCTGTCCCGGTTGCTCCTCTTCCAGGCCAGCTCTCTGCTGTGGCCGAGGAGGGCAGTGGAGGATGGCCCAGGTGCTTGGGCCCTGCACCTGCATGGGAGACCAGGAGAAGCACCTGGCTCCTGGCTTCAGATCAGCGCAGCACACCGACGGCAACGCGCCGGCTGTAGCAGCCACTTTGGGGGTGAACCAACGGAAGAGGAAGACCTTTCTCTCTGTCTCTGACTCTCTAACTCTGCCTGTCAAAAAAAAAAAAAAAGATGATCTGAGCTTGAGCTGCTTCTCTGTTCTGTGACTTGATCCCCTTCGATCCGTCTTCCTTCAAAGCATCAATGACTTCACGTAGTGACAGACAGAAAGCAGCGTAGCACCAGCAAGACCTTAGTCACAACAAGATATACGTGCCCACCCATTCGTTAGTTGCCCAGGGCTGCCAGAAAACAATTGGCCACAAACTTGTATGACTTAATCAATAGAAATGTGCTGTCTCCCAGTTCTGGTGGCCGGAAGTCTGAAATGAAAGCGTTGACACAGCTGTGCTGCCTCCGGATGCTCAGGGGAGGATGCCCTTCAAGCCTTTGTCTTGGTCTGATGCTGCCAGCCGTCCTTGAAATTCTTTGGCCTGTAGATGACTCATTCCAATCAGTGCCTCTAGCATCACGTGGCTTTCCCCCTGAATGTTTCCTTGTGTCCTTGTCTCTTCTGTTGGATTAGGGACAACCCTACTGGCTTAATCATGATTTGAATACAACTGCAAAGACCCTATTTCAAGGGACCCAGGGCTTCCATCTCAATTTATCTGTGGAATACAACACATAACACCCATTGTACCCAACTTCCAAACCAAAAGAATGCTTGTTACAAGAGGAATCTACACTGCTATTTGCTGAACATTCAATAACCTGTGTTGTAAAAGACCCTGCATCTTATGCTTTGATAAAAGAGCTTATTCTATGGAATAGAGGCTAAATGATGTCATAAATTAGATAAAATGATCAAATTTTGTACATAATTCAGAACATGTAGAAATCATAGCATGTGTCTGTTTTAGGTTTTGATTCTGGCTTCTCATGGTTAAAAACACAAAATTTTTAAGATGCCACAATGCAAATGAATGTTTAATGTGACTAAGCCCACATGTCAGGTTTACACACACATCCATCTCTTTCCTCTTCTCTGTTTGCAATTCTTCCTTCTCCCTCAGTTAGCATTGTGATGTAAAAATTACTATTCTACCTTATCGTGCAACTGTGTTTCGTATTATTGAACTTTAACAGAATTTGATGCTGAAGAACACAATCTTGTTCACATCTGTTTCTATGAGCCTATGCTTTATGGGTTTGTATTTAAATGTCACATATTCCTTTTGTTCACTCAAGACTCTAGGCATGGAGGGAGACTAATAGTTGACAGAATGGACAATGAGCACTAACTTTAGCATTTACTGCGTGTCTAACACTGTTAGTCTGAAGATGTTGAAGCTTTTCTTAAGAGATTTGCATTCTACTATCTTACTGATAGCTAGATCTTAGTTGGTTTTGACCTCTCATTCATTTAATAAACTGATGAAAATAACAGGATCCTCCATTTGGTACTAAGAAAAATGCACACAAAGAATTTTGCCTGTATGTAAGTTGGTACATGAAGTGCCCTAAGGGCACAGTTGTATATGTGCAGAGAGGGAGAGGGAGGGAGTGAGAGAGAGACAGGCTGCCCTCTGTATTGGAGGTTAGATCTTTTATTTATTCCCAGAGTTTCATAATAGCACTTGTACCCAATGGGTAGCAATACAGGGGTTATATCCTAGGAGAAGAACTTTGAAATTGGAAAACAGACTTTATATTGAGTAATGGTGAAATCTGCCCCTTCTCCCTTCTAGTGAGAATGAGAAAGAAACAGGAAAATGAGGAGACTTGTGTCCAGAAATGTAGACACGTTCTGTGGGAGGAGAGGAGGGAAGGCCCCCAGTCTTTGCAGTCCTGAAAATGTAAGTGCATGGTTCCAGAAGAGATGAGCAGTTCCACATCTCGGGTACCATCCACTGTTTTCCAAGGCGTACCACCTGTCGGTGTCATCTTCAACACCAATCGTTGATGGCCCTTGCTCAGTAAGCACTAGCTGTGGGGGTATATGAATATTAAAAAAATCATGGCTCATGGCTTCCTCCCAAAAGAAAAGCTGCTAGCTATGATAACAGAAAACCCAGAGTGAGCATTGGACCTAGTGATCAAGATGCCTGTGTCTTGGAGTGTCTGGGTTTAACACCTTGTTCTAATTCTAGTGCCCTTCTAACTCACACCCTTGGAAGTAGCAGGTGATGGCTCAAGGACTTGGGTCTCTGACACCCATGTGGGAGACCTACATTGAGTTCCCAGCCCCTAGCTTTGGTCCAGCCCAGCCTCAGCCATTGTGGGCATTTGGAGAGAGAATCAGTGGACAGGAGACCTATTTGTGTCTGTCTCTCTGTATCTCTACCTCTCAATTAAATGAATTGATAGAGAAGGCCTGACCAACTGAGGCCTCAAACATAGGACATTTATTGTTTTGTTTTTAAAGATTTATTTATTTATTTGAAAGTTACACAGAGAGGGAAGGTGAGGCAGGATGTGGGGCGGGGGGGAGACAGAGGTCTTCCATCCACTGGTTTTCTCCCCAAATGACTGGAGCTGTGCCGATCCGAAGCCAGGAGTCAGGAGCTTCTTCTGGGTCTCCCACATGCGTGCATGAGCCCAAGCACTGGGGCCATCTTCTACTGCTTTCCCAGGCCATAGCAGAGAGCTGGATCAGAAGTGGAGCAGCCAGGAATTGAACTGGTGCCCATATGGAATGCCAGCACTGCAGGCAGCAGCTTTACCCGCCATTCCATTGTGCCAGCCCCAGGATATTTATTGTGTAGGAAAAGTCCAGAAACAGTGGTGAAGCCTCCATTGAGGACTCACCAGCAGCATGTTTGGGCTGGGCCTGGGCTCTTCTGTCAGTGTGTGCTCATCACCTTGTGCTCACAGCTACCAAGCTCAGGGTGCCTCTCGTCACCCCTGATCCCAGTGGGAAGAAAGGGATAGGGCAGGGAGCTTTGTTTTCCTATTGGAGTTCTCGCCTGGTGCCAGGGAAGAAGGCACTTCACAGGAGCTTCCCACAGGCTCCTGGAATTTTTCATCACGCTGGACTGGGTTCCGTGAACTTGACAGAGTCACGTTGGTGGGGAGTGGGAGCCTGTGATGAGTTGAGGTAAGTCACCAATGCATGGAGTCAGAAGGGTTTGCTTCCAGGAGGTAAAACTCTGAACCAAGAGGAGGCAGAGAACTGCTGTGTGGACAAAGAGCGGCGCTTGCCAAGGCTTCCCTGGTCCTCCGAGCGTCATCAGCTTAAACGGGCACCAGCTCTAAAATGACCAAGGAAAAAGCTGGAACAACCTGTCCTTCTAGGCTCGAATAGGCCAGCACCACTCAGAGGTCGGGACCACCAGAAAGTGCTCTGTGGCCTCCTGTGTGCACAGTGGTCTAGAAGTCGCCTGTAGCTGTTGCCGCCATCTTTGGTAGTTGTGAGACAAGGCAGGCTCAGTGGAGGGTGGAGCAGGAGGAGACACAGAAGTTGAAAAAAACAGCAAAGCAAAGACAGGAGCGAGGCACGTATATATGCATTGTGAAGAGTAGCAGGTCACTGGCGCAGCTGTTTTTCTAAACAATGTCTACCAGGAGAGGGAACAAGATTCCTGAGCTTTCGGCTTTCAGATGCAAACTCTTCTAGTATTTACTAACTCGCTTCCAGCAAAGTTCCCTTACTCCCAACACAATAGCGCTTTGCTCACCTCTTGCTTCTGCCTGCTCTGTAGGCAGACATTCCCCAGACAATAGAGGTGAAGGTCATTGCCGTCCCCCCGCATGGCCAGAAGTAGGCATTGATGCTGAAGGGGGTGGTGAGCCATGGGCAGACAGCGGGGCCATGCAGTTTGGTCTTCCCACATGGACTGAGGGCGCCTCACCCACTCTGACCTCCTGCAGGCTCCTGTCCTGCGTGGGCCTTTCTGCTGCCCACTGACTATAGTCACTGACTATGCCCCATAATAACTCTAGCTGCACGGCCCGGGCCCTCCATTTCAAATGCTCTTACAGATAGGATTCAGAGCTGACCCTGGAGTTCCTTGGAGGTGACTCATCGAGTGTTTCTACAGTGGTAAGTGGCGTTTCTTCTACTCCATCCATCTCAGCAGCACCTCCATTTTGCATAATACACACCCAAGTTGTCACAAGGGAGATCAGCCCTGTGGCCTGTGAAAGCTGACCATAAGTGCTTTGGTCTTCTTCCAGGAAGGGGGGAGTTCTGTTTGCCCACCGCATAGACCTGGGCTGGCTGCGTCTGCTTTGACTAACCAAGTGTAGCGGGAGGATCCCCGGGCCGGGCCTGGCTCAGCCTCTCCGCTTGTATACACAGCTCCTTTTCTTCTGGTGTGCACTTCGCTCCGTACTGGGGCTCCTTCTGGAATCTCTTCGTGTTGGGGGTATGCCAGTGTGGGAGACCACCATGAGCCTCTCTCTCAAGTTCTTACAGTATTTGACCACTGACCACACGTGAGCTGGATGCTCATGTAATATGAGTGCAAGAACTTGTGCTATCTTAACTGATACAGAATGAAATCTTGTCTATAACCACCTTGTCAGCACCGTATAGTTAGTACGTGAAATCAACAGTTACATGGTACATTGCGCGTTCTCTTGGAACCGTTTGTCCTTCTGATCAGCTCAGAGCATGTCCATCTAATAGATGTTGTATTTCCCATTCAGGGGTACACTGCCTTGTCCCTTCCCTTTTGTTAATATTTATTTATTTGAAAGGCAGAGCTATGGGAAGAGAAGGAGAGATGGAGAGAGAGCTCAAGATCTTTCATCTGCTGGTTCGCTTCCCAAATGGCCACAACGCTCAGAGCTGGGCCAATCCAAAGCCAAGAGCCAAGAACTTCTTCCAAGTCACCAACATGGGTGCAGGGGCCCAAGTACTTGGGCCATCATCTGCTACTTTCCCGGGCACATTAGTTTGGAGCTGAACCAGTACCTGTGCATTTTGTTGTTCAACGTTCATGTGGATAAACAACTTCTATTGATCTGTGTTTATTTAGTTACCTACTGACTTCAGATTACCAGTTTTTTACTTTTGTTTTCTCTGAAATTTTTTTGTAATCAATTTCTTAACTTTATTTTAATTTCTTATTTATCTCTTTTCCATTTATTATAATTTTGTCATATTTGCTAGAATTTTTATACATCTACTCACATCCAAAATGTTTAAAAATAAATAGTTGTTAGTTGTCCAGGTTACTCAGTAGATTGGAAATCTCATGGCCTCCATGTGAAAATACCCAGATGCTCTAACCTTCTAAAGGTGGTTCTGGGATTAACCTAAGTGGTGACATTATAAACCTTGTGGCCACAGACTGAGAGGCCCAGGGAGAGGATAATAAATCGTAAAGCAGACAGCTTGACTGGACTCTAACAGGAACCAAGGAAAAGACTAGCATTGTTCTTACGATGCCTTGACACTGGGAAGACAGGAGCCACATTTGTGGTTATAAGGGGAGTGATGGGGCGTGTGCGGCTCATGGGGTGAAGGTGTCATTTTCTTCACCCTTGGGCTCCTTGGTGTCGACTTCCTCTTGCACAATCCTCGTCCCTCTCCTGAAAAAACAGGGTAGGTAAGGGTGTCCAGAGGAAGACGGAGGCAGGCTGGGGGCAGAAAGTGGGTGAACCAGTTCTTGTGTCTCCCATCTTGAACCACTTTAATTTGTGAATGGATGTGGGTGAAGCCCAGTGGTTGGTTCTGCCAACTGCCCTTCAAGCAAGCTCTCAGAAGCCTATCTGGGGTTGTGCTCTGTGCTGTGGAAACACTCGCTCTCATCACTTGGCCACAGTTCATGCCCCACAGACCATGCAGACTCCCTCTGATCAAATGGAACTCTTCAAGGTTCCCCCACGGGCTCTTCCCTGCTCCCCCTCCTCTTGGGAAAAAGGCACCACCAATCAGCAGGTTGCTAAGAATACAAATGTAGGAGTCCCTCAACTCCCTTTGCTGCCCAACTTGTAACCCATCAGCAAGCCTCACTACTGTACCTTCCACCACCCTACACACCATCCTCCCAAGTGCGCACTGGGGTGGTTTCCAAACTGGGCTTCCTGCTGCTGGTCTTGCTGCCCTTGTTGATTCTAGGGCTTAGGCTTTGGAGAAAAACCAGCCTCAGCCCTTAGTCGTGGTGACACTGGGCAGGTGTCTGTGCCTCCTCACCTGTGACCCTGTGAGGTTGCATGAGTGGGTACATGTGAGCCACTTGGAATAGCTCATGGGACCCAGGAACACCCGTAGTAAATGTTGGCTGTTATTACTAGTTCATCCTCCTTTCTACAGAGTACAGGGACAGATTCTCTTAAAACATGAAGGACTATGAAATGTGTCTTGGTTCTGTAAGATGTTAATGTTGAGGGAAGCTGCATGAGGGTCTGTGTGAGCCCTCTGTCATCTTGACAGCTCTTGTGTAAATCTAAACTATGGCAAGGTAAAGGCTAGAGCCCAGCATTGTGGCATAGCTTGTTGAGTCACCTACTACACCATCCTATATGTGCACCAGTTTGTGTCCCTGCTGCTCCACTTCCTATCCAGGTCCCTGCTAATGGCCTGGGAAAAATGGAGGAAGATGGCCAAGTGTGTGGGCCCCTGCCACCTACGTGGGAGACCCAGATGAAGCTCTTGGCTTCAGCCTGGGCCACCCTAGTCTTTGAGGCCATTTGGGGAGTTAACCAGTGGGTGGAAGATTTCTCTCTGTGTACCTCTTTCAGGTAAATAAATAGATCTTTAAAAAAAAAAAAACAACAAACTTTGATGGGGAAGGCCTTAAGCCTTAACCAAAAACCATAAAGAAAAAGCCATACTTAAAATATATGAGAGGGAGGAGGGGAATATCATTATATTCTTAGAATTGTATGTAAAAAGTATGTTGAACCTGCTAAAACTAAACCTGAAAATGTGTGTGTGTGTATGTGTATATGTTTAATATGAAGGCCGTCACACCAGGCTCCTCCAGTGCCTGCTGCTCATGGATCACACCTTCATGCTGACCCAGGATGCCCGTCCTGATCAGCTCCTAGGCCCCCTGCCTGCCACGACTGCACTTGCTCTGGGGGCTCTGCCTACTCCTCTCCCACAGCTTCTCTGTGCACGTTCAAGGCACCTCCTTAGGCCTCAGAGGACAAACTGGCCCCTCCCTTCCCCCACCCCCGCTCCATCTTTCTCCTCTCCTTCACTTGGCATGATCTTACAGGATTTCCTTTTGACTTCTCTTAAATCTGTTTACTTAAGCAGCACCTGGCAGCTAGTAGAAGGTGTCAGAGGTGGCTTCGGCTTGAACAGCCCTAGGCTCAGGTTTAGGCCAGTTCCTGGCATGGTAGGTGCTCAGTATATATTTGCTGAAGGGATAATGTGAATAATCAGTACTCAGTGATGCTAATATTCTTCCTAAATGGATTTACTCTATCACTGTCCCTGTGTCACAGTCACCCAGTGTAGCCATGAGGGCTCCAGAGCCCTCGGCACCGACATCCTTTTTACAATTCCCTTGTATAAAATGACTCAGTGTTTGCTTGGAAGCAGCACATGTCCTATTGTACACTGCAAGCCATCTCCAGATGACTGAGGAGAACGAATACAAGGTGAGTACCGTGTAGATAGTAGTTACTCTGCCATGTTCAGGGAGCAAGGACAAGAGAACAAATATGATTATGCTTCAGTATGTGGTTCAGTACAGATGCAATTATTTCCCAAAGCTTTTTATTTATTTTTTTTGAATATTTTGTTTATTTGAAAGTCAGGGTCAGAGAGATCTTCCACCCACTGGTTTACTCCCCAGATGACTGTAATAGCTGGGGCCAAGCTAGAAGCCTCATCTGGGTGTCTCACAGGGGTTGCAGGGGTCCCAAGCACTTGGGCCATCTTCTGCTGCTTTTCTCACACCATTCGCAGAGAGCAGAGTTGGAAGTGGAGCAGCCGGGGTATGCACTGCTGCCCATATGGGACGCCGGTGTGGCCGGCGGCAGCTTTACCCACCAGGCCACAACGCCAGCCCCTCCCAATGAGTTTCTGTCTGCAGTTGGTTGAATTCCAGGTTGTGGAGTACCCTCACACTGAGAGCTGACTGCCCGTGTTAAAGCAACCACACGTCACAGTGGGGTGGCCCATCAATGGTGCCAGGTGTGTTGCTTCTTCATAGTGCAGTCCTCAGTCTTTGAGGTATGGGTTAGTGTCTGTATATCAAAGAGCATTCCACATACAGCAGTCATGAAATGAAACGTTATCTCAACATACAGGCTTTTTTTTTTTTTCAATTGCACATTCAATAGCCTATTAGAAAAGATGTACTACCTTGTGGTGTTACCAGTCCAGGAAGAAAATGATGTGATGCCTTTCTTTGTTTTCTGTTGGAGTATTTTATAGTTAGGAGAAAAAAGTAGCGCCTGGGGTGTAGCCACAGCTGTTGGAGAGCCCGTTGACTCAGCACTGCCCTTGGGTCACATCGCAGCACTGCTCCGTTACATGCAGTGACCATGCAAAGGGAAAGACCTGGCCTTGCCCGGGAGGCTCTGAAACGTTGCTTTATGCAATAGTGATTGGATCAGACACAGTCTAGGCTGCCTCTAGATCTCACAGAAGCTCAGACCTTCATAGTATGAAAGGGAAAGAAAGAGGCCTCCGGCATGCAGAGACCAGAGCATGGCGGCCACCCTGGGTCCAACCACAGAGAGGTGGACAAGGCTCCGTGGCTGGGACCTCCCAGTCTCATGGCTGTAGGACCAGGAAACTTCCACACCCGTGGGCTCTTCTAGTGATATTGGTTACTTCTTACCAAAGGAAGTGGTTTTCTTTCACTTGTTGTTTCGGCACAGTTTCAGACTTGGAGTTCCAAGGTGAGGAGAAAGAATGCCCACGTACTCTTCACCCAGACCCCTGCATGTTGGCTTCTCACCACATTGGTTTCTCTCTCCTCCTCCAGATACACATAAGGAGACTCACAAAGTTCATGGAAAACTGAATTAAAAGATGTTTATTGGGGCCAGCACTGTGGCATTGTGGGTTAAAGCCCCGGCCTACAGTGCTGGCATCCCACATGGGTGCCTGTTCAAGTCCCAGCCTCTGTACCCACATGGGAGACCAGGAAGAAACTCCTGGCTCCTGACTTTGGCCTGGCCCAGCCTCAGTCATTGTGGTCATTTGGGGAGTGAACCAGTGGATGCAAGACCTCTCTCTCTTTCTCTACCTCTCTCTGTAACTCTGCCTTTCAAATAAATAAACCTTTCAAAAAAAAAAATGTTGATTTTAGTGCCAAAAATTTTTGAAATCAATATCTAGGTTTTTTTCACTCACTTTTTAAAGCCACCTCATATACATGAATTTCAAACATTGTTTGCACCAAAATTAACTTCTAACTCCATTTCCCATGAACATCTTGAAGAAGCCTCAAATTCATGGAGTTTTTGTTAGCCAACTGAGAGTAGATGTCTAACATAATTCTCCTTTACTTTTTTTTTTAAAGATATATTTATTTAGTTATTTGAAAGAGTTAACAGAGAGAGAGAAAGAGATCTTCATCCTCTGGTTCACTCCCCAGTTGGAGTTTCAGCTGGGTCTCCCACATGGTGCGGGGGCTCAAGCACTGGGCCGTCTTCCACGGTTTTCCCAGGTGCATTAGCAGGGAGCGGGATTGGAAGTGGAGCAGCTGGGATTGAACCATTGTCCAAATGGGACGCCAAAGCTGCAGATGGTGGCTTAACCCACTGCGCCAAATGCTGGCCCCACTCCCTCTAAAACTGCAGCCTGTGCTTCCGCGATACCAGGGCGGCCCTACAAACCCACAGCACAGTCACAGACCTCAGGACATCAGCCTCCCTCACATGCACAGACCCCAGAGATCCCACACATCTCCTCCGTGCATGCCTGACGGAAGGAGCTCAGCCCCGGGAGTCGCCCGCCTTCAGCTATCTCGTCTTCAGCCCCTCTCACCGGAGCAGCCCCCCCAGTCCTTCCTTGGGACAGTGGCAATATGGACGAGCACAGGCCAGTCATCCTGGGACACGGCCCTCTGTTTGGGTTTGCCTGATGTCGTCTCCTGTCTTGTCTCAAGCTACACATTCCTGGCAAGAGTGCCGCGGGGATGATGCACCAGCTGGCACTGTGTCGACTGTGGGTGTTAACTTAGATTACGGGGTCGAGTGTGGCGGCCAGCCTAGCCCGATGTGAAGCCCACACCAGGGTGTTCGCCTCCCCAGGCGCACGATGAGGCATGAGTAGAATCACAGTCGCTTTACACAAATTTCCATCAACAGCGCTTGTTCTAAAGGACGTCTAGGAGAAAACATATGCACCAGTGAAGAAGGTAGTGACTGCTCAGTGTCTGAAAATCAGACAAAAACACCCACGGGCTGATCTCACAGGAGGGCAAGGTCTTCACTGCCCATGCACACCCACTGTGTGGCTGTGTGTGTGCCTTGGGCACGAGGGTGCTTCACAAACGTCATAGAAAAGTGGGATCAAAAGAACTAACTGTGGCACAGAACACTTTGGAAATCCTCCCGTAGTTTCTGACAACATGTGTTTTTCCACAAACTTTCCTAATCCCACATGTACATTCTCTTCTTTCTTATGTGACCCGATGTTTGAAAGCCTCAGCCAGGAGCTGTCGACCTGAAGAGGGAACGCTGTGTTTCCTCTCCATCTTCTGCTGTTGGATGGAAGCGTCCCTCCCTCCAGGCACAGGTTCACTTGCTAAAGTGCCTGTACCTGAGATCTATCTGCCGTGAACGCTGTTGTTCTACCAACCGAATGCTCAGAAGGCGGTGAGCAGAAGATCCCCAGGGGCGAGAGGAGTTAGGATGACTGCAGCTCTGAGTGGCCCCTGGCAGGTGCAGCTCTTGCTCCACACTGCAGAGTGTCTCCCGCCCTCCCTTCTCTACCTCTTCTGTGGTCTTGACACCTGCTAACCTCCTGGGAAGGCCCAGGAGCAGGTGTCGCCACACAGGAGACCCCGTGCTGATGTTGAAATTGGAAACCTTGGTTTCTAGAATATACGCTATTTGTCATTCTACTCCTTTCCTGCTAATGAAATCGAGATCTAAAGTGTACGCCGGCCGTGACCTTCTGTGCCACGTGCTATGGCTGCATAACGCCTTGGAGGGTTGCCACATGAGCAATAGGACCCCCAGATGCGTTTGCATCTCAAGTAAACAGAACTGTGTGGGTCAGGTGCACACTGACGTGGTTACTGTGTTGTTCACCTGTGTCCTAAGTCCTGGGCTGAATCTGGCAGTCCTAGCCCTGTGCCAAACCAACCTCTGTGCTTGGTGCGAGAACCGGTTTGGTTTTGTTCTGCAGGTTTTCTGATGCCCCATCAGCAGGAACCCCAAAGCAGCGCCCTGGGCTTCAGGGTGTGCACCGAGTGGTCCAAGTGGGCCGGCCCCAGCCCCCAGCTCAGCTCGTTTCTATTTCCCTTCACCCTGCCTCCTTTCAGACGCCAAAGAACAGCATTAATAAACCCCCTTGTTTGGTGCACATGTCCACGCTGCCCTCGCACCCTTTAATTGATAAGCCAAAGGATGGGTCAAAACAACTAAACACATCCTTATAGTATTTACCCAGAGAAGGAAGGAATTGTAATCCTAATACATCACTCTCTATTGATATGTTCTTATTGGTTTCTACAGAATATTTCTATATCCGTCTCAAGAACTACAATTTTACTTTGAACTTGAGTTCAGAAATTCCAAGTTCAGACTTCAATAATATATATACTTCTAGAAACATTAGGAGCAATTCTCACCAAGGACTGAAAATAAATGTAAGCACTTAATGGATGTTACTGCTAGAAGCTAATGCTCAGAATATACACAGACTTCAAAAACTTCCTGGGAAATGTATTTTACCAAAAAATTATTTCAAAGTTTTTTGAAATTTTAATTCTGTTTTCCCCAAACTTTTTGAAGTGCTCTTATATTAGTTAAGTGGATTTGATGTGTTCAAAATATCCGTTAAAAAGGCAGGAATGAAACAAATTTTTAAATGGCATTCATTTTACTTTAAGAATGATCAAACTTATCTGACACTCTTAATATATAGGTAGAATTCAAATGCTAAGATATGATTTTTAAAAAAAAAAAGAAATTTATTTATTTAAAAGGCAGAAGTTGAGAGGAAGAGACACAGAAAGAGATCTTCCATCTGCTGGTTTCAGTCCCCAAATGGTTGCAACAGCCAGAGCTGGTCGAGGCTGAAGCCAAAAGCCTGGGACACTGTCTGGGCATCTTACCTGGATGGCAGGGGCCAAGCACTTGCGCCATCTGCTGCTGCTTTCTGAGGCTCGTGAGCAGGAAGCTGGGTTGGAAGTGCAGCAGTCCGGACTCCAGATGGCACTCTGGTATGGGGTGCTGGCAGTGTTGCAAACAGCAGCTTAACCTGAGGAGCCAGAGCACAGGCCCAGGAAGTGATTATTTTTTTAAAGATTTGTTTATCTTACTTGAAAGGGTTACACACAGAAGGAGAGGCAGAGAGAGAGAGAGAGGTCTTCCATCTGCTGGCACACTCCCCGAGTGGCCGCAACGGCTGGAGCTGCACCAATCCGAAGCCAGGAGCTGCTTCTGGGTCTCCCATGTGGGTGCTGGGGCCCAAGGACTTCGGCTGTCTTCTACTAATTTCCCAGGCCAGAGCAGAGAGCTGTGATTTTTATATTTATTTGTAATAGGAAAAGTGAAAGAAAAACCTTGACTCCTTGACTCTTTTTTTAATTTTTTATTTAATGAGTGCATTTTTTCATAGATGCAACTTTAGGAATATAGTGGTTCTTTCCCTCATACCACTCCCAGCCCCAGCTCCCATCCTACCCCAGATTCCCTCTCCCATCTCCTTCATTATGGTTCATTTTTAGTATGATTTTATATACAGAGGAACAACTCCATGCTAAGCATAGACTTCAACAATTTGCACCCACACATACAGACAACATATAGAATACAATTTGGGGAGAAAATTTGCCGTTGATTCTCAAATTACAATTCATCAGGGACAGATGTCCTACATGGGGAGCAAGTGCACAGTGACTACTGTTGTTCCTTTAACAATTAACACTCTTATTTATGATGTCAGTGATCATCCTAGGCTCTTGCCATGGGCAGCCAAGGCTATGGAAGTCTTTTGTGACCATAGGCTCTGTCGGTATTTGGACATGGCCATAAGGGAGGATTTCTCTCCTCCCTTCAGAGAAGAGTACATCCTTTGATGACCCTTTCTTTCCTCTGAGGTCTCACAGAGATCGTCTGTGTAGGATATTTTTTTGTCACAGAGTCTTGTCTTTCCATGCCTGAAATGCTCTCGCAGGCCTTTCAGCCCAACCCAGAAGCCTTAAGGGTTGATTCTGAGGTCAGAGTGTTATTTACAGTGAATGTCATTCTAGGAGTCTGCTGTGTGGACTGCTTCCCATGTTGGTCTTTCCTTCCTTTATAACTCTATTATTTTTACCGGGTTGTTGATGTTTTAATATGATCATTTTAACAGTGAAGAAGGCATTTACACTACCAATTTTTTTGGGTTTGGAGCCCCATGACAAGTTCTTAGGCTGTACCCTTAGAGATAAGTGTTTGAATGTACGTAGAACTAGACTGTTCTACAGTGATAGACAACCTCCTCCATCTCTTTTTCCCCCTCTTATTTTTAACTGGGATCTTTTTCCAATGGCCTTAAAATACACATGATTTACTCTGTTACATAGAGAGTTCAGCATATAGTATGAAGAAGAGAAACGAGAGAAAGAAAGAAAACAGAGGAAAAAAAAACAAGTAAAAACAAAACAAAAAGGATATACACAGTAAAAAGTAACAATGGTAAACTGTCCATCGACAGGTCAAGAACTGTCGAAGACACTGATTCTGAAAGTGACAATTTCACTTCTATAACTTTCATTTTAGGCTCACTATTAATTTTCCCAATCAGGGAGAACATATGGTGTTTTTCTCTTTGGAGCTGGGTTATTTCACTAAGTATGAGGTTTCCCAGCTTGCTCGATTTTGTTGCAAAGGACCGGATTTCATCCTTTATTACTGCCATGTAGTATTCCATAGCATACATATCCCACAATGTCTTTATCCAGTCTTTGGCTGATGGACATTTAGGTTGCTTCCATGTCTTAGCTATTGTGAATTGAGCAGCAATAAACAAGGAGGTGCAGATAGTTCTTTTGTTTACTGATTTCATTTCCCTTGGGTAGATTCCCAGGAGTGGGATGGCTGGGTCATACGGTAGGTCTATATTCAGATTTCTGAGGTATCTCCATGCTGTTCTCCATAGTGGTTTTACCAGTTTACATTCCCACCAAAGTGGGTTAGGGTGCCCCCTTCCCCATGTCCTCTGTAATATTTGTTGTTTGTTGGTTTCTGTATGATAGCCATTCTAACTGGGGTGAGGTGAAACCTCATTGTGGTTTTGATTTGCATTTCCCTGATGGCTAGTGATCCTGAGCATTTTTTCATGTGTCTGTTGGCCATTTGGATTTCCTCCTTTGAAAAATGCCTGTTAAGGTCCTTGGCCCATCTCTTAATTGAGTTGTTTGTTACTGTGGAATTTCTTGAACTTTTATAATTCTGTTTATTAATCATTTATCAGTTGTGTTGTTTGAAAATAATTTCTCCCATTTTGACAGTTGCCTCTTCACTTTCTTGACTGTTTCTTTTGCTGTACAGAAACTTCTCAATTTGAGGTAACCCCATTTGTTCATTTTGGCTTTGACTACCTGTACTTCTGGGGTCTTTTCTAGGAATTATTTGCCTATGCTAATGTCTGAAGGGTTTCCCCTATGCTCTTGATTAATTTGATGGTGTTGTGGCATAGATTTAGATCTTTAATCCATGTTGAGTGGATTTTTCTATAGGGTGTAAGGTAGGGGTCTTGCTTTGTACCTCAGTATATGGATATCCAGTTCTACCAGCACAACATTTGTTGAAGAGGCTGTCTCTGTTCCAGGGGTCGGTTTTAGTTCCTTTGTCGAATATAAGTTGGTTGTGATGTTTGGATGGATTTCCGAAGTTTGTTTCTATTCCATTGGTCTATCCATCTGTTTTTATACCAGTACCAGGCTGTTTTGATTATAACTACCCTATAGTATGTCTTTTTTAAGATTTTATTTATTTGAGAGAGAGAGTTACAGACAGTGAGAGGGTGAGACAAAGAGAAAGGTCTTCTGTCTGCTGGTTCACACCCCAAATGGACACAACAACTGGAGCTGCACTGACCCAAAGCCAGGAGCCAAGAGCTTATTCTGGGTCTCCCTCACGGATGCAGGGGCCCAAGCATTTGGGCCATCTTCTGCTTTCCCAGGCCACAGCAGAGAGCTGGATGGGAAGAGGAGCAGCCAGGACTAGAACCAGCACCCATATGGGATGCTGGTGCCACAGGTGGAGGATTAACCTACTACACCACAGTGCCAGTCCCTATAATATGACTTGAAGTCTGGTATTGTGGTGCCTCTGGCTTTGTTTTTATTGTACAAGATTGCTTTAACTATTCGAGGTCTGCTTTTCCTCCATATGAATTTCAGCATCGTTTTTTCTAGCTCTGAGAAGAATGTCTTTGATATTTTGATTGTTATAGCATTAAATCTGTAAATTGCTTTTGGAGGAATGGACATTTGATGATATTAATTCTTCCAATCTATGAACATGGCAGATTTTTCCTTTTTGTGTGTCTTCCTCTATTTCTTTCTTTAATATTTTATAATTTTCATCATAGATGATCTTTGACATCCTTGATTAAATTTATTCCAAGGTACTTGATTTTTTTTAAGATTTATTTATTTGAAATTCAGAGGTACAGGGGGCGGGAAGCAGAGAGAGGTCTTCCATCCAATGGTTCACTCCCCAGATGGCCACAACAGCCGGAGCTGCGCCGATCCGAAGCCAGGAGCTTCTTCCTGGCCTCCCACGCGGGTGCAGGGGCCAAGGACTTGGGCCATCTTATACTGCTTTCCCAGGCCATAGCAGAGAGCTGGATTGGAAGAGGAGCAGCTGGGACTAGAACCAGCACCCATATGGGATGCCTATGCTTCAGGCCAGGGCATTAACCCAGTGTGCCATAGCACCAGCCCCCAACTCGATTGTTTTTGTGGCTATTTTAAGTGGGATTAATCTTAGAAGTTCTTTCTCAGCCATGGCATTGTCTGTATATACAAGGGATATTGATTTCTGTGTTGATTTTGTATCCTGCTACTTTACCAAACTCTTCTATGAGTTCCAATAGTCTCTTAGTGGAGTCTTTTGGATCCTCTATATATATAGAATCATGTCACCTGCAAATAGGGATAGTTTGACTTCCTCTTTTTCAAGTATCCCTTTGATTTCTTTTTCTTGCCTAATGGCTCTGGCTAAAACTTCTGGGACTATATTGAATAGCAATAGTGAGAGTGGGCATCCCTGTCTGGTGCCAGATTTCGATGGAAATGCCTCCAACTTTTCCCCATTCAATATAATGCTGGCAATGGGTTTGTCATAAATTGCCTTAATTGTGTTGAGGAATATTCCTTCTAAACCCGATTTGCTTAGAGTTTTCATCATAAAAGGGTGTTGTATTTTGACAAATGCTTTCTCTGCATCAATTGAGATAATCATGTGGTTTTTGTTTCTCAATTTGTTAATGTGGTGTATCAGATTGATTGATTTTCAAATGCTGAACCATCCCTGCATACCAGGGATAAATCCCACTTGGTCTGAGTAAATGATCTTTGTGATGTGTAGTTGGATTTGATTGGCCAGGATTTTTGCTGAGTATTTTTGTATCTATGTTCATCAGCAAGATAGGTCTCTAGTTTTCTTTCTCTGTTGCATCTTTTCCAGCTTTAGGAATTAAGGTGATATTGTCTTCATAGAAAGAATTTAGGAAGATTTCCTCCCTTTCAATTGTTTTGAATATTTTGAGAAGAACTGGGGTTAGTTGTTCTTCTTTAAATGTCTGGTAGAGGCCGGCGCCGTGGCTTAACAGGCTAATCCTCTGCCTTGTGGCGCCGGCACACCGGGTTCTAGTCCCAGTTGGGGCACTGGATTCTATCCCAGTTGCCCCTCTTCTAGGCCAGCTCTCTGCTATGGCCCAGGAAGGCAGTGGAGGATGGCCCAAGTGCTTGGGCCCTGCACCTGCAAGGGAGACCAGGAGAAGCACCTAGCTCCTGTCTTCGGATCAGCGAGATGCGCAGTCCGCAGCAGCCATTGGAGGGTGAACCAACGGCAAAAAGGAAAACCTTCCTCTCTGTTTCTCTCTCTCACTATCCACTCTGCCTGTCAAAATAAATAAATAAATAAATAAATAAATAAATAAATAAATGTCTGGTAGAATTCAGCAGTGAAGCCGTCTGGTCCTGGGCTCTTCTTTACTGGGAGGGCATTTATTACTGACTCAATTTCTTCCAAGATTATGGGTCTGCTTAGGTTTTCTATGTCTTCATGGCTCAATTTAGGTAGGTTGTATGTGTCCAGGAATCTATCCATTTCTTCTAGGTTTCCCAATTTGTTGGCATATAACTCTTTGTAGTAGTTTCTGATGATTCTTTTTATTTCCGTTGTGTCTGTTGTTACATTTCCACTACCATCTTTAAATTTACTGATTTGAGTCTTCTTTCTCCTTTTTTTGGTTAGTTGGGCCAATGATGTGTCAATTTTGTTTATTTTTTCAAAAAGCCATCTTTTGATTTTGAGGATCTTTTGTATTGTTTTTTTGGTTTCAAACTTGTTGATTTCTTCTCTAATTTTAATTATTTCTTTACTTCTACTAGTTTTGGGTTTGGTTTGCTGCAGGGTCTTAGTTCACCCGAACAAGGATGGATGGGGCCCGAGGAAAGGTAAGTGCGCCACTCACCCGTTCCCCAGCCTCCCGATCCCAGAGACAATCAGACACAGCGGGGAGCCAAGTCTAGCAAGAACTCATTTATTTTGCGCTTAACAAAGCCTTTTAAAGCACAAAACTGCAGAGTCATTGGGGAAGGGCATAAAGACCAACCAGTCACTTAAAGGGTCATTTTATGGGGTGATTTTCATAGGACTAACCATATGTCCATACACTTGCTATCAGTTGTTGCCTCTTCCCCTGATGTTGCATAGCCAATTAGCTTTGGTGGCAAACAACTTTGAGTTCCACCCACCTTACTTCCTCTGGGTACCATCTTTGAATTGCTTCGTGTAACTAATTTCCTCACAGTTTGCTGCTGTTTTTCTAGATCCTTGAGGTGCATAAAAAGATCATTTATTTATTTTCTTTCCAGTTTTTTGATGTAAATACCAATTGCTATAAACTTTGCTCTTAGCACTGCTTTTGCTGTATCCCACAAATTTTGATAAGTTTTGTCATTTTCCTTTGCCTCTAGAAAATTTTTTATTTCTCTTGACTTCTTCTGTGACCCACTGCTCATTCAGAATCATGTTATTCATTCTCCATGTGTTTGCGTATGATGCAGAGATTCTTGAGTTGTTGATTTTGAGCTTCATTGCATTGTTTCTGAGGAGATGCATGGTATAATTTCAATTTTTTTGAATTTGCTGAGGCTCCCTTTATGGCCTAACATATGGTCAATCTTAGGGAAAGTTCCATGCACCAGGGAGAAATATGTGTACTCTGTGGCTGTGGGGTGGAAGGCTCTGTATTTATGTCGTAGGTCTATTTGGTCTATAGTGTCAATTAGCTCTGTTTCCTTGTTGGTTTTCTGTCTGGTTGATCTGTCCATTGCTGAAAGTGGGGTATTGAAGTCCCCTGTTACTACTGTATTTGAGTCTACATCTCCCTTTAAATCCCTTAATAATTCTTTCAAATAGCCAGGCACCCTATAATTAGGTGCATATACATTTATAATAGTAACATCTTTGTGTTGAATTGATCCTTTAATCATTGTAGTGTCCTTCATTGTCTCTTTTAATAGTTTTTGTGTTAAAGTCTATTTTGTCTGATATTAGGATGGCCACACTGGCTCTTTCAGTTCCTGTTAGCGTGGAGTATCTTTTTCCATCCTTTTGCTTTCAGTCTGCACGCATCTTTGCTGGTGAGGTTTGTTTCCTCAAGGCAACAGAGAGATGGGTTTTCTTTTTTAATCCATTCAGCCAGTCTGTGTCTTTTATCTTCAGAGTTGAGACCATTTACATTCAGTGTGACTATTGTTAAATACTGTCTTCTTCCTGCCATGTTTCCTTAAGTAGAGCTGTTTATGTATTTTGGCTTTTGTTTGTATTTTTGCTGGGTCATTTTCTACATTCATCTTCTTTTGTAGTGAAGTTCCTGTTTCTGTGTGCAGCACATCCTTGAGCCAGTGTTGTAGAGCTGGGTGTGAAAATACAAATACTTTCAATTTTTGTTTGTCATGGAAAATCCTTATTTCCCCTTCATTCACAAATGATAACTTTGCAGGGTACAGTATTCTGGGTTAACAGTGTTTTCTTTTAGGACTTGGAATATATCTCACCATTGTCTCCTTGCCTGTAGGGTTTGTGATGAGAAGTCCAGGGTGAGTCTGATTGGATTACTTCTGAATATGATTTGTCATTTCTCTCTGGCATATTTTAAGATCTGTTCTTTGTGTTTCACTGAGCTGAGAGTTGCCACAATGTGTTGTGTTGAATTCCTTTTCTGGTTGTGTCTGTTGGGAGTTCTGTGTATTTCTTATATTTGGACGTCTCTTTCAATCTGCCTATTGTGGGAGTTTTTTGATATTATTTCATTAAGAAGGCCTTCTAATCCGTTCTCCCTTCCCACAGCTTCGGGGACTCCTGTTACCTGTATATTTTAACACTGGATAGAATCTTGTAAATCTCCAACCATGATTTTTAATTTTCTAATTTCTTCTTCTATTTGGTCTGACTATATTATTTCCAGAAGTTTGTCTGCGAGTTCTGATATTTGCTCTTCTATTTCATCTGTTTGATTTCTGAGAGATTCCACAGAATTTTTTATTTGGTCAATTGAATTTTGCATTTCCAGTATTTCATTTTGGCTTCTCTCTAGAATCTCTATTTCTTGGGTCTGCTTTTTTTTTTTTTTTTTTTTTACAGGCAGAGTTAGAGAAAGACAGAGAGAAAGGTCTTCCTTCCATCGATTCAGCCCCCCAAATGGCTGCTATAGCCAGCACGCTGCGCCAGTCTGAAGACAGGAGCCAGGTGCTTCTCCTGGTCTCCTATGTGGGTGCAGGGGCCCAAGCACTTGGGCCATCCTCCACTGCCTTCCTGGGACACAGCAGAGAGCTGGCCTGGAAGAGGAGCAACCGGGTCAGAACCGGCACCCCAACGGGGATTAGAACCCTGGGTGACAGCGCTGCAGGCAGAGGATTAGCCTAGTGAGCTGCAGCGCCAGACCTTGGGTCTGCTTTTCATTCAGATCTTGAATCTGTTTCTGATTGCTTCTAAGTAATCTGATTATTAATTTTCTGAATTCTTTTTCTGGCATGACTTCAATTTCTTCTTATTCAGCCTTCATTATTGAAGGTTTAGATTGCTCCATGGTGAGTTCATAGGTTCTTTTCCTTTGTTCTTCAGCATTTCTGTTTGGTTTAATTTTTAAATTGACTTCCCTCTGCAATGGGCTGCTATGGGTCTGTGCCAATTGCCAGTGTAAGCAAGCAGCTCCACCTCCTAGAGCTTTGTTTATTTCTGGGAGCTTAAGGAGGTGGGTACTTAAGGAGGTGGGTACTTAAGGAGGTGGGTACTTGAGGTGGGTACTTAAGGAGCTGGCTACCCAGGCTTTGATATACAAAGCCCCATCCACTGGGGGGCTGGTCTCCCTGTTCCTTTGTTTGCCCAAAAGCACCTGGACCTCTGTTGTTCAGCCTTCCCTGTCACTGTGCCCCGTGCAGGACAAGAGGGAAGTCACTCTGAACCATTGTGATCCTTGTTCCCAGGTGGGGTGGTCCCTGCAACTGATGTTTGTGTGCGGGAGGTGAAAGTGCAGCCCACCCTGCACTGGAGAATGCAAACAATCAAGATGGCCACTCTCGGTGGGCTGCAGCTCCAGTTGGGGAGGGGGGACACCGAGGGATCGTGGCCTGTTCATGTCCCTGTTTTTCCCCGAGAATCTCGCCCTCTTCCCCCTTAGAGCACCGAGCACTGTTCACTAGGTTTCCCCACTCATCCATGTCTGCACTCCGTGGGCTTGCACCCTCTCCCCTGGGACACCCAGGGTGCGGCGACAGCTGCCCCCTCACTGCCCCTCACTGGTTCTCTGCTCCGTTCTCTTTCTGCCGCTCAGGCTCCTCTCTTTTCCCCAGCGTGGTCCCCAGCCTTGACTCTGCTTTTTTTCGAGACAAGCTGTGTTGTGCAGAGGCAGGAGGACGCCTTAGTGTGTGAGTTATTTACTAGCACCTCAAAGTTCCCTGGACTGTAGTTTAAGCAAACTTTAGGAACTGCTCTCATTGCTGTTGCTTTATAGCTTTTAAAAAGGGGCCGCCACACATCAATATTAGAGAGTCGCCCTTCTTCCTGGCCTGCACTGCTTCGCCCAGACAGCAGATCTACCTCTCGCTTGTCTTCCATCTGAATTACACGCAAATGGGATTTATGCAGGCTATAAATCCAGTCAGAATAAACCCTCTAAGTGATAACCAATTTTGTGGTGGGTAAGTATCATTGATTTGTTCATCTGAGGGTGTTTTTCCAAACTGATTTGGATTAGCGAGTTCTGATAGTGGAGCTATTTTAAGACCCTTGAACAGTGGTAAATGTGGTGAATAAGGTGGTGAGAATTAACCCAGGGCCCCACCTATAAATTTAAATTACGGCTTCTGAGAGGAGAGAGCAATCTCATTACACGCACCTGGCTAGCGTGTGCACTGTGCTAGCCATAGAAACCAATTTGGTAATAATTGGCGATGGTCACTGTGGGTTCAGGGGGCCTTGGCTTTGTGCAGTGCTAACGGGGCTCGGCAAGGAGTGGTCACCGAGACACCCGAGCAGCTCTTCAGGGACACCGAGTGGAAGGCGCTGTCGGGATGGGGGCTCTTTCTTGGCTATGAAGCATGAGAAAGACGCCCTCTTTTCTCGGGAGTATCCCGTCACACCCAGCCGGGCTGGACTGTGCTCATTCAGCAGGTGGGGTGCAAGATTCCTTCTGAGAGATTCACGACGGACAAAATTGTTTTGTAATGGAAATAGCAATTGGAAAAGGACAGATTTTTTTAGTCCTTAAATTTTTTTTAAAGTATGTCCATTTCTTGTACAAATTTCCCAACTGGAAATGGAGCTTCAGGTGATGGCACCAAATCACTATCACAAGGACTGGACTAGCCATGCACTGGCATAATATGAGCAAGGACGTGATAAAATGAGAGCATGGTTAAAAAGAAATGGCCAACAGAGCTTTGCAGAAATGCTCAGGTTCACTGGCTGTCAGGGAAATGCAAACCAAAACCACAGCGAGGTTCTACCTCCCCCCGGTTAGAATGGCTCTCATACAGAAATCAACAAACAACAGTGCTGGTGAGGATGTGGGGAAAAAGGTACTCTGATCCATTGCTGGTGGGAATGTAAACTGGTGTAGCCACCGTGGAAGAAAGTACGGAGATACCTCAAAACCTGAATATAGACCTACCATATGACCCAGCCATCCCACTCCTGGGAATTTACCCAAATCAAGAGATCAGTACATGAAAGAGACATCAGTACCCCCATGCCCACTGCAGCACAATTCACAATAGCTAAGATATGGAATCAAGCCAGATGTCCATCAACTAGTGACTGGATAAAGAAATTATGGTATATGTACGCTATGGAGTACTACTCAGCTGTTAAAAAACGAAATCATGTATTTTATAACAAGATGGTCACAACTGGAAACCACTATACTTAGTGAAATAAGCCAGTCCCAAAAAGACAAATATCCTATGTTTTCCCTGATCCAATGCAACTGATAAAATGCATGAAATGTAATGAATTCAAGCGAAATAGTCATTTTGAGAATGGATGATTGTTTATGGCCCTTGTCTTCCATTGAGGAACAATCTTTTGTTTAGTTTTTTGTTTTGGTTAGTTTTCTTTCCCTTCATACTATTGTCAGAACTCCTCTGCTTAGAGTAGGGCCAACCATAAAATCACTAAGTACACTGATAATACATCATCGCAACGATTAAGAATGGGAATCTGAAAAGTGGGAGGAAGGGGAAGCCCCACTTTGTTCCTAAATCAGTACATATGAAAACTGTATAACTCAAATTTAAGAGAGAGAGAGGGGAGTGTGGCAGAGCCAGGTGAAGCGAGACATTGAGATGTTAGACACGTGCAGAACCTCTTTCCTCGCTTGGGTGACTTGTGTGCTGGGGCCTCAGGTTGTGATCAGAATCGGCTTAAAAACCAAAAGAGAAAGGAGGAGCGGCCTCCACGGTCCGGCTGCAAGTGTGCCGGGGAAGGGCCGGAAAGTCTGCTGACCTTCTGGGGCAAGGCCTGAACAATCGCTGTTCCTTCATGTGCTGAAATATTGCGGTGTCCGCTCTGGGGACAAGCAATCCTCCGTGGGCTCGAGCTGCAACTTAATTGACAACCAGATGAGAGAAAGACAAGAGGTTACACACCTGGATGTCAAAAAAAGAACGGAAATTTCCTTTTTAGAATTATCCATAGTTTGGATGGATTCCAAAACCTCCCTGCTATGAACAAAAGAATTTGAGAAGCAAACATAGAAACTCCATTTTGTCTTCGGGACAGAACTTGGGGTTTGAATTTCTCTTTTTGGTACAACACACCCACCTGCAAAAGGAGGACTTCTGTGTGCTAAGGGCTCACCTCCCAGTCCTGATGACTCTTTACGCTGACGTCTCTGCAATCATAGCCAATGCAAGACCCCACTGCCAAGATGATGCGGCACCAGGCAAACGCTGGGAAATGGAGCTCACAGCACGAGTTCAGGAGATGATCAAGGCCTTGCACAACGTGTGTCGCGCAGACTGTTTGCTCTGAGCTCTCGGGAAGCAGCTCATGGTGCTGGTGTGGCTTAGAGGGATTCCTGCTGAACTCACTCTTGGCAGCTTCCTCCCAAACACCTCCCTGGACAGGAACGCAGGCTGTGGATAAACCAGGAAAATGAGATTCCCGGCCTTTTTTTTTTTTCTTCTAAGTTTAAGTGTGGAGATGAAATGGAACCAGGCTCTGAAGTGTTCTGTTGGCTTCTTCTCCAGGTTACAAATTGGCCCTCCTACAAACGGAGAAGGCATGGCTGACACTCCCTGGGGAGAGTGAAGCAATGCCTTCCCGAGGAAACAGCACTGCATTGCTAAGGAGGCGGCCCCAGCAGCCGAGCTGGTGCCATGTAATTTGTTTCCGTGGTGCGATGGTATAATTTTGACAAGCTGGAAAAAAAAATCACCGCAGGGAGACTCATCCGGCGATGGATGCCAGGCGTGTGTTCAATATGAGCGTTTGCTACTGAGGTGCTCAGGATGCCTTCTGAGAAACCGTATCCCACCTGAAGCTGAGGGGAGAAGCCCCCTGAAGGAGGAGATTCTCTCTCCCTCTCTCCCTCTCTCCCTCTGTAACTCTTTCAAATAAATCTTCCCCAAAAATGTAGAGCAGCTCCATGCATTCCATATGGGATGCCAGGGTAGTTTTACACTTAACGCTGTGTGTCCTGCCTCAGTTTCTCTGTGAGCCATTGAAACATATTCACTGCACAAATGCTACAGGCTGGGATAGCTGTTCTCTTAAAATAAAGCCAGGGAATCCTCAGTAAGGTTTCTTTTTGCCTTGTGATGGCAAAGTGTAAGGGCCGGGGGAGGGAGCGGGGGTGGATATGTTAATAGATTTTGTTCTAATAACAGACCAACCCTAGGATATTTTCCCCCATATGGCAAGCAAAGATGGTAATAGGAGAATTGTTATTGTATTAAATTAGCTAATCCCACAAAATAGATGTTCATGCTTTTCAGACTATATTTAATCTCGGATTTTTGCAGCACCGTTATACCCAGAGCGTGTGGGTGACTGCTTTGTGAGTCACCAGCTAAAAGCAGAAAGGTTGGGCTCCCGCGTCTTATTTGATTGGGAGGCTGGAAGGACAGCCCGCCTGGAGCAGACATTTTTCATAATTATGTTGCCTGCAGGGTTGCCACCTGTCCTAATTTGATCTGATTAAGGTGAAATGCAAAACCCGTCCTCATTTCTCTCAGAGTGCCAGGGTGCCAAGCTTCATCTCAGAAAGCAAGGAGAGATGGGTTCATCCACAGCCACGCAGGCGTGGGGGGAATACCAGCCATCTCTAATCCCAGGGAAGCTGTTGCTGGAGGTGTGAGTCCCAGGCAGGTTCTGAACGGAGGCCCGGCAGCGATGATGGAAACGCTCCGTGCACTGAGACTTCAACTCAGTAGTGGATGCACTTTGGGGGATGTGTCCTGTTTAGGTCTGAGTGACCGACAGGTGTGTATGTAAAGGCGACACGCTGGCACCTGCCATCCTTGGAGGGTTGGGGGCAGGTCCTGCCGTGGGATGTCCAGGGGAGCGGCACAGATAGGTGTGTGTCAGCAGACACAGAGACATCCATCCGTGTTGCTTGGTGGAAGAAACGAGTTGTGGGACTGCGTGTGCGGGATGGTGCTGTACAGTTAAAGCCGTGGGTGTGTGCAGTGATGTTCCTTTCGGAATACCGTGATGCCGTGTGTCCTCACAGCTGCCCAGTCGTGTATCTGCGTAAGCAGTCTTCTCTCTAGACAGAGCCTGTGCCCTCGTGTTCACAGCAGCATCCCCAAAAACAAACAAGGCGAGGGCTGAGAGTCCAACAGAAACAGTTCAGGCCTGCTTAGCACTCTGCTCATCTTCACAGATTAACGGGTGGGCGAACCGTGCATTGATTTTGGCTCGTGATTTTGAAGATCCTTTTTAAAAAATATTTATTTGAAAGGCAGAGTTACATAAAGAGAAGGACAGGTGGATCTTCTGTCATCTGGTTCATTCCCCAAATGACTGAAACAGCCAAAGTTGGGCCACCCTTAAGCCAGGAATTCTTCCAGGTCTCCCGTGTGGGTGACGGGGGTGACAGGGCCCCAATCACATGAGCAAGCTTCTGCTTTCTCAGGCACATTATAGGAAGCTGGATCAGAAGTAGAGCAGTGGTTGGCACTGTGGTGCAGCAGGTTAAAGCCCTGGCCTACAGTGCCGGTATCCCACAAGGGCACCAGTTCGAGTCCTGGCTGCTCCACTCCCCATTCAGCTCCCTGCTAATGCACCTGGGAAAACAGCAGAAGATGGCCCAAGTCCTAGGGCCCTGCACCCACGTAGGAGACCCAGAGGAAGCTCCTGGCTTTGTTTCAGCTCCGCTGCAGCCGTTGTGGCAGGTGGAAGACCCCTCCCTCTCCCTACCTCTCTCTTTCTCTCTCTCCCTACCTCCCTCTCCCTACCTCTCTCCCTCTCCCTCTCCCTCTCTCTCTGTAACTCTTTCAAATAAAATCTTCCAAAAAATGTAGAGCAGCTACATACATTCCAAATGGGATGCCAGGGTAACAAGCGGTAGCTTAACTCCACCCCAACACTGCCCGCCCTCCCCAGTGTTCAAGACCCTGCAGAATTAATTTCTGTTTCTTGAAGTAGGGCCTTTAACCAGAGAGATGCTTGCTGGAATTTAGTCAGCGGCCTGCAGGTCATTCTGTGGTCTTCATTACATGTCAGGTCCAGGCTGGGGCCGACTGCACAGATGGGGCTGCTCCCCACCCCCGGCTAAATGTGCGCCTGAGACCACAGACAGCCGCTCTGAGCTCAGAGCCATCTGGTTTGCCTGACCCTGATTATGAAATCAGTATGGATAGACAAATGCACTTCTCCAGGTTTCATTTAAGTCGGACTTTGCCTGGCGCTGTACAGGAGTAGATCGTACAAGGAGTGCTTGCAACCGCAGGATCTCTAGATTGTTCTATGATCACCTCAGTGTTTCCATCAGAGTTGATTTTCTTCACAAAGATCTGTTTCTCTTGTTATAAAATCAGAGGGGTTATCAGAAAAATTAGGCTGTCACTGGAAATCCTGTCTTTCAGAACGTCTCTTTTAGACTGGTGGTTGTGTCCTGCCCCATCCCCAGACCAGAGTGCCTTTCAGAAAGAAGCACTTTGCACTTGGCCCCCAACAAGTCACGGAGAGCCACGATGTCTGGGGCCAAATCCTGCCCCTCCGTGGTGTGTGCAGCTCTGGGCAAAGGGCGCTGCTGTGTGAGAAGTTGGAAACTTCTCGTGGAGATGATGAGACGAAAGAGACCAAGCGGGAGACTGATCTAGACTGATGTCGCGTGAGTGAGTGAAGTGGGAAGTGGGATGTAGCCTCGTGGATGTGTGTCCTCGGCTCCCCGGGCAGTAAATAGAGGTGAGCGATCCAGGCACGGCCCAGCCTTGAGGGAGTGGGCGGGATCTTGTCAGTCTCCTAAGGGCCTCTTCCATCTCTACAACCCCCGCCTCCAAGTTTCAGTCCCATCACCACCACTGCCTCCAAGAAAATGCTATCACAACACAGAAGCTCATGCAGCCCCGTGGTGTCTCTGGTATGTCCCCTTAGCCAGCATTCACTTCCTGCCCCACCCTCACCTCTGGGTTCTTTATAACTGTTGACCAGCAGGGTGGATAAAGGTTACAGTGGGTTTTTAGTTATGAAAAGGGAAATAATAGGATAGGCATGGGGGCTGAAGCCCCCATGTGTGAATTCTAGTTCAGCAGCTTTGTTAGCTAGTCATGGGAAGTGAGACATAGTCCATCTGAAAGTCTGTGCAAGGCTTGAGGACCCACCCTGTGCTGCTCCACGCATGCCCAGGAAGTAGGTGGTAGACAAGAATGGAGACACCGGCCTGCTCCGCCATAGAAGACCACTGTAGGCATCTATCCTCTGTGTTTTGTTGGTGAAATCTCTTCTACAGAGAAAGCCGTCCAACCCAGAAACTTGCCCTGTCCGTTCTGTGCTGCTATCGCAGACTGAGACCAGGTAATTCACAAAGAGACAGTTTGGCTCCTGGCTCTGGAGACCACGAAATCCTACATGCGGCAAGGGCTATTTGTGCTACCTCATCCCATGGCGGAAGGCAAAAGGGCAACAGAGTCCACGAACAGGGAGCAGGAAGGAGCTGGGGTGTCTTAACCCACTCCGTCAATAGCTAGCCCACTCTTGAGACAGGGCGTTACATCATTCCTGAGAGCAGAGCCCTCATGGTCTGATCCCCTCTTGGCCCGTACCTCCCACCGTTGTTGCATTGGGTATGACATTTCCAACACCTGAACTTTAGGGGACACAAACCGTAGCAGAAGTAGAGAGCAGTATGGTGAACTTCCACATGTACACCACTCAGCTGCCATGATCATACCTCTGATGGCCAATCTTGGTCCAACCATTACTCCGTTGATGGATTTTTTTTTTTTTTTTGGTAGTAAGTCCCAGAGATCCTATTACTTTAGAGTAGAGCTTTCAAATCATAAGGATATTTATGCTAACTTAACCACATCTCACACTATAATATAAATTGTCATTTGTTAAAATTATCAAATATCAGGGCCAGGGCCCTCTCTATCTCTCTCTCCCTCCCTCTTTCTCTCTCTCTGTAACTCTGACTTTCAAGTAATTAAATCTTAAAAAAATTATCAAATATTGTCATTGTTTTATTTTAGCCCATTGTGTCGTACTTTCCAACTGCACATATGTCAGATGTCAAAAAGTCAAAAATTACTGGAGTCATTGAAAGGTGGGGACCACATCTATTTTTTCAAATAAGTCGAAGAAAATCTACATGTTGCATTTGAGAAAATGTCTAGTGTACCTCTGAAGTCTCTCTGCCCTTTAAAATTCTTGTGATGCGTTTGTTGAATAGAGTCATTCGCCTTAGAGAGTTAACAGCATCTTGAGTTTTCTGTGACAGCTGTATAAGGAGGTAGTTCTTAAAGTTAGCCAGTGTTTCATATCACCTGGAGGGCCTGTTAACATGAGCACGGCTACTGCTGTTCCTTCTCCCTGCCTTGGTTTCTGAGTCAGTCCATCTGGGGTGAGGCCCAGCCTCGATGGCACTGCTGCTCTGGCCGCCACACAGCAAACCCCAGGTCCAACACTGTCCTTGCCCCCTGTAGTTCTTCCTGTTACTATTTCCATCCAAAAGGCTGATCTGCTGCAAGGATTTCCGCTTTCAGAGGAATCTGAAGTGGTGTTGTGAACGTTTATCTAGAGGCACACAGAATCGTTTGTCCGTCCACAGGGGCCAGCAGCCGTGACTGATCATTGCCTGCACCCTTTACTGCATTTGGGCTTCTGTATTTCCTGTATGCCAGTAGTTATCAGTCCATTTTAGTGTGCTAAATGGAACGCTATCATTGAAGGAAATTCTATTTCATCAACTCACTGGTCACCCTGAACCCCAGCTGATAGATTATTGGCAGGTTAAATGCTTTGTTCTCCTGTTTATCAGTTTTAAGTATAATGAACTGTTTTCCCAGCATCCTCTAAATGACCCTCTAGCTCTCACAAAGAGGTTTTTCGATGTTTTTCTGAATACACTAGTAGCTCATTTGCTTTGTGTGATTGATATCAAAAACAGGTTTAGAAAATCCAAGCTAACGAACAAAAGGAAAACATCGGATCTGGGGCCTGTTTCATCTGTCCTCATTTCCTCCACCAGTCACACAGGCTGGGTGGTTACCAGGCAGCTTCCTCTGGTAGGACAAGGATGCTCAATTAGCTGGAAGGGCTGTGGGCACCCAGAGGGTCTGGGAAGGTGTGAACAGCTCCCCCTGAGCAGCTCCCACTTTTGGGATGGGCCTGGAGCAGAGGGAGAAGGTTCCCAGCCAGCTCTGCCTAGGCTGGGGGAAAAACCCAACAGGAACACACAGGCCAAAGAAGACCTCCATCACTTATAAAGCAGTAACCTTTGCCCAGGCATGCCACCCTGTTGAAACGGGCTCTGCTAATGACAAGTGGGGGGGTGCAATTGCTATAATGTGAGTTTTTCTGATTCACTCAAACTAGGTGGTAACTATAGTAGCTTTTGCTTGGACTGTGGGCATCGCTTCCTAACTGGCTGTCTGGCTCCATCATCAATCACCATGGACCACTTCATCATAGCCCCAGAGTGAATTCGGTTAAAAAGTAACATGGATCATGTGGACCCCTAGCTGGGGGTAGGACTTTCCAACTTATCAACAGTAACAGCCCAGATCCTTACAGCCACTTCGCTTCGAGGTGTCTCCATGATGAGATGGAGGTGGGGGTGGGGTCCTTCTTTGGATAAACAGTTGGATGTTCCCCAGTCTGTGGCCTCAGTGAACCCTCAACACATTCCCTCTTCCAGGCCTCCTGTGGCCTGCTCATTCTCCCCTGCTGAGCCACAGGGTGCAGGGGGTGCCTCCCCCTTCCTTCAGGAGGCTCCTCATTGGAGAGATTCCCTAACCACCCATAGGGAACAGGACCCCACACTGCTTTGGCATCCTGCAGGGCACTTCCTACCCTTGGCACTTTGTCATTGGCTTGATTCTCTGTGCTTGCTCCCTACATGCAGTAGAGGCATCACAGGTCTCCCCTGTGTCCTTCATTGCAGCCTCCCCACTGCAGAAGAGAGTGTATGGAAGTAAATATTGGTCAGATGAATGAGTCCAAGTTAATTAGAGTAATTTGGTTTTTTTTATTCCTAAAACTACGTTCTTGGCTTTCTCTTCCTACTTAACAGCTATGGTGTAAAAAATGGTGGCCACTGGAAAAGCCGGAGGAAGAGTTACCTCGCCTTATATCTTCCCTGAGTAACTTAATAGCATGGTTAATGGTTGACGGGATAGCAAGATGGAGCATGTGCAGAAATGCTCCCCTGCTTAAGGAGGGAGATTTTTCTGAAGGTTCATTTTTTTTTTCATGCATCAAACGTGAACCCATAGGCACTTCTGCATGGTGTGTGGATGGGGCCATCCAAGTCTGTCTCTTGCTAATACATTGACTATCAGAGACCTATTTTCCAAAATGCACCAGGTTCTTCTGGACGAATGCCTACTGAGTCAGCAGAAAACCTCAAGTGTCAGAAGGACCCCCCACATTAGCAATCAGCAGCTTAACCCATTTCAATGCCATCTGCTCTGAGTTCAGCAGGCAGACTCTTCCATCCCTTTCCCTGAGGTCGTCAAACAAAACCCCGTCTTCCTGGATCAATATCGACTGACGGCGCTGATTCGCAAACCAGAGTTGCACCCCTGCACAGTTTCCTCAGCTAGGTTTCCCATCCCTTGCTCACTGCTGATGGCCTGGGCACAGCACTTTTCACTCAGCCCTCAGTATAGCGCAACCTCTGTCAGTTTCTCATTATCTTCCATTTTAGCCAACTTTGTTTTTTGGACTCTACAATTCAGACATGGGCATCAACACTTTGACAACAGACAAACATCAGCCTTCTTATGCTGTTGTATTTGCTGGACATGGTAGTCAATGGACCTCTGTAACCAGGTAACCAAACGCAAGCATGGCAAACACACTACATATCAACATCTGTGGATGTAGACCACAATGATAGCACAAATGTACTAACATAACCTCTTGTATAAGGCCAGAGTGCACAGGCTTTTTCCCTGTGACAGCTGTATCCATACCCACTGGAAGCTGGTGTGTGTAAAAACGTTTTCCATGACATCTATAAGGGAATGAAAATTTTTACTACGATAATCTTCAGCGTTTACATATTATGTCAATATCTATTAATTTTCTAATTGGTAAGGTCTTGCTTAAAATAGTCTACATAGACCGTTTGCCTATCAAAGTGTACAAGACAAGCCAGCTGGACTTGACTGCCCAGAATCACTCGTCCAAAAGCCACAGTGCAGCTGCCTGAATAGCACAGGGAGCCTGCGGGGCTGCAGCCTCTGGTAGCTGCTGCCGGGACGAGGCACCTGCTAGTTCTACTCTAAGAACCTTGTTGTCCCTGGGTGCCGGAGCTGCCTGGCCAAATGCTTGTGAATGCTGTGCTTGAACCCATTGGCATAACTCCACTGACGGGTGAGATCGCTCAGATTTAGTCATTTGGGCTAGTAAACATACAGGATGACTACTGACTTTTATGTGGAGAAATTAAAGATCTTGATGATCAAACCATAGTGTAATTAACAACATAGTTGAAGCTGTGTGAGGGTTCTTGGTTTGGTTTGTTTTTTCTTTGTTCTGTAAGCTATATTTTTGCTTTTATTTATCTCATCTCTCTCTCAAATGTGCCTCACACCATTATACAAACTCTAAATATCTGAGCTATATAAAAGCAGTAATGAATCTAAGTGGCTGTACTTTGAGTGCTTACAAAATTATTCCTTTCTGTGTTTTCAGCATCTGAAATATGCCTTTCAGAGTAATGAATGCAATTATGCCCACACTAGAATGAATAAAGGAAACAAAATGCAAAGCACTCAAGTAACAGGGAGATTACTAAAATGAATTCAGAGTACAAAACATCAGAAACGGAAAACACCACTAAGTACCTAGGAAACAGAACTCTCTTCTGTCCCCCTCCCCCACTCCGCTCCACCTCCAACCTCTCCCTCTCCCTCATCTTTAAGCCCCTTCAGATGTGTGTCAATGCCTACAGCTCAGTGACTCCTATTTACATAGTAATTGTCCTGGATATGACACTTTCCCAAGTTTAGTTGTGCCTAGATACAAGCATATTTCAAAATGTTCATGGAAAGATAGAACTAAGGGATAAAGTTATTTAGGTGCAGAAAAAAAAAAAGAAATTCCTGTGAAATTTTTTGTAATACATTTTCCATAAATTTTTAAGACCATTGTATACTTGCATTTTGAAATACTTTGCACCAAAATAAACTTATTCTTTTTTAAAAGATTTATTTATTTGAAAGGCAGAGTTATAGAGAGAGGGACAGACAGAAATATCTTCCATCCACCCGTTCATGCCCCAATGGCTGCAACAGCCAGGGATGGGCCAGGCCAAAGTCCAGAGCCAGGAGCTGCTGCTGGGTCTCCCACATGAGTAGCAGGGGCCCAGGAATTTGGGCCATCTTATTCTGCTTTCCCAGGTGCATTAGCAGGGAGCTGGATTGGAAGTGGAGCAGCTGGGACATGAACCAGCACCCATATGGAATGCCAGTACTGCAGCCTGCAGCTTAACCCACTGCACCACAGTTCTGGCCCCAAACTTATCTTTTCTTAAGATTTATTTTATTTATTTGAAAGATAGTAATAGAGGCAGAGACTCACAAATATCTTCCACCCATTGATATTCTCCAAATGGCCACGATGGTCTCGACTGGCTCAGGCCAAAGCCCGGAGCCAGGAGCTCCATCTGGGTCTTCCTTGTGCATGTCCAAGTACTTAAGCCATCTGTTGCTGCTTTCCCGGGCACATTAGCAGGGAGCCTGGTCAGGAGTGGAGCAGCCAGGACTTGAATCAGTGCTCTGACATGGGATGCAGCATTGTAGGACATAACTTAACATGCTGTACCACGACACTGGCCCAATAAACTTATCTTTTAAAATAATTTTTTACCTACATGATAGAAAGAGGAGACGTCCCGTTTACTGGTTCACTCCCCAAATAATTGTAATGGCCAGGGTTGAGACTCGGCTGAAGCTGGGAACCTGATCTTCCACTTGGGTGGCAGGAACTCTGCTAACTTGAGTCGTCATCGCTGCTTCCCGGGATGCACATTAGCAGGAAGTTGGAGTGAGGAACCAGAGCCAGGGACCAAACCCAAGTATTCTCACGTGAAACATTGGCATCTTAACTGCTAGGCTAAATGCTTGCCCCTAAACTCACCTGCTAACTGTGTTTTGCATGAACTCTGAGGTCCTTTGTATTCCCCAAAGATGCCCAGTGTAAAGAACACAAAGTGTGCCATAGTGCGGGCTACAAATACAAAGATAGTAGGTTCCCCACGTACCCTCTGCAGATGTCTTCTCACACCCCCAGTCCCGGGGCCGACACTGTGGTGCAGTGGGTTGAAGCTCCAGCATCCCATGTGGGTGCCAGTTTGAATCTCAGCAGATCCACTTTCTAGCTCCTTGCAAATGCACCTGAGAAAGCAGCAGAGGGTGGCCCAGGAACGTGGGCCCCTGCACCCACATGAGGAACCCCAAAGAAGCTCCTGGCTTCAGATTGCCCCAACTCTGTTGAGTGAAGCAGCAGATGGAAAACCTCACTCTGTGTGTCTCTACTTCTCTCTGTAACTCTTTCAAAAAAATAAATCTTAAAAAAGACACCCCCCACCCCGTTGGTGCCTAAACCTCAGATAGTACTGAGCTCTACTGTTTACACTATGCTCTCTCTCATATGGACATGCCTGTGGTAAAGTTTAATTTATACATTAGGAACAGTAAGAAATCAACAATATAACAACACACCGAAATAAAAGTGTGAATTTGGTCGGTCTCTCTCTCTCTCTCAATATCAGACTGAATGCCCCCTCCTTATGCAGTGCCGGAGTGATGACATGAGCAGGTGATGTAGCATTAGGCTACTGTTGACCTGATGATCGAACCAAAGGACGATCCTCGAGCCTCGATGACGTGGACTGTTGGATGTCAGGAGCAAACAATGGCAGTGGTCAGGGATCTTTGAAAGCTGAAGGTGTTTTTGCTGAAGCCTTTTGGAGGAACACTGTCAGCAGAGGTTGTCTCTTTTTGACCCATCAATGTGTTGCTGCAGAGCTTGTAACCCTTCCGTGATCATGGGGGGGAGAGTTTCCCTATGTTCTATTCGAAGATTGTATTCCGTAATCTTGTCCTTTAATGCCTGTACAATTGGTAATGTCTACACCTCTTGTTCTGCTCCCATTTCTTCTCGATCTTCCTTTGTAGATGACTCAATGAATTCTCCCATTCCCCCACTTCTTATCACTTCCCAGAGGCTTTCAATACATTTTCCCACGTCTTCATCAAGCTCACTGGCAAGCGCGTCCCCTTGCTGCATGAGTGGCTCTCCTAACTCCTCCATCGATCCCCAGAAAGCCTGTACAATCACTCACTACTTCACTCCGTAAATTCCTCCAGTGGGCGTTCATGGTGTCTGGTTGTGTCCAGATTAGAGTCTGCATCAATTGTTGACCCAATGCAATCGCGTGCAGGTGGCTGTGTGTGCCTTCGACAAACTGAACAATGCCCTGGTGGAGGGGCTGAAGTGATGAGATTGTATTCAGAGGTAAAAGAAAACCTTGACATTTTCATTGTCTTTTTCTTCTTTTATTAAATATTTATTTATTTATTTATTTGAAAGAGTTACATAGAGGAGAGGCAGAGAGAGAGGAAGAGAAAGAGAGGTTTTCACTCCCCGATTGACCGCCATGGCTGGAGCTGCGCCAATTTGAAGCCAGGAGCTTATTCCAGGTCTCCCACGTGGGTGCAGGGGCCCAAGGACTTGGACCACCTTCTGCTTTCCCAGGCCATGACGTTTGCTGTTGAGAGCAGGGTGGGTTCCTCACTTGGTGCCCTGCACCTGCCTAATGACCTGCAGCATTACCACCACACCATTCCAGAGTTCATCCATCCTTCCACTTCTCTGCCCTGCTGTCCCTTTTGCACTCTCATGAATATGGGCGTAAACAGGAAATGGAATTAGAAGAGGTTTATTTGCTAAAAATCATTCTAAAACCCATGCATAGTTTTCTTCATAATACACATTCCACATGAATTTTTAAGACCAGGGTGTAGGTTCCTGTTGGGCATCATCTCTCAGATGCGCCTGGTGTTGCTGCCATTGAGGACTTGCCTTGGGTGTTCCCATGTCTCCTAATGCCTCCAGTTCTGCTGGGAACCTGGCAGGAGCTTCCTCACCTCCAGGGATTTCTGTAGCTTGCACGGCAAACCTATGGCCAATTCTGTGAACAAGCCCTCAACCACAGTGCTCCTCATTTCATCAAATACCAAACACCAAGAATATACACTCAGAGAACTGTTTCCCAAAGTCTTTGAAATTATTTTGGCATGACAACAACTCAGACAGGAGAACAGCGTTAAGCACATTTAGATTTTTGTTACTGCGTTTTCAACCTTGACCTTCGTGGACCCAATGTTCCCAGATGACCACAGAAAATCTATCACAGAGCAGCACTGATTAGATCTACACGAGCCTGTGGCACCTTGTGGAGGCATCACAGACAAGGCAGGTCAAGGGGAGACATGACTGGGGCCTGGGATCTGGGCTCCCACGGTGACAGCAGATCCTTCAAGACAAGAAAGTGATAACTGATTGGAGTTGGCAGATTCATGACACATGCATTGGGTGGGTGGACACATCAAGACAGAGTTCTTGAAGGGAGCTTTGATAAGAAAACGTGTCTGAAGCGTGAGCTACTGCCCAGCTGAGCCATCTATTGTCCTGTTTGGAGAGATGGCTGCTCAGATGAGAAAACTGGTTAAATTATCTGCAAGAATTTCTTGAAGCAAACACCAAAGTTATTTATTGCTTTATAAGCTTATCATCCAGGGCAGATTCTTCTGGAACAAATAATTAGATCTCAGTTGTCTTGGCTCTCGGTCCCCGTGGTGAAGCTGGGTGGCTGCAGGTGCCTGGAATTCTCAGTTGCAGCCAAACAGCACCTTGCTTTCCTGGACATTCCGAGCCTCGGCCTCTAGGCTTTTGATTCCATTCTTCCTTCTCCACCCCCGCCCCTGACTGCTGTCTGCCCCGTGGCTCTTTCTTCGTTTAGGAGGTCATTGGTGTGCATGTTATTTCCTGCACAGACTCCAGGAGGGCAGGATCCCTGACTGATTTGTTTTTGCTTTCTCTGTGGCCCCTGGCCGTGTGCGTGGTAGACACATACTGCAAAGTGGTTTGATAAAGAGTGAATATTTGGTTGAAATGTATCCCCTGCCAATAATAATATTTATTATTCTCTGTGAAATGAAAGATTTCGGGCTGTGTCTCACAGATGAGACGGACACTCTGCAGTGCCTCATTGGCAGACACATCATCTCACTGGGAGCCGACCCAGCAGGGACACTGGGATGATAAAACAGTGGCAAAAAAAATATCAGCATGAATTTTTTAAAGATTTATTTATTTGAAAGGCAGTGTGACAAAGGGAGAAGAGAGAGAGGGAGGGAGAGAAAGAGAGAAGAGATCTTCTCTCAGCTAGTTTACTCCCCAAATGCCCACAGCAGACAGGGCAGGGCCAAGCCAAAGCCAGGAGCTAAGAACTCCGTCTGGGTCTCCCACGTGGGTGGCAGGAACCCAATCACGTGGGCCATCTTTGGCCGCCCTCCTGGGCACATTAGCAGGAAGCTGGATCAGAAGTGGAGCAACCAAGACTCAAGCTGGCACCCAGACATGGGAAGCTGGTGTTACAAGTAGCAGCTTGAAGTGCCACACCACAACATTGGCCCTCAGCATGGATTTTTATCCAAATAATTAACTACAAATATTGAGCTCATGACATCCCATTTTAAACTGAAAGAGGCTTTATGTACACTTTTGGGTAGTACCCACTTCATCTTTAGTAAGAAATTGAATATTCCATGGCTTCCTTTAGCTTATTCTCTAAATGTCCATGCTATTTACTGAGATAAGCTATGCCTAGTAATATAGTGGTTACCCTGGAAGGTGTTCTTCAAACTGCATACCTACTCATGTGTATTCATGATCAGAACAAACTCAGATCTACATGATACTGAATTCTCATTATTTTTCCATGTTTTCCTATGGATAAAGCCTTTCCGCCTTCATGTACAAAAGTTACATCATCAGTGAGACACAGAAAGTAATGCAGTGAGCACCCATGTACTTAGCTTTGATAACTCTGTCAGTTTCATTCATCCTCCTTGGTTTGATCAACCTTAGAATAGGGATAATCATAGCACCTATGTCTTAGGGTTTTTGTGAAGATTAAGTGACCTGCGTGTAGAACCCTGCTTTGTGGCCACACCACAGAAGTGCTAGCTTTGATGTCTAACAGTTACTGGAACACAGTCTAAAGACAGAATTAAAAACGTCTTTCCCAAGGATCCTGTTCTGCTTTTCCCTTCCCCTGAATTTGATTAGCCCTTGAGTGTTTATCATCCAAATGCCTTTGTATACTCTTAGCATATGTATGTGTATCCACATTGTTTAGATTTCTAAACTATCTAAATCATATTGTACTGTACATAAACTATTGCAACTCCCATCTCAACTTTAAGATTTATTTATTCAAAAAGCAGAGTTAGAGAGAGAGATATCTTCCACCCTTAATGGCCGCAATGGCTGGGGCTGGGCCAGGCCAGAGCCAGGAGCCAGGACTCAGGCTGTCTTCTGCTACTTTCCCAGGCACATTACCAGGGAGCTGGATTGGAAGTGTAACAGCCAAGACTTGAACCAGTGCCCATCTGGGATGCCAGCATGGCAGGCGGTGGCTTTACCCACTAGGCCACAATGCCAGCCCCAACTTTGTTCCTGAGATGTGTCTGCTTTGATACACTTTACTTAATTCATATTAACTCACTTCCTGAAAGTCTTGGCTTAAATGTCATTCTCTCAACACAAAGTATTCTGCCTACCTTGTGTACCATTGTTCCTTTCCAGCTGGTGGGCACTTTGGATATTTCCCTTTGTTATATATAGCTACTGTTACAAAAGCTATTGCAGTAATGTTCTAGCACGAATCTCTTCTTTCTGGTTCCTATCTACAATGAAATGGTTAGGTGAAATATAAGGATCCCCAAGCTGCTCTATAAATGCTCCAGGATATTTTGGGACTCATCAAGTGTTGGCTATTGAAAAGGGATGCCTGAATATTCTCTATATGTGCAAAAGCACATCAGCAGAAATGATTAGCATAAGGTCAGCTTTATCCACCGAAACATACTGCTTTAGGTATGAGTATGTGACTGACTTGGAATGCAACGGCTCAGTCAAGATACCTCCGTGAATTCTCCAGGACTTCCGCTCATGCCTGGCTCCCCGACCAATTTAGACGGGGCTGCTTCAGCAGAGTGCACAAAGACCCTAATCAACCTGGCTTAGATGCAGTGCAAAGGAGCCCATCAAGCACAGGTCTCCACTCCCCGCCCCCGGCCCAGCTTGCGATTCCAGGTCCTGGCGTGCTTCCGCTGCATTGTCTTTGATAGCGTTGAGTCAGCACTTCACTTTGATGCCATTTCGTCATTAGCTGGTTGCCTTTTCAAAGTTGTACTTAAGGGGGAAATGGAAGGGGATGGTGATTGTCAAGCCCCCATCAGGGATTCTATGCTTTAGCCAAGAGAGAAATTAATCCTCGAAGCATGTCATACCAGACAGCCGCAGTCGGCACATTGCAGACTGTGCGAGCTGTGTGGCCAGTGCCATTAGCACTGCAGAGACCCGAACTGCATTCCCAGTGTTATCCCAAGCTCGGGTGCTCACGGTTTTCCATTGAACCCAGAGGATATCACAATGGCCCCTGTGATGATTTGCAAAGAAATTAAAAGAAAAAAATGCTGATTGAAGACTCCTGTGGTTTTTAATGCGTTTCAGTGGAATCTGTTTTCTAAATGAGTTTCTCCTACTTTACAGCATAGTGACAGGAAATTCGGCAAAGTCTCTGATGGTTCAGTGACTCTCACAGCACTACTTTGGGGGGGGGGGTTGTTGTTGATTTTAATAGCTACCAGGGACTTTGTGGAAATGATCCACACCTTTTTAGTGCATTTTCCTTGAGGAGAGCTCCAACTAGATCATAAAATAATTGTTATGGTAAAGGAACAGATGAGAGTAAACTTTGATTTACTAATTGAAATAAAAGGACCAGTCTCAAAATTATCCTGAAAAAAAGCATCAATTCTGTTTTCATATGCTTGCCAATAAATTGCTTTATTCTCTTTTATGACCAATGAAGCAATTTAGTCAGGTTGGGAGTTTAATAAATGGGAAGACCAGAATGGCAGAGCACGCGCCTGTGAGTACATGATCGGATCAGCCAGAAAGAGGGGACATTCTCGTTTAAATCTCCCCGAGCAGCAACCTAGGCCTCTAAAGTTGGCTCCGAGGTGGCCTTTGGCACAGTGGTTAGGACACTGCTCAGGATGCCCACGTCGGGTACCTGGGCTTCAGTCCAAGCTTCACTTCCAACTTTCTGCTCATGTGCCACTTGGGAGGCAGAAAATGGTGGGCCGAGGACTTGGGTGCCTACCACCCACGTGCAAGACCCAGACGGGAGCCTTTGAGTGACTGTGAAGGCGAGAACCAGCTCTGGCCTGGCCCAACCCTGGCTGTTGCAAGAATGTGGGGAAAGAACCAATGGATGGATGAGTTTCCCTCTCTCTGTCTCTTCCAACCACTTTCAAAAATAAATAAAGCTGGCTGGGTTCAGGACAAGACAAAGGCAGGCAAATATAAAGCACAGGCCCTTATTGAGAAAGACGTCTCCATACCAACAGATGGAAATCCACCCGATTTCTGCTTTTCCTGTCTTTGCAAGCAGAGAGAATGCTGCCATATTGGAAAGGACCGAATGCATGGTTTAAGGAGCAGCTTGTGAAGACTCAGTAGGGAACACACACATGGTTTAAGTGCCACGAGACCTCCAGTCATTTCTGTGCATAACCTTAGGGTCACTGCCAGGGTGTTTGAGAAACCACAGAGAAAGAAACCAGGAATCAGAGCTCTGGAGATGGATTTGTTTGCTTTTTGGAATTTTTTTCAAAATGTGGAAAAATGGGATGTCAGAATTTAAAATCCAATGAGTTTAATACCAGTTCCAGCCAGTAGTTACACACACACACACACACACACGAGGACTTGGGAGTGAGGAGATCCACGCTAAGCTAACGTGGACCCCCCCCCCCCCCAGAAATGGAGGCAGAGGCACTAATTGTGAGGGAGGTGATGTGCTCACTGGGAGACCTCTCATGTGACAGCAGGGCTGGGCCCTGAGGTGCGAGTGTGGAGCCGACAACGGGAGGCAGAGGCTGGGGGCCCCTGCAGAAGGTTCTGTGGAAACCACCAAGTATGGCTGCACAGGAGAGAACCAGAACAGGAACCAAGTGGTCAGAAGAGAGCGCCTAGGTTCAGATACGGGAGGAAGGGAAAGATAACCAAGAAAACAGAGAGGCAATGGAGTTGGGAAAAGAAGAAAGAAGTCCGTCTCACCACTAAAGGAGAATTGATTTCAGAACATGGGATTGATCTAATGTCAGCTTCTCCAGGGAGCTGCAAGGGACCAGAGACGAGACAGAGGCCCCTGGCTATGAGTGCTTAACTGTCCTCCACCCTCAGCTCTCCCAAGGAGCCCCCTGCTCTGAGCCCGTCCCAAGTCCCTGGTGCCACGGGACTTCACAGTAGCCTGCACAGCCAGCCCTGAGACTCCTAACCGGCTCTGTCTTCCTGAGCGCAATGGCCAAGGGTAGGGGCTGAGCTGCAGAACTTGAACCTGCAGGCTGCCCCGTGGGAGGAGGGGGTGGGGCGGGGAGATCTGGCTGTGCCAGCAAAGCCACATTGGGGGCAGCCTCCTGAGGGTCTTGGAGCTCTAAATCATCTGTCAAGGTAAATGGATAGAATGCAATTTTTTTGATAATTTCCTGGTTTTATTCATAAGTTTGAATATGTTGGTATTATATATATTTCAGGAGGAAATTGGATTTCTGTTCAGCCTCTCAAGTCGGTAGCTGGGGCACACTCCTGTAACAAAATGCAGATTAGCAAGAGAAAAGCTCGCCAGCTGGTGGACGTGTGCACTGCACATCCCACTGGAGAAACCTCCGTGGGTGGTGACTCAGGACAGTGGCTTAGAACCCTGACTCATCCAGTGTCTTCAGTAAGGGACAGTAAGTCACAGAGAAGTGAGGAGACGAAGGAGAGCCGTCGCAGGGTCCAGGGGCAAGGAGCTGGAGGGAGGGGAATTCATGGGGAGGAGCTAAGGGAAGAAGGGCTGTTTGTGGAGCCCCGAGATGCGGCATCTGAGCGGACAGGGCTGTCTGCAGTGCGGGAGAGTTCCTACCTCATCTTTAGGTGGGAAGGGGTATGGCCGAGTAGAAGGAAGTCTTCCTCTGATTGTTGGTGAGCCAAAGGCAATTAAAAAGCAGCAATTATGGCCCAGAGGCACACTGGCCAGCACACTTTCCCCAGGCCCACAGCGCCAGGGCTGCCTGGGGGCAGGGGTCATAACTATTGCCTCCAGAACTCGGGCAAGACAGTGAGCGAGGGGGAGCGGCAGGGGTGGGAGCATTCATCTGAAACGTTTGGCCTTGCTGAGAAGGAGAAAACCCCTCTGGGAACCTTGGCAGGCAGCTCGCTAAGTCGCAAGCTGTATCCACGTCTCTTACCTCTGGTTCCCTAGCACCTGGCCCAGGGTATGATGCTAAATACTGGACAAATAGGATGGCAACCAAAGAGCAGGCTTCCCAATCACATATGATCATGAGTGTGGGCAGCCACAAGGCCAGGAAGGCAGGGGAGGGAAAGGAGTGAGGGCCTCCTGTAGATCTGCGAGTCCATAGCACACTGTTTCAGGAAACAGGCCCTGGCCCCTTGGAAGAGAAGCCCAATGAGTGCTTTGAAGGATGGGCTATGGTCTCTCTGTCTCAAAGTCTACATCCAGGATCTAGAAAGATCTTCTCAACAACGAGAATGCTCTGTGGTTAGAACCCTCAGGAGAAGCCCCGATCCCTGCTGTGGGAGGTGTGGAGGCAGAGCCCATACCGCAGCTGGTCAGGTGCGTTGCAGAAGGGAGGTCAGTCTGAGCAGAGCAGTAGCTAACACTTCTTTCACAGCTAACGAGTTTTCATTCTTCAGCACATGACTGTATATTGTAGAAATCTGTCTTCAGTCACTGAAGAAATTAAATACTAGCAAGCCCGTGCAATCCAACAATTAGATCTGCTTGTCATTGACGAAGACTCAATCATCAGGTTCATGGGCACTGGACGGCTGTCTTCAGGAGAGCGCTGTGATGTTCTACACTGTCTGGGTGACTGCTGTGTCAGCCCTGGTCCGCCACGCTCAGCAGGCCTGGACCCCTCCCTGAATTCTCTCGATATGGAGTTCTACTCCTGCCCAAAGCCTGCATTATCAAAACAAGGCCTGGACGGAAGTGGAGCTACAGAAAACTGTCTTCCTTACATAGTGTGATACTAATACTTTGAGTTTAAAAATTAAACCTTGCACCTAAAATATAAAAGAGCTCATTTCCAGGATTTTAAAATATCAATTGATAGGACAAATAATAGACTTTTCACTCATGATTCCTTAGAGTTAACCCCGGGGTGGACTTGTGCGTAATTCAAACATCATTTATTTTCCAAAGCTCTTGTTCATGGCACCCGGAAAGCAATGGTTTTCCTGCTTTGTTTATTCATTCTGCAAATATTTACTGAGTCCTCACCTTGTACTGGACCCTGCGCTGGTTCCCATGTTCCAGAGAAGGTGGCAGGCAAGGGTGGCCTCCCACTGCAGGAGTGGCTTGTGTTCAGCTTGTGAAAACCAACAGCAGCAAATGGTTACACACATAGTTCGCGGGAATTGTGACGGGTTCTGTGCACGCAGGCCCTCCCATACTCTTTACTTCAGCTTCGCCGGGCTCTTGTGGATGCAGGCCGTGGTGTGTGTGCCAACACATTCCACCTGAAAATACCTTGTCTGCGGAGTCTGCCCGTGAAGCGTGTCTCTGCCGCACAGGGAAGCCTGTGCGTGCGCCGAGCACCTGCGGGCTCATTCTGTCGCGGTCACCTCGTCACGACACTTCTCACCTCTGAAGTTCTGTTTCGGTTTCTTGTCGTCGTGCATGAATTTTTGATGTCTCTAAGGCAGCAAGTTTTCTTCCCCAAACACAAGTTTACTCAAGTTCATCAAACTCATCAGTTTGTAGCACACTAACTCCTGAGCTCGGAGCATTTTTAGATGCCAAAAGCATACGGCCTTTCATTGAGCCACCGCCACAGGGCAGAATGGAGCTTGCGGTACACGGAGTCAGGTTTAGAAGTAAACTTCAGGGTGGAACTGCCGATCGCTCATCTCTGTGGCCTCACTCACTACCTAGGTGACAAAAGGCAAAAACCTTGCATGATACAGACTGGCCACAGGCAGCACGCTGAGTTCCTTTCCCCTCCCTCCAATTAACACAGAAACCATCAGCGCTGCTTAAACAAGCTCAGTGTCTTGACAGCTTGGTGGAGTATTTGTTTGAAACCAGCAGCCTGTTTGCCATCATCTTCCATCTGTTAATTCTACACTCGAGTGATGCCCTCACCGTCGGCCACAGCTGACTCGGAAGGTGCACTGGGCAGCTGCTCGCTGGCCCTTCTGTCAAGAATTTGAGTTTTCCGTTAGCATGTTTGGGGAAATGGTTTTATTTGGGAGATCTAGAGCTTAAGTTATTTTAATTATGGCCTCAATTCATTCACTTTGCAAATATGGATATAAAAGGGTTGACATTTGAAATGACCAGGGAGCAATTAAAATATCTTCTAACTAGTTCAAAGATGAAAATATGCCATGAAGCTTTATGATACCAAGTAAAATTATCAAGTTGCTTATATTTTAGGTTATTATAGTGAATAAAGGAATGACTACACAGACAGCACACTCAACACCTTAAGTGTATACTAGTCATAGTTTGCTATGCACATACGATGTGCTTGTATATATGCCTACATATACACAGATCAAAATGTATGCATACACATGCTCGATTAGCCATTGCCTTCCAGTGCATTGTCATCACAGATCTCTACTTAATTAGCCTCTGGACTCCTTTTTGTAAAATTTGCCCCAAGAACTGACAGTTGGAGAGAGGGTATTTCTGGGACAGGTCCCAAACAGTCATTTCAAGTACAGTCTCACATGTACTCCAGCCCCCAGAGGTGCTCTCAATAACAGCTACCATCCGTGCAGAGCCTGCGACGTGCAAGGAGCCTCATGAGACGAGGCACGGAAGCCTGAGCACATGGCTACACACACATTTACTCCTCACAGCGATCTGTGAGACCCTCTCACTCCTTCACGGGTAGAAAGTGAAGCCCATGGAAAGTTCTCAGTCCAAGGCAACAGCGAGTCGGAAGAGGAGGTGGACAGTCTCTCAATTCCTTCTCCTCTACTTCTCTGCCACTCCAGGCTGGGATGGAGACGACCGGCCTCCAAGGCTGGGTGGGGTGACGAGGTGGAAGAATCCCCCCAGTGAGAGGGGGAGCGGGGAGAGGGGACTAATAGGAGGGTGGTACCCAGGAAAACGTGCGTGTGTGGGAAGTCTCTGGATACTTGTGGTATACCGCGCAGTCTGGATGCACACGGCTTCCTTTACCCAGGCGTTACCAGACAGTGCGCCCCGGGTTGTACAGTCTCACAAGTAAGGGTGTGATGGGCTCCTGCTCTTGCTCTTTCCCACCGAAACAGTGCCGGAACCAACTCCGATGTTTAGTTCACTTCCTCAGTGACCGGTCTTCCAGGAAAGGTTTCCATACCTAAGTAAGGTGCCTAGTGTAGCACCTACTGTACCATCGCCGTCTCTCATCTTAAAGCCATTGTTGAGTATGTTTTCCCAGCAAGTCAGGGCTTTCTGTTTGACCACCCAAGAGAAGGTCCGGTTCACCTCCCCATCCTGGCCCAGCGGGAGAGAAGGGGTCACGTCCCAGCGCTGCCGCGGAAGTCCCAGCCTCTGAGCCACTTGCCGGGCTTCCACTGCTAGTCACCTGCTGCAGGCCACAAACGCCCGCGTGTCTCCTCATGGTGGAACTGTCTCAGCATCTGACCGTTATTTCTCTTAAACCCTTCTGAGCAACCTCCGTCGTCTAATTAGTATATTTCCACCCTTCCTTATCTGTAGTATTTTCTCTAGGGTCTGCAGTTTTTCATTTTAGCTCCTCTCCTTTTCAAAGAACACGGCGTCCCCTCACAGATAGCGCAGGTGTCTTGTGGCTCGTCCCTCCCACCCTTGTGACTTTGCTCTTCCTACAGAAGTAGTCACCCAATGCTTTGTGACTGCTGTTAAGAAGATGAACAGCTCTTTCAACTCAATTATGGAAAAGAAAAACAAAAGATCAGATTTAACCTTCCTTGAGTCCTTTTCCAACATTCTTCTTTCACTGAGGTAGATAAAATTATAGATAAATTTATAGATAAAATTTCTCACCGGAATCCTCCTCCCGCCTCGAAAGAACCTCTTGTAGAGTTTCTTGCAGAGCAAAGCAACATAATCTCAGCCTGCAGAACGAGAGAAGATGTGGCGAATAAACCCTCAGTGTTTGTCTAGTGTTTGTGTTTGTTTCTTCTTCACTTTCGAAAGACAGTTGTGCTGGGCATAGAATTCAGCACTTCCAGTGTTTCCCATCTATCTCTTCTTCCTTGCGTGGTTCTGATGAGAACTTCTCCATAGCTCAGATCCTTATTTCTTCATAGGTAAAGTGGGTTTTTCCCTCTGGCTTTTTAAACAGTTTTCTCTTTGTCTTTGGTCTTCTACAGTTTGGTTCTGTTATGCTTACATGTGGTTTCCTTGGGGGTATTTATCCTCAAAAATGTTTTTCGGGCTTCACAGGCCTGTCACATGATGTCTGACCCTGATCTTGGAACTTTCTTTCCCTGAGTTATTTTTTGTTCTGTCCTCTCTTCTCTTTGCGGCATTTGGATTATGTTATATTGTTTAAGATTACCCCATAGCTCTGGAGTGTTCTGTTCTTTTTTTTATATAAGCATGGAAAATTTCTTTTTTTAAACAAATATTATTTATTTGAAAGGCAGAATTACAGAGAGAGGGAGAGACAGAAAGAGAACTTCCATCCACTGGTGCACTCCCCAAATGGCCAAAATAGCCAAGGCTGCGCCAGTCCAAAGTCAGAAGCCAGGAGCTTCATGCTGGTCTCCAACATGGGTATAGGGGCCCAAGCACTCAGGCCATCTTCCACTGCTATCTCAGGTGCATTAGCAGGAAGCTGAATTGGAAGTGGAGCAGCCAGGACTCAAATCAGCACCCCTATAGGATGCCAACACTGCAGGTGGAGACTAAACTTTCTATGCTATAATGCCAGCCAGTGTGGGAAGTTTCTATTGAATTTTGATCAAGCTCACAGATCCTCAGAGATGTTTGTCATTATTGTTACAGCGTTTTTGGCTTCTAGAATGTCCCATTTATTCATCTTGAAAAGTAACTTCTTCATTTTCACTACCGCTTTGTTTATATATACTGTCTACTTTTGCCATTAGAACCCTGTGTTTTAACTATTTACTTATTTGAAAGGCAGAGTTGGGGGTGTGGAGAGTGATTGATTGATTGATCTACCATCTACTGGTTCACTCCCCAAATGGCTGCAATGGCCAGGACTGAACCAGCCCAAAGCCAGGGCCCTGGAACTCCATCCCAGTCACCCATGTGAGTACAAGAACACAAACACCTGGGCCGTCTTCTGCCACTTTCCCACATAGCAGGGAGCTGGATCAAAGGTGGAACTGCTGGGACTTGGGATGCCAGCACCACACACAGCTTCAACCCACTGCACCACAGCAGATGGCCCCTCCATTAGAGCCCTTAATGCCTGAGTCGTAGTTACTTCAGTTTCCAGGCTAATAACTCCAACGTCAGTGTTACACCGGAGTCATGTGCTAATGCTTGCTTTGTCTCTTCACACTGAGATTTTTTTCTTGCCTTTCGACATATTTTGTGATTTTGTCAATATAAGAATATGTGTTAATCTGCCTAGGAATTGGGCTGTGTTTAATGTTCACTGTAGCTAAAGGTGCCAGAAGTTCCAAAACCCTCTGGTGTTTTTATTTTTATTTCCTCAACTTTGGGTCTGAGTCTTCTCCCTCAGAGGGAGCCTGGGCCCTGCAGCTCCTCACCTGTCACATTTTATCTGAGCCCCATTGGTGTGGTGGAACATGCATATGGGCCTACAGGAGGCAGTCAGTGTGTATGCGTTTCTGTGTGTGCCGGGGCGGCGGGGGGGGGGGGGGGGGGTTGTTAACGCACAGGAGCACGCCGGCACCGTTAACACCCATTTGTCTTAGTCTTTATTGACCAGGCCCTGCTTCCCTCCCTGCCACCTCCACCCTGTCTGCGAGCTTGGCTTTCTCCAAGGGACACAGATTCTCCAGGGATGACTCTGTGCGGCGTGTACGTGCTCCGTGGTCCCCTGTGCCTATTTCCAGAGAGGCCGAGGCACAGGGAATCTTTCCAAGGCAGAATGAGAAAGCGGCTTGCTAAGATGCTCTGATACAAGAATCCTCCATGTGAGGACTCCTAACGGAGGTGCCCAGGAGCCAGTCCAAGGCCGAGGACAGACGTCCCTGCCCAAGTGTTCTCTGTGCGTGGTTGCGGCGGCCTCGGTGCAGGGTGGTGTTTCTGGCAGAGCCTCCTGTGATCAGGTGCACGGGCATTAGGCCCCCTCTTTCACACCCTCCCAGCTTCACTGTTTTTTTTGGTTCGGGCCTGACCCAGCGGCTCCAGGCCTGACAGCTCTCATGCCGCCTGCACCAGGACGTTGCGTGCCCACCTTGCATGTCTGGGTCTGGGATCTAAAGTTCTGTTGCCACACCGAGCTTGGACGCGTCCATTTCCCACCTGCAATGAGGACCCTCGGCATCTCTCTAGGCCTCGGCCCCTTCCTCACCGCCCCTCCTTCTGACTTGCTGCCCTGTCAATCCTTGTTTGTTCTGTTCTGCACCCGCCAGGTGTCTCCTAATTATCTAGTCTTCTGTTAAAGATGTTTATATTTGAGCTATCATCGACATCGATCCTTTTACGTATATCTTAGCAGACTGTGAGAATACAAACTCTGAAGATAAGCTCATTTTAAATTCTGTTTCTTCCTTTACCTAGAATTAAAACAAGGCAAGGCCATTTCTGTCAAATTTGAGTGATATAAAAGACCACTTAAAAAGAAAAAAACATCACTTAACACCTCTAAGGTGGAATGCAATTACTATTAAAAGGTAATACTTATGGGGCTGGCATCGCCGTGCAGCAGGTTAACCCGCCACCTGCATCGCCAGCATTCCATATCAGAGTGTCAGCTGCAGTCCGGGTTGCTCCCAGCTAATGCTCCTGGGAAGGCAGTGGGAGATGGCTCAAGTTCCTGGGCCCCTGCACCCCACCTGGGAGACCCAGATGGCATCCCAGGCTCCTGGCTTGGGTCTGGCCCAGTCCCATCCATCGGGGCCATTTGAGGTGTGAATCAGCAGAAGAAAGATACCTCTCCCCACCCTCTTCTTCTTTCTGACCCTCTGTCATATAAATAAATCTGTTTTTAAAAGGCATTTCTTAGGGTCAGGGCTTTGGCATAGTAGGTTAAGCCTTGGCCTGTGGTGCTCCCCAAACGCTGCTCCTCAGATGGCCACAGCAGCTGGGGCTGAGCCTGGCCAAAGCCAGGAGCCACAACTCCTCCCAGTCTCCCGCGTGAGTACAGGGACCCAAGCCCTTGGGCCATCTTCTGCTTTCCTAGGTTCGTTAGCAGGGAGCTGGATCAGAAGTGGTGCAGCTGGGACTCAAACCAGCACCCATATGGGATGCCGGCATCACAGGCAGCAGCTTAACCCACTGCACCACAACGCCGGCCCCTACAGAGTGAATTTAACGGGGAAAATGCTTTCCTCTCACCGACCCTAAGCCACAGCGTGGGAGCCAGCAGTGCCCTGTGCAGCAGGCACAGGCTCACCCGATCTGGGCCACCGGCCACCTCCGTTCTCTGGCCACCACCCCATGACACTTGCCCTCAGACACTCGGACCCAGTTCCAGCGCTGTCACTTGTTGGCAAAGCAGCCCTTGGCTCCTGCCTGTCCCTATTGCTGCCTCGCTCATTTCAGGAAGGCAAAATAGGACCTCTTGCTGCCAGCGGGATCCAGAGCACAGGATCTGACTTGAGGCTGAGCTGGCAGAGCGGGTGTGGTTGCACCGCAGTCATTCCGATGGCCAACACACGCCCGTATCAACTGCCTAGCGGATCATCAGAACGGCCACTCCCACACAGGCAGGTCCTCCAGGTAGCCTTCAGCCTGCACATCTCTGCAGCTCACAGCGGGGATTTGGCGCAGGACTGTCTTCAGCCCAGCTTTGCTTCTCTCCTGTGTCCACATACCCATGGCAACTCACTGCTACATCTCCCACCCGAGTACCCACCTCGGGATGTTCACGAGCTTTCCTGGACCGCTGTCAGGCAGGGCCGTCACTTCTCTATGTTCCTGACCACATTCTGTTTACTTTTTTTTTTTTTTTTTTGGTACTACTTCGGCAAACATCTATGAATGACTTGCTCCTAGCATGAAGTGCTAGATACTTCCAAAGACCAAGGCTGTGTTCCAGCATGTTACATAACCGTGAAATTTCACAAGTGGCGCTAATCCAGTGCCTCAGGCAGAGATCTGCAGAGAAACAGAACCTCAAAATATGAAACAGCAGAATCAAAAGGTGGTTTATTTTTGTGTAAAACAATATGAAACCCTGCAGTTTTGTCCTAATACACATTTCCCGTGAGCTTCCTGAGGCACCCTCAAGTGTAGATGTGTCTAGAAGATTTACCAGGGAGCTTGGTTCACACAGACATGGGAGTGAGACTCCATCAGAGCCTGGGGCCTGAGAACCAGCAGGTGTTGGGGGCGGGGTTTAGTCTGGGAGTCAGAAGGTCCAAGAACCAGGAGTAGTGATGCGAGAGGGCGGGAGGAGACGGGTGGCTCCACTCTGAAGTCGGAGAACTTGCCCTCCTCTGCCTTCTGTTCCACTCAGGGCCTTATGCCCCGGGGGATGGGGGATGCCCACCCACACGGGTGAGGGAGGATCTGCTTAGGATGCCAACACTAATCTCTTCCGGAAACACCTCCCACATACCCAGAAACATTGCTTTCCCAGCCATCTGGGCATCCCTCAGCCCAACAGGTTGACACCTGCGTCCTCTCTGAACTACCCCGTGTGTGTTCACTTAGCCTCTGTGTAGAGACCCCAGGTCCTAGCCTGCAGGCAGTCTCTCTCCTCCTCCTATGGGTTTAGGTCCTTTCTTCTGGCCCGGCGCCTAAACCTCAGCTGTCTTGCGGAGGCTAGCACCTTCACCCGCAGGAAGACAAGTGTGTCGTTCCCTAGCCTGCCCTTGTGCAGACAAAGCTCCTCAGCCCTCACCATCCTTGCCTCACAATGCTGAGTCACGTGAGGAATGACTCAGCAATCCCTGGGTTGGTTCCGTGTTCAGCCCCATTTCCTCACCAGAAACAGCAACAGGTCCCTAATCCCAAGATCTTATCTCAAAGAAACAGGTTTTTGTATCAATTTTGCTTTCAGAGTTAACATTATAAATGACTACAGCCTAGTACCATGGAATAATTCTGTTGACAGGGAAGGAACAGAGTTGAAGTGATACAATCATGCATAAATCTGTAAGTTACAGCAGGCATGTATGTGTGTGTAATATATATGTACAAGTGGTTTTCAAAAAGTTCACGAAAATGTATATTATGAAAGTGTATATAATGAAAAATTGTGCACGATTCCAAGGTAATTTCACAGCAGAATAAACTTCCCTTTTTGTCCTACTTTTCTGTGAACCTTGTGAAGTGCTGTCACGTATCCAGTCTGGTGCTGCACGGCGATACTTCAGTCCGTGATGGACCACACATAGCATGGTGGTCCATGAGACCGCATTGTCTAGTGATGTCAAACACAACCACGTTTGCACGTCACAGAGTTCCCCAGTCCCCCAGTGAAGCGTCTCTCAGGTGTCCACATCGCTAAGTGATGCACAACCGTAATTCATTTTCTTACTCTTTAACTGATGAAAGATGCAAAGCCCGGGGCGCGGCGGGGCTTCATTGATTGGATAGAACTGGAGAGTGAGGACCACCAAGACCGCTGCACCTGCCTCCCCAGGTCCTCCCACAGAACCCTTTCCAAACTCAAGTGCAGAATCCTGTGGGGCTTGACAAAGCCTCAGAGGAGAAAAGAGGCCAAGTCCCCAGCCTACGCCGAATCCTGTGGAGACAGGTTCCCAGCTGCCCTGTCTCCACCCTTAAGCCTGGAGGAGTGGAGGGTAGGGGTCCAGGACAGGAGAGAGAAGTGAGAGCCTGCAGTCCCTAACTCTCCCCCAAATCCTAGCTGTGTGTTAGGGACAAGGGACATGTTCCTAAACACCAGAAAATGGGTGATGCCCTAAGACCCTCAAAAGCCGGATAGGACAGAGAGAAGACAAGACCAGGTCAGGGCCACCGTGGAGCAGTAGGGGCTGTGGCTCCTCTGCAGGCGTGGCCCTTTTGTGGTTGGCCAGGCGTGTGTCTTTCAGATACGCACTGGCCGCCCCACCGCCGTCAACACCAGTCGTTGACAGTCATAGCTGTGTGTAAGAGCATCTTACTGCCCAGAATGAAAATGACGTGTCTGTCGTTAATTCTTCTCCCTAACAGCTGGCTGTCCCAACTCCTTGATTAAAGAGCTCCATCACTTCAGGATTCTTGGAGAAGAGCAGGTGAGTTCGAGTCCCAAAGGGTGCATCAAAGTGTCACACAAGATAGACACTAATGAGACAGCCTGGGCGGTCTCCAGGGAGGCCCCGCGTACCTCCTGACCCTGACGTGGGGAAGACAGCCACGCAGGAGACACGAGTGAGAACACTGTTCTCCTCTCCTATCCATCAGACCTGACAGGTTATTAATTGGTGCATCTGCTACCTGCCAGTGCGTTTCAGCCCAGGCCTTGAGCAGCAGGAGTGCAAAGCGACAGAGGAGCAAACAAGCGAAGGCAAAGGTGAATGCTGCTGCAGGGAGATGGAGCCCTGGGCGCTCCCGACCTGACATCTGTGGGTGGGCATGCAGGCTCGTTCCGTGGGTTTCCATACTGCCTGTGTGTGCAGCCCACATTGCATGACAGCCACCTTTTCTGTGGTTGTGAACACATGACTCAAATCGTAGGCTGTTTAAATACCAAGTGGTACCCGGGGAGGCCCCGTCACTCTGCAAATAAACGTGCCAAGTCAGTCATCCAAGGTGCTACATAGTACACATATGCATATGGATGTATAATAAATACATACATATACTCGAAACATTCATCTGTGTTCCTAAAAAATATTTATTATTTGAAAGGCAGAGTTACAGTGAGAAAGAAGGAGAGAGACAGAGGGATCTTCCATCCCCTGGTTCACTTCCCAAATGGCCACAACAGCCAGGGCTGGGCCAGGCTGAAGCCAGGAGCCAGGAGCTTCATCTGGGTCTCCCAAGTGGATGCAGGGGTCCAAGCACTTGGCCATCCTCTGCTGCTTTCCCAGGTGTATCAGCAGGGAGCTGGGTTAGAAGTGGAATAACCAGGACTGGACCCAGTACCCATATGGGTTACAAGCGCTGCAGATGGCGGCTTAACCCATTGCCCCACAGTGCGGCCAAAACAATCATCATTTGATCCTCCTATGGACTTTCTGACTCTGGGCCCAGGTGTTAAATGCAGGTGTCAGTGGTCTTTAAAACACTTTGGTGAACGGCTGGCGATGTGTTGGTTGGGCTAACTTGTGCTCTGGTACTGACTGCTGTTCCTGAGCTCATCTCTGCCCACTCCTGCCAGACAGGTGCACCCGGAGCTGGGACATGGTGCTAGAGCCTTCCCCTGATGCCTCATGGTGTGGCTCAGGCGTGCCAGGGAGGCTTGGCGTTTGTGTGTGTTTGTTTTGTAGCTGTGCATGCCAAAGTGTGGCTGTCCCTTTCTGACAAGACAGCAAAAGCAGAAAGGGGCAAATTCAGAGAGGCGAGGAAGCCGGAGTCCTTTCCACGGGCCGGAATTAGCGGGCTGCGGTATGCCTCTTTCGTCTTCTCATACCGCGAGGTTCCAGAGTAGCAGTCGTAAGCGATGATTCGAATATACCAGCAAAATCGGTCATTCGGCACTGTAGATAAGGGTTGATGGCAAACCCAACGGACAGCCCTCCTGCTGAAAACCCCTGTGTCTCAGAGCGTTCTCTGGCGAGAGTAAAAAACATCCTAACTCAAGAGTAACAAATGTTGTTTCCCTAACATTTTCTGTTCGGACATCGGAGCCTCCTCTTCTAATCTGTACCAATATTTCCAAATCCTGTGCCTGTTTGCTTTGGTGACTGTGTGATTGCTAGGGAAGGGAGCCAGCTGTAATCACCTCCTTAGATCTGCATAAAAGTCAAGGTCTAGCATCCTACCAGAAATGCAATCATGCAGTAATCAAAATTGCTATTATCCTGATTAGCTATAGAAAGCCAGTGTACCACAAAATTGTGTCCCGTTTCCTAGAAAACCACATTCCTTCCTCTGTGCCTTTTATCCATCAGGTAACTACTGATCACCTACTATGTTCTATGTCCCTTTCTAGCCAAAGCAAGAGGGCACTTCTGGGAGGAGCTGTGATTATCCAAGTCCTCGGGTTAGGATAAGGGTGAGAAGCGAGCACTGCAAGTCACAACATGCAGGTCACTGGTAACCTTGACCCTGGAGTGGTGAGACTAGAGTGTGAGAGGGGAGAAGAGCAGTGGGAGACAGCAAACATAGGCAACATATAATTGTTTTTGAGGAATTTAGCAACTTAAGTTATAAATTTTAGCAAAGAAATGAGGAAGCTTGGGGATGGGGTGTGAGCAGGAAATTTTTCTTTTTATTGGGAAAAATGCAAAGTGTGTCTACGTTCTGATGGGAATGATTCAGTAGAGGAATTGGATGATGCAGGAGAAAGATAGGAGAATTCAGGAGCAACATCCTTAACATGAACCTGACCTTGGATGAGAGAGTGGGCAGTTCAGCCCAGTGGCAGGGGGAAAGGCAGCGTGTGCAGGCAGGGAGGTGCAGGGGGAGGCAGCGTGTACAGGCAGGGATGTGTAGGGTTAGGCAGCGTGTGTGGGCATTGATGTGCAGGGGAAGGCAACGTGTACAGGCAGGGGTGTGTAGGGGAGGTAGGGTGTGCAGGCAGGGAGGTGCATGTGCAGGGGGAGAGCAGTGTTGTGCAGGCAGAGATGTGCAGGGTTAGGCAGGGTGTGTAGGCATTGATGTGCAGGGGGAGGCAGGGTGTGCAGGCAGGGGTGTGTAGGGCTAGGCAGCGTGTGCAGGCAGCGGTGTGCAGGGGGAGGCAGCGTGTGCAGGCAGGGGTGTGCAGGGGAGGCAGGGTGTGCAGGCAGGGAGGAGCATGTGCAGGAGGAAGGCAGGGGTGTGCATGTGTAGGACCTGGGTGTGTCCTCCCAGAGACCTGTGCCAGTCTTTTCTCAGCTAAACATGAGTCCAGGTCATTGGCTGAGTTGGAGACGGGTCAGGAGCTCTGCAGAGATAGGAAAGGATCATGAAATTGTTGTTTGAAAGGATGAGGTGTGAATAAATTCGGGCAATGGTGACCCTGGAGTCAGAGTGGGCAGCCCGAGTTTTCTGTCACAAGTCACTGTATGGTGACACACAGGTGCAGGGAAGGCAGGAAGTTGGAGCTGAGAGGCATTCAGGTTTTGCCATCAAAGTGTAACAAGAATGAGAGTGAGGCAGAAGACATGAGGGAGGGCCTGGGGGAGTTGTGACTGTGGCTGACCGTTATCTCAGCCAGCAGAGGGTGGGGACTGAGGGAGCGACAGGGAGAGGTGACAGGAACAATGGCCTGTGGATCCCTGTGGCTTCAGAGAATTCTAAGAGTTTGGGTGTTAAAAGGGTTTAGTGGGGAAAAGAGGTAAGTATAATCCAAAGAACGAGATAATTGAGACAGGTTTTCCAGGAGGTAAGAGAGCGGCACCACCAAGGTCCAGGGGAGGTCCAGGAATGTGGATGACCAAGTTCCAACCGAGGACAGCACTGTGGCAGAGGCTGGGGGTTGTGTCCTGGAGAGCAGAGAAATGGCGCCCATACGGATGTTGATCTCACCCAGAATTGTCCCCAGAGCAGACCTGGGCACAGTTGTGGTGAGTCAGACGCTAAAGATTTGAGGAGAGAGAGATGGAGAAGGGAGGGGCCCATAGCACATGCAAAAGGAGAAACAGCCCAGTGTAGCCCGGTGCTTTGCAGTGGACAGCTGGGTGGTTTACAAAGTAGAAAGGACACAGGTTCTCCTCGGGGCGTGCAGAGCGACGTGTGGTGGCAGGAAAGGAGCAGTTAGGGAAGACGCCGGGAGCTGCAGAGGAGGTGGTGGCCCAGGTGCGAGCCGGCCTCCATGCAGGGAGAATGGGAGGAAAGCCTGGAGAAAGCAGACAGCTGTTACCAGGCACGTGGTGCTGGCAGCAGTTCCCCAAGTTCCGGGAAAGGTCTCGGGCGTGGGGCAGCTGAAGGGCGGACGTGCTAGGGAAAGGGCTGTGCAGAGCTGCCACAGGTCTGGGCGTCGGCCCCAGGAAGGCGAGGGAGTCAGGAATTTCTCCGGCCATGTATATCAACAGAACACGTCAGACAGGGGTGTCTGGGTCCTGCTGGTACCTGGCAGAAGTGGGTGTGGGGTTTTGGAGAAGGAGCACAGATACTGGCCCCCCACTCCTGCCAGGGGAGAGGGGCTCCCTGGTGAGCTCGCAGACTATTGGGGGATGCAACGTAAGTCACCTGATGAAATAAAATGTTGACATTAATGTGTGTTATAGGTATCCTTAGATCACTTTTGTCTCATACATTGGCTTTTGTCTGGTAGAAAAGCAAGCGTTTCACTCAACCATCTCATAGGAATTTTGTAAATAAATAGGATCGCTAAGGAAGTTGCAAGTATTAAGTGCTGTACCAAAACATTTCTGATTTTTATTTAAAAATTTATTTAAAAATGCTGCTGACGCTCCATCAGTATATTGTGGGAGTAGCAGCGAAGTAGATGCTAGGGCAAGTGTCACACTCAGGCAATGCATTGGGAGACTCCACAGACAGACAGATGCCTGCGATGACCGGGGGGAAGCTGGGAGCCAGGACTACAAACCATGACCCGACCTGAGTCGTCACCACTGCTTCCAGGGTCTGCATGAGCAGGAAGCTGGAATCAGAAGCTGGAGCCGAGAGCTGAACCCAGACACTCTGACGTGGGATGGCCGCACCCTAAAGGTGGCTGGACTGCCGAGCTGAATGTCCACCACCCTTCGCATGTTAACTGGTCCTCAATAAGCATCTTGACTTTTTGAAATATGGATTAAAAACCAGTCAGTACACATGATAAACCATTACCTTCTGAAATAAAATTGGATGCATTTGGGATTTAAAATGATGTATTTTAAAATTTGATTTGTGTTACAATTCATGCTCCCAAAGCACCTTCGTTCCCCCGCCCCCAGCTGTGTGGCAAATGTGTGGCCACCCTGTGGCTGTCACTGTGAAGCTCTAGATGAGCGTGATGGAGGAATGATACCGCACGCCACCTCTGCCAGCTACCTCCGCGCTAGGTTCAATCAACAGCTCTGTAAGGCAGTCGCCTTCATTCACCCAAAGAGCATGGACTACACATCTTTCCTGCACTATTACTGTGCTAATGTTGGATAAAATAGTATACAAGGAGGTCGAAAGTACAACCGTGATTAATTTTAAGATCGAAATGAACAGTGTGGTTGAGATTGGACCTTCTTTAGATAAAGAGCTAAGGAACCATGAAATTAAAGGTTGAGAGGACACCAGCTACTAAATGAGCGAGGCGAACAGGGCTGGGGCAGAAGGGTATCTGAAGCAGAACAGAGCACGTGTCCCACGGCCCCCAAGAATCCAGGCGCTCGCTTTGTTCAAGCCGCTAAATGAGACCGAAGACTCTGGAAAACACCGAGCAGGAGGGAGAGCTTGGCCTTTGTTCTAAGCTCACTCGGGGGCAGCGGGGAATTCTTGGAAGTTTAAGCGGGGACCGGCATTACCCTGATTAGATTTTAAGAATGCCAGTCTTGCTACAGCATGGAGATGGTCTGGGGTAAGGCGGCTGGAGAGGAGACAGACTGGGGGAGGGGAGTGGTTGAAGGACTTGGTGGCTCAGTGGCTGTGCGTGATCGAATGAACGAGTCCCACGGTTCTGTTTTTACTGAGATGGGTGTGGTGGTGGCAGAGTGAGGACAGGCGTGTGGGATCTGGCTCCATCCCGAGCGTGGCTGACATGCCTGAAGCCTCGAGAAAGACATATGCTGTCGTTTGCTTATTGTTTATTTGAAAGGCAGAGCGACAGGTTTTTAGAAGGTCAGAAAAGGAAGACTAGGGCAGGGGAGACAGAGATGGAATTGTCCGTCTGCCAGGTCACTTTCCAGATGCCCCCGGAAACCAGGACTGGGCCAGGCTGAAGCCAGGAGCCCAGAAGCTGTGCATCACCACCTGGAGAGAGAGGACCTGTTACCCAGAAGGTTCCGCACCTGCTACAGGCCGGGATACTTTGCAGCATCATCTGCAACATGTGGAAGGAAAAGAAAATCCTCCCTAAGTTGCTGTCCAGGCTGCAGCGTGTGGCCCCACTGCTCCGAGGCATCGTCTCCTCTGGTTCCTCCAGTGTCTGACTTCTCCGTGCAGTGAGCAAGCCCCAACCTCCTCTCTAGTCGCTCACTCCACCCACCGCCGACAGATGTCCAGAGAGGAAAATCACAAGATCAGCAATGCAGGAGAACATGACAGTGTGGCAGGCGCCCCCGTGACACGGACACTGACTGGCAGGCCAACTCCCTGCAGGTGAGGGGAGGAAGACAGATGACAGACAGGGTAGGGAGCGCCTCGCCAGGCAGCTCCTCTCCTGCACAAAGGGCGATCCCAGCACGGCCAGGAGAGGCGTCTTCCTCATGAGCTGACGTTCCTGCACACAGTTGAATGCATTCAATCCAGGCGGGAATTTCGGTCATCAACTGGTTTGCTTTTGTTTCTAAAAGATGGCAGAAGAGGAGTGGGCTGAATTTTTTTGAAGATTGATTTATTTGAAAAAGTTACAGAGAGGAAGAGGCAAAAAGAGGGGTCTTCCATCTAGTAGTTCACTCCCCAAATGACCACAAAGGCCAGGGCTGGGCCAAACAGGAGCCAGGAGTTTCTTTCAGGTCTCCCAGGTGGGTGCAGGGGATCAAGCACTTGGGCCATCTTCTACTGCTTTCCCAGGCCATAGCAGAGAGCTGGATGGGAAGTAGAGCAGCCAGGACTCGAACCTGCACCCATATGGGCTGCTGGCACTGTAGTTCGCAGCTTACCCTGTGCAACAGCATCGGTCCCTCAATTTCTTTTTAACACAAAGGGAAAAAAATTAGCACAGAGGCAGCGGGCATAGTTGGCGGCCTAGCAGTGGAGTCAGTGAGCAGTAACTCTGCTCCTGGGGGGAGGGAATCCCGCAGGTGCTGTTGGCTGAGACTTAACAAAGCCAGAGCTTGGGAAAAGTCAGAGGAGACCCAAAAGCTGTCCCTGAGTGCCCTCATAAGGATGTTCTGGAATCGGACAGGACAGCAGCAGCCTCCTTCCCCAGGCCGGGGACCCGCCAGGGGCCCAGGCCGCTCCTGCATTGCCAACAAGCCAGGACACATGACGGTGCCGCTTTCCTGGATTTTAGTTTGACCTACTATCCCTATCCTGCAAATTTCTTGCCGTTTTTGAATGTGGATTCCTCCCTGCTTGCTTTGCCAGCAGAAGCAGGCAAATGAAGCGTCACGGAGTAGCAGCCCTCCGCCGCCTCCAAGGGACTGGCTTTCTGAATGGCTGTCACATGGTGGGGGATGGTTCCACACACTGCCCCTAGCCTGGCCCTCAGGTGACCTCCTGTGTTGCCTGCGTCCTCTTAATGGACTTAACACGCAGTCAGCAGCTGGCAGAAAACAGGAAGTTCACTGGCCCATGTGGGCCTTGAACTTGTGACCCTTGCTTCATTATAGAACAATATCCTACCCAACAGAATCTTCCATCTACCTGCAGGCCAACCAAACACAACACTGAATCCTTCATAGTCTCCCGTGACTCATTATTTAGATTCTTAAGCTACAAGTTTATTGAAACTTTTATGAATTTTGTACTAGAAAATGAATATTTCTTATTCTTAGGAGAATCCATGAGCATATACACATAAAGTCTGAATAATTCACTCCCCAAATAAATAAAACATCAAGCACAGCCCTGAGTTAAGATTTCACGTGGGTTGGGCATGCCAATGGAATGCTTTCTTCACTATAATCTGATGCAATAGAAGAGGAAATTGTTATTGTTTTTCTTAAATGCAGAGTAGTACACTTTGTTCATATTAGCATTCATTTTCAACATGTTCTGCATATATTGTTCAATCCCCAATAAATTACTTTAGTCGTGTTCTGTGGATTGTCCACTTTATGAAAACATTCGCACACTGGTTTTAATAATAACTTAAATAGCATGGGTGGACAGGTAAATATTAGCATATTTGCACACACACACACACAGAAGCTCACCACACATTGCAAAAACAAACAGCATACAAGCAGTCTTTAGATCTTGGTTGTCTTTGTGCTCAACATCCGTTTTGGAAATGGATTCTGTACAGACCCTGTCCACATTGCAAGTGAATCCAGTTCCTCCCAGTTTATTCTGTTTATAAAATGCTACCCAATATTGATAAGTGAAAAAAGCCCTTGGAAGTAATACAAGTGAGATCAGGTGAACAACATATGCTCCTTTTTGGCCAACTTGAGTACATTTTTCAATTACTTTACCACTACTGAGATAAATGTTCTTCCTACTGTAAGTTTTCACAACTCTCCATTACATATATAGAGGTATTTATTTTTATTTTGTTACTTATTTGAGACAGAGGTAGAGACAGAGAACTCCCATCCTGCGGCTCACTCTCCAAATCTTAGCATTGACAGTAGCTGGGCCAGGCTGAAGCTGGGGGCCAAGAATACAATATGAGTGGCCGGCGCCATGGTATTGTAGGCTAAGCCTCTGCCTCCACTAATGGCATCCCATATGGGCACCTGTTCTGGTCCCGGCTGCTCCTTTTGTCATCCAGCTCTTGGCTATGGCCTGGGAAAGCAGTAGAAGATGGCCCAAGTACTGGGGCGCCTGCACCCATGGGGGAGACCTGGAAGAAGCTACTGGCTCCTGGCTTCAGAATGGCCCTGTTCCAGCCCTTGCAGCCATTTGGGGAATGAACCAGTGGATGGAAATCTCCTTCCCTCCCTCCCTCCTTCTCTCTCTCTCTCTCTCTCTCTCTCCTTCTCTCTGTAACTCTGCCTCTCAAATAAATAAAATCTTAAAAAAATTAAAAAGAATTTGATATGACTCTCCATGTGGGTATAGGGACCCAAGTATTTCAGCCATCACCTGCTGTCTCTCAGGTGCTCAGTAGCAGGAAGCCAGAATCAGGAGTGGAACCAGGACTTGAACCCAGGCGTCCAACATGGGTGCTGGTATCCCAAGTGACAACTCAGCCACTATACCAAATGCCCACCCAGTGATGTTCTTTCACATCTTGTTCAAGTCTCAGCTGTTCTACTTCCAATCCAGCCCCCTGCTAATGCACCTGGGAAAGCTACAAAAGATGGCCCAAGTGCTTGGGCCCTTGCCGCCCATGTGGGAGACCTGGATGCTGTTCTGGTCTCCTGGCTTCTACCTGACCCAGCCTTGTCATTGCACCCATTTGGGGAGAGAACTAGGGGATAGAAGGCCAGCCCCTCCCTCCCTCCCTCCCTCCCTCCCTCCCTCTCTCTCTCTCTCTCCTTCCCTTCCAAATAAGTAAAGACAAATACACAAATAAATAAAAAGTAAAGCCACTAGACTGAATTAAAACACACCTGACATCCTATGTGCGTAAGGTCGTGAATTTCTAAATATTCTTTAGAAAAAGAAGAATTCAATATTTTATCCTACCTTTACAATTCAAACAGTGCCACTGGATAACCCAGTAATAGAAGTAGTCTAACTAATAAGTGAAGGAAAGTTTCCAATAAGATATCACTTCTCAACTCTACAGCTAAACATTCTAAAAGCAGACATTATTGCCTTCTGGTGGAAATAGAAAACGCCATCTATGAAGTGGCATGATGGACAGACGAGGAGGGGGTGGGGGGCGGGGGAGGAGCCAAGGAAGCCCATAGATTAGACTCAGAGCTGACAGGACCCAGAGCAAGGACGAGCCCTGTGAGCCCCATTGCAGGGATGCAGTCAGTAGAACCCTGCCCGGGAAACTCCATAGAGCCCATGTCCTGGTTTCGCCAACAAATAAATGACAAGAGAAAAGAGGAGAACAGAGGATAGTGGATTAAAACACGTCTTTAAAACAGACAAAAGGAATGATACTGTTCAGGAGTGCACCGCGCGTGATAAAAACTATAAAGAAAAGGAGTGAAGTGCTTACCGTCCCAGTGGTTTCTTTCAGGAAGGAGCAAGACAGACACACACACGTCGATGGCTGCTGGGGTTCCAAACGGCTACCCCTTGACCTGAGTAGTACAGAGATGGCTGTCGCCCTGTAATTTATTAAGGTGTGTCAGAGTCTAGGAGATACTATAATAAAAAAAAGTTTCTTTGAAGTGGGAGGATAAGAATGGACCGGGGTGAAAGGGAGGCAGTGCTGTGCCGTGGTACCCAGCTGGGGGAACACCTCGCTTCCTCATCCAGCCCAGCCTCGCTCCATTGTGCTTGTAGCCGTTTCTTGGGGGGTGGGGGGGCAGACAGATCTGCTGACCGGTTTCCCTTGGAATTCAAAATCACTTGCCTCCCAATGGTATTGGTGGTGCCTAGCGGTAGCACCCCATCCCTCCTCCATCCCCTCTCCTTCATGGTTCAAATCTTTGCCAACACTTCCTTTGCACGCCTGCCCCAGGGTCTGGACCCTCAGCTGCAGCTCCTCTGTCCGAGGCTGGTGTCTCCCCTGGGGTCCAAGGCCAGCCCCCCTCCTTTTCCTGCCACCATGCTCCATGCACCTGGTCCTTCCCTGCAGCACACCGACCTGCTCTCACTCCAATTTCAGAATTCTTTATGCTCCTGGAGACCCCCCCAGCCACGACCCTGTGCCTCTGCCCCCACACCCTGCCCCTCAGTCCCCTCGGTGGGTTTCTCCTTGGCTTCCCTATGGAGGTGGAGTCGTTGCTTGCAATCTCGCGGGCACTGAGATGACAGAGTCAGATGGCCGCCTGAAGCTCACAGAGCAGTGAGCTAACCTAGCGCCAAGCTGTACGGAGAACTCGGAGTGCACAGGGGATCAGCAGGCACAGGCCAAACACAGGGAATTCCTGGGTCCCCGGTGTGGCTCCTCACACCCTCTCGTGGCACAGGAGGATGGACGAGGCCTCTAAGAACTGCAGGGAGTCATCGCTGGTGGGATGTGTCTCAGTTGTGCAAGGAGGAGCTGCCTCTCATCCGTCCCTCACTTGATCCCCTATTACTGCATGGTTCCTGGCACTCCCCTGAGAGTCTTGGCCTGCGCAGTCTCAGATTCGCCTTTGTTTGCCAGGGGAGACCTCTGCTTGCCCAGAGGTGCATTAGCGTGTTGACCCAGGGAGCTCACCAGGTCATTTTCCTTGCTTGCTTGGGGCTGGAAAAGTGAGAAAATGGCAGAGAGGCCCTCATGCTAATGACTTTGCAACTTGTGTCTGCAGCTCATATTTTTTTTTTCTATTCAGTTGGCTACTTGACATGTTGACGTAGCTGTGGAACAGGTTATCAAGCTGAAAGCGTGCATGATAGAAACAGCTCCCCAGGTGCACCCCACCACTTTTTCCACCAACTGCCACCTCCGTGCCCCTTGTGTGTCTGCTTGGGGAGACACACTGTGTTCACCCCGACTCTTCCTCCTCCATGCACACCATGCTTCCAGGCTGCCCAACAACGCTGCCGTTTCTACCTTCATGATAGACCCAGAATTCCATCACTGACCCAGCTCCCCCAACACGGTGCTGGTTCAGGCCCCCACCGCCTCTCAGACTGACGGGTCGAGTGAGCACCCACCTGCACCCCTGCCCTCCAGTGCCTGGCTCTCTGTCCCTCCTCTGCCTGGAGCTGTCCAGGGTTCCTAGTGTCTGAGTGACAGCCAGCTGGGGGCTGTGGTGGACAAGGACAGAGCTTCTATCCACTGCTGCATCCATGGCACCTGTACTGGTCTCTGCAATGCAGGCAAAGCCCCACAAAGCAGTTACTCACTGAGTGAGCCACTGGACCTGATCCAGGTAGAGGAGAACGTGCCCCATGCGTCAGGGGAGCAGTAACCCAGAAGTGCAGCAGAGAGGGCCTTGGAGATGGGACCATGGCACATGGCTTCTGTCCACAGGTGGGGAAACCATGAAAGGGAACAAGCCTCACGGTCGCCTTTAAGGAGACAGGAGTGAGAGACGGAAGTCCCCGTCAGCAATGTCTTAGGGACAATTTGCCAATGTATTTCAAGAAATAAAATGGAGATTTGTATGGAAAACTTGAAACGTTATTGGATCATGAATCGTTTCATTTTCCCATCAGATTCACTGGCACAAAGAAATGAACTCGGGCCTCAAGGTGCCAGCAAGCTGGCTGCGAGGAGCCCAGCTACGCCCAGGCAGGGCACCCCAGGGTCACAGGTGGATTTGGGGTGGTGGTGAAGACGCCTCCTCACTCGCCTCACCCACGCCTGCTCCAGGCCTGAAAACCAGTTAGATCAGGATTTCCAAGGCCTTCCTGAGCTATACCTTGGGGGTTGGGAAGGAGGTTCAAAGTCACCGCCACCTTAGCACCCCCAAATTCAGGTAACTCCAGGGTTGCAGCAGAATAAACAGGAAAGGGATAATCAGGCCAGACTCTGAGACTGGCCCTGGGGGTCTCCCTGCAGCCAGACAGGGAAGGGGAGGGGTCTCCTGGCCCCCACCCTGGAGGGATGGAGAGGGCTACAGACACCACTGCCCCGTGGGGGGCATGAAAGAGTCCCTAGGGTTTCAGGACACACAGCACACACACACAGACCACACCCCCCAGCCCCCCACACACACACCCTGACCTCCTCTGGCTTCTGTGGTCCAGCTCCCTCCCTCCCAGGCCCTTTGTCTTCCCAGAGCCACTGGAGTTGCTTCTGCTCATGTTTCTTCGGCTTGGGCTAGGCCGTGGGCCTGGGTGGGCTCCAGGCTGCAGGTACTGGTGAGGCTGCTGTTCCTGGTAGCTGTGATTGGCGTCGAGGGCGATGGTGGGGATGGGGTGGCAGTGCACCTGGTGGAGGCTGTGGTGGTGCTGAGGCAGCGTCCGGCCAGCCTTCTCCCTTGAAATGAAGTCAGAGTAGAGGGCACTTGAAGGATGAAAGGAAGGGTTTTTTTAGCATCATTCCTCTCCAAGCTTATTGACGTGGTGTGGGTGCCAACGGTTTCCTGTGAAGTGGAAAGTTGAACCTGTTTCCCAAATGATTGTAAAACCTCACAGGATCTCCAAGAGGCACAAAATATACCGCTGTTTATAACACTGATAAGGAGGTATTGCGAGTGTCTATGGTTTAGTGGATGGATAGATGAACTAAGGTTGCTTAATGCACTACTGTAGAATGTCGAAGAGCCAGCACAGGGCTTTGGCAAGCTGAGCTGCTGCCCTCAGGGAATGCTGGCCCCCTCTCGAGCCTCATCTGCTCCACTTCCCATCCAGCTCCCTGCTAATGTGCCTGGGAAGGCAGCAGAAGATGCCCAAGTGCTTGGGCCCCTGCCATCCATCTGGGAGACCCTGATGGAATTCCTGGCTCCTGGCTTCATCCTAGCCCATCCCCGGCTGTTTCAGCCATTTGGAAAGTGAACCACAGCCATGGAAGACCTCTTTCTGTGTGTGTGTGTGTGTGTGTCTGTCTGTCTGTCTGTATCTCTCTCTGTGTCTGTATCTCTCTCTCTCTCTCTCTCTCTCTCTCTGCCTTTCAAATCTTTTTCTAAAAAAAACAATTATGAATTTTGGAAACCCCACCCTCTGAAGACAAAGCTGCGAGTGAAGCCACACTTCTGCGTTACACCCATTTGAACAGGGAAGACTTCTCCTAGGCCATGTCTCGTCCACCTCCACTCCTCCTCCCATGCCCATTTCGCACTGAATCCGGTTTTGCAGGAAACCCACACATTCTCCCCAGCCAACCTCAGAGCTGAAACAGCACGCCCTCGTCTGCGCACCCCTTCAAGGTCTCCCCTTCCCCTTGCAGTACAGCCGGTACCAGCAGTATGGAGCGGAGGAGTGTGTGCTGCAGATGGGCGGCGTGCTGTGCCCCAGCCCCGGCTGTGGAGCGGGGCTGCTGCCCGAGCCAGGCCAGAGGAGAGTCACCTGCGAGGGAGGCGGCGGCCTGGGCTGTGGGGTGAGTAGTGCCCGCACCCCTGGGTGCTGGTTTTTGCTGTTTCCTTGAGTTTGCAAATGGTCTGGGGTAAATATTTTATTCTCATTTTCCCATCAGACTCACATCTTTGAACTGATATATAAGGAAATCGCTTTTAAAATTCTTAGCTAGGATCCTGGATTTAAAAATTGCGATGTATTGATTTTGAGAAAAAAGAGCCATATTAAGGTTTTCGGCTTTAATTGCTTATGAAAATGTTTAAGGTGTGCACCGCTGTACCAGTGTTCAGCCGACCCAGGAGAAACGTATCCATAGCTCACAGATGCCTGTAGGTAGACAGGAGCGAGGGAGACAGAATTCATCAGCGATGTGTTAGTGACAGTTTGCCCAAGTATTTCAAGAAATGAAACGGATATTTATATGGAAAACCTGAAACGTTATCGGGTCATAAAATCATTCTCAATAGCAATGAGCCAAACAGAAGTGCCTGTTAGGGCACAGAGTAAGAAACACGGAAAATGTTTGTTCTAAGAGGTCAGAACCAACGGACCTGGATGGTTTCCGAGACGAAACGGTGGCCGCAGGCTGATGGGGTGGGGAGGGCAGCATAACTCACACACAAAGAGGCGCGCTGAGCTATAGGTTAGAATAGCAAGTGCGGAGTAATCCCAATATTAAATTCCCTGCAGGCCAGAAAAGGAAGACAGTCTGTGTGTTTAGAAAGTGCTGTTGCCTCCTGAAGGGGAACATTTCTTTTAAAATTGCAGCTTTAAGGGGAGCTCTGTGGAAGAACAGGCACTGGGTAGCAAAGGCACCCCCGGGCCTCATTTTGCCTGAGCGCCCGACGTCACCTTGGCATCAGCTGCCCTTGGCCAGGCCTCCTATCTGCCAGGCGGTAAAGCTCTCAAAACCCAGGGCTGAGCCACAGACGGGAGGCCGTGGACACTGGAAAACAATGAGATGCCAGTGTGCCCAAAGGCAAAGCCATGCCTCTGGGTTAATAATCGTGATTGCATTAGGTGAAAGCTCACCCATGTTTGCCACCCTCGGGAATTATGGAAATGGAACCACACTCTCGAGTCTTAGTCACCAGCGTTGGCTGTGTAATCTGTGCTGATTGTGTGTGGCTGAGCAGGCCACCAGCTGCCGGGATGAGAATGCCAGGGGATGGCTCCTTTCAAATTAGTTCCGGTCGTTACTAAGGAACAGCAAAACCGCGTGCCGCTGCCGGCTGGTCGCCTCCAGTTGCCCCGTGTCTGAAGCTGGGTTTTAAGATTTTCACCTCTTCCCGAGGTCGGGAATTTTTTGGCCCGTCTTCTGCGTTCAGTTGTCCACCTTGCTTTAAGGTTTTCTGCAACTTTAGGTTTGGACATCTTGGTCTTCCATTTTTTTAAACTGTTGTAAGTAACGTATGCATTTAAGTTCACAATCGTTCAGCAGTGAGTTGATTCGCTTCCGTGTCTTTGGGTTGAGAGAGGTTGGGGGACCTCACCGGAAGCCAGAGAGCCACGTTCAGGCTGTTGGATTTGAGGCTGATGCATTTTGGTTTTGTTCCGATCTTTTTCTGCTCTGTTGTTGGGGGAGGTGACTTGCTGGTTTGTGTATTCAACGTCTTGTGTCATGTAACAAAAATTTCCTGATTTTAAGAATTTCCTAAACATTTAGCATCTCCAAGGGTCACTGAGAGTCAAGAATCTCCACAAGTGGCCCCAGGTCTGTCCTGAAGTCATAGTCCAGCCCTGTGGTTCAGGGCACCCCCGCACACTCTTCTGTGAGGAACCCAGGTCTGGTCTCTGCACCAGGAGTGCTTGTCCTGAAGAAGTTGTCTTTAAGGGCGCTGGGGACCGAGCGGTGACGAGGTCCCCTGTGAAAGCGGAGTGCTGGGAAACCTGCAGCTGCCTCGGCGGGCGGCTAGGTGGGCTGTCCGCGCAGTGAATCCTCAAGTTCCCGGCTGGCCGTCCTCCTGGTTTGCCTCCACCTGTTCCGACTGCGTCTGCTTCCCTGGGGTGTGTGCGTCCCGAGGCAAGCTTCCCTCTTGCCTCGATTCACGGAGGGCAGTGGAAAGCCATTGTGTGAAAGGAATTGCAGCCAGATCGGGTTTGTTCTTTAGAGCAGTGCAGAGCCCAGTGCCCAACAGCTAGAAGAGGGATCTCTTCCTCTTTGCTCTGACACGAGGGGCAGCCAGGGACAAAACGGGCTGCCTCGGGGTATGGGCATGGGGACTGCCTCTTCCCGTGCAGGGTTCAAGGACCTGTCGCTGGTGGCAGCACTGGGGAAGAATGAGGTAATCTCTAGCCCTAGATGTCTTTAACCCCAGTAGTAGTTCTTGGGCTATGGTTTACAGGTTTCTTAGCTGTTTGTGCACCCACCTGTGCTGTTTTTTTTTTTTTCTTGACTGTCAACAGACAAAAAGTACAATGCTTACTATGTGGTTATATGGGAAATGTTTGATGTTATTAGAAGAATCTTATAGTGCACAAAGATTGAAAGCCAAATTCCCCACCGTCCATGGAATTTAAAAATTAAATCTCAGGACCCCTTGTGAAATGCCCATAGCCTCATGTTTGCAGAGCTGAGACACACCCTGTGTTAGACTCCAAGCTTGCGACGGTTCCCACCCCTGGTCATTCGACCACCCGTGTGCCTAGGTGGCCCTCAGCTATCCATGACTGCTGTCGCCTGTGGTTTCCACCTAAACACGCAGACTTCAACGTTTTGCTGGCCTCGGGCCTCCTTCAGGCTGCCTTGTGACCTATAGTAACGTCCTCTGGACATCAGTGACCCCAGCACCAGGCCCACCTGTTCCTCGGTAGCAATGTACATTGGCTAATAAACCAAGAGAAGGATTTCCATTTAAATTACAATGTCAGCCCATCCAGGAAAGACTTGACAGATGTATGGTGGCTGCCACAAATGTACTGCCATTATAAAGAAGTATTTGGACAAATTCCCAGGATTCGAGTTGAAATGTCACCACTGGTTCGTACCTACATATTCCTGCCCTAAGATTTTGCTGTTCTTGCCCTCAGTAATGAATGTTTTTGAGGTTCAGCATTCATTAAATGAATAAACAAATGGTTCTTTCTTAAAAATATAGAAATAATATAAATAAGCTACCCATTTATTTTCCTGTGTTAACTGCAATTTACTATAGTGTTAGAATTGCTTGCTGACCTCAGCAGATACCTCTTCAAGGCATCTAAGTGTTTAAGCTCATTCACATTTTTGTATAATGTACAGGTGGTTTACCGGCATACATGGTACCTAATTCAGAACCCTAAAATAATAAGTTCAAAGACCACACAAAACCAGGAACCCAAAGTTAGTAGAAAAACCACAGTTTACATGCCCTGTCAAAGGCTACATACACGTCAGAGTTAAGAGTTTTGGAAGTTCTGATGTATCAAATGCCTTACCCTTAGAAGCACTGAGATTTTAGTTTTCTCTCAACTACAATATTTTTGCATTGGCAGAACTCAACAAAGATTGTATTGGGGAGCCAATCGTCTGACCTCACCCTCCGCTAGCCCTCATATCTTTCCTAATGCTCACAAAGACATTCATTGACTTTGTGAGGAATTCATAGTCTGCATTACTATTTTGTCTGCCATTGTTGTTATTCACCAGAACTGTCTCACTAGCTTTTATGATCAGTGCAAAATGTTGATGTCTAATACTGGAAAACAGCAATAACATATGCAACACATTATACTCAGTGACCTGGGAGTGAATGCAGAAACCGATGGCAATCAAATCTTGGGAGTTCTCCCTAAATATAGCATCTCCAGCCTATTTGGTGTTGTCTTAGGACATCGTATGTCTGGGAGATAATTTCTTAAAATGATACGTGAAATTGGACAAAGAGTTTTTAGTTTTAAATTAGAAATCCAGGGACAAGAATTAACAACTGCAAACAAGCCAAAATAAGAAAAAAAAAAGCCCAAATGAAAACAGGAGACCTTCAGAAATCATATCACTGACCGTAAGTAAAGAAAATGATATAACATTTCTTGAGACCTGGAACAGCCACGCCCTCCATGAACCAAGCATCTGCTGCCCAGTGGCAGGTGTGTTGGGACGTCACAGGTGCTCCTCACTTGCAGAGACGCCTTCCAACCCTTCCTAAGTTTGCCCTCTTGCACTGTTTTCCTTAAAGAGAGTCTCAAAAACTGTGGCATGTTTTAAAGGCCCACGAAGCTTAGATGTGGTGTGGGGTAAGACCAACCGTGTGCAGAGAAAGTTGTATGTGTGTATGTGTTTTTGTGGGAAATAATAATTGTGATAATTGCATTAACATGTCGTTGAAGGTTTTGTGAAATGAGAGTCAGCCTCATTTTCACTTCTCTATAGAGAAGGAATCGGTGAAAATGACAGTGACTGATCTTTCACACAAAGATGTAACTAGTTGGTGAGTTACAAACCTAAATGGACCAATAGATGTAGAGTCCTTTTTTCATCGTGGGGAGCTCAGAAAGAGACAACAAGCCAACAGTCAATAATAAGAGGGGAAATGAAAGTGGTTAATTTTTCCTATTCTTTAAAGAGATGCTAGCTTATTTTTATAATAATGCATAATTTAATTAGATTTTGCCGAAACATTTTGAAAACTACATTGGGTCCTTTCTCTTTTTGCCTGTGGTTTATGCCGCAGTTTTCAAGGAGACCGAGGAGGACAGGCGATTTCACGGGAACTAAATGTGGGGTTGTGAGCATCAAGCTCCATGCTGTATGCAGACCTGGCTCACCTCGGTGCTGGATGCTCCAGCGGCAAACAACGGAATCGTATATTTTTCCTCTTTATTTTTTTAAGGCAGAAAAAGAGTCAGAGATCCCATCACTGATTCATTGCCTGAGTGTCCACCAGGAAACTCAGTTCCAGGCTCCCACATGGATGGCAGAGACCCAACTGTATTAGCAGGAGGCCGGAATCAGGAAAGAGCAGGGCCTTCAACCCAGGCACTCAGGACTGGCGCTGTGGCTCACTTGGTTAATCCTCCACCTGAGGCGCCGCATCCCATATGGGCGCCGGGTTCTAGTCCCGGTTGCTCCTCTTCCAGTCCAGCTCTCTGCTGTGGCCCGTGAGGGCAGTGGAGGATGGCCCAGGCGCTTGGGCCCTGCACCTGCATGGGAGACCAGGAGAAGCACCTGGCTCCTGGCTTCGGATCGCCACAGCGCGCCGGCTGCAGCGGTCATTTGAGGGGTGAACCAACGGAAGGAAGATCTCTCTCTCTGTCTCTCTCACTGTCTAACTCTGCCTGCCAAATAAAAAAAAAAAAAAAAAAAAAAAAACCAGGCAGGCACTCTGATATGGATGCAGGCATCCCAAGCCACATCTTAACTGCCGTGCCAGGTGTCTACCCCAGAATCATGTCTTGTTGATACATTCTTTTTTGATATACAAGATGCTCTTTATCAGAAAGCATTTAAAAAGGGAAGTGAATCTTACAAAATGTCAAAAAAAATGCACTCTGTTTTTTTGACATGTGTCCAAAAATCTAATTTAAGCTCTAAGATTGGCTCGTTTGCAGATTGGAAATAAGTCTTGCTAGACTCGCTGCCTGTGAGACAGCTTGAAGTGCGAAGATAGAAAGCTTCGGAGAGTAATGATTTTAATTAAAGCAACGTTCGTGAGTGTAGCAACAAGGTCTGCATCCTACCGCACAGGAAAGTGCTTATCCGTTGGCAAATGTTCCCTAGAAAGCGGTCGGCGTTTTGAAGTGCGTACTTTCTAATCCAGTACAGACCAGTGGCCGTCCTATTTGTAGCTCATTTTTACTGAAATAAAGGGAGCTGTGAAATAATTATGCTCGTTGGAAGTGATAAAAGAGATCTCTGTGAATAACATATTAGGAAACTGATTCCAGCTGAGTGGAGACCTCAGAACAGTCCAGAAACCAGCTGTCCACTCACAATGGCAGAGCTGGGTGCCTTTGTTGGGTCTTGCTCTGACCTCTGTGAGGGCCTTAGCTGTCCAGCATAGCAGCCTCCAGGCACGTTTGATGGTTTGTAATGAGACTGAAAATCCAATCCCTCTGCAATAAGGACCACATTCCGAGTTCTCAGTGGCCTCAAGTGGCCAAGTGGCTTCTGCAATGGGCAGTGCACCGTAACTGCAAACAAAATTCTATTGGGTAGCACTGGGCGGGAGAAAGACTGGGACCCCCGCCCAAGGAGTAGCATCCACAAGAGACGTGTTTTCCAGAGATCAAAGCCATTTCTGGTGTAAAACAAGGTAAGGCAGCACTTGGCAAAGCAACGATCCTATGATGTAGCTTCCAAGGGATGTGAGTGGGAGCGGGCTTGGCGGCAGGGGACAGGAGGGAGGTAGAGGCCTGAGACCAGGAAGCTTGGAGACACAGGAGGCCAGATTAAACAGGCGTCTCTTCTTGTAGGGCTTCCAGCTTTTGATCCACAAACATGCCTTTCTCTTGGACAAGTAGAACACCGCAGGCGGCGTTTCCCACTGTCTGTAGAGCAAGAACCGCTCTTGGGTGGTGTGCTGTGTGAGACAGGGGCCTGAGACAGCCTGGCCATCAGGTGTGCTTGGGACACTTCACGTGCTGGGTGGGTGCGTACTGCAGCGGCTGGAATCGCAGCATCACAAGCGTTAGGCCCACAACATTCTCCTCTTGTAAAAGGATGATTCTCTTAATTGTGTGCTATACCTGACTTGAGTATCATTTTGAGAATACCTTTTTATAAAAAAAACTGTGTTTCTAAAAATGCTATTGGTGGATCTTTCTTGAGACTAAGGTCGGTTGGAGAAGATAGGCTGGAGTTTCATGGCTGTGCGTGATTAATAACTCACTTTCAAATGGTCCAGGTAACAAAGAGTGGGAAGGGTTTTAAAACTTCCTGAATGGCCTGCACTGTGGCTCAATAGGCTAATCCTCCACCTGCGGCGCTGGCACACCGGGTTCTAGTCCCGGTCAGGGCGCCGGATTCTGTCCCGGTTGCCCCTCTTCCAGGCCAGCTCTCTGCTGTGGCCCGGGAAGGCAGTGGAGGATGGCCCAAGTGCTTGGGCCCTGTATCCCATGGGAGACCAGGAGAAGCACCTGGCTCCTGGCTTCGGATCAGCGCGGTGCACCGGCCGCAGTGGCTATTGGAGGGTGAACCAATGGCAACCTTTCTCTCTGTCTCTCTCTCTCCCTGTCCACTCTGTCTGTCAAAAAAAAAAAAAAAAAAAAAACCTTCCTGAATGTGTCCAGCCGCTGTAGAAATGCGGAACAGGCGCGCAGCCCGGCGGGAGCTGGCAGCTGGTATGCGGCCCCCCACCTGGCACTGAGCAAGGTGCACCTCTCTCTCTCTCTCTCTCTCTCTCTCCCGCCCCCTTTGCAGCCCGGAGGCTGCTGGAGGCTGCTGGTGGCTCGGGACAGGGGCAGTCATGCTCCAGCTCATGACAGTAATTGCTTGTCTCGCCCCACCATTTTTCAGGTCCCCCATCATCTGCTGGCGGAGGTCTCACAGAGACACATTCTGTTCTCCTCTTCCTGACTTCCCCCAGCGCTGTTTTCTCATTAGAATCTCTCCTGCATGCCTGCCCCTGAAGGCGCCCACCCAGACACGGCCTGCAGCATTCCACCTGCCCCCTGCTGCCCCCATTTCCCTTCCAGATGCCTTGAGGAGGTGGCCTGGGGATCCGGTACTGTGGTTTCTAGCCCATACACTCACTCAGCTCACCCTTTGTGGAGCTAGTGGTATGCGGACCCCATCTACATAAACTGTGTGTCTGTGTGATCTGGATTGTGGGTTCTAAATATCACAACTCTTCTATTTCTGAGCTCATTTTCTTAATTTTAAATATTTTATGTGCTAAAATGTATATACCATTAAATCTGTCAATTTAACCAATTTTAATTGTACAACTGAATAGCACTAAGTACATTCATAGTACTTTACAACCATCACCACTGTATTTCCAAAGTTTTTGTACCCCAAATACATTTGTACCCATTAAGCAATACCTAGTTCCACATTCCTCCCTCCATATCCCCCGCCCCGGTCCCTTTAAGCCTGCAACCCTACTTCCTGTCTCTTCATTTGCATATCCCAAATGCTTCCTATAAGTGAAGTCACAGAACATTCGTTGTGTCTGTTTCTTGTTCACGCAGCATCATGTTCTCCAGACTCATCTGTGTCACAGCATGTGTCAGAGTTCCATTCTTCTGTGTAAGTAGTATTCCCTTGGGTGCTCAGACCCATCTGTGTCTCTTCACTTCCCTAGGACAGTCCTTCCGCTCCCTGGATCAGCAGTCGGCCAGGCTCGCTGACTCGGAGTCACCCATAAGAAACAGAAAGTGTCAACGTCACTTTAAATTGCAAGCCTGGCCTCAGTTCATTAAAAATACCTTGACACAAATAACAAACGTGGTTTAACACGAAAGCGTCCGCCGGGCCCTGAGGCCCAGCCCCGTGCACCACCTGTGCGCTGGGCCTGCAAGCCCAGATGGGCCCTCAGCTCCCGGACTGCTCTGGGAATTCCCCAGGTCCCACCTGGAGCTCTCACTGTCTGTTCCCCTGCCTGGCAAGGTGGACAGTGGCAACAAGAGCCGATTGTTCCCCTGACCTCTCCGAAGACCTGGCGTGTTCCCACTTCATTTTTGTCTGGATCAGGTTGTTTGAATCCCAGTGCTAGAAATGAGTCTGCTATGAATACAAGTACCTCAACCCTCCGTCGGCATCCATAATGTTTTAGCTCCCCGTTTAGAGACCAGAACTCGGTCCTCCTACGGGAGTAAGGTCGGTAGGTGGCCAGAAGTAGAACAACTGTTAATGCATAGAACCAAGCGGAGAGACCAGAAAAAGAAGGTCAGTGCTCAGAAATACATAACGATTTTCTGGAAAGGATTCCAGAGAGCAGTCACAGCGGTTGTCCTTGGGAGAGGAAGTGGGGCTCGGGGACGAAGCTGTCACTTCTCCGGGACGAAGCTGTCACTTCTCGGCTGATGACCTGTAATGCTTGAGGCTCCTAAACATGCGTGCAGGGCGCTTTTTCTGTTTTATAACTTGAGGGACCATCTGAGTTTATGAGCTAGTTTTGTTTTTTTCCTTAATTGTTTCCTGTATTAAAAAAAAAATAGTACTATTACTTGCTAAAAATGAAAAGCAGTGTGCCCAGTAATGAAATGGGGTCGATTTGGAGCCACTTCAGACCTGGTGTCTGTGTGGGGCCTTCCCCTGGCAGAGGCCAAGGCCATGAGCACCAGGTCTGCAAAGCCGAGGTCACGTTCGGGAGGGCACAGGGCATGCAGGTGGCCCAGCCGGGCAGATCTTTCAAGCTTGTGATTTGCATAGGGCACGCCCCTGTCTCACACCCATTTAGCCGAATGAAAACCAGAGTGGAGTCTGCTGGGAAATGTAATTTCCGTTCTCAAAATAAGTTCTGTGAAGCGCATCACCGAAAGCATACAGCCGGCCGGCGCCGTGGCTTAACAGGCTAATCCTCCACCTGCGGCACCAGCACACTGGGTCCTAGTCCCAGTCAGGGCGCCAGATTCTGTCCCGGTTGCCCCTCTTCCAGGCCAGCTCTCTGCTATGGCCCAGGAAGGCAGTGGAGGATAGCTCAAGTCCTTGGGCCCTGCACCCGCATGGGAGACCAGGAAAAGCACCTGGCTCCTGGCTTCGGATCAGCGAGATGCGCCGGCCGCAGTGGCCATTGGAGGGTGAACCAACAGCAAAAAGGAAGCCCTTTCTCTCTGTCTCTCTCTCTCACTATCCACTCTGCCTGTCCAAAAAAAAAAAAAAAGCATACAGCGACTGGACACACGCGGGTGACGTTCATTTTTTGGGTGTAGTTTTTACACCACGTAAGTCGTTCTTAAATCAAGGACACTATGTCCCTCGGCTACCTGGCACCGTGTGCGTTTTCAGGATCATGTCCTCAGCCCGGAGTGTGGGGTGTTACATTCATCGGGCTCCCCTGCAAGGGAGGTGGAGATGGCCTCACACAGGGTGTCCTGCCCAGCGTGTCCAACTAACGGAGGGACAGGGCAGCGGCCCACCCTCACTTTTCACTCCAACAGACACCTGCACAGGCAGCACACATACTGGTGTTAGAGCCGTGTCAGTGAGAGTCAGACGGTGCCATGGGGCCGAGCGCAGGGAGTGCTCAGGGCGGGAGCAGCGTGTGTTTCTCATGCCAATCAATGGTTCGCTGCAAAAGGCCACAGCTGTGAACTCCTGGAGCACACGGGGCTATCACCTGGGCACAGATGAGTCACCTCTGTCCCCTGGGCAGAGGTCTTGGGGGTCTGCAGCACAGTCAGGATCCAGGAAAATGCAGCCAGCTCACCAGTGGAGCTCCTCAGAGCTGACTTGTTGGCCTCTTCAGCACCAGGAATGAATGAGGCCTGACAATGGAACCTCGAAGGACCCCTGCTCCCGACAAATCTGCCCCAGCCCCAGCCTGATCAGAGCTGCACCTGGCAGAACCGCCCGGCCCGGCTGCACAGGACCGACCCTCCTGTCCATTTCTGAGTCTATATTGTGCGTGGGACTTAAGAGGCAGATTTGTTTTTCCTTGTCCATTTTATTGATTTTTTTTTTTAAGGAAAAAGCCAAGAACAGAAGCCCACGGGTAAGGCACAGGCCAAATGAATAAGCCTCGCCCCGTCTGCCCATCCTGGAGCCAGGGTCAGCAGGAGGGAAAGCGAACAGAGACCCTTTTAGAGAAAGGCAGCCCTCGCAGCTGCGTCCTGGGAAGTAATTTGCCAAGTGGCTCTGTTATTGCACTTCCAGAAAGAAAGCAATTTTCCTCCTCCTCCGTGCAGAGGCAGGCGCCGAACGACGCTTCTCTCCCCAGCCCACGCCACCAGTCACTCTCTTTAGAAAGAACCAATATTGTTCCTGACACGCATTCGTCCTCACAAAGCCCTGTTGGTCATTGTCCACTGTCCGGCGACAGTCTGGGAGTTTAATGTCTTGTGATTTTCTTCCATTTCCTCTCCAGGTGTTAGTGTTAAACTGACAAGTCCCTCACCCAGGGGAAGTCTCTGAGCTGCTCCCACGGCCGCCTGTGCAGATGGACCCACTCTGCTTGCAGACTGGTGCCCCGCCCTGAACAGTGCTTACCCATGTGGCTCATAGGAGTATTTGCAGCCTTTCTCCCTAAGAACCTGAAGTGGTGTTCTGTTTTTAAGATTTATTTACAGGCCAGCGCTGTGGCTTAACAGGCTAATCCTCCACCTTGCGGCGCCGGCACACCGGGTTCTAGTCCCAGTCGGGGCGCCGGATTCTATCCCAGTTGCCCCTCTTCCAGGCCAGCTCTCTGCTATGGCCCAGGAAGGCAGTGGAGGATGGCCCAAATCCTTGGGCCCTGCACCCGCATGGAAGACCAGGAGAAGCACCTGGCTCCTGGCTTCAGATCAGCGAGATGCGCCGGCCGCAGTGGCCATTGGAGGGTGAACCAACAGCAAAAAGGAAGCCCTTTCTCTCTGTCTCTTTCTCTCACTGTCCACTCTGCCTGTTAAAAAAAAAAAAAAGAAAAGAAAAAGATTTATTTACTGGAGAAGCAGAGTTAGAGAGGGAGACACACACACACACACACACAGAATCTTCCATCCATTGGCTCACTCCCCAAATGTCCTCAAAGCCAAATCTAGGCCAGGCCAAAGCCAGGAACCTGGAACTCCATGCAGGTCTCCCGTGTGGGTACAGGGCCGCAAGGACGTGGACCATATTCTGCTTTCCCAGGTGCATTAGCAGGGAGCTGGATCAGAAGTGGCGCAGTTGGGACTCAAACCAACACCCATATGGGATGCCAGCGTTGCAGGCGGTGGCTTAACCTGTTACGCCACTATGCCAGCCCCAAGGTGTGCTCTTTATCTGTGTTAGCCTACACGTAGGTACTGCCTGGCCTTTTGGCTTTTTGTGGAGGACATTATAAAAGAGACATTGAGCCCAATAAGCCAAAGGCAGAAGTTAGATGGGACTGTGCTCACCGGATTTTTAAAGAATGGGGAGGGCTTAGAATGGCGCCACCTAGAGGAGCAGTGGCCCAGTTATCTGTCAGCCTTCTTCAGCACACTGGCGGGAATGTTTCACCTGTACAGGAAGAGTGGATATCAGAGCCAGAGTCAGAAGAAATAAAGCTGAACCAAAGGGAGCTTTTCTGCGCTCACACAGCAGGCCGCTATGAGCGGTATTGTGTCATTGCAAAGAGCAGAGGCGCTTGATCAGTAGGAAGGTGAAAGATAGGATTAAGGAGATCAGATCTTTGTTATACTAAAGCTATCGACCCACGCATCTGCTTCCCGTCGTGGGCTGGGGGAAACTGCTCCACGTTGTGAATGGATCAGAGGTTTTTAAAAGGTTTCCCAACAGGTGCTGAGAGGCTGGGTTACTGTGTCTATTTTTAGTTTGCTGTTCTGAAGAAGCCAACGATTGTTTTTAGCCGATCTCGGAAAAAGCAGTGAACTTGGAAAGGAAGCGTGACATAGACGATGTGATTGCTGGGCAGGCTTTCCATATTCCAAGCATCCCCGTAGATACCATCGATACGTCGAATTGCACGGAGTGTGAACTGAACCGCGGGGCTGGAGCCTCCCCTGTAAGCTCTTCACCCTCCTGTCCCAACCCCGCTGCTGGCCACCAGGGGGCAGGGCAGCCACTGTTGGCACCTGCGTGTGCAGAGCCAGGCGCAGTCCCTGGGAGGAGATGCCCCTCCTGACACCCTCCCCTCCCCCACTTTCACTTGCTAACGAGACAATGATTGTCTGTCTGTCTGTCTTCCTAAGTGTCCACCTCGTTGGCAGGAGGCCCCTTCCCGGCGCAGTGGTGAGTTGTCCAAGCCAAGTCAGACTAATCCCCTGGTCCTTGCTGGTGGTCAGTTGGGCAGATCCAGGTCCCTGTGCTTGGTGACACCACTGAGTGAAGCTGCTCAAAAGCCACAGCGATGCTGGGCTGCCCACTGCAGACCATAGCGCTAGCACTAGCCGCTGTGTTCCTGCTTAAGCCAGCTTGGCGGAGGCTGCTTGTCCAGCCAGAATCTGTTACATATAACACAGTCATCCCTGTCTCTCCGTATTGACCAGAGGAATTCACCAATAGCTTTGAGCAGACAACAAAAAGAGGTACTTGATGAGGATGTTTTTGTGGGAGACGAATCACCGTCAGGTTCTATCCCAGAATAGTTCTGTAACTTCCACAGCTGTAATCGGCAATAAAAAAGAATTATCTTTTTCTTCCTCCCTGGCTAACTGGACCAGGTGTCCTCCATTCTGCCCCTCGTACATGTCTGTGACAGTGACCAGAACAGCAGAGGCTCATGTAGATGGAAGTTTAATTCTTCCCCCATAGGCTGGGATGGCCGCCCGGCTCCACAGTCTCTCCTTGGCCTCGCCTGTGTGGGACAGGTGACGCTGCATCACGCCCACCTTCCAACCAGGACAAAGGGGGAGAGGGGAAGATTTTCTCACTCTCTTCAAAGCTCGCTCCAGAGGGGGCACTCCACGCTTTAGTCAGATCCCATCTGAGAAAAACGGCAGCTGGCGCCAATGTCTGTGGCAAATAGCTTTTTTCTGGGTGCCATGTGCCCAGTGAAAATCGCTCCCCCGAGGGAAAGTTCCCTGGCTGGGGACAGTCTCCACGAAGCTGGCGTCTCCTCTCTCTCCTTCAGTCCTCACGCAGGTACGGTCCATCTTCTCTCCAGACTTAGAGTTTAGCACTTTCAAGTAGGCAGGAATTCCTCTGAGTAGCTTGCACCTGCTTTTATATTTCTAACAACAGTGAGTATTTGCTTGGTGATCTTTTTTTAAACAATAAATACTTCTTACCTTCTACATTCCCAGGCATAAAAAATTAGTCCTCCAACTGTTGGCAATGCCTGCAATTGTACATCCGTCCCTTCTCAAAAGGTGTTGCCTCTTAACCTCCTAGATGTGCACAGATAAATGGATCCAGCATGCACTGTTGTCACCTTAAACAGAATCATCGAGGCACAAGTCTAGGAAATTCTCTGGGCACGCTGACGTTTTTCACCTGCTGGTCTTTCTGTTCTCATTTTACACACAGATGCATGGCTTAGCCATGGAGAACCACACATCGTGCCCATCAATGCTCTTAGAGTTACAAACTGAATACAATAGTCCATGTGGCACTCGGAGTCACACGGGCTCCTGATTGGCATTTCAGACATGAGTCCTAGGACTCTTAGCTTTTATTATTTTACCACAATCGCTGGAAATCGTGCCGTTTTCCACAAGGGGCAGAAATTCGGTATATCTTTCCTTATGTTTAAAATAAAGCCATAACACAGGAGAAAGTCACTCATTTGTTCTGCATACATTAATTGTCCCCTATGTAGGTGACACGACCGTGTGCTACAGCAGAACACAAAGGGGATGACACAGCCACAACACGCAAGAAATCCATGGTCCAAGGGAAGACTGGGCAGGTGCCTGAATGGCCTCTCTGCCAAGCAGCACATAATCATGCCAGTAATGCCCCATGGAACTCAGCACCGTCAGGGACTTCTCACCCAGGTCCCCGTCGCCTTCACCAGGCTCACTTTAGTGCTGGCCACACTGCCCCTGTGTGCACGTTCCCTCCGCTCCGTCTGCGAGGTCCTGGTGGTGAACAGGGATACCTCCGTTCACTGTGATTTGCAGGATAAGTTCTAAGGCCAGGGCAAATGATGGGACCTAGGAATTCATATTCACATGACAGTGAGGGCTGTGTATAGAGAGAGACGTTGCCCTGCAGGTAGTTGGAAATAGGAGATTGAAATTTCAGGTATCAGGTAAAGATGTGAGAGCGAAGGTTGGAAAGGTACCTGGCGAAGCTCTTCAAGAGCCGGTCTGTTCTCTGCAGAAGAGCAGGGCAGCCTGTTTTCAAAGATGCGAGAAGACTCACAGGGCTCACTCCAGCCAAGATAGGGCAGCCTCAGTCCCTGCTGGGCCCCAGGAGGTGGAGGGAAGTGGAAAGGCAACCTCTCTGAAGTACAATTTCCAAACCCAGGCGCCTGCTCCAAAAGATGAAACTCAGACTCGCAAGATAAGGCCTGTTACCCGGACAGCTTGGAGCCGGTCTGGGGGGTTACACTTGTGGTAATGAACCAAACACATGAGTCTTCGAACAATTTCGGAGCTCCTCCTAAGCCTTCCCCTGGTCTGAGACCTCAGGGCCCCTCGGCGTGCGCCAGACCTCCTCTTCCCTCTGCCCTACAGGAATTCCCCAGGGAGGATCTGAGAAGTGCCAACCCCAGTGATGGCACTTTTTTTTAAATGCTTCTGGTGTAAAACACTTTTGCTGCTCTTTTGTTTTTATAGCGTACTCAAGAAGTTTCACTGCTCAAAGAAGCAAGATAATGGTCCTCTATCAGTACTTATCCTCCGTGTAAAAGGAACTGGTCCCGCAGGATTGACAGAAAGACATTATCAAATGATCTTTTCCTTTATCATCAGAATGGAAGCAATGAAAACTCTGCTTCCCAAACATCCTAAATATGTTGGGGGATATTTAACCCATTCAGTAATCTCTTCCTGGAGATGCAATCTCTTGCACCAGCAGTTTGTAAGAATGTTTCTTTTACAGAGGCAGGAAAGGACAGACAACTCTTCCCATCTTTTGGTTCACTCTCCAAATGCCCACAACGGCCAGAGTTGGGCCATGGCCAAAGCCAGCATCCAGGAACTCAGTGTAGGTCTCCGCGTGGGTGGCAGAAACCTGAAGTGCTCGAGCCATCCCTGCAGCCTCCCGGGGTCTGCATTAGTGGGAAGCTGGCGTCAGAGGCCAGAGCCAGGAACAAACGCAGGGACTCCAACATGGGATGCAGACTTCCTAACCACTAGGCTAAAGGCCTGCTCTGAATGCTTCTTACTTTAGAAAATACTTTCTGTGCCTTAGAGTAGAAGGTAATTTACAAGTAGGGCAGCTGCCTCGATGACGTCAGTAGGTAATATTTGATTCAAATACGGAGGCTGTGCTATTTTGTTACCTGAAACTGTAACCGTGAGTTCTGGAAGAATCCAACCATCTCTGTTCTGCACGGTGAGGTCGTAAGTAAGTTCGTCCACCTCCCCTCCGCCTCCGTTTCCAGAGCCGCTGACTGAGGGCTCCACCTGTGAGACTAAGATTCCTTGCTCGCTGTTACCAGTGTCGCCGGAGCTGACGGGCAAGTGTGTGGCTTGCCTCACCAATCTTGTGACTGGGTGCTCACCACAGCAGGGACAGAGCCATCTGCCATAGCCTGGGTCAATATCCCATCCTGTCTTTCCACCTTTCCTACACGACCTAAATGACCACTCATCAGAGAGGTTGTTGGATGGTGGCACCCTAGCAGGAAATCACCTAAACTAATTTTTTAAGATTTATTTATTTATTTGAAATGCAGATTTACAGAGAGAGAGAGAGAGATCTTCCATCCACTGCTTCACTCCCCAGATGACCACAATGACCAGGGTCTCCCATGTGGGTAGCAGTGGCCCAAATACTTGGACCACTCTCCGCTGCTTTTCCTAGGACATTAGCAGGGCGCTAGATGAGAAAGGAAGCAGCCAGAACTCGAACCAGCATCAGTGCCCATACGGAATGCCAGCATTGCAGGTAGTAGCTTTGCCCACTGTGCCACAGCGCCCAACCCCTAAATCACCTAAACTGAGTTTGAACAGGAAGGTGTGTGTCGACCATAGGGAGAGACCCAAAGGGTGCGTCGATAGCTGCTTCAAGTCAGGGACTCTTGAATTCAAATTATTCTGCAAAGATGCCCTTGTAAACCTAGAGATAATGATTCGCATGGTATGAGATAGAGCTCTCCTCTTCTCAGGAGGAAACAGCAGCCAATCTGACCTCTTTGGCCCTTGGCACACACTACGAGGTCTTAAGAAAGATCTCATTTAGTTGGCTTTCTGTTCCGTTTGCCTCCTTTCCCAGGAATCCTCAGGTAGGACTTCAGCTAGCCATGCGAGACAGTCACTGCTCCTTGGAGGCCATCACGTCGCCTCCCAAGGCAGCAGCTACGACCTTGATCCAGAGGTCTGCGGTCGACCTCTCATGCTGAGCTCTAGACACACACAGCCCACAACAGCCTTTCCCAGAACATTCCCGAGAACGGCCCAACTCCCCGGGCAGTGTTGGCTGGGTGCTCACCGTGGGGTGCGTCTGGCAGCCGCCCCAGATCCACGTGGGGACTCAGGTGAGAAGCCCTGCCTCCCAGCAGTGACCTCTGAGTCTCTCCTGGGTGGAAACCCAGGGGGTCCCCATCTTATTTTCTGTTATCACCAGGGTTTCCATGGATACTACTGGGGGTTCCCCTTCTTCTAGCAGGTTCAGGAACCCCCACCTTTCTTTCCTGAGCCAAAGGGGCAGCTCCCAGGGATGTAAGGAATCGTACTCCACAACTGTGTGGGCACCGCTGTCTCTCCACATCAACAGATGCCTGTACCCACAAAGCCTCCTCACATTTGTCAGAAAACCAAAAATGGAAACTAGAAAATAGCAATGGGAATAAAATCCTGTCTCAGAATCTCCTTGCCGAGTCACAAAGGAAAACCCCCGGCCCTAAGTGTCGTTTACCAGTAGCACTCCGTGCGTGTACCTGGAGGGAGTCTTCCACAAATCTGTGTTAAGCCGTTGGTATATGTTAAGCAGTTTGAGGGATAAAAAGATTTTCAGAACACTGTCTCAGATTAGGAAAATGTGTTCAAGTTAATTCTGAACCACTAGGAACTAAATAGGAGAAGTGTTTAGAATATTACAGGTTAAGAATCCCTTATCTGAAATGTTTGGGTAATGTTTCAGAGTTTGCTTTTTTCCCCACGTTCTGTAGTACTTGCAAGCACACAATAAGATATCGTAAGGATGGCACCCAAATTTAAGCACACAAAGCCCAAAGCCCCTGTTTGTTTCATATGTATGTCATTTATTTATGCAATAAATTTTAAAATTTACACAATAAATTTTAAAATGTTGCACATAAAAGAAAGTTTCACAGTATATTAGCTTTTTGTGACTATAATGCAATACCTGAGGCAGGCTAACTTCATACAGGAATTTGCTTTATTGTGGCCAAGGCTCTGAAGAGCACGGTCGAGGGCCACATGTGTTGGTGGCTTCTTGCTGGCAGGGCATCACCTGGCAAGACACAGGGAGTACCTGTGTGTGGGGGGGGGAGGGGGTCAGTCTCTCCCTCTCCTCATCAACCCACCAACTTCAATGTAACATCACTTCCCAAGCCCCCCCCCCCCAAATGCCACAGTTGGATTCAGCTCCTACCTTCCTAATGCCATGAACCTAAGACTCTGGGGATTATGTTCATACATCAGTGGGGGAATAAATCGTATTCAGACCATAGCGTGTGGTGTGGAATTGCCCACCCGTGGTGTCATGTCAGATCGGGGATGCTCAGCCTGTGTTACGTGTGAGGTGGAGCAATGACTGTGGCCCTCCAGCCACCCTGAGCTGACCTAGAGATGCAAGGCCATTGATCTCCGAGGGTCACCCACCCGACCTGGCTGATTGACTGGCACAGTCAGAAAAGGGACTCTCGTCCAGTGGGGCCAGAGAATCTTCCGATTAGCAAAGCCCAGCCTAACTGGGACTATTAGAGCCTTGACAGAGGAAAGGCTCATCATAGAGATGAGAGGGGCTTGGGGCTTAAGGAAAGGAGACCCAGTGTGTCTGCGTGTTTGTGTCATCTTAGCCTCTCCAAAGTACACGCCCCGAGCAGGCAACTTCCTGCTGAGAATGGAAAGGCACCCCTCTCCCAAGGGGGCACAGCCCAGCAGATCACAAGGTCCAGGCTGGGTGGGGGTGGGGAGGGGCATTGCACAGATGTATGCAGAGGCCCTGGATCCAGGTTCATACTTGTTCCTCAATAAATGGGAATGAATGAATGAACCAATACTGTGTAAAGTCAAATCACATCACAGCCTCCGGCCCCATAGCACAGTATAGTACATATACTATGCACCATATAGTACATGTGTATTTTGTTTAAGGATGTTAGCAGAACTTCTAATGGACAAGTGCAGATAAAGAAGAAGGGATGGACCACATAGGACAAAAAAGGGAGGAAAAAAATCACTTAATAGTTGCTCTGTGTTCAAGCAACTACTGAACCCTTGTGTCCAGTGTTTTAGCCCAGGCATATTTTTAATGTTTGACTTTATATTTGTAAATTTTTTACCTATTTTCATTTACTTGAAAGAAATAGGGACGGAATCAGAGAGAGGTGTTCCAACTGCTGGCTCACTCCCCAAATGCCTTTGACAGCAGGGGCTGGGCCAGGCTGAAGCCAGGGGCCTGGACCTCAATCTTAGTCTCTCCCATGGGTGGCAAGGACCCAAGTACTGGAGCCGTCACCTGGGTGTGCATTGGCAGGAAGGTGGAATAGGAAAAGGAGCCAGGACCGGAACCCAGGCACCCCTGAGATAAGATGCAGGCGCCCCAAGCAGAACCTGCTACGCCACCAAAGGTCTGTCCCTGGCCTAGGTATTTTGTGATGAAAGATGTAAGCCTCCAGCCAAGGCCAAGGCCAGCACAGTAAGCAACTGAAGCCTATTGGGTGTTTATGTGTGCGCACGCACACGCCTACAGAGGCGGGAGCCGGCAGGAGTGGTTCACAGAGCCAATTACAGAGCACATCTCCACTCTGTTCACTGACTTCATGCTGGTGGCTCGAAGTGGATCCTGATAGGAGTGTAGACAGAACTGACGCTCGAAGTGGATCCTGATGAGAGTGTAGACAGAACTGACACTTTCCAGGCAGGTTGGAGAGGAGCTTTTACCAGGTCACAGTTGTGTGAGACAGAGAGACCATGTGATTTTATTCAACCATGGGTATTGAGAAGATATGCAATAGTAAATTGTGTATGGAGACAGCTTTGGGTTGTAGGGAACTTAAACTTCTCTTTCAATCCATCCTTTTGTATGTTATGTATGAAGCTTCAAAAAGCCCATGGAAAAGGCAAAATAAACAGTGTTTATTTTGCTGCAAAAAATGCATGAAATCCATGCATAGTTTTTCTATAACTCTTTTTCAATGAATTCTTGAAATTTTGTCACATGAATTTCAAATTTTTGTACCAAAACAAATATATATTTTAATTCCATTTGCCATGAACTTTATGAAGTACCCTCATATTTGAGCTATCAATATAGATTTTTATATTAATGACATCATGTAAGATAATATGTTGCCTATCAAGAACTACATTACTAATTGTTTTATAAATTATATCTGTAGGTTATTCTTTTTTTTAAGATTTTTTATTTATTTATTTGACAGGTAGAGTTAAAGACAGTGAGAGAGAGAGAGAGAAAGGTCTTCCTTCCATTGGTTCACCCTCCAAATTACCACAATGGCCGGAGCTACGCCGATCTGAAGCCAGGAGCCAGGTGCTTCTTCCTGGTCTCCCATGCGGGTGCAGGACCCAAGGACTTGGGCCATCCTCCACTGCCTTCCCAGGCCATAGCAGAGGGCTGGACTGGAAGAGAGCATCCGGGACTAGAACCGGTGCCCATATGGGATGCCGGTGCCACAGGCGGAGGATTAACCTAGTGTGCCACGGCACCAGCCCCATAGGTTATTCTGTAGCTAAATAATAGACAAAGTATTTTCAGCATCTACAATTAGAACACGTTTCCAAATTAACACAGACACCTTTCTGATACAGTACATTGAACATAACAATTTTTTGAAATATTATAGGTTTCAAAGACTCCAGAAGGTAATTCCCAGTAGATGTCCTTGTCTCTGGTTTAATTTAAAACTCAGTGCCTGGGAACCTGCCTTTTTATAGTCTAACCTCAACGTCCCCTGGGTTTGCTTTCTGGTCGTTTTCCCTTCTCTGGTTTTGTAAGAAAACCTCTCTCCAATTCATTGCCTATTTGGGGCTACATCACGGTAGGGTTTTCATATTGTTTCCTTTCTAAAGCATTCATCCAGGGACGACTCTGGATTATTCTCTCCTGCGTCTCTGTTTAATCGCTCAGAGACACACGCAGGTGATTTAAATTGCAGTGACTGTATGACTAAGGTCTGACAAAGCTTTGAAGAATGGGAACAATTAGCACAGTGCACAGGGCTGGAAGTCATTGACTATGTCTTCGAGGACTGCAGTTTTCTATTTATTTTACCTTGTGGTGCCATCCCTGGTTTTATCGTCTACATAGGGCTGTTGATTTCAGGGACTCCATCATCAGGCACTTCGCTGGAGACAGTGTAGCACCCCATCCCTTGCCAACAATTTTTACAAACCCATTGCTCACTGAAGTTCAAGCTATGGTAGATTCATGTTGAGCTTATGAAAGCAATAAGGTAGAAGTATCCCGTATCATCTGAAATAGATGCCGACTTGTTCAGAAAATCAATCTTGAAAGGATGCTTTGGAAACCCCAGGAATCCAGTTTGCTTACTAACTTCCAACAAAGAACTGGAAAGCATTCTAGCAGGAAAAAGATGGCTTAAGTCACACCAATACTGAAGTTGAAAACAAAATTCCATAGCAATCCTTATGAGACCAATATCAGTAGCAACACAAACTGGTAATAATAGTTTATATTTGTTTAGAGAGTCACATGTCAGCAAGGCATGGCTACAGCAATATGTGATAACAAAACACCCCTAGCATAAACTTATGTTGTTAAAATTCTGTCAGATAAAGAGGCATTTAATGTTCTACAGAAGCCACTTAAAGCCATTCATGTTCACTTACGTCTGAATCCAGTCACTGTATGCTACGTGGAGATTATTTAGCCACCTTTTCCAATTAGTTGACAATGTTAAGTTTCTCTTCCCTGGGAGTTTGACATTGTAATTCCCAGACTCACAGAGCTTGATTGTTATAGGGAGAGCTCTCAGTGGGAGAGTGACAGGCCATGGTGCTTGTCATCAGGGAGTCAGGATATTTTGAATTCTTATTTACAGTTCACCTGCAAACCTTCCAATCCGCCACCATCCAATGATCAAGGACTGCGAGACAGGTATTTCGATAGATGCATGGATATTAGAGAGATGTACAGACTGATTTCAGTGGCTGCACAAAGGTTCTTCATTTGCTCCACAGCACATGGGGAAGACACTTTTTTATCAGATGATAGAACACGAGATTCTTCTGCCCACTTTAAATCAGAAGCCACGTTTTTAAGCATAAAGTTCGTGTGAATTCTATATTGTCACTGTAAAGCTGTCAGAAACTTGATGTCTTAAACCAGCACAAATTCATTATCTTACTGCTGAGGGTCAGAAATCTAACTCAGTCCTCCGGGAACTTGAGTTGCAGCGTGGGCAGGGCTGCATTCCTGGGGAGGGGGCTCCCTCCCACCCTGTCCAGCTCTGGGCAGCTGCCCACATCCCCTCTTCGTGGCCCTGTCTCCCATCTCCAGGGCGAGTCACCTCTCTCCAGGCAGGGAAGGGTCTCTGATGTTAAGGGTCCCTGTAGTTGCGTTGAAGGATGCACCCAGATGCTCCAGCAGCATCCACCACCTCCAGCTCCTTGACCCTACTCACCTGCAAAGCCCCTTGGCCGAGGAAGGCACCACCCTCTCCCGATCTGGGGATGAGGGCAGAGCATCTCTGAGGGTCCAGCACATAATGACAAGTCTCCATCCCTGCTGCCATTTGACAGTTCAGCCCTGAATCGGGCTACTCTGCTGCCCCCCACCCACCCCAGACAAATCCAAGCTCATCTTCCGTGGTGTTGGACTCCGGATGCTGCCTTCATTATCTGCCGCCACGATAATTCTGTGTAACAAGCAAGCAGTTGTTGGACCTCTCAGTTGTAGAGATGCCCACTTGCTCGAGAGGACGCCCAAAAATCCAGACTCCAGACCAGTTGATGCAAAAAGCATGAGGTATTTATTGTACGTTTGCGCAAACGGGCCCCCACCTAAGGCGGTGAGGAGCCCTGAGCGGCAGTTTCACACAGGTTATATAGTCAACAAATTAGCATATGGGATTGGCCGGTTCGGAGGGACAATTAGCATACCGGAAAGTGCTGAGGAGAGTGCTGAGGGAACCAGCTGAGGAGAATGCTGAGGAGAGTGCTGAGGGAACCAGCTGAAGAGAATGCTGAGGAGAGTGCTGAGGGAACCAGCTGAGGAGAGTGCTGAGGGAACCAGCTGAGGAGAATGCTGAGGAGAGTACTGAGACTCTCCGAAGGGGAGTGGCAGCTCTGCTCTGGGCATGCCTAGAGGTTCTCTAAAGGGGATAGACTTTTCCTTCCCAGAGAACGTGCCCGCTGGACCCTGGGGAACATCTATCCTCTTAAGAAGCCCCTGATATCTGCCCAGGCCTAGTTTCTTGTCCCTCTCCCCCCATAAGGGTCCTTCATTCCCTCCTTTTCTTTTTGCAAAGATTTTAATCCTAAAATCTATTGGACCGGCCTGGGGAGAACCTGCCTCACTGGAGGGAGGAAACTCTGTTCTTGCTGGACTGGGTTGGGTTCCACGTTAACAATTGGGGAGCATGGGGATTGGAAAAACAATGGGGAAAGGCCAGGAACATCCATTGGATCCTGGCTGAAAGACTCGCGCCTTAATCTGTAAAATAATATCGAGGTTAAAAGTGCCGTTCCTTGGCCAGCCGACCTCGAAGGCCGGCCACTCTGAGGAACAGAATTTTGCCCATTGTTTCCTTTTAATCTCCACTGAGAGGTGGCGCGCCCGTTCTCGAACGTCCTTCCAGTGATCTAGAGTGAGACTTAAAGGGGTGGTTATTTGTTGACCCATGTGTGCAAGGATTTCAGCCCAAACAAAAAGAACAGCCAATGCACAGACACATAAAACAAACAAGACAAGCCACATGGCACCAGATAGGACAAATCGAACGCTATTGTGCTAGTTTTGGGAGCGGCTGCCTGACCAGCCCTCCCCGGGAAGGAGGGAGACTTGGTCTCCGACCCACCTCCAGACCACCCCGGGAGCGTCTTCCGGGGGAACGGACCGAGGGTTTCCCCTACTGGTCTCACAGACCGGACCAGGGGTTGCTGGGCACGCCTGCCTCCCCCACTGGTCTCACAGACCGGAGCGTCCTCCGGGGAACGGACCAGGGGTTACTGGGCACGCCTGCCTCCCCCACTGGTCTCACAGAGGTACTGGCCAGTCAGAATACTCAAGACGAAGAACAACAAACAGAAAACACTTAATTATACCTCCAACTGGTCCTGCAGAGAATGGGTCTGAGGGCGACCTCGAGCCCCACGTTGGGCGCCAAAATGTTGGACCTCTCAGTTGTAGAGATGCCCACTTGCTCGAGAGGACGCCCAAAAATCCAGACTCCAGACCAGTTGATGCAAAAAGCATGAGGTATTTATTGTACGTTTGCGCAAACGGGCCCCCACCTAAGGCGGTGAGGAGCCCTGAGCGGCAGTTTCACACAGGTTATATAGTCAACAAATTAGCATATGGGATTGGCTGGTTCGGAGGGACAATTAGCATACCGGAAAGTGCTGAGGAGAGTGCTGAGGGAACCAGCTGAGGAGAATGCTGAGGAGAGTGCTGAGGGAACCAGCTGAAGAGAATGCTGAGGAGAGTGCTGAGGGAACCAGCTGAGGAGAATGCTGAGGAGAGTACTGAGACTCTCCGAAGGGGAGTGGCAGCTCTGCTCTGGGCATGCCTAGAGGTTCTCTAAAGGGGATAGACTTTTCCTTCCCAGAGAACGTGCCCGCTGGACCCTGGGGAACATCTATCCTCTTAAGAAGCCCCTGATATCTGCCCAGGCCTAGTTTCTTGTCCCTCTCCCCCCATAAGGGTCCTTCACAGTTAAACCTCAAGCGTCGCAGAAAAATAAGATCTGGTCTTTGCTCTCGCGTCTATGGTGTAGCCGGGAGTTCTGCAGGACTGGTGTGGGTCTAGCTGCACCCACTCCTCTAACCTCGGAGCCGGACCTGGGCAGAGACGGGCACGGGGACCATGACATAACAGGGTGATTCAAGGCCCGGGGGAGGCAGGTTTGAGAGAGCACGGAGCACAGAGCCCGGATTTATTAAGCTCTTGACCAATGATTGGGGGTTGAGGATTGGAACCCTGAGAGGGGGTTCCTCCTACCCTTCTCGCTGATTTACCTGTGTCCTGGCCACACAGGAAGACAAGTTCAACTGCTACAGCTATGGAGGCACCATCGTTACTGGTGGGGGCCATCATCTGTAACCCTGTGGTGGGCTTCCTTTCAACTCTCTACTCATTTGGGGGGTGACTCGGCTTGGCTAAGCAGGGACTTGAACAAGGAAGAAAGTTACCAGCGAGAGGTGAGAATGCTGGGCTGCTGGCAATGGGCCCCGCGTTCCTCAGCCAGGCAGAGCCCACGGCACCCCTTCCCTCCACCTGCTCCGTCCTCCCCGGCTTGCACCGAGGAGGCCAACCTTGCCAGGACAGGGATTTCCACCCAATTCTCCTCTTGTAGTCTTCTAGTGCAGAGGGGGAAGCAGTGGGGCCTGGGATTATCGTCCTGTCCCTCTAGGACTGGCCGTGCAAGGAGGGGGAGGCAGAGCTGAGCCACAGGTCTGCTCCTGTTGGCCCTTTGAGACCCAGTAATTAGGAGATCGGGAGGAAGGGTGTTGGGGTGCACACAGACGTGCTCAGGGCAGACCCCTAGCTGGCAGGTCGGGGAGTGTCCACAGCGCCTGGGAGATGTGGACCTGCACCCCCAGGCACAGGCACAGGGTAGACTGCACCCCTGAACTCCCCAGCCCTGCAGCTCTGCAGACGGCATGTTTTGTGGAAGGTTGACCTCCTGTCTTACAAGGAGTCATCTCACAGGATACGTCCCTACGCCCGCCCCCTTACCTCTCACACAAGATTCTGCACACACAGATACCTCTGCAAAGTCTTGTTTTCACATTGAGGGACTGAGGGATCATTTGCCTGGGGGAGTGGAGGTAGAAACAAACCTACAGACAAACCTGGCATTGGGAAATGTGTGAGAAGAACAAGCCTCACCATGGCACATCCGGGTCCCGTGGTCAGACGCAGGCAGGGGCAGCTCCAGCCCCACCTCTGCAGGCTGCGTCCTGCCAGTGCTCACTCCTCTGTGTGGGAGGCAGCGCGATGTTTCTGTCCAAGGGGGAAGCCCTCGCTATTGTGTACGTCCACGGTAAGCGAGAGTGGACGGAAAAGCTGTCGATATTTGGAACGCCCTTGAAGAGCCGCATCTTTGCTCTCAGTGTAGGCCCTCCTTGTTCCAGGTTTGATGAACACAAACGTGCAAGCGGGGGAGGCTGTGGTGGTGCAGGACACTCAGTTCTGAAAATCATAATCCTGCAACTCGAAACCTTGGATTTTTACCTAATTTTGATTTTAACTATTGCCGGCTCTAGAGGTAGTTTCAAGACTCCTTTCTGTAGGAACACAGGATGACTTCTTTTTCTGTGTGGGACCAGTGATTTCAGAACCTTTTTGTCCAATAGGAATGGAATCTCCATTATGGACCACGCATTTTGGCAATTGCTGGGAACACAAGACCAGGTCACTCCTGGGTGTCACAGTCTACCAGATAATCCCAACATACACTTGAAAGTGCTGTGATAGGGCTAGGTAAAGAAACTATCATTGTTTTTTTTGCCTTTTCACTAGTAGGCAGCAATGCAAATAGGTAAAGTGTTTTTTTTTTTTTTTTGACAGGTAGAGTGGACAGTGAGAGAGAGACAGAGAGAAAGGTCTTCCTTTTGCCATTGGAAAGTGTTTTTAATGTGAAAAATTATTCAAAAAAATAAGGACTTCTCAGGATATTGTTATAAATCCGTGGACTAAGTTCTGTCATTTCCTAAGTGGCTTATCCATATGTCATAGGTTTTCAAAGGTGGACAAGGATGAGCATCTACAAAGGGTTTTTAAAAACTTCATGGGGGCCGGCCCCGCGGCTCACTAGGCTAATCCTCCGCCTCGCGGCGCCGGCACACCGGGTTCTAGTCCCGGTCGGGGCACCGATCCTGTCCCGGTTGCCCCTCTTCCAGGCCAGCTCTCTGCTGTGGCCAGGGAGTGCAGTGGAGGATGGCCCGAGTGCTTGGGCCCTGCACCCCATGGGAGACCAGGATAGGCACCTGGCTCCTGCCATCGGATCAGCGCGGTGCGCTGGCCGCAGTGCGCCAGCCGCGGCGGCCATTGGAGGGTGAACCAACCGCAAAGGAAGACCTTTCTCTCTGTCTCTCTCTCTCTCACTGTCCACTCTGCCTGTCAAAAAAAAAATTTAAAAAAAAAATTAAAAAAAATTAAAAAAAAAAACTTCATGGGAAGTGTGTATTATTATTATTTTTTTTTTTTTTGACAGGCAGAGTGGATAGTGAGAGAGAGAGAGACAGAGAGAAAGGTCTTCCTTTGCCGTTGGTTCACCCTCCAATGGCCGCCGCGGTAGCGCGCTGCGGCCGGCGCACCGCGCTGTTCCGATGGCAGGAGCCAGGTGCTTCTCCTGGTCTCCCATGGGGTGCAGGGCCCAAGGACTTGGGCCATCCTCCACTGCACTCCCTAGCCACAGCAGAGAGCTGGCCTGGAAGAGGGGCAACCGGGACAGGATCGGTGCCCCGACCGGGACTAGAACCCGGTGTGCCGGCACCGCAAGGCGGAGGATTAGCCTAGTGAGCCGTGGCGCCGGCCGGGAAGTGTGTATTATTAACAGTCATGCATGGATTTGGGCCTGGGGTGGAGACGGGCCTTCAGACTACTGGATCCGGTGCTGCTTGGGGTGCCCACATCCTGCAGACAATTGCCTACGTTCAACTCCCAGTTGTAGCTGCCAATCCCAGCTTCCTGCTAATGAACACCTAGGAGGTGGCAGGCGATGGCTCAAGCACTTGGGTACCTGCCACTCAGACGAGAGACCCAGGCTGAGCTCCTGGCTCCAGCCTTCCCAGCCCTGGGTGTTGCAAGCATCTGGGGAGATAGGAGATCTCTCGGTGTCTTTTTATCTCCCCCTCTTTGCCTTTCAAATTAATAAATGAAAATTTTAAAAAGTAAATGTTGTAAGCTTATCTTTTGTATTTTCCCATGTGAGAAGTCCATCAAATATGTTTACAGAAGTTTGCAAAAGGACAAGAAAGAGGAAGAGCAGATGAAAACGTATTTTGAGATAAATAAGTAATCCCTGTGAAATCATTTTTAGACCACATCATTAAAGATACACGAAATAACACTGTATAATAAAGTCAGCAATCAGGACCCTGATGGTGTCCCAGGAGTGAACTCCTGGCCCGTCACAAAGCTGGTTCCTGGCGAGGCATTCCTGGGATGCCCACTGGGCTATTTTGCAATGTGTCTGATTCAGAAGCACTGCAATTGATGAAAATCACCGTCATCCGCGAGCAAACTCAAGTGTGAATGTGCTTGTCTCTGTCTGGAACATTCTCGTCAGGAGGGATATTTTTGTTACATGAATATATTTTCTTCTCAATTTACCTGTGACTCCCACTCTGTATGATTAGTAAGAAACTTGACTGACTCATGGTAAATTAATAGATCAGGGGATTGTGCTTAAAACACCGATATCAAAGCTTAGCTACCTGCAGATTTGGAAAGTTGTGCCTGAAGCGGACTTGCTGAGCGAATTCTGGTAGGGGCCGCCGCTGTGGTACAGCGGGTTAAGCTGCAGCGTGGGTCGCCGGCGTTCCGTATCAGAGCTCCGTTTCCAATCTGGCTCCCTGGAGAAGGTGTACCTGGGAAGGGGGCAGCTCACGATGGCCCAGGTACATGGACAGCCCTGCCACCCAAGTGGGAGACCCATTGGAATTCCTGGGACTTGGCTTCAGCCCCACCCAGCCTTGGTTTTTGCAGCCATTTGAGCAGTAAATCAGCAGTTGGAAGAGAAAGATATTCTGTGTGTGTGTGTGTGTCTGTCTGTCTGTCTCTCTTTCTCTTTCTCTCTCTCTCTCTCACCCCCACTCTGTCACTCCACCTTTCACATGAATTTAAAAAAAAAAATCTCTTTAAAAATGTTACTATAACAAAAACTACCTTAGTGTTTTCCTTGTGTGTGTGTGTGTGTGTGTTTCCTTATTGTGGAGAAAACAAATAGACACTCTTGTTAAAGTAGGTGCCACTCCATACAAATGGTGTTTTAGAATTTTTTTTTTTTAAAATAGCTACGTGTTGTTTTCTTGCATACTGCCCAGAGTTAGGAGGCGACAGTCGAGTGGGCTTCCACTTGTTTTTGGCATTGAAACAACAGGCGAGCTTGAGCAATCAAACAGGAAGTTTCCATTTCTGCTTGGAAGTGTCCACAGACCTGAGCGTGCGATGCCTGCCATCTAGCGTCGCCGAATCCTTCGCCGGTTAGAGGTCGGTCGGTGGCTTTGTGTTTGTGTCCGAGGTGCCGGGGTGGAAAGGAGGCCACTGAGCCTCGGCTCCCCGCAGAAGTGACAGCCACGTGCCTGGGGACTGACATCCACACACGGGGCAACGCGGCCACCGTCTCCCTGCCCCTCAGTCTGATGGTTCACGAGAAACACCAGCCTCCCCCAGCTGTGAGAGTGTCTTCTGTCGGGTTCTTCCGGAAGCCGCCGCGGGGCCCTGTGGGGCATCCTAGCCGTTGTCCTAAATTGAGATGACAGTGCTGCTCATACTCAATTGCCTTTGCGCTCGGCTTGGCATGCTGGGCTCCGTGTCCGCTAATGCAGGAGTGGCCCTACCAGGAAAGCAATTTGTCCCCCAGCTGGGTGTCGGGGAAGCAGCTGGGCGACTGGAGCCATCAGAGGTGACGTTGGGGGCAAGTTGTGTTTTTCTTGATTTAATGGAAAACTTTACTCTTCCATCGCCTCACTTGTCCTCGCCACTTGTCAACACGGCCACTCGTGCCCATCAGCCCTCTCGTCCACCTCCCCCGGCCTGCATGGCTGCCCTGTGGGAGGCAGCCCTTCACACAGCTGAGCCCTGGAATAGAGGCTCCGACATCAACAAACACGTTATTGACGGCTTATCTTAATGCCCCGTGGAGGCAGCACAGTTTGGCAGCGTTCGGTGAAATATCACATTTAAAACCAGCCCAGCTTTCTGTAAAAACACGAGATCTGCCACGAGAGCGTCCCGAGCACACACCGCCCAGCCCCGGGCAAGCTTTCCCTGGAGTGAGGCTCGCGTGTGGCGAGGTACTCCATCTGCACGTCCACTCCGAGGGACTGCACGTTCGGGACTGATTCCTTAGCCAGAACGTCGCCAGCAAGCCTGGGCACCAAGTCCCTGTTCTTCTGTGCAGACGTTTATCTTGAAGTGGTCTAATGAGCAGGAAACATCCGCCCAGGCTCTTGTGGACAGGATCTGTGTGGCCCTAATACACGAACTGAGAGGCCTCCTGCCCAGGGGTGACTCAGACCCCAGAGTGGACAAGGTTCTAAGACCAGTCAAGCCCTCCCTAGCCCTCAGCGCTGCCGTGTTAGTAATTGTACAATAATGTGCTGCCTTCACGTTTCCAGAGGAAAATTCAGAATACCCTAAGATACTTGCGTGCAGGTCAGAGAACACACCCACTCACACAGAGAGGGGGGTGGGGAGAGAGAGAGAATCTTCCTTCTGCTGGTTCACTCACCCAAATGATTGCAATGTCCAGGGCTGGCCCAGGTCAAAGCCAGGAGCCAGGAGCTTCTCCAGGTCTCCCACATGAGTGCATGGGCCCAGCCGCTTGGACCATCTTCCGCCACTTTCACAGGCCCATTAGCAAGGAGCTGGATCTGAAATGGAGCAGCTGGGACTCAAACTGGCTCCCATTTGGGATGCTAGCACTATAGGCAGTGGCTTTACCCACTGAACCACAGCGCCAGCCCCACAGCTCCTTCCTTTGAGAATAGAGTTTATCCAGTTTTGTGCAAATACTGAAGTGGCGTGTTTCATGCTCAGGGAGCCAGCAAGCAGCTCATGCACTCTTCCACACAACCGGACTTCTGCAGGATTCCCATCCTAATGTCATCTTCCCCCAGCAATTTGTCAGACTCACAAGCATGGATCAGTAACAAATTCTTTGAAACTGAATGTGGTCTTGCATAATGAAACATACATATACTTAGGTTGGTGAATAATAAATGGCTCACATGTGGTCATTTTTTAATCAATCCCATATTCAACAATTTGTCAAGAACTAGAGGTCTCCTGCTTCCTTTTTTTAAGATTTTGTTTGTTTATTTGAGAGGCAGAGTTACAGGCAGGGAGAGGGAAATTCAGAGAGAAAGGTTTTCCATCCCCTGGTTCACTCCCCCAAATGGCAGCGATGGCTGGAGCTGAGCCAGTCCAAAGCCAGGAGCCAGGAGCTTCCTCCCAGTCTCCCATGCGAGTGCAGGAGCCCAAGGACTTGGACCATCTTCCACTGCTTTCCCAGTCCATAGCAGAGAGTTGGGTTGGAAGAGGAGCAGCCAGGACATGAACTGGCACCCACATGGGATGCCAGCGCTGCAGATGGATACCTAACCGGCTATGCCACAGCGCTGGCCCCAGCCCCCTGCTTCTTAATCCAACCCAATACCCACCTCAGTTCCAACACTGACTGTTGAGGGCCAGACACTATGGCACTCTGACAGCTTTAAGGTCCAAGATCTAAGGAGAGCCAGCACGGACAGGAGAAGAGACCACCAGCACTAGTTCATCAGTAATTGTGCCCAGTGCTATTTTTCGTGTCTAGCTGAGACTTGCAAGTGAGTCCAAGGAGCACTTACAGGTCCCCCACCTGTGTCGATGCTTGGCAAGCGTTTGTGTTATAGTGATGGTGGAGGAGTTTGTTTATCTTCATGGAAATGTCTTTGGTGCGTTTTGTTTTAGATGAGCAGAGTTGTCATAAGTCAGGCTTACTCTCAGACTTGGGGTCCCAGGAGTTGTGAAGGGTCACCTGTAAGTTCATGAGCATGCTTCCCAAGACGTCATCCACCTCTCCTATCAAGTGAGGCTCTGGACTAAAACTTTAGGGAACCTTTCGCCACAGTCTTCTCTGTTGATGTTGAACTATTATTGTAGCGACTAACCTTTGGAGAAGGCTAGAATTTTTCTTTTTTTTTTTTTTATTGGCACCCAGCATTGTGGTGCCATGAGCTATGCTGCCGCCTGCAATGCTGGCACCCTGTATCAGACACTGATTCAAGTCCCAGATGCTCCACTTCTGATCCAGCTCCCTGCTAATATGTCTGGGAAGACAGCAAAGGATGGCCCAAGTGCTTGGACCCCTGCACCCATGTGAGGGACCCAGATGAAGCTCCTGGCTCCTGACTTTGGCCTGGCCCAGCCCTGGCCACTGCAGCCATTTGGGGAGTGAAGCAGCCAATAGAAGATCTCCCCCCTACCCCGACTCTATCATTTTGTCTTTCAAATAAATAAATATAATTTTTTTTAAAAAAGTGAAGAAAGCTCAGAAGGATCCTAACCCATCATTTAAATTAATCATTGAAGGACAGGTGTTTGGCGTGGTAGCTGCAATGCAGATCAGAGGGCCTGGGCTGGAGTTCTGGCTCTGCCTCTGCTTCTAGCTTCCTGGTGATGGGTACCCTGGGAGGCAGCAGGTGATGGGTCTCTGTGGGAGACCCGGATGAATCTCCTGGCTCCCGGCTTCAGCTGGCTCAGCCCTGGCTGTTATAGGCATTTGGGGAAGGAACCACTGAATGAGTGATCAATCAATTGATTGATCCATCTCTCTCTCTCTCTCTGATTCTCAAATAAATATTTTTTTTAATTTATAATTGAAGGCCCCTAGCCAGGCTGTCTGTACCTGCCTATTGTAGGAATGTGCAAGTAGCTGACCTTGACTCTATTCAAGCCACTCATCCCCCTCCCCTAATCGCATCCACTTCCTCCCTTTGACACTGCATCTCTAGAAAAAAATTAAATCAGCTTGAGTGACCTTTCTCTTTACTAAATCCCCTCTAGTTTTCCCCAAAATCCTGCTGTCTTTGAGGGGGTTTCAAACTGACAGCATGCTCTTATTCTAGTCCTGGCTGGAAGCAGGAGAATGAGACCTGGAAGCACCTTGAAGGTCAGGCCATCGCTGTTTTCCCTGGATCCTCCAAGGTACTGTACGGATGGAGGTCATGGCGAGAGCTAAAAACCCCTCACCCTGCACACAGGTGGAAACCCCAGCTACACCATGAGGACTCACCTTAGGTAAACGTGCGGAAGAATGCGCAAAAGGCAGGCGTGTTTCTTCTTTAAAAATCACATGCCTCTACTGGTGCCTTCCTAAGCACAGCCCCAGGCGGTCCTCCTGGGGATCAGCACAGCTGCGCTGTGCTGAATCCACCCCAATCCTTCATCACAAACCTTCGTTCTCGACTTCACACTCCCCAGGGAGCAGCATTGCTACTGTTAGCTAACCGATGTTACTGGCCCGATAGGAGATGCCCGGCAGACAAATGTCCTCCTGATTGACAGCTACATTTTCTTCTGAGAGGAAGAGACTTGAGGGCCCGCACTGTGGTGTAGTGGGTAAAGCTGCCGCCTGCAGTGCCAGCATCCCATGTGGGTGCCAGTTCCAGACCAGACTGCTCAGCTTCTGATCCAGCTCTCTGCTGTGGCCTGGGAAAGCAGTGGAAGCTGACCCAAGGCCTTGGGCCCCTGCACCTGCATGGGAGACTCAGAAGAAACTCCTGGTTCCTGGCTTCAGATTGGCACAGCTCTGGCCATTGCAGCCATTTGGGAAGTGAACCAATGGATGGAAGACCTCTTCTCTCTCTCTCTCTCTCTCTCTCTCTCTCTCTCTCTCTCTCTCTCTGCCTCTCCTTCTCTCTCTGTGTGTAACTCTGACTTTCAATTAAAATAAATAAATTTTTTATAAAGAGAGAGGAAGAGACAAAGAGCTTCCACCTGCTGGTTCACTCCCCAAATGCTCACAGTAGCAGGGACTGAGCCAGGTGAAGCCAGGAGCTGGCAGCTCAGCCTGGGTCCCCCGCTTGGATGACAGGAACCCCATTACTTGAACCATCACTGCTGCCTCCCAGGGTCTGTATTGACAGGAAGTTGGAACTGGGATCCGGAGCCAGGAACTGAACCCAGACACTGCAATATGTGGGACTCAGGATTTCTTACCAGGCAGGATTTAACCATCAGGTCAAATGTGTGTCCCACATATCTGCATCTTGGGGACACGTATCTGTCTCTCATCATCCAGGGAGATCCTAGTGTTTTCCCTTTGATGAAAAAGGGAGAGGTATCCCTAGAAGCAGGGTGATGGGAGGAATATAAGAGTGGACAGGATTTAAAGTGAACCTTGAACATCACCAAGCACAGGTGCTCCCGCCTCCCATGGCCGTGCCCCCTTTTCCTGTCCTGCCCAGCCTGCAGAGGTAAAGCCCTTCTCCACTTCCCTCCCCGACGGAGCCACCCCCACGTCCCCGAGGACTTGCTGCCCCACATACTGCAGCAGCGTGCACTGTCAGGCTGTGCGTTCTGCTTGAGGTTTCAGGAGGAGCTGGCCACTACCTGCACCTGGGCAGTCTTCCAGAGTGTGGGCACTCAGGCGATTTCTGGACAGGAGCTCCTTGCTCTCAGCTTCTCCCAAGGTGTGCACAGGGTAGGGTAGGGGTCTGGGGTTCAGGTCTCTTTCCTTTTGACTCATTTTAGCTGACTGTGCAGGCACCTGGTGGGGGTGCACAAGGTGCCACCCACCCATAGTTCTTTGACTCCCTTGTGATAGAGATCGACAAGAGCCAATGTGCAACCCAGGCGACGTTTACCAGGGCTAATGCCTAGCACAAGGGAGACAATGATAGGAGGAGTTTCTGGAAACTGGAGTTCTCATAGGGAGGGGGGTGTGGCCACGCCCTCTCTGTCGCTGGCTGGTCCCCAGTGCTTGGGTTGGCACCTGACTTGAGATCCTGCCCAAGAGGGATTGTGGGGTTTTCTGTTTTTCTGTTTTCTTCCTTGTTTTTGCACAAGACTCATCCAAAGGCGTGTGTTGCTCACTATGCCTCTCCAGCAAAGCCATGTGTCAGTGGTAGTGGGCCCTTCTGGGAACATGCCAGGGTTGGAGAGCCCTAACGGAGCAGCATGGGGTCTTTCACAGCAGCTTGTGGTCAGACCCTGGACACAGACTGCGTCTGCAGAGGCTTGATTGTGTGAGCCCTGTGTCTGTCCTGTCTCAGAGGGAAGACACATGTGGACGCTCACAGTAGGCACAGCAGTCTTCCCCGGAGCTGGGGCTGGGCTTGTGTTGTTGCAGGAGCGCGTGGTACTGACCGTGGTGCTGATTGTGAGCACACAGTGGCTTTGCCAGAAACTGTAGAACTGGGCAGGGCAGATGCAAGAGAGGACTCTTCCCAGAGCGCTTTGGCTGCATAGCTGGGGACAACGCCCAGCGCCATCACAGATGGCCACACAGTCTGGGTCTCACTGTTCCATGTTTGAGGTTACCTTGCAGCATGCCTGGGCCCACCTGTCTCCCTGCACAGGGTGGTTCCCTGGCTCAGCAGGCAGGGAGCAACTGGGGGAAGCCCTCTCACCAACATGGCAGCAGGGCTGAGCTGTCCTGGGTGTTTGGGGGCCTGCAGACTCACAGGATCAGGGCTGGACCAACGTCATGCTCCCATGTTGCCCACCTCACTGTTCCCCTGACAAAAATGGTAATTCTAAGTAAGAGAGATCTGTCTGAGGCCTGACCAGGGCAGAAAGAAAGAAAATGAGACCAGAACCTCTGAGTGCATTCTTGGGTGGAAATAGATCTCTTCCTCACCTCCCATCTCCTTTTATAAGGAACAGGATAGTACCCCAATTGGATATGCAACTGGGGTGGCATCTGAGAGTGTGCCCTGGTCCCAGGTGCAACAGGTGCATCCTGGGAAGGTGGGCATAGCAAACCAACCATCAAAAAGCTAGGGTTGCATTGTAGGGGTACAAGAGTTCCCAGCTCACCTAACCTTTAACTGGTTAGTTAAGCCGCATCAGAAATGAAGTAGTAGGAGTCGGGCATTGCATCAGCAGAAGCACAATGAAGCTTCTTAAAAGCAGGCTTGGTGGTGATTTTTAATAATTATATGCATTACTTGCAGGTCATTGAGATAAATCACATAATATCCAACTTCACAGGCTTGTAGGAAAAATTATCTCGTTTGCCAGAGATTATGGGGTTATTAATTTTTTTCAGTGCATGTGTGAAAAGCCATTAGCTCTTTGCTTTCATTAAATATCTGGCTACATTTGGATGATCCTGCAGAAAGAGTGGTGATTTCCATCGGCCACAACCCCATTCAAAAGGCAAAAGCTGACCAGTTAGTCAATAGGCACCATCAGGTGTGTAACTAGTGGGTGAGTCTGGAGTCTCTTAGAAGCCATGAAAATGGCAATATACTCTTTAAATTTCAACTTTATTTATTTGGTATTTAAATCAGGACTACAGAGAATTTGCTTTAGCTATTATGGAAGGAGGATGAAATATTGCTTCTAATGAAACACAAATGGAATAATACAATTTACTCCTCATTTTCAATGATTCCCCTCTAAATGTTGGAATCTCATTTCTCATGGCCTAAGCATCCTAAAACTAAACACCCAAAAATTCAGAGCCATCTCTAAAAGCAATATAGTCCCTTAAGAATGAGCCCCACAGAATTACATTGACCGCGAATGTAACCTCGTAGAAATGTATGCACGCAGATAAATACGCCCAGGAAATCCAGACTGAAGATTTGTTGGGTTAATATGATGATATTATAGGTCATTTTTGTGCCTTTTATTTTAAATGGCCTAGAATGTTGCTGCGTATCTCCTTTTAATTCAGAGGAGGGAAGCAGAGTTGGGTGTTTATTTCTCTCCGCAGTGCCGTGCATGTAATAGATGTTCCGTAAATGCCATCGGTTGCAGATGTAACAATAAAAACAGAACCCAGCAGTAGGGTCAACTTATGCCCCAGTAGAGCAACTCGGAAAACAGCTGGGAGGTGCTGCACGTCTGCTTAATTCCTTTGGGAGGAAGTGTGCGGTGTGCGGGCTTGCTCCTATGCATCTTGTGATGACGATATCCCCCCAGTCCATCGTCAACTGGCACCTGTGCCTCCGGATTCCCACCTCAAAGTATATTCCTGCCTGGGTGTCCCAGCCTCAGAGGCGAGGAACCCATGGAGCCAGGGCACAGCCACTGTGATGTCAACACTAAGGAGCTTGCCCACCGTGGGCTCCTGGCCTGTGCCCGGTTCCCAAGCCACCAGAGCCCTCCTCATCTCCTGGTACCCATGGCAGCAGCGCCTCCTCCTAGCCTCTGGTAGCTGGCTCCCTTCCCCCATACCCTGTCTCTTCACAGGACCCAAAGGACAGGACTTTGGCCGAGTGGATAGAGGACATGGATAAGGCCCCATGCAGAGTACGTGGGGTTAAGTCCTGGCCCTACTCCCCGTGCCAGGTTTATTCTAACACAGACCCAGCCAGGCATCCGTGATGCCAAGTGATAGCTTCCTGTCACCCGCATAGGAGACAGAGGCTGAGCTGCTGGTTCCTGGGGCCTCTGGGGACTAAGCCAGGAGATAGGGGGTGTGTGTGTGTGTCTCAAATTCTTGTCTAAAAATATGGAGTGCTAAATATCAGCCTACTAGTGTCACAGAGGCTGGCCACCCCCCACCCCCTGCTTTCCCCCTCATCTGTCCCCTCCCTGCTGAGCCAGCCTGCGTCACAGGTGCAGGACCTTGAACTTCTCTCACTTCTCTCAGGACTGTTCAAGTGCAGCCTTAGAGTAGCCAGCCCTGGCATAATGTTGTTTTCAAACCCTCGTCGCCTTCAACCCTTGTCCCTGGGACATCTCTCCCCAAAATATCTCCCAAGAAGCTGTTTGGAGTCCAGTCCCAGCCTTAGAGGGTGTGGCCCTGTCACGTGGTCCAGGCCACATTCACCATCCAACACCTGTGTGTTCCACTGCCCAAGGAGCCCTTGCCACCTGCCCAAAATGCCTCTTTATCTTTGCAAAAACGCGAGGAAAAGAAGTCTGTTTGGTTTGAATGGTCCCTAATCCTTCTTTTGTTTGTCTAATTGATTCTCTCACCAGTCAGCCTGGCATTCTTGTTGAGTCATGTATTCAGAGTTCCTGAGATCCTCATTATCCCAGGAACTACTCCTGGGAATAGGGTCACAGAGAAACGGCTTTCTGCTTTGGGAAGGCCACGGGTCCTCTCCTTTCAGAAGCAAAATGAAGCTGTCGCAGAGGGATTCCAGCAGGGACCCAGGCAGGGCTCACGGGGCAGCACAGGGGCCCTGGGGGCGGCTGCTGGGAAATCGGTTTCTTGTTCTCTTGGAATTGCAGTCGTTATGTAACAAGGAAGCTTCGGTGGCCCACGATGGTTTGCGACCTGCAGGTGTCTGTCTGTCTCACTGCTCTCGGGGAGGCAGCGCGTCTGCCAGTGTTCTATGGTGGAGCAGGAAAAAGGTCAGAAAAGAGGGGCCGTTTGCCCCCAGGGCTGGACACGGGAGCCACGCCCGCTTCTGCTGCGCCTCTGAGGGCACCGTTTTCACAGCGCCGGGCAGGGTGTCTGGGGCAGCCGGGCTCTGGGGAAAACCCGCAGCCACGAGGAGCCGCGTGCAACGTGGCCAGGAAGGAACCCCAAGTCCCTGGAGGGTGCCGAGCGTGGTGTCTCCATGGGCCAGCTCTGTTTGTTTTCCTCTCTGCCTGCATTTACCTTAGAAAACAAATCTTGTAAACATTAAACAGAAAGAGCTCTTTCAAAGGAAACCTGTCTCTTAAGCTCAAACAGGACTGTCTTGTAGTTTGAGAGTGTAACAGCTTAAGAGGCAAACCGTTTATTACGCCTGTAAGCCAGCCTGTCGTCTTCCAGTGTCCCCAGAGGGGACACGCAGAACCTCTGTATCCCTAGTGAGTGCAGGTTGCCATGGTCCTGTCCAGGAAACTGGGCTCCCTGGAGGTACGTGGGCTCCCTCTGGCCCCCAGAGGGAGAGGCTGGACATGCGACACCCCTCAAGGCTGATGCTCATCAAAGTCGAAACCGCAGCCCGGATTAGGGGAGATTACTATTAGCTAGAACCCTGCTTTTTAAGGCTAGAGCTATCTATAGAGAAAGGGGGCAAAGCCTGCACCACTTTAATCCAAGTGGAATTAATTTATAGGAAGGTGCCAAGGAGCCCAGGAGCAGAGCCACAGGCACAACAGCTGGGTCGGCCTGCTCTGCAGGTGCACCCTGTGCGGCCCGGTGCTTGGCCGCTGCGCGGGAGGCACAGCCGTCTCAGAGTGTCGGGAAGCAGGAGGAACTGCAGCCCGGCCGGCGGTCACTTGGGGGAGCAGCGTTAGCAGCAGCCACGGCAGACGGTTTCCCAGGAGCCGTGGTCCATGCCAGACGCACTGGCGTGCTGGATGGGAGCACGGCGAGGAGTGGACAGGTGGCCAGCCTCAGCGGCCAGGTGTTTCTGCTGCTGCTTTGCCCACTACGTCTCCAGGAAGGGTTTACGTACGTCTTAATGGCAAGCCCCTTTATCAGCATTTATTTTATTCTCACTGTTGCTCTTACCCCTCCCCTGTCTTCCAAAGAAAGTGTGTTCCATTCCGCTCCTGCCTAACTCCCGGCAAGGTTGATCTCCAGGCCTGGGCATTTCCTGAGAGTCATTTCAAACCTCTCTGCAGGGTGAGGGCAGGGGGCTCTCTTCCTTCTGCCCTGCAGGCTGCTGTGCCGTGCAACGAACATGGCCCCAGGCAGGCCCTCGGTGTGCGGGAACAGGTGTGTGTGTGTGTCTGTGTCCGGTGAAAGCAGCCCCGAGCCACGGCTGCGCCCCGTCCGTGTGGCCAGGCTTCCTGGGGTGGTAATGAACGGAGCTGCGCGAGCTGTCTCCGCTGAGTGAGATGTCTCCTGCACTGATGTTTCCTGCAACACATAGAGGCTTTTTTTTTTCTTCTTGAGATCAGCCATCTGCCACTGTGGTCATCCACTAACCAGGCACTTTCCTGCCAGGCCTGTTCTTCTCCTCTTGACCCCTGGCCTGCGGCTGCTGCCCCGTTAAAGTCCTCCTTTACGGAAGTGCCTGGCTCTCAGGCAGGTGCAGTCCTTCTTTGCTCATTCCGTGAGCGCTTGGTTCCTGGGTAGGTGGTGACAGGATGCCTGTAATTCCTAACATGTCCAGCCCAGTGTCACAGGCTAACACGTCTGCTGTGGACACGAGGCCCGGGAAAGATGCCCTATCCCTCGTGCTGCTTATTTGCTTCAAGCTGGGAGCCTAACAACAGAGGGACTCTTTGCCAGTTGACGTCACAGCCCTAAGCCTCATGGCCTGAAGACTCTATGGGGGAAATTGATAAATGCCAAGCATTGTTTCATTGCAAAAGTTTAAACCATCCAAGCTCCACACAGGTAGGGGACAGGCAGTCTAAGTAATGGTGCTTCTTTTATTTTCCACACTGACCCCGGACTTCCCCTCTGACAGGCTGAACCACTCCTGCAGTGCGGTGATCCAAGCCCCCTGGCCAGTCTCTCCGGGTGATGGCTTTGTCTGCTTTTAAAAATCGCCCCAAGTACATTTATTTTCTTCCCAGTAAACAATGTCACTGTTTATCAATATGTTAGAACCCTTTCCTCGCTCCTCAAATGTGAAGATAAACTCGCCTTTGTTGGGTTTGAATCCATTGGCCTAAGGGATGACTTCATTTTCTACAGCACACAGATCAGTGGCCTCTTTTTCAAAAACAGCATTTTCCAGAGTGGCGGAGGACAATCAAATCTAAACTGGCTTCGTGGATCCAACCAAGGTTTATTTGCCAACACTCACTAGGACCAGCACTCCCTCCTAAAAAAAAAAAAAAAAGAAAAGAAAAGAAAAAGGCACAAGGGGAAGGGAATCTGTTCTTATCCTACTTCCCATGGAACACTTTTTTTAAAAAAAAATTATTTTATTTATTTTAAAGACAGAGTTACAGCGAGAGGTAGAGACAGAGACAGAGAGGTCTTCCATCCGCTGGTTCACTCCCCAAATGGCCACGATGGATGGGGCTGAGCCGATCTGAAGCTAGGAGCCAGGAGCTTCTTCCAGGTCTCCTACATCTCCCACGTGGGTGGCTTTGGGGACCTAAGCACGTGGGCCATCCTCCACTGCCCTCCCAGGCCTCAGCAGAGAGCTGGATCAGGAGTGGAGCAGCTGGAATCTAAACCCACGCCCATATGGGATGCCGGCACAGCAGGCGGAAGCTCTAGCTGCTATGCCACAGCACTGCCCCCTACCCACACCATGGAACACTTCTGCCTCAATCAGGTAGGATTCCATCACTGGCTTCTATAAAGATAACACCTTTAGGGCCTGCACTTGTATTATTTCCTTTAAAGTCATCCAAAGCGTGCCTTCCATGGTAATAGCATTGACTCCCTTGGGTCTCTGAATACCCAGACTGGTTACTTATGCAAATGGCTGTGCTTTGTAATTAGGGGAAAGCAGTTTGGCTAAATTGCCATTCTACCCTGAGAACTCTATCTTAGACCAACCTTTGCAAGGAAATTGAACCTGCTGGGTTTGAAAATTAGAACAGGAAGCACAGGCGGATACATTTCCTTACATCAGTCTTGCCTTGGTGGCGTTGGTCTCAGAGGGACTTGAGACAGCAACTGGTAGTGGAGCGCTCAGACCCAGCCCAGTACTCCCCGACGTCTCGGCATCCCCCCGCGGCTGAGTTCTTACAGAGCGTGAGAAAGAGTCAGCTCCTGGGACGGTTGTCACTGTCAGAGGCCACAGCACCTGGAGAGTGAAGAATTCGAGCTCCTTTCCTTTCAAGTCTTCTATGAAACGCAGTGCTAAGGACGGGCTTCGTATAAAAAATGTGCCTCTCCATGGTACAGTTCTCAGGTCTTAGAAATAATGAGGAAAGCCGAGGACTAGATCCTGGCGAAGGTTGTAGGGAAAATATCGGCCCAGGGGAAGTGGAAGCCCCTCCCTCCAACAGCACAGGTGCTATCCGACCTGCCCCACCCCACCTGGCTTCCTTCGGTTGATTACCTTTTTAGGTTCCGCCGTTCACCTTGATCTCATAGCAGACTGCTTTCTTTCTGCAAGGATGCATAGACAACTCACGTTAGCACTGACTCATAATTCGCAAGCACTGCCAAGAGTGATCTGGAAGGTAGAGCTGTCCAGGAACACCCTGGAAGATGCCAGCGTGCTTCTATAATAGCATCCTAGAATTACAAGCATCCATGGACCGGGCCACTGTTCTTCAATTCTTACCTCGGATGAGTTAGCTACACGTGACCCTGGTGTTGAACCTGGGCCTTGAACATTTGAGTGCCGTGTAAGTGCAATTCAAATGACTCAACGGAGAGCAACAAAATGATTCAAATGCTTAAAGGGTTGCGAGATTGACCTAAGAGCATACTCTTGAGGACCTGGGCTTATTAAGCCTAAGAACGAGAGAGCCCCAGGTGAACTTACCCAGTGCATTAAGGGATGTTAGATGGGCGACGCTGGCCAGCATTCTCTCCTGTGTGGAGGATGAAGCGCCTGGATCTTGCAGTACACAAGGAGGAATTAGTTTGCCATGTGAATGGGGTCGAGCGGGGCTGCCCCCCAATCATGCGGGAGCATGCCCAAGGTATACAGTGCACTCCCGTGTGTTCTCCATAAGACAGGCGTTCAAACCAACAGGGTGGTTTGTATCCTGTTCTGCCTGGGGCAGGGGGACCTATGCCAGGGGCTCTTTGGGGGCATCATCAGGTCCTTTGAGTTCCTAGTACTCGAGAAAGTCTGGCATGTGACTTCAGTGCACCCAGCAGCAAGAACACATCAGCTCGTGTCCATCAGAAACCAAACTACAGGGCCACACGCATTTTTTTGCACTGAATGAACCTCAGATATCCCTGCAATCATCCCTTTTGTAGCCTCTGATTGCAAACTCACAGCTATTAGTCTGCCGCGACACTTAAAAACTGGCAGCGCTTTTATGCCTAACGCATGCAATATTCCTGTGAGTGGAGTGTTTCCATGGATACGTTTTATCAGAGCCTTCACTACCTGAGATAAGGACACAGAGCGGCATTCCCACGTCTCAGGAAAGGTAGGGCTCTCCTGTTGTCTACCATCGTGCACTGAGTACCTATTACAAAGCAGGTGAAAAAGCAAGGCACAGAGCTGACTTGGGGGTGAAGGGATCGACTAGGACCAGGAAGGAAAACTTATGATTAAAATATGGTTTCTTGAGTGTGGTGAGGTGTGAATGTGAAAAGCAGCCTAGAAGCACCAGTCTTGAGCAGAGTGGAGAGTAAAACCACAGAGAAGGCGGAGAACGGATGTGGGGTTGCAGGGAGACAGTGTCCCTGCCTGCACAGCCTCGTGCAGGGGCCAGGACGGAGCCGGACTGCGCCCTGGGATTGAGTGAACCTCTCTGGCAGCCACATTATGCTTTATCTGAATAGGCTGAGGTTGACGAAACACTGGGGCTGGGGCCAGTGCCCGGACTCAGCTTCCCATTTCAGAGCACCAGTTCAAGTCTGGCTTCTCCTCGTCCAGTCCAGCCCCTTGCTAATGCACCTGGGAGAGCTGCAGAGGTGGCCTAGGATCTTGGGCCTCTGCCACCCACGTAGGAGACTAGGATGGCCTTCCTGGCTTTGGCCTGGCCGGGTCCTGACCATTGCAGTGACTGGCACAGAGCAGTTGCTCGATGAACATGCATGTGAATTCATCAATTACGGAACTAACTTCTAGCTTCTGCTGAGTGTGAAGATCAACATGAATGGAGCCCTGTGCCGTGGGGTCTGCTTACCCCTGGTGTCTACAACTCTTTCACTGCGTGCGGAGTAAGTGAAGGGTTCCTCCTTTGTCCATCCCCACACACCTGAGCTCTGCAACCCACCCACCCACCCCCGGATCCCTGCTCCCCACATCAGCTCCCTTGGCCTCCGTGGGAGTCAGGCCTTCCACCATTCTGACCCACAGGTAACTCTGTGTCCACGGTGTTAAGTCACCCTCATTAAATCTCACATAGCTAACGTTGGTGCATCCTGCCAGCTTTGTAGACATCTTGGGGATCTTTCTTCAGGCATCACTGCTCACTGACAATGTGACTGGTCACCCAGGAGCTCTGACGGAGTTGTACAGCGAGATTCGTGTTGTTTTCATGCCCGTCATCACAACGCCCTTTCTGTAGCCTACAGATCTAAAAGCAAATTTCAGCTTCCAAGTCTTATTATTTACGAACTAGGTCTTATGAGGCTACAGCTGCCATAGGTAGGGATTTCTCCCATGCATCCGGGCCAACTACACTGCAAACCTTATGAAAAGGACGCACCATTCTGGATGCCACTCAGGATGAGGTCACAGTGTCACAGGAGTTCGGGGGAAGTTGATTCGATTCCTCGGGGGTGACTGTGAGGGGTCCACGACTTCAGTGGAGGGAGCGACTGCAGGTGTGGAGGGAAGACCAAGAGACCAAGAATAACAAGAGCAGCCTGATGGTGTGGCTGAACGGCTGCCGCGTCGGCCACAGCTGTAACGGACGAGGAGCCGTTCCTGCTGCAGCGCGAAGAAGGGAGTTTCCTGAGATGGAATCTGCCACTGGGGAAGATGCCAAGGGCACCGTTGAAAAGACAGCGCAGGCTTCAGAGTACGACATAAGCATGGTAGATACATCGGCAGCATGGGGGTCTGAGGGGATTGACTCCGGTGTTCAAAGGTTCCACCGTGGGTAAAACACTCTTGGACATCCTCGCATCCTACAGAGAACTTCCGTGAAAGGAGCCATCCGCTCAGGTGGCAGACTTCACAGTTGTCCTGTTGTCAGAAATTGCCCTGGCCACCCCACCCTTCAGCAGCCACCACCAGGACCCTGTAGGGTTATCAGTTGGCCTAATTTTAACATTGGTGTATCTTGGGGTTGGGGAGGCCTGAGGAAAAGGAGAGAGATGGGGACAGCAGGTAGATGGAGCCAGAACACGCACGACATTCATCAGCTAAGTTCACTCTTCCACCTCAAGGCTAGTGGTGTCCCAAAACCATCACAGTGGCCACATCAGAGACACCAGAACAGATGTCACGAGGATGGGAGAGTCTGAAACACCGTGAGAGTCGCCGGAATGTGCCACAGTGCCACAAAGCGAGCTCATGCTGATTGACGCGCTTCCTGTAGGGCAGCCACAGCCCCTCAATTTGGAAAAGAAAACACAGCATGTGCAAGCGCAGTAAGGAGAGGTGTGCCTGTAGTACCTTTCCTTACGCACTAAGAAGAGGCATTGTAAAATAATAAACTGTAAGCCAAGGGTGCACATCCAGACCGTGAATAAAGCAGCAGAATCGTGCTGACCACAAAGGCCCCATGATGCTCTGATTAGGCCAAGGGCATCTTAACAATCAAGGCAGAAAAGGAGCCTGGTGGTGCCATGGTTATTGTGACCAGAGCTCCTAAGTGCACAGTTCATTCGAGATAATTCTCACTTTTGTCTTTGTATTGCAGCCACCCTGTGGCGCAGTGAATGATGTTTACAGCCTTTTCTAAAAGCAGCAAGTGCAGCCTGGGCTCCTCCTGATTGTGACCTTCATGGAAGTGTAGCGGCTCTGGGGACAGGTCCCTGGGCAGAGCGCTGCCTTGGAGCCACCTCCACCCAGCAGCCTGACGCCAGCCGGTCAAGTGGCCTCCACTGACATCTGCTCAATGGGGAGAAGTAAAAGTCCCTTCCCCCGGGGGTCATTGTAGCAACGAGACAACTTGAAGCAGGTGGAAAAAATTTAGTGCAGTAATAACAATGGTTATTTAGGATTTAAAAAAAAAAAATGGAACTTATCCCCCATGCTGGTTCTGAGAATGAGCCAGGGAGTCTACACAAAGAACACAGTGTCCAGCAAAGAATAACACTGGCGAGTGTTGGTTCTTCAGTGAAAGATCTTTTTCAGCATATTTGAAAGAGAGAGATGTGTCCAGAGCGACACCCACTCATCACCCACGCTCTGCGGTGTGACAGCAGCCCCTTTGCCCTCCCATTGTGCCCAGCTTTTCATCAGCCCGGTGTCTTCCTGGCTCCCATTCCTTTCTCTACAAGCAAGGTTGATTCACATCCCTCATACCCTTGCCTTCGGGCTGGGAGACGTGTAAAAGTCACTGGAACACTTCCTTCAACGGCCATAAAATAACATTTTCAACTTATTGAGAAGCTTCTGTGTCAGAGATGGTACTTAACATTTGATGTACTATCTACTTGAATCCTCAGCACAGACTCGGGGAGTGAGTGCTGTTCTCCTCAAATTAAAATGAGGAAAGTGAGGCCGAAAGCCACGGAGTTACGTTACGTGCCCGGTGTCATGTCACGTAGCAGGGCTGGGTTTGGAATCCAGGTCCTTGTGCTGCATAGCCTCTGCTCAGGATGACTGCACACCTCCTCGTCCCTCCTGGTCACCACCAGGCATGGCTGAAGGGCGCCTAATCCCTCCACTGGCTCTGTGTCCCAACTAGGACCTTTCTGAAGCACACCGGAAGCAGAAGTACCCCCAGGCTCCCCTCTTCCTGTTTCCTACCAGCTTCTTCCAGAAGGGTTACTCTCTTGCTACTCCCACCCCACACAGTGCACACGAAGAACAGCTCACAGTATGCCCGCTTGCTAGTGTGGGCAAGGATTCTGAAGTCAGCCCGCGGTGTTTGGAGGAGGAGGGGCGAGAAAGCAAGCAGCTTGGGGTATCAAGTAATGGGGCTCACTGGCTGAGGGTGGGGACAGCCACTTCTCTAGCACCAATCACATAGACTTCTTGGGACCGTCCTTTGGATCCTGTTGTTCTTCTGCAAAGGTGCCCTTGAGCTCAGAGGAAATATCGTCATTGACTTGTTAGACAGTTACTTAGTCTCTTTATGTCTCAATGTCCTCAACTATAAGATGAGAACAGAAGGCCTGCCAATCTCAGCGGGTGAGGACCCAGCCAGTTGACAGATAAGAAACGCCTGGACAGGACACAGCACAACACGGACGTGGTCAGCAGCCACAGGGACAATGCTAACACACCTCAGAGATGCCTCGTGGGGTCTACAAAAGGCAGTTTTTAACACAACTCATTCAAAAGGGGTTCTTACACCCAGGTGATTCAGCAATCAAGGCTTTGCTGTCCCTCCTGGCTGAGGACTAAAATGTGCAGACTCTCTGTCATGTTCTTGACAGCTTTTCCCTCGTGCTGCCGCCTCTCGTGCTGTCCCAACTGAGGCGCGTACTCTTTAGACAGCTCCTTGTCTGGCCCAACTCTGGCCCCTTGGTTTACGGACCTACACCAACCCACAGGGCAGCATTCAGGAAACTGTTGGGTCCTTGGTGCAGTCCAGACATGAGCAACTATACAGAACAATTGAAAGGTTTCTCCAACACATCAAAGGCCTAGAATAGCAAATGGAAAGGAGAAAAGACAGGTTCAGGTTAAAGAGACTTAGGACAAAAGAAACTACAGGAACATTGGGACCATGTGTGGAATTTGACTCCTGATCTCTCCCATCAAACTGGTCAATCATGAAACGGTGGTTTCCACAGACTGGGAGGAAATATTGGCAAAGGGTATATGTGATAAAAGGCTATTCTCCAAAATTTGCCAAAAAAAAAAAACCTCTCCAAAATTAACAATAAAAAAAAATTAGCAACCAGATTTAAGACTGGGCAAAAGACCTGAACAGACACCCCGCCAAAGGAAGATACGCCAGTAGAAAATAAGCATATGGAAGGTGATCCACGTCATATGCCATTTGGCCATCACAAATTCAAACAGCAGTGAGATACTTCTGCACACCTATTGGAATGGCCAGAATCCAAAACACCAGCAACACCGAAGCCCGGCAAGAAGGTGGAGCAGCAGGAACTCCCTTTCATTGCTAGTGGGAATGCTGAATGGTTCGGCCACTATGGAAGGCAGCTTGGCAGTCTCATACAAACTCAACATATGCTTCCCATATGATCCAGCAACTACTCTTTGAGGATCACCCAAATGAGTTGAAAACATATTTCCGCACCTAGTCCTCACGTGGATATTCACAGCAGCCTTATTCATGATTGCCAACACTTGGAAGGTACCAAGATACCGAACTGGTACGTCCATACAGTGGGATATTATTCATGCAGTGGGATATCACTGGAAAGAAAGGAGCTATCAAGCCATGAAAAGATGTGGAGGAACTTAAAATACATCACCGAAGGAAAGACACCAGTCTGTAAAGGCTGCAGGAAAAGGCAAAGACTTGGTGTTCCCATCCAACCTTGCAGTACGGGAGCATGCCAGTTACATGTCGAGTCCCAGTAAGAAGGGAAGGGAAGGGACAAGGCAGTGCCTCTCCCTGTCAGGGTGTAACCCAGAGGTCACGTGTTTCACATTTGTCTTACATCCCAGTCACCAGACCCAGTCACATGGTGACCCCCAGGCTATGGGGGAGGCTGGGAAATGCACTCTGTACCCCAGCAACAATGCATCCCATTAAGACTTCTAACGTTGCAAGGGAAGAAGGGACAAATATCAAGAGGACTTCTGGGAGCCACAATCTGCTCTTCTAAAAACTAAAGTCTCCTCTGTACAGGACCAGGCAGTGCAGCAAGGCAACCAGGGGAACAATTGCTTGAGTACAGAATGAAACACACGGTCTCACACCTTTCCCTGAGACTCAGCCCCTGTCACAGAGGTGCCCCTGTGCTGGTTCGGATCCCCTGGTAATGAGGATGGGTAACTCTTTTTGTTAGGGCTTTGAAGTAATCAAGTGTATTGGCCCCGCCAGGCCTGGATGGCAGGTGTTGGCGAAAGAGGGGACTGAGAGAGGGCGAGGTGTCCCGAAGTCCAGATGGAGACTTCATCTCATCAGCACTTGATCATGCATCTCCTCTGACTCCTGCGTGCAGTTTCACTATTTTTTTTTTTTTTTGCAAGCTGCCAAGTGGTTTTGAAAGTTTGAAGCATTCTATTAAACCTTGTATAAAACTAAGTATAGGCTGTATCTTTAAGCACCCACTAAATCATACGCTGCTGTCAAAAATCATTTTCCAGGCTCTGTCTCCGTGGCAGGGGAAGCATTTGTTCAGCTTTGTGGGTGGACCCCGTCCCGCGCTGAACGCAGCTGCTGGAGTGGTTCTGCCCCCATCCCCAGGCTCCTGTCTGGTCTCTGCCGAGTTAGCCCTGTGTTCTGCCTTCAGACTGTCACTTCCTTAGTCACTTACAGATGGCATTTTGAAAGGATGCTAATTGAGGGACCTCGCTGCCAGCTTCCAGCTAATCATGCCGACAGAAGACGTCTCCTCCATTCAGGACGAGGGAGCCCAAGAGCTTGCGCTTTTCTCTGCTAACACGTGTCGTTCTCCCTCACCCCATTCTACTCGATGCAGAATTGCCCCGAAGAGGACATGTGACAGTCTTGTCCTCAGGGCCTGCTCGTCAGTCCTGCCTACACCCTGCGTGATTGACCTCTCCGTCCACACCGTCAGGGGTCAGATTGCTCCATCCTGCAGCCCGCCCACTGCAGTCCTCTCTGTCGACCCATCCGTTCACCAGTTGAACAAATACTGACTCAATGCCTTGTGCAGGTGAGCCAATACAAGATGATGAGAGAGACCCTGAAACCCACACCTGCTGAGTTCGAACCCCAGCTCCACGTACTAGATGGGCAACATTGGACTGGTCACATAAACCCCTCTGAGAACCAGTTTCCTCAGGGATCAAATGGGTTAAAGGTAGCACCATCCGCACTACGTGGTTTTGATGGTTAGATAAGTTATTAAATGTAATGAACTTAAAATATTTCCTAAGACAGATGAATGTTCAATAAATACCATCTGATTATATGTGCCAGACACTTTTCAGGATATGGAAGGACGCATGATAAACAACTCTCCTCTACATCCGAAATCCTCTTCAAATACAATTAAAGGACGTTTCCCATAGGTCACTTTGCAATAGGTAAAATTTGAAGCTAGCACATTTTTCCATCTTTGGTATCATCCAGCTAGAATTTAATGTCTATATTTTGCAACCATGTCTTTATGCCTGGGTGTATTTTTATGAAAATTAAGACTATATAAAAATCTTCCATTACAGAATCACAAAACATAACAGGGACCTCGGTGTTGGTCCAAAGTGAAACTCTCCCCACGGCACCTGGTCTCTACGTAAGCCCACTGGGAGCAGGCTTTTCACCAGTTCCTACCAGTTTGGCTAGCTATGCTATTGCTAAGTAATTTTTTTCTTCCGTGATTTAATGCCACTTCAGTACGCACCACTCTGTCCTAGCTTCACCTTCTGCATTGGCCAGAAGGTAGAGAAACCTCTGTTCCAGGTGCCATCTTCCAGCTTTCTAAGTCTTCATCCACCCTCTTTCCAAACCACTGGCTCTCCCAGATTCCTAACACCCATTACGCCAAGTCCTGCCTGCCACGTGGTATCTGGAACAAACTATAACATCCAAATCATGCAGTGATGAGAGCAGAACACACTGGAGATGCTGGTCACCAGCCTGAGACGGCATGCACTTACTATCATCAAGCGAAGCCCTGGGGACCATCCACGGGGGCTGCTCCCGAGACACGGCTCCTCCCACGAGTTCTTCCACACTTCACTGCTTGACCTAACAGAATCGTCCTGGTACCTCTTGTCAATTTCAGCGTGTTACTTAAAGGCCATGAAGTGTGGCCGTGTCCTGCGAGGACACCCAGCTCAGACTTGTACCATTCCTGTGACCGGCACGCTACCTTTAAGTCACTGGCAGATACCGAGTGGTTCAGGAACTAGGCACAGAGCAGTGCTAGGCCTCCTCACTGTAATGGTTAAGACTTATTTAGATCTACAATAAAATAATTTTTCTTACACAGGGATATTTAATTCAGTTCTCCACAGTACAGATATATGCCAGCTAACACTTATTGAATATTTACTATATGACAAGTCTTACACTATTTTATCTGACTTAATTCTTCCAACAGTCCTAGGAGGAAGTAACATTTTAACCCCTTCTTTAAGGATGTAAGAAAATGAGGTTAACAAAGTTACGTAAACTTCCCATGCAGAGTTACAGAAACAAGTGGAAAGGCTGGGATTTGAACTTTTATACGTTTAGCGCTGGGGGACAAGTCTTTACCTAATGTGCCAGCGATACCAGGCACAGGGAGACTAAACTATTTACCCGAATCACAAGCTTAGTAAGCCAATTCTTCAAGAAGCAAGCCCACACCACACTACAGGTGAGCATACCCACTCTTAAAATCTGGCATCCAAAATGCCCCCAAATCTGACACTTTTTGAGCATCAGCACGACGCCACCAGTGGGAAATGTCGATCTGTGAAACTTGATTTCATGCACAAAATTATGGGAAATCTTGAGGCTATGTGTGTAAGGTACCTTGGAAGCATGAATTGGCTTCCTGCCGATACTTGGTTCTCATATCCAAGATTATGTATACGCCAAGATTTCCAAAGTCTGAAGAAATCTGGAATACTCTCATTTTCAAGCATTTCAAGTAAAGGGTGTTCAACCTGCTCCATCTGTACTACGAGAAACAATTCAGCCCACAGCGTTCAGCTAGGGCTAGTAGAGCCAGCCTAAAACCAGTGTGCCCCACTGATACCCCCTGACCTTTTCTGTCTGTTTCCCGGAGCTCTTGGGGGCAGCCGCGAAGAAGTAAATGCATCTGCTCTCGTGGGCACTGCCCTGTTCTGTTAGCCCACCCACCCACTCTCCAATGGTGCATGCAAAACTTTCTAAGAGAACCAAATCACTTCTAAATATTTGAAGTTGTCGGCCACGTACCTGGAATGTTCAACGGCCAGTGATGAGACGTGAACACAGGCATTGGTGCCTCTTAGAAGTCAAGAGATCAAACAGGCAGATACTGCCTGGGGACCGTCGGTGCCAGCAGGTGACACACCCAAGGCAGTGCTGCGCAGTCTGGGGAATCGTTCAGAAGTCTCTGTCTGCCCCTCTCCTTCAACTCCAGAACAGGAAGTGAATGCTGTGTCAGTGTGCTATTAATTACTGGCCTACGGGCCTCTTAATGGAACGTTAAGTTGGTCTTGTCTTTTTTTACTTATTTTTAAAATTTATATAAGGTGAACAAGGTTCATGTACTTCATATATACAGATTTAGGAACATAGTGATGCTCCCTACCCTACCTCCCTCCCACCACACTCACACCCTCCCTCCTCCTTTCTTTCTTATTCTTTCTTTTAATTGTTCCAATAATCTACCTTCAGTCTATTTTATAATCATAAGCTCAACCCTCCACTAAGAATTCAAAAAAATAGAAGAAAAAAAAATTGTTCCTCAACAGTAGAGACAAGGGCTGTAAATAACAATCAAGCCTCATATACATCACATTACAATTTCGCTCATATACATTACATTATTTTGTGCTCTATTAGTCACCAGAGGTCAGGGAAAACACATGGCAGCTGTCTTTTGGGACTGGCTTATTTCACTACGTGCAGTGGTTTCCAGGAATCTTCCCACAGATGATTTCTTTCTGGTGCAGTAACAGATGGACAAACCCAGGAGTTACGGAGGGGACCGGATGCCCAGCTTAAATTGCAAGCAGTAGAGCAGGAGTCAGTGGAGCTCAGATGAGTCCAGAACTTGGTGTTCATGTAGCCAGCATCCAGCAAAGGGCAGGGAGCTCCTGCAGTGCCTGGAAGAAGGCCTTCAGCACTACACTGCTTGGGTCTTCATAAACCTTCCTTCCCTTGAAAATGATGTCAGCCTGCAGCTGATAAGCCAAGTCTTGATCATTTAAGAAGGGAAATATACCGGAAATGGCATAATCACCATTTAGGAATCCCTGCACCAGTAACTCATGGATTTGATCCATCGGAGGTTAAAGTATAATAAATCAAATTAGTAGATAGTTCATTTAAAAAATATAAATTTTGTTATGATTATATTGCCTTGTTATTTTTTCCAGTATATAAATATAGTCTCTTTGCTGACAAAGAAACTAAAATTATAAAAGTATCAGTAACATTAAGTTCCATTAAAAAAGGGAACAAAGGGAGGGAGGTTGGGAGGGATCCCATACATAACTGTTAGAAAGCAGTCTGCCATAGCTGGGTTTGATTTTGATTTTTTGAGCTCCTTTTTCAAAAGTATCGTTGTGGGGTTGGGGTCCCCAGCTGGACTTACTGAAAGTTCCCGCGTCAGCCTGAGGATCAATTCACAGCGGAGCCACAGATAAAGTGCGAGAATGGGAGTAGAATTTATTTAGAGACTAAAGGTGAATGTGGTCCACCCAAGGAGAGAATCACACCCTCCCCAGTGTGGCCTCCTCCTTTATCAGCGAGGGGGTGGTGCCCCAGCCCAACAGACAGTGTGTAAGGAAAAGGGTGCAGATCGGCGCCACCTCACACAGGGCACCAGAATGTAAGGGAAAGAGGCACGGAACAGAGAGGAGGCAGGGTACGGATTTACAGCCAGACCGAATTTACCCAGAGAAAACAGATCCGCAGTGGTGACCAACTGCCAGTGTGCACATTGATGGAACACGCGGCAGGAGGCCAGGCCCGGCAGGCTGGGCTGTTTTGTATCTTAGGAGGGCTGGGGGTGGGGGGTGCAGGTAGGGGGCAGCAGGCAGAGGTGAATTCCTCCATACTGGTCTTTCAGGCGGGCATTGGGTGAACCTGGGGAAGAATTCAGGGGTGGGGTGTAAAGACAATAGGGGGTGAGACAGAATTGAGATTGAGGGCCAAGGAATACATTCTGATTTTTATCTGTCTTTTGGGCAATGAGCTCATGTCTTTGTTCTGTACATCCTGACACAATTTCTTTCTGGCTACTTCCTGTTGATACAGGGCATAGACAAGGGGTGAGGATTTGAGCGAGGATCTATACTGGGGATCTGATTGGTTGAAGAAGAGCAGATGGCTTGAGATACAGCAACCATGTAGTCCTGCAAGACCCTTTGGAGTAAGTTAATTATACGTGGTAGGAATAGGAGCACTATGATTATGTGGATAAAGGAGATCCTAGAGACATTGTGTGTGGTGGGAAAGACGGCCAAAATGAGGAGGACAGAGGGGAAAATGGGAAAGCAGGTGTCCTGTCCAGTTAGTGCACCGAAGGTTATTGTTTCAAATATGAAGGCAATTCAGAACTTCATGGAAAATGCATATTCCAAAACAACTATGCATGGACTTCAAAAAATATTTTGCACCAAAATAAACTTATATTTTAATTCCAGTTTCCATGAACTTGAAGCACCCTCTCTGAGCTCTCCTTAGTTAGAAGCTTCTTGAGGGGAAAGCAGGTCACAGAGGCACAGAGCATGTTCTTGAAAGCTCCGGGATTGATTACAAGTGGGTCTTGTGTTGAAAGGCTTGAATGCCTAATTCGCAGTACTCTGGTGCTTTAAGTTCATTTTAATGTCTGTAATATTATATAAATTCCAGACTTCCATATTTAATCAAAGTCTTAATCATAATGAGCAGCATTTATAAAAGGGCAATTAATGGATTCCCAAAAGAGCCAGGAATAGTAAATTGCTAATAGCATCCCTAAGGTTTTGCTTTTTGCTCTGATAAATTAACTAATTTAATAACAGAGATGGCGTGAGCCAAAAAGAGCAGGAATTTAAGAGGCAGAGGACCTGCATTTTGCCACTTGCCCTGCTGGGTGTGACCCGGGCCAGTGACCCCCTCTCCCAACCCCACCCTGGGCCTCTTCAGCTCACCGCCTTCTTGGGAAGACTCCTTAACTAAGCCACTGTCCAGGCGCTTACACACATCCTCCTGGCCAAGAGCTTCAGAATTGTCTTCTTACTAAAGACAAACTCAGGCTATAAAAATTTAAGGAAGTGGTTTATCTGTTTTATGAAAATTGAGTTTCTGGGGAATATTTGGTTGGCAACAAAGTAAACAGATCTTCTAGTTGGTCTTTAAGGTCCCTCCAGGTCTCTCACAATCTAAAAATCAAATAGAATTTTGTAGTGTAAGATATATACGTTTATAAGTTTAAAATTCTCAGTAGGCTAATAGTGCCTCTGTTTTTAACCCAATTTTTCCATATTTTAAAAGTAAAATCCATGAAATACCAACACGAAGCACTATTTTATAAGCTGTTACACATGTTCCAAGTCTCCAGATCATTCCAGTTCGGTGCAGAATGTTTGTTTTTTCTTGGGATATGTCTCTCGACTTTCTTTCATCTTCTCAAGTGAATCTGTCCAACATCCAAAGCATTGACTTCAACGCATTCACCCCAAGTCTGAACCGTTCTCGGACTTATACCCATCACGGGTCTCGGTCTCTTGGGGCTGCGCCGACAAAATGCTCAAGACTGGGTAATTTATACACAATAGGGATGTACTTCCTGGATGCCAGGAAATCCGAGATCAAAGCCACTAACCCCGCCGGGGTCTGGTGAGGGCCGCTGTCTGCTGCCACGATGGTGCCTGCTGCTGGCTCCTCCAGAGAGGCTGAGCACCACGTCCACTTGATGGAAGGGACAGAGCAGCCAGACATCACTTCCTTCCACCTCGAGCCCTTTTATGCGGCTGACCCCATCCTCCCAAATCGCCTCCCCAGAGCCACATCTCTTCATGTTGTTACGCTGTGGATTCAGTTTCAGGATGAATTTGGGAGGGGACACCATTGTTCACAGGTGCTGGGAGAACCCCTAAGGCTGCGGCTGCTCCTCAGTGCTCCTCCTCTCCCGAGCCCTCACCAGAAGCACCCTAAAGCTTCATTCACCAGTCCAGGCTCTTTCTAGCATTGGGTTCAAAACCAACCCAGCCCCTTCCCGTGCCCCCCTTGCAAAGTTGCTCCCGAAGGCCAACACCTCTAAATCCTCTTGCAACACAGACTAAGTTTCACCATCAGTCTCACAGGGTTGGGGAGGACACCGTCGTTCAAACCAGAGTGCCATCTACAATGCAGGTGTCTTAGGGAGAAAGGCAACCTGCCCAAGGACTTTGAAGAAACACACTCTACTTAGGACCATAAAAATCACCCTCACTTACAATCCAGCTGGGGCTGTTTAGGGCAATCCTATTCCAACACCAGCTGGGCCCAGGTGTTCATGTTGTCCGTTCTGTGCACCTGCTACGTTGCCCTGTTTCATTAGAAGCATGTATTAGAAGGCAGGCAAGAGCAAACATGAATTAACAAACGGAAAATGGGGCAGAGGTTTTATTTTAAAGAAGCAGTCAATGGGGAAATTACAAAATTAGCTGATGCAAACCTGCAGTTTTGTTTTGTTTTTTTTTTTAATCACTCATCACCCACTGGTATAACTAGGAAATAAAAGGTACCCTCTGCCTTCTACTGCTAGCCGACGATATTAAATGCAATTTATTTCAGGAAAGCACCTAAGGCGTGTAGCCATTTGAATGACTGTCTTGATACATAAAAAATTCCCCAAAATATTAATAGACTTGCTATAGCCTAAATGTTGATCTATTGAAAATGTCATTCTAGCCTGAGCCAATTTATTCATGAAGCTAGTGCACGCCAATATGCATGTCAAAGTTGTCACACGGGCCAGTACCTTTCCCACTTGTGTGTGACCTCACGTCCCCTCCAGGAGGTGGGCAGATGCCAAGTGTCGAGGCCAGTGAAGCTGGGCTGTGGCAGAGCCAGGTGGTTTGGGGCAGAGATCTTTAACTCATGGTGCTGTTTTTTGGCTATGGGCACTTTTGTCACCCAAGCAGACATTTGGTGATGTTTGGAGACAACTTTGGCTGTCACCACTGGGGACCACGGCTGGCATCTACTGGCTAAAGGTCAGGGACGCTGCTGGACAGGCCGCAGTGCACAGGATGGGCAGCAGCAGTCACTTAGTGCCGGGGTTGGGGAGCCTTGAGTCGGGTCTCCCTGTGTTTAGTGCTGACTCTGTTCCCAGAGCTTGCTCTAGGCAAGTTGTCTCAGCTCCAGAAGATAAGAATCTCATTACTTACCTCCCAGGACCAAGGTCATTGCAAAACTTAGAGGAAGCCACATCAGGGACACCACCCGAGGTGTGGTGTACTCCGTGCACCTTAGTTCTTTCTGGTAATGATGATGACCCAGATAGCGACAGAGGCTTTCCCCAGCCTTGCTCCCCACCTGGCAGCTTCCCCTGCTCTCAGCTTCCCTAAAAGACTGTGGTGTCAAAGCCAAGTATAGGCATTCGGAAAATGGCAAGTGCTGAACTCAGAAGGTTTCTTGATGCTAAAATCAAGATCTGACTACACTACTCACGTGACCCAGGAGAGTGAGGAGGTCACGATGGGTAATGGGCCATGTGAGCTCCTAGTGTGCTGTGTGCAGTAGGGTGGGGGACGTGAATGTGGAGATGAGAGAGTGGTAGCTGGGGGCAGCCGAGTGAATTCCATGGATGTTCCGTGGTTTCTATGCTGAAAGTGAATACAAGTCATATTCTGTTTGCTATTACTCCTTCTCTAACCTTGTAGACAGGGCTGACGAGATGCTGCGATAAGATCCCTGGAGATAATTAGCTCCATGGAGGACAAATCTTTCAGTCACACTCAATCTTTCTCCAATACGTGGTGAGGGGCAGAGCCCTCCTAAACATTTACATAACTATTGATGAGTGCTTTAAAGTTGATCTTAAATACAAAGCAATTGATATATGGGTATGAAAATAGGTGCCTCTATAGCAAGTAACTTCGGAATCTCTGGGTTGGTCTCATTAACAGTATGCGGTGAGGTTTTTTGTTTGTTTTTTGTAAACCGTATTGTTACAAATTGCTGGACACACAGAAGTTGCTGAAGAGTCTGGAGTGTTGTCTCCAGCCTTCCTTCACAAAACCAGATTCACTTGTGAACTTAGAAGGAAGCTGAGGGAGAAGGAATGGTTCTCAAGTGGCCAACTCCGTGATTGCATTCGGTAAAGATGCCAAGAGCGCCCATGAAAGTTCTCAAACACTGTACCATGTAAACTACACCACACAGTGACTGGAAATCTCAGCTAAAATACTGAAGTGCTTGTAGAAGCCATATTAGACATCTATTATAAGATGGTCTTTTGTTCTGATACTGAAAAGTTGTGGAAGTCCTCCAGGAAACCCTTGGAAAAGCTCAATTAACCTTTGTGCTAAAAATGAAAGAAGACCTAGACATAATGTCAGGATTGGGGTCATTAGCCATGGGTTGGCCTTGTGGTCAAAGACAGCCAAGCCAGCAAAGTTGAGTACTCTGAAAATCAGATAAACTTGCTGGGAATTAACCGCACCACAGAAGGCATTCTCCATGCTCCCCTGTCCTTTCAGTGTGAAGTTGGACTCTATACCAAGGTTTCTCTAAAATATCCAAGATGATCGAATGTTGGTCTTTAAAAGCCAGTTCTCAAACTATCTAACTCATGATGGCTATTGTTCTCCCCTAAAACACTCAGCCTTATTATTTCATGTACTGTATCTACTCACATTCATATAGGGAACAATGGTTTTTCTTGACCTGGAGTAGGGACAGGGTCAATTTTTTATTTAAAAAGAAAAACAACTCCTTAAGGGACAAGATTATTTTGATCCTCATAGATTCTAACACAATACAAATATCTTTAAGTGCTTAGTAAGTAACTAGGAACTGGGTAGTTGCACAGTTGTAAAATATGAGTGTTTGAGTCATAAAACCTTAAATTGATTATCAGATGTGAAATCCAGTTGAGTAACATGACCCTAAAGCCAGGGTCTTTTGAGGAGAAAAGTGTTTTATTACTATGAGGAAGCCAAGCAAGCGACAAAGGGACACTCCAGTCTGACTGCTCCAACAGCATTTGCAAGGGACCTTAGTTGGGAAGGGAGCCAGGTGGGGCTCAGGCACAGGAACTAATGGGTTGGCCAAAGAAGGAACATTGCTTGTGGGCATGTGCAGGAGGCTCCATCAGCTCCATGCCTCTTCCTACATAGATTGTCAAGAAAATGGCCTCCCTTAGCTTGTTGGGTTAGTGGAGATATGAGCTCAAAATGCCTGAAGTCTCCTGTCCTACAGTCCTAGCAGGTGTTAGCTGTGGGGAGTTTTAACAAGCTTAACTGTTTTTCTGCAAGTTGACCTTAGCAATTTAAGTGAGCTCCTTGCTCCTTAACCCTGTGGAGTATGGTTTTACCTCCTTTTCCCTTTGAAGCGACTCCTGAAACCATTATCGGTCAGTTGATGGTGTTACTGCACTTAACCCGCCACCCCCAAAATGAACAAAAGATGGCCCTTCAAAAAGCTCATAGGAAATGAAATTAAACGGTGCACTTATTTTTGATGAAAAAAATGAAATCCATGCAAAGTTTTCTCATAATACACATTTTTGATGAACTCTTTGAAGACCCCTAGTATGTATTGTTCCTTTGGTTCCCTCCCTCCCTTATTCCCTTCCTTTCTTCTGTCTTGTCTTCCTTTGAAAAATGTCCCACGCTGAGTTTTTATGGGAAGAGAAGGGAATGACACAGGTTTTGTGCTAACTCGCCAGTGATTTCCAAGGCATGACCAGTAAAGAGCGGGCCCAGAGCTCAGAACACACTGATCTCATTGTGAACCCCTGGATTAAACGCCAGCTGCCTCTGTCGTTACCGGATTCTCTCCCTCTGCTCCTCTGGAGCCCAGTGTCCTCTTCATCACCTGCCCTGAGCTTTCTGCCCCAGGGGGTAGGGAATTGCTGGGCGTTGGAGGGGGTGGGGAGGGGACAGACTGACGAGAAATCTCAAAGGAAAACCACTTGGTGTTCACTGGATGAGCCCTTGGTCATAATAGCTTTTAGACATCTATAAACTCTTTCAATACATTACATTGCCATTTAATTCAAAACCCTGCTAGACTTGAATGCACCCACACTCTGTGAAGTGTCACCTTCAGGGGCAACACCAACATGCGCGTGCTCAGGGCTGCTGGGAGCAGATGTCTGGCTCCTCCCCTAAGAACCCCCCGCGGAGTTGTTCTGGATGGCTTCTTTCCCTGCCTGGTTACCATGGAGAACGCTGCACCATCAGCTTGGGTTTCCGGTTCCCACTCCGGGGGGGGGGGGGGGGGGGGGGTCAGCCTCATTGCTATGAAAATGGTTTCTCTGACGCTAATGAGTTATGGGGTCGACATTAAAAGCCGTGCCTGCTTCTCTTTATTGATACTTTTCAGCAGGTGCTGAGCCAGGTATTTCAGATAAGGATTGATATTACTAATTATACTCCCTAGCAAAATAAACCGGCCAGCTGGTGTGTACAGGGTGAGATGTTAACTCGTTCCTTACCTTAACTCGTTCCTTACCTTCCCTGAGCGTTGCCGTCGGATGATTTTCTGGGATGGATTCTCGTGCTTCCTGTGCTTGGCTCCTGGTGCCCTAAACCCAGAACCATGAATCTACAAAAGACCCGTGATAGCAAATGGGAATAATTCCAATGTGATCAAATGCTGGCTTCTGCCATTTGCTAACTCTGTGACTTTAATTTTTTTTAGTTTTATTATTTTCCCTTTATTTCAAAGGCAGAGAAACAGAGAGACAGCTATCAAAACTGGTTCACTCCCCAAACACCTGCAGCACCCAAGGATGAGCCACCCTGAAGCCAGGCACCCAGAACTCATCCCTGTCTCCCACGAGGGTGGCAGGAACCTGAGTACTTGAGCCAACACCCGTTGCCTCTCAGGGTGTGGATCAGCAGGAAGCTGGATCAGAAAGAGCAGAGCTAGACTCAAACCACGCACTCCAATGAGGGATGCGGCCATCCCAAGTGGGACCTTAACCACTGGACCAAATACCTGCTCCTAACTCTGACTTGAAGCCAGGTGTTTAAGTTAGAAATTTTCTCATACGTGAAATAAGGATTGAAGATGCATTTTCTAGGATCGTTGTGGTGGTGAACTGGGAAGATCTGGTCAGGGTCATGAGCATGTGACCTGTATAGTCACAGAGGAACCAGTGCTCGAAGGGTCCCCTCGGGGTTAGGCATTCTGTCACCACCTTAAAATGCTGAATAGCTGTAGAATAGCTATTTTTTTTTATTTCACTCTGGGATCCCCAAACTGTGTGTCATGGTAAGCTAGGAAGCACAGCATCAATACTAAAACAGCGCTCCAAAAATCGCTGCACTTCGTAACACAGAGGTTTGTCTCTCGCCTGTGCTCATAGCCAGCACCAGGCAGAAGGAAGCCCTGTGGCCCCGGGGATCCAGGCTGGAGGAGACTCACTCTTCCTGGGCTTCACAAACGCTATGCACTGGCCCTGTGTGCTTTCACCTGGGAGGGACACGGGGACCCCGTGCTCCCAGTTCAGTGTCCAAGCACATCCTAGCGTCTGGCCTGCCTTCCGAGGGCCTGGGGAATGCATTTCCACCCAGTAGCAGACAAGCAGAGAGCCAGAGTGACAGTGATTAGAGAGCAGACCCAACGCTGTCACAAAATGCAGGAACAATTTGTGAGATTTCAAATTCCTCCCAAGACAGAGCCCAACCCCATTGCCCAAGAGTGAAATCATTTACCTTTAAAAAGAAGTCCTGAATTTTCTTATTTTCCAACAAGTGTGAAATTCTCTTGAGTGTCACCTTCCCAGGGGACAGGGAAAGATGAGAAAGATGATGCTACAGCATCAGGATCAAATCCTTCCAAGCCGGACTGAGACCCTGAAACTGGCCCTGCCTCAAGATCCAAGGGTCTGGGCTGCCTGCTGTCTGATTGTGAAATATACAGGCATCAGAACAGCACATTGGGACAAGATCAGCAAGTGTGGAGTTAACAGGAAATGCCGAAGTCAGTATGAACCCCACTCCCAGTCTGTGTTATCTCTAGGTGTTTTACAATGCATACTCACACTTGATAGTTTTCAAATGTTTAGTAGTAAGCAGATTAATTTACACACAGTGTTTTATTAAGTGACATCATCATGAGTGTGCTAAATAAAATATCATTTTTAAATGCCATTGTTGTAATACATAGCCCCATGGTAGATGAGAATGCTTGGAACAGTTTGTCAGAAATGGAATTTAGAGATAAAAGTGAAAAATGCAAACCTCATTTCTCAACATGAGCTCCCTCAAGTTCAAAACACCTCTGCAAGCAATGATCAAGCATCTAGTCCACCCCTAAGAATGGAGGGTCCTGGGAATTTAACCACATAAAGGTAGTCTTCCCTATATTGTTAACTGAGGGCCCTTTAAAGACTTAAGATCAGGACACAACAAAGAAGTCAGAACAAGTCAAACACGAAGTCAGCGAGTCAGGACACAAAACTGAACGCCCAACAATTTATCGTGAAAACTGTGGCGCAGGTGCCCTTGTTTGCTGACAGACAACAGGAGCACCGTTGTGGGACAGGTCCTCTGTCACGAAGCATCCCTGGGTGTTTTTCTGCTAAAGCTTCGTCCAGCTGTCTCAAAACACTCTCCTAATAAGCAGATCTGGCTGTCCCTTGGCCTACAGAAAGCCAGCAGGCAAAGAGTCTGACCACTCAAAAGCGACTAGAACACTTTCCCTTCCAGGTAGCCATTGCTTTGTTTGTGCTTTGTCTTCAGGATTGCACTGACAAAGCAATGTTTCCCCTCCTGGTCCGTTTCTTTAAGAAACACGTCAGGATCTCAATTGCACTTGAATAAAATATCCATTGAAAGCCCTGCTCTTGTCTGTAGCTGATCTGGGCATGACCATTTTGGCACCATGGGGTGGAAAGCTTCATTTTCCAAACAAATGGGGCCGTACATGATGTGGCAGGTTAAGCTGCTACTTGGGATGGATGATGGCTGCAATAGAGCAGTGCCGGTTTGAGTCCTGGCTCCTCTGCTTGTGACCCAGCTTCCTCTGATGTACCTGGGAAGGCAGAGAACGATGGCTCAAGTGCTTGGATCCATGTCACCCATCTGGGAGACCAGGATGGAGCTCCTGACTCCTGGCTTCAGCCTGGCCCAGACCTAGTTGTTGTAGCCATTTGGGGAATGAACCAGAGGATGAATGAGAACTATCTCTAGCTTGCTGGCTGGCTGGCTGGCTCGCTCTCTCTCTCTCCCTCTCTCTCTACCTCCCTCCCTCCCTCCCTCCCTCCCTCCTCCCTCTCCTCTCCTTCTGTCTTCTGTCTTCCTTCTTCTTCCCCCTCCTCATCCTCCTTTCTCTCTGCCTTTCAAGGAAACAAATAAATATTTTTAAAAAGACACAGATTAACTTTTTCTCACAAGTGGATGTAGATGGACTGCTAATGTGGGCCTCATTGTCAACTTAGTCTTTTCTCTTCTTAAAAGGAGTCATCCATTGCTTAGACTGCTGGCATCTTGGGCGTGCGATCCCCACCCCCTGTCTGTGAAGCATCAGCTTCCATCCAAGCTTCTCCGTGAATGTGATGTTCGCTCTTCCTCTTTGCGGCGTCCGTGTTGCTCTCATGGCTGCTCTTTGGTCTGACGTCACATCCTTCTGAGTGCTTCAGACGAGATCCTGTTCAGACCTGTTTTAACAAGCTAGCATGAGTTTATTTTGGCACAAAAACAATTGTGTGTGCACGCCTAGGACTTTCATAACATAACCGTTTCTGTAAATGTTTTGAAGCCCCTGCTTCGGTGAGGATTAGTTACTCTATCTTCAAGCCTGGTTACAGCTCCCAACCTCTAGTTTCAGGTTCTAGAGGTTCCAGCAGCTGTTACTGACAAAATACCCTGTGCATATGGAAGCAAATGTATTTCTACTTTTTCCTCTTCACTCCAATTGTTGCATTCTAGGTCTAAATTGTTTCCATTGTGCTATAGGGTTCCATTTTATAAATTTATTACAATTTGCTTAGTGAACTACTTACAGATGAAATTTAAAAGTTTCTTGCTATTATAAGCAAAATTATCAAAATTCTTTGCAGGAAGCTCTTTTTCTTTATCTGGTTCTTTTCTTAGACTATATGAATAAAAGTGAAGTCACGTTGCTAATTTTTGAAGGCCATTCTAAATGCTTATTTATATCATTCTAAACGCTTATATCCATATCACATAAAGTTTATTCATTTGCCTATTTGATAAATCATTCAGAATTTTTGGGGGAAGGCTGATTAACAACTATTTTGAGAGCTAAATGAAATAATTCTTTGGAAACTATTCTGCAAAGTATTTATTGTAATGTGTGTAGCTACAATAATGGTACATATTTTGTTAGCTACCACATGTTAATCTTACATTCCAGTAGGAATCAAACTGTAAAGAGAGGCATGATGTCTATGTATGTGTAAGTGACAAGTAATTATGGAACTGTGGAGTAAGAAACGGTGAGACCACAGCACTTGGTTTGCCCAAGGCAAGCTGGTTGATGCCTGTTTGGAGTAACTGGTAATACCCATGTGCTCCCTTTCACTCTTGGGGTTGCTCAGTAAAACAGTCATAGTGTTTATGAGTGAATCAACCATGCCCCGAGCCTTGGGAAAGACAGCCTTCACCTGTCTGTGGATGCTGTGGTCACTGTCCTCAGAATAGCTAACGTGGGACATGCCGCGTTTCCTCTTGTCAGCTCAGTTGGCTGTGACACGGCTCAGGTGCACTTGTGTATTTACATTTGCTTCTGTGGATGTGAGGCCCCTTTTGCTGTCGTCCCTTCTGGCTGTGGGGACTGGTCACCCTCTTCCTCCTTGACATCCATGCAGTGGGCAGATCCCAGTGCAAAGTACCCCTCTCCCTGCAGTTTATACCGGGCGGTGGGGTGGGGGAGGAAGGAGATGCTTTGCCTCATCCATCAACATGGTGTTAGTGATGCTTACGCGTTCTAATACTATGACAGACCTGTGTAATCTTCCTAACTTTAATGGTTTCCCATTTGTCATCCAGAAAAGTAAACAATCTTTTTTAAAAAGGATCTTGATTGAAAATACCAAAGCAGATTATCCTTTTACAGTTTCTATGACCACTCCCAAATGAAGTTAGTTTTGTTCTACTGTGTTGGTGCTGAATTAAGGAAGGCCATCTTTATAACCTTTATTCATTAACCTTGTACTAAGTGCAGTTCCCAACAGTTACTCTCATCACTGCGAGCCCCTGATAGCCTACACAAAGCGGCAGTTAATGCTCTTAACACTGTTAAAGCAAAGTAACTTTTGAAAATGCTGGGTAGGAAATTACACGAGAGCAATGTTCCCTAATAATTAACCACACTGGTGAGTTAAGTGCTCTCGGCTTTTCCTCGGGATGCTGCGCTATCCAACATCATCCAAGTTAATTAACAGACATAATGCTCACTTCCTTGCCTGCCTCCCTACCTCATTAGAACCGCAGCCTTCCTGGGTCTGCAGCAAAGCCCCTGATTGGCAGCCTGGCCCCCACTGGCGCAGTCACAGCTCCTCTGCCCTGGCTCCCCCAGCCCCTGCCTTCCTTCTCAGGCCTGGTAACTTCTGTCCAGGTGACGGAGGTGCTGAGCAGGCATCATTTCCTGGTCAGCATGGTCCGTTCTCATTAGGGCTGGATTAGTCCATACTAGCACCAGCCTGTCTCCAGTCTTCCTGGAGATTTGGTTGCTGTGTGACAGACACAACTGTCGACGAAGCCAGTCGGTGGTTCCTCTGCCTCCCCATTGCCCTGGCTCTTCTCCCAGCAGCCGTTGTTAATGTCCTTTTGAGTCAGCACCATCACCAGGAGGGGTGTCTGTAACATCTGAAGCTTTCAAAGTTTTCCGAACATGACATGGAAACGTATAAATATTAAGAACTTAAGTGTTTCAATTCTATGCTGTAGCCAAGTTCTCTTTTAAAAACTACCCCAGTTACAGTTGCAAGTAGGAACCCCACAAGCAAGGCCATGGGGCAGCAAAGACCGGATACAGCTAACCTCTTCCCCAGCAGCTTCTCTTTGGAATCAGATTACTTTCTCAATGCAAATCCCCCCTCTCCTAGAGGAGAATCCTTAGCCTTGCTGTGCCTTGGGCTCCTTCTGGTGTGCGTGAGAGGATATCAATTTTTTTCTTACTCCAGTTCTTGTCATGCACAAGGACAAAAATGCTGACACAAATAAAGTACAAAGTCATATTTTTTTTAAAAAATTTATTTTTATTTGTTTGAAAGGCAGAGTTGAGAGAGAGGAGGAGGAGGAAGAGAGAGAGAGAGAGAGAGAGATCTTCCATCCGCTGGTTCACTCCCCAAATGGCCACAACAGCCCAGGGCTGGGCCAGGCCAAAGCCAGGAGCCAAGAGCTGCTTTCAGATCTTCTACATGAGTGCAGGGACCCAAGGACTTGGACATCAGCAGCCACTTTCTCAGGTGCAATAGCAGGGAGCTAGATCAGACGTGGAGCAGTAGGGACTCGGACCAGTGCCCATGTGGGATACTGGCATTGCAAGTAGAGGCTTAACCTGCTGTGCCACAATGCCGGCCCCCAATAAAATTGATTTAAAATATGAAAAAGTGAGTGTGCATACACACACACACACAATGCACACAGGTGAGCATGGGTTGTCCCACACAGAGAAATACTCGTCATGAGTGGACAATGACAACACCTAGCAAACTACCAAATATCAAGTGACCAAATTTAACTTCAGGGCCAGCATTGTTGCGTAGCAGGTTAAGCTACTGCCTATGTCACCAGCCTCCTCTATGGGCACTGATTCGAGTCTCAGCTGCTCCACTTCAAATCCAGCTCCCTGCTAATGAGCGCGGGGAAAGCAGTGGAAGATGGCCCAAGTGCCTGGGCCCCTGCACCCACAAGGGAGACCCAGATGAAGCTCCTGACTCCTGGGTTTGGCCCAGCCCTGTCCCCACTATTGCAGCCACCTGGGGAGTGAACCAGTGGATGGAAGATCTGTCTCTCTGTAGTTCTGCCTTTCAGATAAATAAATCTTTTTCAAAAATAAACTTTAGCAAAAAAAAAAAAAAAAGAGTTTGCTCTGCACCAAGTGCTGTTCTGGGCACTCCATGGAGTGGTTAATTCATTCGTCCTATGACTGCTCTAACTTACACGGTCCGAGTAAGTAGCGGAACCATCATCGACATCCATTCTACCATGGTGGGAGGGTGGTCCGGCTCCCTAGCAGGCCTAGAAAAGGGAAAAGGTAAACTGGCGGTGCTTCACTCCCATTTTTCTTGGAGCAGGTGCTTTGCTTGAAGCTTAGGTGGATAGCTTTTTCACTGCAGTTCAGTGCTGGAAAACCCACCAGCTTACGGCCATGGGCTGTGTCCTCCGACGTAAGTTGCCATATATAAACGTGCCTTACCACTGTCCCTCCTCCCTATTTATTCATTTACTTATTTTACTCGGTATATCTAATGCATACCACGTGATGTGATATACATGTAGATAGATAGAAATGGCTACTGCAGCCCAGCAGAACAGCATATCCCTCATCTCACGTGATCACTCTTTCTCTCCCTCTGTCACCACTGTCTGGGGTGGGGCGGGTAAGAACACCTAAAATACGCTCTGTTGGCACATTTCCATTACACAGTATTATAGCTACAGTCCCCTTGAACTTTGGATTTCAGTCCATAGGTCGTATTCACTCCATCTGCAACTTTGTGCCCTTTGACTGCTATCTCAACATTGTTCCCCTACCTCCAATTATCCCCACTGATTACCATTTTTATCTCTGTTTCTCTATATCCAATTTTTTAATTACACATATGTTCAGTGTTTGTCTGTGGCATAATATCCTCCAGGAATATCCATGTTGTTGCAAGTGGCAGGATCCCCCTTTTCAAGGCTGGATAACATTCCATTGCATACATGTGACACTATGTTGTTGTCCATTCCACAAATCTGCAGGTTGCCCCCACACTTGTCTATGGCGAATAGCACTTCAGCAAACATGGGAGTGCAGATGTCTCTGCTAGGGGCTGGCTTCAGCTCCATGGGAGTATGCCCCGCAGAGGGACCCTCCATGGGTGTATGCCCCGCAGAGGGACCCCTCCATGGGAGTATGCCCCGCAGAGGGACCCCTCCATGGGAGTATGCCCCGCAGAGGGACCCCTCCATGGGTGTATGCCCCGCAGAGGGACCCCTCCATGGGTGTATGCCCCGCAGAGGGACCCCTAGGTCACATTTTCAAATTTTGGAGGAGCCTCCACACTGTTCACAGTGTCTGCACCCATCTACATTCTCATCAGAAAAGAGCAAGGGTTTTCCCTTCTTCGCATCCTTGCCAACACTTGTTGTTGTCTAATTTTTTTAATAATTGTGGTTCTTATTTCTCATGGCTTTTATTTGCATTTTCCTAATGATTAGTAATGCTGAGCACTTTACCATATACCTCTTGGCCATTTTTATGTCTTCTTTGGAGAGATGTCTATTCAGGTCCTTTGTCCATTTGTTTAATCAGGTTGTTTCTCTGCTGTAGAGTTGTGTACATTCCCGGGATAGCTCGGATATTAATCCCTTGTCAGATACAGGATTTGCAAACATTTTCTCTCCATCTGTAGGCTGCCTTTCCATTTTCCTGATTGTTTGCTGTCAGAAGTGTTTTAGTTGCATGGAATTCTGTTTGCTTACTTTGTTTTGTTGCCTGAGCTGTTGACTCACAATCAGTGCAGTGTCAAGGGGCTGCTCCCCTAGGTTTTCTTCTAAGGGTTTCACAATTTCAAGTGCAGTGTCTTTGTCTTTAATCCATTCTGAGTTGATTTTTGTGTCTCGTATAAGTTTCGAATCTGGATCTGGATGGTTTTCCCAACACCATTCATTAAAGAGACTGTCCTTTCCCCTTTCCCCCAAGCGATGCTTTGTATTCAGTTTTGTTTTTGCTTGTTCATGGGGATCTTTTTATGAATTTGACAAAAATCATTTGACCACTCCTTCCTAAGTCAGATGGAAGTGCAGGTGCCATTCATTGCCGTTCCTTAAACCATAGCACCGTCTGAAGCTGAAATCAGTTCTCTTCGGAAGGCGTCCGTTCTGTCTTTAAACAATTCTGGTTCTTACGGCTGTCTTCTGTCTACAGAATCAACCTCCCTGTGTTGTCTCAGAGTGTTCAGCCACCTCAGTCCCACAGCGAGGGACGTGTTCTTCATAGCACGCTCAGATAGCTGAGGAACATCGTGAGCTTCACCAAACACCCTGTCTAAGCAGGCTTCCGTCCTTCTTAACGTGCTAAAAGTCTTAGAGTAGGCGTTGTAGACACCTCTCATATAAAGGGGAACTTCTTACCCATAGGCTTCAGTATTTTTAGTTCATTATTTACCTTCACTTATTTGAAGGGAAGAGAGAGACACAGACAGAGCCATTCCGTCAGTTTACTGCACAAATGCCCACTACAGCCAAGGCTTAGCCAGGTGAAAGCCAGGAGCTGGGAACTCAACCCAGGCCTTCCACATGGTTGTCAGGGACCCAAGTACTGTAACCAAGACCTGCATCAGACAGCTGGAAGAGGAAGCAATGCCAGGGTTCAAAGCAAGGCACTCCAGTGTGGAATGGAGGCGTCCCAGGTGGCTTCTTGGCCACTGTACCAGACACCCACCCCGGGCTTCAGTGTTTTTTTATGGCTCCAGAGTTGATGTTAAAATTAGATAGAATCGGGGGGAGGTCTTCCACTATACAGCAAAGGAAAACCGTTCCTCCCTTTGTACTCTCATTGTGTTCCACAAGACTGGTTTCATTCTTTGGAGCCACGTCATCCAGTGACCTGCTGCTGTTTCAGCATGGCTCCCACAGCCAGTGTAGCTATAATGCAGACTCCTGGGGTGTAGACTGTTCTGTAAAGGTTCTCTCTAGGACTCTTGTCAGAGCAGCCCGTCACTTCAGACCGCTGCGGCATGTGTAATGAATCTGGATTCTGTCTCCAATACACACCCCAGTTCAAGACCACATAGACATTCACTCATCGTTCTATCAAATTGGTAATAAAAGTGCTTAGTAAGGATGCCGTCCTTATTCCCCATCCTGGTTTCTTCATTTTTCCCTTTTTTGTGCACTGAGGACTTGTTTCAGTTTGGCTTGGTCTTGTATCCTCATAGCGATATATCTAATGCTGACATCACACCAGGCACCACCTGTCTGTGGCTTGAGTTCATCAGTGTACTTCTCCTTACAGAACTGCTCGTTTACATGAGTATCTGCAAATAGAAGAAAACAAAGTCCCATAGCCCCCAAAACCCAGATAGTGCCCTTGCTGCTCATGTTTGGCTACATTTCTTGCTAGACTTTTTAAAGGGGCAGTGTTCTATTTCTTTCGCTAACACCTGGTCTTTCTCTGTCTCTCCATCTGTTGAAAATGGAATGTAGAAACTCATTCTTTTTTAAAAGAAATATTTATTTATTTGAAAGGGAGAGTTACAGACTCAGGGCGGGGAGGGTTCTATCCACTGAATCACTCCCCAGATGGCTACAGTAGCCAGTGATAGGCCAGGCTGAAGCCAAGAGCCTGGAGCTTCATCTGGGACTCCCACATGGGTGCAGGGACCTAAGGACTCGGGCCATCTTGCACTGCTTTCCCAGGCACAGTAGCAGGGAGCTGACTCCTAAGTGCAGCAGCCAGGACATGAGCCAGCACCCATAAGGGATTCTGGCATCACAGGCAATGAGTGGCTTAACCCACTACACCACAATGCTGGCCCCAAAGTTCATTCATAACATTTGTGAAATTTGGGGCAGGAGGACAAGTGTAGATTCACATGGCCCACATTTTAATATTGCACATTCTAAGCGAAGCTGGCAAGCTGTTGGACAGAATCTGCCCTCTCCTAGTCTAGAATTATCTCACCTCTCTGCACCCTCCAACCCCACAGAATTCTTTACCGGAACTTAATGAGCTGGGAGTATTGCCCGTCATCCCACCCCCAGCCCAATCTCTTCTCCTCTAGCTCTGCCCTGCCTGGAAGGTTCTAGAAGGCTCCTTGCACACATGTGGACACCCAGCCTGCACGCCACCTGCCCTACATACAGAGCTCCTGGGCCAGCCTTCAGGCTCAGGGGCTGCACTGCAGTCAGCCCTCCAGAGCTGCTATGAGACCACCAGTTCCCGTTACAGCAGGAGGGTGAAGATGGCTGCAGGGAGCTATTGAAGAGGGTATAAAGACGCAGACACAGAGGGTGATGACAGGCAGTAAGGCCCACTGAGTCTGTGACGTTTGCAATAGTGATGTCACCAAGCACAAACCAATCGCGAAGTTACCGGCGTAGACCCTGCACCGCTATGTTAGTGTCAGAGCCTCAGACTGCCTGGGGCCTGGCTGGAGCTCGCAGCCTAGCTTTGTGGCTTTGAGCAAATTCACTTCTCTGTGGCTCGCTTGCCTCGGCTATTAAGGAGTGTCCGCCTCAAAGGGCTGTGTGGCAAACGGAGGGAGAGCGATGCAGCCCAGTAAGCTGGTCGTCAGCTTGGGCTGGTTGTCAGAGCAGTCGCTGCCGCCACTCCTGCTGTGCAGCTGGGTGCTGCTCCGCCTCTCACGGCTTGATAGCATGCGTGTTGGTTTCCGTGGCTGCGAAGGGCACAGATGTGTCACCTTGCAGTTCTGTGGGTCCGGAGTCCAGAAAGCAAAGCAGCATGGGGCTGTGCCCCCTCTGGGGGCTCTGTGGAGGATCATTTCCCTCCCTCCTCCAGCTGCCCGGGGTCCCTGACTTGGGTCCGTTTGCAAAACCAGCAATGCCCTTGCCCTCTGCCCCTCTGGATCTCAGGGGACCCTCCTGGTGAATCTAGGAGACTCTCCCCATCTCAAGGTTCCAGTTGCCTTCTATGGTGTCACAGTCACAGGCTCCAGGGTCTGCCACGGTGTGCCACATGGCACTTTTGCCAGACAGCCATTAGCAAATACATCAGGAACCACTACTCGCCCCCTCGGGAGCTCTTGTGAGCTTACAGATTCGTGTAAGGACTGGGCTGCACTCGAGTGATGTCTCGATGGACAGCAGTGCCAGGGCCTTGACCTGTAACCACGCAGGTGCACGTCGGCGAGCACGGTGCCTGCGCTTTCTGTTCTTGGAAGGAATACGCACCTGAGCACCCTGAGGCTGGGCGCCCCCGTCAGCCGCAGCAGCCACAGACAGCTGGGTGCTGCGTGGGCGTGGAGGGCAGAATGTGGACACCGACTCCAACCACAGGGACCGCCTCCGTTTACACGCCGCTCTTCCTGAAAGACAAGCGCTCCAGACTCAGGGCTGTCATCGGGCAAATCTCCGCAGAGAATGGCTGGGGCTCTGTGTCCTTTCCTAGACCCGTCAATCAGCACATGCCAGTGAGGTGTGAGTGTAGCAAGGAGGCAGGATGGAGGACTCGAGTCTGCTTACAACAGGTGCAGCTGCAACACGTCAGCCCGCACAGCCCTGCCTTCCCCAGGACACGCCCCCTGTGTGTCTGTGTGGCGGGGTGACGGTTGGCAGCCCCAGGCTAAGGGAGTTTGGGTTTAGGGGGTAGTGTCAGCAGGCCACGGGCAGTGGATGTGCACAGTGTGCTGCACTGCGTGGTGGTGCTGCCTCCTCCTGGGCCTGCAGGTTCTGCCACAGTCATTCTCAGGACTGAGGCCTCTTCCCTGCTCTGGACTCCGTGCGTCCCCCCAGAGCCACCAGGACAACCGGACAGGCCTCACCTGCAGCCGTGACTGCAGCCAGCGGGACGACACGGAGCACGTGCCCCTGTCACTGAGGCACTTACAGATACGGCGTAGAGCCCAACCCCGGGACGATTCTCGCTCACTCCTGTATCTGTTCCATGGCCTTCAGCCTCTGACCGTAGGGCCTGACCCCCCCTCCACTCAGTACCATAGTTCCTGCGTGCCGTGAGAATCACGCCCCAGCCCTGAGTTCCCACCCAGATCAGACTCTGTCCCCATTGCTCTTTTTGGACCAAATGATAACGAATTTATTTCTTTTAACTTCTCAGTCTGAAAATTCCCCCCAACTCTTTTTTTCGGGAAGGGAGTGTGATTACACCTTCTTGTGTTTATTCTGGAAACAACCGTCCCCCTACTTCCTGCAGGTATTTCAGGGGAGACACAGGTACACGGATGCATCAATGGGGCGTGGACACGCCCCTCTCTTCCCCCACCTGCTGCCCACAAGGGCGTGGCTGTATAACCACGGAGCTTACTGTATGTCCTAACAGAGGAAAGACAGCTTCCCAGAAGGCCCTGCCGTGTCCTCCCGGGCAGCAGTAATCACTGCTCTGACTTCCATCACCAGCAGTTGGTTGTGTCTGTGTTTGAGCTGCTTCTGCGTGGAGTCTGAGATTGCCTCCTCTCAGATACACCTCCGACATCTCAGATAGCCCGCCACCTGGCTGCCTGTATGTGCGTAGGCCCTGCTTCCGATTGCTGCGTGACGGTCTACAACAAGGACACTAAGTCTTCGCAATCCATTCTCTCTACTTCTCCCGGATGGATTTTCTTAGGTGAAACATTAGAAACGGGTGAAACATCTCGACATCTTCCCCACCCTGCAGAAGGAACCCGCGTTCCTTAGCCCGGTGCGAGGAGCCACCCCACCACCACCCCGACCTTACTCACCTCCAGTCTACAACTCCCACGGCACACCAAGGGGTGGGATCCCCAGCAGAAACCCCTGCTCTCAGTTCACTGGGCAGCCCCAATGCAAGGTAGGCTGCAAAAAGCAATCTGGGCACACGGTTGGTGTTGCGACAGGGAGGAAGGAGAGGAGCGAGACCACGAGGCGCTGCAGTCTGTCTCTCCTCGTGGCCCCTGCACATCCTTTGAGGCTCATCAAGCATCATCACCTCCAGAACGTCTTCCCTACCCCCAGGCTGGCCTCAGCACAGCTCCTCTACATTCCCACGCAGTCTCCACGTGTCTCACTGCAGAACTTCAAAGCACTGCACTCAGATTGCTCCTGAGCCTTCCCTGGAAGCTTGAGGAGAGAAGCCTGTCTTACCGATCCCTGTGCGTTATGTGCCTGGCACAGCCAATAACTTGGGAAATGTGTTTTGACCTGAACTCATCAGAAGTTCATCATCCATGTGCTCTTCAGGAGCTGAAACTGTGGCCACATCAACTGTCTTACACGGTGCCGGGCACACAGTCCATCCTCACAACATTTATTGATGAATGAACAAATGCTAACAGTTAAGACTGACGGGCACGGATGCAAGAAAGGGCTGCTTTTTCCGGTGCGTTGAAGAGAGAACGATCCATCAGCACACACGGTGCCCTCAGCAGCAGGACACTGATGAGCGGTAATGAGAGAGAGGCTGCTTCATCCACAGGCAACAAAGAAAAGAAAAATGAAATCAGAGACAACAAGCATGGTTTCAGGGATTTAGAATGCATCATAAGAGACAGCTGGCTTATAAACGAGGTCTCTAATCTAGGTAGGAACTCCAGGTCTGTGTCCCTGAACTGCATTTCATTCTTTTACCCTAAAAATAATGTTTCCTTTCTGCCACCAGAATCAAAGATAAATACCCAGCATTGCCCAACTTTTCTTGAGAGTCGTGGAAAGGAAGAAGAGTGTCCATGAGTCTGAGAGCCATCTGCTTGCTGAGGGTCCCTGAGAGCCCTCTTGGTTTTGTGCTGTACTTGATAGCGCTAAAATAAATCCATCAATCACTTGTCAGAAAGGCTGTCCTTGGGCTTGTGTGTGTGTCGATGTCGGCTCTAGGAACGTGACTGCATATTTCCTTAAGGTTAGGCCCTCATCAGGAAAAATGGCAAGTCTCAAGGATGCACTGGCTTAATTTTTAATGTGAAAACTGCACCTTCTAGTACCTACAGTGTCTGAGTTGGTCGGGTAAGCAGAATTGTTTAAGCTTCAGCCTAAACAGATAAGAGTAGATGCGTGCAGAAATAGGAGCTAGTAAACTGAATGAGAAAACACAAAAAATATTTTCTAGATTCCTACCATAGCAAAAAGGAGACACCAAACAGCTTACACATTTTCCAGGATTTTTTAAACCCATCAGACAGCTGAGGTCAAAAAGAAACTTGGGCCGACGCCGTGGCTCACTAGGTTAATCTTCCGCCTGCGGCACCGGCATCCCATGGGGGCGTTGGGTTCTAGTACAGGCTGCTCCTCTTCCAGTCCAGCTCTCTGCTATGGCTTCGGAAAGCAGTAGAAGATAGCGCAGGTACTTGGGCCCCTGCACCCAGGTGGGAGACCAGGAAGAAGCACCTGGCTCCTGGCTTTGGATCGGCGCCGCTCCGGCTGTAGCGGCTATTTGGGGAGTGAACCAACAGAAGGAAGATCTTTCTCTCTGTCTCTCTCTCTGTCTGTAATTCTATCTGTCAGATAAATAAATAAAATTTAAAAAAGAAACTTAAATGACCAAGATGACTGAAAGTAAAAAGCCGCTTCTAGGAGAAAACGTTATCAGAAATTGACTAAATAAGCCAATCAGTTAATGGCAGAGGGACAGGTCCACAGTCTTGAAGAGAGGTCAGCACAAACTATTCAGACACAGACACATGGGATCTAAGGCTGAGCCTAGAGGCTGTAATTAATAACATGGTGTTGTTTATTTGAAATTTGCTAAGTGTAGATCTTAACTGTCCTCCTCATACACACATCCTCGTATGTGTGGTGATAGGTGTATTGATTACCTTGATGGTAGTTATTACACAGTGTATCGTTATATCAAGTTATATTGTGTGCCTTGAACTCATAGGTTTTTATTTGTTAATTATACCTGAATGAAGCCACGAAAAACAAAAATAAAGTGAAAAAAGGAATAAAAATAGAACAGTTTCCAAGACGTGTGGAACATCAAAAAGTCCAACATGCATATAATTAGATTCCGAAAGGAAAAGAGAGAACGGGAAAGAAAAAATACTTGAGGAGATAATGATGGAAATGTTTTGCAAATTGATTTAAATTATCAAAGGAAAGCTACAAAAAGTACAGTGAGGACCAAGCATGAGTGAAACAAAGAAATAAACCAAGCATAGTCCAAATGATGAAAACCCAAGATAAGGTGACAATCTTAAGAACTTCTAAGGGAAAAGCCCATGTGAGATGGAGAGGAAGAGTGATGAGAGGGAAGACCAACTTCTCCATCCATGAGGCGGGGGCGGGCTCTCAGCCCAGCAGTTAAGATGCTGCTCCAGTCAATCACATCCCAAATCCGAGTGCCTGGGTTCAAGTCACAGCTGTGCTTCCTGCTAATGCACGTCTTGGAAGGCAGCAGGCGGTGGTTCAAGTACCTGAGTCCCTGCCGCCCACGCAGGAGACCCAGATGGAGCTTCTGTCTCCTGGCCGCAGCCGGGGCAGTCCTGTCTGTGGTGGGCATTTGGGAAATGAACCAGCAACTGGAGGAGAATTCTCTCAATCTCACCTTTGCTGTACCTTTCAAATCAGTGAAAATGAATGAGTAAGAATGTTTTAAATGGAGGCTAGGACCTTTCAAGTATGGACAGAAAATTACCATATTAAAATTCTGCATCTAGTAAAAATATCCCTCAAAATAAAGGCAGGGCTTTTAAATTTAGTTATTTCCATTTTACTGGAAAGGCAGAGAGACAAAAATACGGGGTGCGGGCATCCCAAGTGGTATCATAACCACTATGCAAAACACCTGCCCCCACTCCAAAGCAAAGGACGCCAAATGAAGTCATCATGGATGAAGAGCACGAGAATGTGTAAAAGTGTGGAACAACCACAAGTGGATAAAATAAAAAGTCTGGATGTTAAGAAGTCACTGTTATCAAGAGAGAAAAGCCAGAGACCGTGTGCACCTCCAGATGAGCAGCAGCAAACCCCCACCGGGGTCTTCAGCAGAACCCAGAGCCCCACTGCCTGGAGCAGAGCCTGTCCAAGGCCGCCTGGAGCGGAGAACCAGGCCCGACGCGCTCAGACCCTCCTCTCTGCTGCCGCCGCTTTGCGCACACTCCCTGCTGCCAGCCCTGGTTTGAAGAGCTTCCTGAGCCCCACAGTGCCTTCGGGTGCAGCTCAGCGGGCAAGGATTCCAACCCAGGGCCTCCATTGACAACAGGAACCTGAGCTGTGAGAAGCGGCTGTCACCCCCTGAAGAGCTGAGCCTCTGCAGTGGCCCTGAGGGAGTGGAGCTGCCGACGGGAAGCAGGGCGGTGGCCCGGCGGGCACTGGGAGGGAAATCACGGTGCAGGAACTTGCATTTGCTGCCTGACCCTTCCCTCTGACACTAGTGTAACCTGTCTCGCTGGGTGTTTATAAGAGACCTTGGGACACATACACCAGAATTCGAGGGGTCGCTCGCTGTGGATGCTTTCAAGAGTCATGTAACTATTTGATGCTTCGGTTTTCCATTTCTCTGCCAGAAATGTGAGTTTACACTTGCTGAGAAATTGCCAATTAATGTCCAATAATATACTGATGAATGCAGGAGTATCATACCATTGCATAGTTATTGGCTGAAAACCCTCACAGATCCAAAAGAACGTGATTCAGCTCGGTTGTTGAGCCTGCTTCAACGTCTTCGGTTTGGTCTCTGTGAAGGGGAAACACCATATGAAGGATTTTAGGGAAGTTGGCAAACATTCAACGTGGGCACTGGCAAATGTGGATGCTTATGTAGCAGCTCCTGAATTCTAAACTCCAAGAGATGAGGGTTTCAGAGGTGGGGGAAGGACGTGTTCCCTCAAATATTGCCCAGAGAATACACGAAGGCTTTCAATGTGGACAAAACTGAGATAGTCACCAGACTGCTGTCTGCTCCTTAGTCTCACCTGCGTGGAGGATGATGGGAAAGTGGCGTTCGAATTGCAAATGCTCAGATAGTTCCCTTTTCTCAACGAGAATTTCTAGCTTTGTACGTCAGCCCTCATGTGGCCCAGCTCATGGCTCATCCATCCTGGAACACCCCTCTACCCTGTGTCCCCTGCACAGCCCTGCAGCCCTGCCCAGTGGATACACGCAATTAAGGAGCAAAGGTTGAACCTTTGAGGAAGGTTTTGTCTGTATAAGGAAATATTTACAGATCCCATGGTTCCGTGTCCCCCCTCCACCTGGCCCGTACTAATACAAAGAAAGGTAATACACAAACGTACACGAAGCTGTAGGCATGACCCTGAGTGTTGTGTAACTGAAGAGTAACTATGCACGAGATCTTAGTATGGAGACAGTAGATCGCTCCTCTCTCCTGACAAGCCAAGGGTATCAGGTATGCCATTTAATCTCCATGGCTATACCTGTGGTCACTTGATTAACTTATCGTTCTGCTAAATAAGGGGTGGGTATAGCCCTGCGCTAGGCTCTAGGGAGAATTTATAGAATGTAGTGGAAAGCTTTGCCTTCAAGTAGTGCAAAGACTGCCTGCAGCTCAGGGGTTGTACAGGAGCTGCCTTAATTCCATCTAAGGGCAGCTACCCCAGTGGCCTGAGAACTTCCCACCATTCCCCCACCTCTTAAAGTTTCATACCATGCCACGAGATCATCACACTGAAGACCAAGACTCACACGTGTGAACCTGTGAACCCCGTGTGACAAATTCAAACCATCTCCTAACCTTAACAAGTTCTTAGGATGAGGGAAACTCAGAACATGAAAGGGAAGAAGAGGGTAAATTGGACTACATCAAAATTTTAAAGTAGTTTTTAAAAGATGATTTAGGAAAATGAAACTACCAGCTGCAGACTAAAAAAAAAAAAATTCATATTTAGAAAATGTAAAGAACACTTACAACTCTAATAAAGATAAGCACCCCCAAAAAATGGAGGAGGAGAAACCACATAGTGCAAATAAGGCCTATGAAAAGCTATTCAACATGAGTAGTATCAAACAATGCAAATTAAAACCACAAGGATGTGTCACATACATACTCACTAGAATGGCTAAAACTAAAAACCCTGGCAATGTCAGTTGTTGCTGAGGTTGTGGAGCATCCTCTATGGTTGGAAATGTGAAGCAACACAACCACCTGGGAACAATTGGGCCATTTCTCACTAAGGGAAATACTCGCTCGCCAGGGAGTTCAGCAAATCCATTTGTCAGCAGTCGCCAAGGAAAATCTTACACTCTACAGGAATCTTGCCCACAAACACCTGTACAGGAATTTTCTTAGCATCCTTTTTCCTAATAATCTCTGGCTGTAAGTAATTCAGGTGTTAATTGAGGGGTGACTGGATACATGCGTGGTAATATATTCAAATAATAAAATTGACAATTTAAGTTAATGAACTACTAATATATGCAACAACAACAATGAATATTTAAGATGGACTGAGAGAAAGGAATCAGACATAAAGGAAAGTATCCTCTATGATTTAAAATTAGGTAACAGCTAAGGCAGTTCTGTAGTTACGTAAGGTAGGTCACTGATTGGCTCAGGCTGGAGTATGGACTGGAAGATGTTGACTCTGAAAGATTTCTTTTTGGTGATGAAAATGTTGTGAATCCTGAGTGTAGTGGAGGTTATATCAGTGTATACACTTGTCAAAATGAAAATGATAACGAAAGGTCTTCTAAAACAGAATCTCTGAGACTCAAAGATTCCGGGAATAAATCGGGGCCTCCATAGAAACTGGCCAACTCCATCAGTCTTCCTGACCAAATGTCTGGCTTGACAATGTACCCAAAAGGTGTCTCCATAGCGGTGTTCACCCTTCAGGCTTCATGGAAGACAATACCCTACACTTGACTGATATGGTGCAATGTTTGCACAACTTGGATTCGGGTGCTTCCAAATTTTAGTTGGCGATATTGGCCAAAGTGATCACTAGGTAAGGATTATCATGGTAGGGTGGCTACACAACACTGTGTCTCTAAGTATGGTGTTCTGATGTTGCTTTATTTAGCTGGGGCTGAGTTTCAGTAGAATCTTCCAGACTTAGATGTTGTGAATTTCTGATTCATGCTGAGTCAAATATTTGGCCTTTAACTCTGAAGTTTCAGCTCACTATTCCGTATCTGGATATCAAAATAGAGAACTCCAGTGGACTTAGTGGACATTGATCCAAAGACCCCCCCCCACAACTTTGCTAGTTAGTACCCTCAAAATGCACTGCCAGATCCCAACCACAGCCTGTCTAGGATCAGCGGGAGGCAGGACACAATGGTCAACTTAGGGATTCCAACGTCTGCTTGCCCTCAGTTGACTTCTAGAAAGCCCACAGGAAGGAAAGCCAGATAAAACTGAACAACACTGCTGGAGGCAGGGAGGGCGTGGGGCTCCTTGGTATGAGCTATGGCGTGGGCAGCAGAGACACCAGCTCAGGGCAGCCCAGACCTGGCAGCAACCATCCAGAGGCAGTACTGCCGCTGGATGCCGCAGGAATTCTGCTGGGCACAGCAAGCCAGCTTCCCCAGCAAGGGATTACTCGACAGTCCAGCCCAAGGTGCTCCTGCCAACCGCGTACCCCTTAGTGCTCTGTTACCCATAATTCTCATCAAGCATTTTTTGCTCTATGTAGTATTTATATGTGTTTACCACTCTGCTGCTGCTGCTAGTGTGTTGTAATTGACAATAAACACAACTTCTAACATCTTGGTATACCCTATAGCCTAGCATAGTGCCTTGTTTATAAAGAATGCTCTATCAAACAAACCCATTGAGCAAAGGAATACTGAAGAAATAGAAAATATGGTTGGCCTCAGGCTATGAACCTTCTCTACAAAAGCTATTACACGAGTTTTGAACTGAAATCATTGATTATATTTAAAGTATGCCAACTTTGGTATGCAAAACATAGCTGTGTGTTTTTTATTGCTACTGTTCTCTTGAGAACCAGAGTCATATTTGCCGGCTACAGAATGTTTGAGCAGTAATTTCCAACTAATTCAGCTTATTTTTCAGCAAGTCAACCTCTGTTAACGACATATTAAATTTTGATTCTTTTTTTTATATGATTACCCTGGGGAGACATTCAAAGTAGACCTTTTAATAAGGGTTAGCTATACTGCTGATCGAACATCATGGTGTCATTTCACTTGAGAGGATATTTTTCTAGAAAGACACACTTTAATGACTGGTCAGACATACTAACCACCTTATCTTTGCTCTGGGCCATATAACTAATTTAGATAGTCATTAGCTTCTAGGTAATGGGAAAGCATGGGCTATGGTATTAACTGAATACCAAATCAGGACTTCAGATGCCTTTCCCTATGGTGTTGCAACAGGAAAATGCCAGCTTACAAACCAGAGGTAGCTGCACATCTGGGTCTTTCCTGACTTTGTGATTGGGATCAAAGCAATCCTCTATGGGTAGGATTATTAAATATCAATAGTTTCAGCCAGCGCCGTGGCTCAATAGGCTAATCCTCCGCCTTGCGGCGCCGGCACAACGGGTTCTAGTCCCGGTCAGGTTGCCCGACTCTGTCCCAGTTGCCCCTCTTCCGCATGGGAGACCAGGAGAAGCACCTGGCTCCTGCCTTCAGATCAGCGCGGTGCGCCGGCTGCAGTGGCCATTGGAGGGTGAACCAACGGCAAAAGGAAGACCTTTCTCTCTGTCTCTCACTGTCCACTCTGCCTGTCCAAAAAAAAAAAAAAAATCAATAGTTTCAGACTCACTCCTGATCTCATGTCTCCAGATGGACTAGACTTTAATTATACTGGGAGACAGCATTGTGCAAAGAAGAAAAGAATGAGACAAATCATGCATAGTTAGTCCTGACCCTGATGAGTAGCCTGCTCCTAGCAGCCTGCCACATTTGATACCGTGGACTCTGGCCCCCCTCCACTGGCCTCTGGGATACACTGCTCATTGGCCATGCCAGATCCTCTCCTGTCACATATGAGCTCACACCAAAATGTTTGTGGAGAAAATGGAATTAAAAGATGGGCTTAGTATTTGATGCAAAAACAAACTTTGAAATCCTTGCAGAGTTTTTATTCATAATATGCTTTTCCATGAACCTCTTGAAGACCCCTTATACACATGGATTCTGCATTTCTTACACCGAAACAATTGAATTTTAACTGCATTTCCATAAACTTTTTCAAGTCCTTTGGTACTTCTCAGTCTGAACCACAAGCTCATCTTTTACCAATCCTTGAACTTGATCTTCTCAAGGGGACCATCCTTCATCCATCACTGTTTTCAAACCAGGTCCTCCTTTGGGATGTATCATTTACTTCTTGTTTAAAAATATTTATTAATTTAAAGACAAGGTGACAGAGGGAGATGGAGAGGGGGGCGGGGAGATGGGGAGAGAGAGAAAGGCGGGGAGTGAGAGAGAGGGCACTTCCACCCACTGCTTTATTCCCTAAATGGCCACAATACTGGGGCCGGTTCAAGCCAAAGCCTGGAGCTGGGAACTCCATCCTGTTCTCCCACGTGGGTTACAGGGGCTCAGTTGGGCAGTCATCTGCTGCTTTCCCAGGCATATTAGCAGGGAACTGAGTCAGAAGTGGAGCAGTCAGGACTCAAACCAGTGTTCACATTGGATGAGAGCTTTGTGAGCAATGGCTGAAGCCACTGCACCACCACACCAGCCCCCAGCTCATTTATTTCTGTGGTTCTGTCTCCTGTCTGCAATGGATGGACCCCAAGACTGTCTCCCTGGTTGGACCACTCCAGTGTGAAGTATACTTCACACTGCCTACTAGACATTCCCATTTGAAATTTTCATGAACATTTCAAATGCAAAATGTCAACATTTAGCTTACTTTTCTGCCTCTTCCATCATCCACATGCAAACATATGCTACCTCCTCTCAGCTCAAGCTTCGCAGTGAGTGGCACCTGTAGTCCTCTGAAGCCACACTCAAGACTCATCCCCAGCAGCGGGCCACTGATTCCTGTAGCTGAATGAGCCCCTCTCCAGCCCCCCATTCTACTGATTCAAGCTCCTTCCATCCTTTGCCTCAACTCTTCTAACAGCCTACTCTCTTCTTGACTCCAACATGTTCCCCCAGTAATCCATGCTCTGTAACAACTCCATGCAAGCACCATCAAATCTCACCCCATTCAATAATCCTCTATAGGCTCAAAATCTGTCCTCCTTAATATAGTCCAGGTTGTTTTCTGGCCGCAAATTCCATTTCTCTTCTGTTTCTGCCATACCTGTTTCCTCCAGCAACATCCTCCACGCTCACTGCGCCATTTTTGGTTCTGGAACTTGCGGTGTTCCTTCCGACTCTGAACTTCTGTACACACTATTGCTCCCTCTGAGCCACTGGTTAAGAAACTCTTTCTAGTTCTCTGAGGATGTGTCTGATCTTCAGTTCAGTGTCCTAGAAAGTGGAGGCAGGTAGAAAGTTTATGGCATCAATAGGTAATAATTGCTTAGGATAAAATGGCTGCTGATCGCTATGCTGAATCTTGACAGGTAGGACTGTACATGAACTGTAAACAGCTGTCAGCTTCCCTAGAAGACTTATTCATGGTGGTAGAAGTTATGGTTCCCATGACTTGAAGTTACGTCTGTGGAATCCTACCAGCCCATGCAGGACCAGGGGCTTCTACCTCAGCGTGCTCCCACACTGCAGCATGACCTTGTTCCCACAGCCTGAGTGGTCACTGAGCTTCTAGAAAATGCTCTCTGCACTCCCTGCTGACCCACTGTACTTCCTGTCCTGTACCCTCCTATGTGAACCCAGTGCCAAGGGAAGCTGTTACAGTGTAGACAGTGCTGAGTCCACTCAGAGGGAGTATTACACCGCCTTTGTGCGTTATTCCCAAGCAATGATGGACCCCCCTCTCCACGGTCTCCTCACACACTGACCGTCAGCACCTCCTTACAAAGAGTTCTCTCATTGCAACTACTACAACTTCATAAGACAGCACTGATCAATGTTTTCTTTTAAAATTTGTATCCCCTCCAAGTCTGTCCTCTTCTATGGGCAGAGAACTTCTTAATTATACAATCAATTACCATTCATATTTGTTCCCACTGTTCCTGTACCACACCTACTACACCCCAGGGACACACAGGAGAAGCTGAATCATGGGCTGGACGGATGGCTAAGCTGAATGAAGAGGGATATGGGACTTGGTGTTAAAGGTGTCTTTCACAAAAGTCAACCACAATTATCCCATCTAAATAGAACAAGCAGCACCAAGACACCTGCTTTCAATGTAATAGTTTCTTCTGACCCATTTCTGGACCTGAAATCTCCCATTAGGGGACATGTCATTGAAAGCCCTTGGATTATGAAGGAGAGGAAGACAAAAATAAAACCAAACAACTGAACCGTTACCACTGGAGCAAAAAGCTTCCTGCAGCCTCTGATAAATCTATTACAAAACAGAGTAGAGAAAACCAGGAAAATACCTTCCTTGGAGAGGAGTTCCAGAGCGGACCACAGAGAGGCCATCTCAGAAGCTGGGCTTGGGTGTCAGGGAGGCCCGGTGCCCCGCAGGGACTCAGGAAAATCTAGAGACTCAGGAAATCCCACCCTCACCAGTGTGCTTGGAGTCGGTTCTCTGCACTCCACTAACAGGAGACACTGGCCCCTTGGACAACAAGTCTCCCGTTTGCTCCAGGGATCGCATAGCTTGGACTTTCTCAAAAGGGAACTAAAACCAGATGGGTCACTTCACTTACATCAGATGCTGGACTAGTTACCCTAAGTGTGCTCTGAGAATGCTCTCATTATTCCAATAGAGGATAGAGCATCTCCTGGTCTTGGCAGCCTGGCAGGAAGAGAAACCCAATTGCAGGTCTCCAGTGCAATGAACCTGGAGTACCAATCTCCCCCTGAAACGTGGTGACCAACCAGGAGCAGACACTGCCCATCTACAGGTGGCTTCCTTTGCCCGTCAGGTCACTCAAGGGGCCCTGGACAGCAGGTGGCACCGTCTGAGCCAGGAAGCACCCCAGCCCTGGAGAGCTCAGCCTTGCCTTCGGATCACCCTGGGTGTCATCTTCATTCCCACCCTCCCTCCAGGTAAGATGAAGGCATTGAGGCCACTCAAACGATGATATTGCCTACAGGTTTCAAAAGGAAAACACACACAAGACACACATACACACACACATACACACTCAGGGCTTCTGGTGATTACAAGGTTTAGACCAAGGAGCTAGTGAGTCCTAGTGACCATGCGCCCCTCACTTTCCCCAACATGTAGCAATTGCTGGCAGAGGCAGTATTTCTCTTTGGTGGGCGCGCCTGCTGCAGTCCAGTGCCTGGCAGACAGTGTGGAATTCAGACACGTGGAGTAGTGCTGTGTGGAGAGCACAGAGCCAGTCAACACAGTGCCCATTGTTCTGCACAAGAAAACAAACACGGATTCTGAGCGTAACCTTTGCGCTTCATGGTGGAAATGTTTGTGTGCCTCGGAAATGCTCCTTGGCTGTTAAATCAAAGGCAAGCGTGCTTCATCTGAGCATCGGAAGGAAATAATTGATGTTTTCACATTACTGCACATTTGGTCTAAACTCTGGCTCTGCGGTACACCACGAGCTGACATTGCAGGAGATAGGCAGCGGTAGGAGGCAGGCAGACTGCTGCCTCTGCCCCGGCAGGGGTCGCAGCACAACCATCACACACGTCCAGGTTCCCATCAGCACACTGCTGGCCGCTCACCCCGGGAGCTCCGGACGCCCCGTGGAAGTACTCTCCAATCCCTCTACTTAATAATTAAAATTTCAATCGCTTTCTCCAATAATGACCATGACGACACGTTTCTGCAACGTGTAAGCATGGGGAGACAGCTGCCCTTCCCCGGCGGCCCTGAGGTGTCTGTAGGCTTCTGCAGGACAGAAAGGGGGCTGTCCTTTCTGGCAGAGAAATTCTGAATGTGTAGAAAGCCCTGTTTCTCTTTCCCTTCTCATAGGCGTTCTCACAACAGACAGTGGATTGCTGTTCTGCCTTCCAGGTTTGGAGCAGCCCACGTAGTTCATAAGGTGGTCATTTTCTGCACGATAATTTGACTGGTGTCACCTAATAGCCCACAGCCCTCGCAACACACAGCCACCATCTTTGCAGGGCTTCTGAGGGTTTGCATCTTCTTTTTTTTTTTTATTATTTATTTATCTGAAAGAGTTACACAGAGAGAGGAGAGGCAGAGAGTGAATTAAGCCAGTCCCAAAGGGACAAATATCATATGTTCTCCCTGATAGGCGGCAACTAACTGAGCACCAAAGGGGAAACCTGTTGAAGTGAAATGGACACTATGAGAAACAGTGACTTGATCAGCCCTTGTCCTGACTGTTGATGTACAATGTAATACTTTATCCCTTTTAGTATTTTTGTTTTGTTCTAGTGCTATTGGTTGAACTCTGTAATTAAAACACAATTATTCTTAGGTGTTTAAATTTAACTGAAAAGTGATCCCTGTTAAATATAAGAGTGGGAATGAGAAAGGGAGGAGATGTGCAATTTGGGACATGCTCAATTGGGCATGGGGATTCCAATACAATCCCATCAAGGTGGCATATACCAATGCCATCTCACTAGTCCAAGTGATCAATTTCAGTTCACAATTGATCACACTGATAGGTCTAAGAGTCAAAGGGATCACACAAACAAGACTAGCATCTGCTAATACTAACTGATAGAATCAAAAAGGGAGAGAACGATCTATCAGGGGAAGCGGGATACACAGCAGACTCATAGAATGGCAGATGTCCTAAATAGCACTCTGGCCTCAGGATCAGCCCTTAAGGCATTAGGATATGGCTGAAGAGCCCATGAGAGTATTATAGGCATGGAAAGCCAAGACATTCTGGGAAAAAAAAAAAAGAAGACCTAAATGAAAGGTCTCTGCAAGTGAGTTCCCAGTGGAAAGAATGGGGCCATCAAAGGAGGAGGTACCTTTCTCTGAAGGGAGGAGAGAACTTCCACTTTGACTATGACCCTGTCGGAATAAGATTGAAGTCGGCGAACCCTAAAGGCTTCCATAGCCTTGGCAATTCATGACTAGAGCCTAAGGAGATTACTGATGCCATAAACAAGAGTGTCAAATTGTTAAGTCAACAACAGGAGTCACTATGTACTTACTTCTCATGTGGGATCTGTCCTTAATGTGTTGTCCAATGTGAAGTAATGCTGTAACTAGTACTGACACAGTATTTTACACTTTGTGTTTCTGTGTGGGTGCAAACTGATGAAATCTTTACTTAATATATACTAAATCGGTCTTCTGTATATAAAGAGAATTGAAAATGAATCTTGATGTGAATGGAATGGGAGAGGGAGCGGGAGATGGGAGAGGTGTGAGTGGGAGGGAAATTATTGGGGGGGAGCCATTGTAACCCATAAACTGTACTTTGGAAATTTATATTTACTAAATAAAAAAAAGAAACACTGAAAAAAATCGAATCAAAAAAAAAAAAAGAAGAACCATGGATGCTGGATAAAGACCACAAATGTCCGGCTCTTCCTCTGCACAGCCAGTGACAGAACTGGAGAAGATTTCCCAACGGCGAGGTTTCCAAAGCCACCCCAATGCCTGCCAGCTCCTTTCTCCATGACCTTGGGCGTGTGGAGGCTGATTCAAGAACCGCATCACCTGATCCAGGGTTCTCTCCTGTCTTGACGGCACCCAGGATAGTGTGAGAAGTGACTGAAGAGGAATATGCTACGTGTTGTCCTGCCAACGTAGCCTCTGACCTGCAGAACCCACTGCCTCTCTGCGCCCCACGGATTCATCATCACCATCCAGCTGACACCCCCAGCAACAGGTCCGCACACTGTCAAGTCCATCTCCTCAAACAGAAATGAAAAGAAGCCATGCTCTCCGCTTGACAGCCCAGTTTCTTAGCGCGTTTCTTGACATGAGAGTTAGCGTTCAGATGCCAAGTGAGCACTCCTATCGCATCTCGTAGTGAAGACGGGTGATACTCTTTCAGCTCCTCATTTCGCAAAGCAGACACAGGATGTGCACACCCCTGTTGGAAACAGAATTTGACTGGCAGTCGGTGTGTTGCTGATCTCACTGGAGACGAGGTTGTAGTAGCCACTCCTGGTCCCAGCATGGAGGACCTGAAGTTTGCTCCTTTGGATCTGGTGGAAAAAAGGAGGGAGGAGGAGGAGAACAGACAGGGGTCTTGGTCGGGATTCTCCAGGGTCTTGTTGCTCAGAGAACTGGCTTCCATGATTGTAGGGCTGACAAGTCTGAATTCGTAGGGTAGGCCAGAGTTGGAGACGGACCAGAGCTGATGGTAGAATTCCTCTGCCTCTGGGAAACCTCAGTGAAGCCTTCGCAATGGACTGGGCGAGGCCTCCCAAGGCTGAGGGTAATGTCCCTTACTTAACACCAGGGGATTATAAATGTCAACCCCGTCTACCCAACACCATCACAGCAAGGCCTAGGGTGGTGTTTGCTTAAATAACTGGCTACTGTAGCCTCCTGAGTTAACACAGAAAACAGACAACCACACATTGTACTCGGCTCTATCTCGAGTCAGAGCTGTATCTGAAGTATCTCATAACACACACTCATCTCGTGAGAGTGCCCATAGTCTAATGGTTAAGAGTAAGAAGCCAGGGGCTGGCACTGTGGCATAGTAGGTTAAGCCTCCACCCGTGGCACCTACATCCCATGTGGGCACCAGTTCGAATCTTGCCTGCTCCACTTCTGATCCAGCTCTCTGCCATGGCCTGGGAAAGCAGTGGAAGATAACCCAAGCACTTGGGCCCCTGCACCCATGTGGGAGGCCCAGAAGAAGCTCTGGGCTCCTGGCTTCAGATGGGTCCAGTTCCAGCCATTGCACCCACTTGGGGAGTGAACCAGCAGATGGAAGAAGACTGACCTCTCTGTAACTCTGCCTCTCAAATAAATAAACCTTTAAAGAATAAAGCAAAATGAAAAAAAGAGTAAGAAGCCAGCATTCTGAGTCCCCGGAGTCCTCACTCCTCACCAGTACTCAGTAGTACTTGCTAGCTCAAGGTTCAAGCCCTCATTGACTGTAAGGTTTTCATATTTCTGCTTTTTTGTGTCTTTCTTTTAATTTTAACTCTGAGTTTTTAGCTTCTAACCATTTAGATATACTTCACAGATGCAATTCTAAGAATATAATAATATTCCCTCCCTCCCCTTCTTTCCCTACACCCTTGCTCCCTCTGCATTTCCCCCTTTCCTCCTTCACTTTTGAGATAAACTATCTGTAATTTACATTACAGGGATGGCTTAATGCTCCAGGAAATAAAGATTTCCACAAGTGAAAAGCAAAGCCTCTAGTTAGGAGAAATATAGACAATAGTTATAAACAATAATCAGATGGAAAAATGACTATTTCACCCATATATGGTAAATTTCAAAGTAATCACAGATTGGTAAAACTATGTTAGCATAACATTCTTCACCATTAGTTTGACAAAAGTAGAAAACAAAGTTTGACGAAGCTATATTTGCAGCGATACTGATACACACAGATATTTCTTTCTTTTTTTCTTAAATCTTGGCTCCCATGTACAAGGGAGAACATGTGGTATTTGTCTGTCCATGCCCAGCTCATTTCACTCAACATGATTTCTTCCAGTCGCGTCCATCTGATGCAAATGGCAGAATCCCATGCCGTTTAAGAGATGGAGAATATTCCGTTGTGTAGTTGTGCCACACTTTCTTTCTGCACTCATCTGAGGATGGACACCTTGGTCGATTCCGTACTTTGACTATTGTGAGTGTTGCTGCTGTAAACACAGTGGTGTAGGTACCTCCTTGACACAATGTGTCCCTGTCTTTTGGGTATAGACCCAGTAGTGGGATTGCTGGGTCATATGACAAGTCTAAGTCTAGTATTTTTAAGAAATGTCCACACTGTTCTCCACGGTGACTGCACAAATTGACGTTCCCACCAGCAGTGTCTAAGTGTTCCCCTTTATCCACATCCTTGCCAGCATCTGTTCCTCACTGTGTTTTGCACTTTAGCCATTCTGACGGGGTGAGGTCATATCTCACTGTGGTTTTGATTTGCATTTCCCTGATGATGAGTGATGGTGAGCGTTTTTTCATGTAAATTTGTTGGCCATTTGTATCGCTACTATTGAGAATTGTCTTTTAAGGTCCTTTTATCCATTTCTTATCTTGGTTGGTTTTTTGTTGCTGAGTTCTTTAAGTTGCTGATAAATTCTGGATCTGAATCCTTTGCCACACAGGTATCCCACAAATACTTTTTCAAATTCTTTTAGAGATCTCTTCACTGTGCTGATTGTTTCTTTGCTGTGCAGAAGCATCTGAGTTTGATAAAATTCCATTCGTTTAGTTTTGCTTTTTTTTTTTAAGATTTTTGTTTATTTGAGAGGCAAAGTTATAGACAGTGAGAGGGAAAGACAGAGAGGGAGGTCTTCCATCCACTGGTTCACTCCCCAAATGGCTGCCACGGCCAGAGCTGCGCCGATCCAAAGCCAGGAGCCAGGAGCTTCTTCCTGGTCCCCCATGCAGGTGCAGGGCACTGAGTACTTGGGCCATCTTCCACTGCTTTCCCGACCATAGCAGAGAGTTGGGTAGAAAGAGGAGCAACTGGGACCAGAACCAGCACCCATATGGGATGCTGACACTGCAGCTGGAGGATTAACCTACTGCACCACAGTGCCAGCCCCTTAGTTTTGATTTTGTTGCCTGTGCTTTGGGGTTCTTGTCCAAGAAATCATCACCTACCCCAAAGTCTTAGAGTGTAAGACATTTTCTTACAACTTCATAGTCTCAGGTCTTAAATTTAGGTCTTTGATCCAGCTTGAGTTCATTTTTATATGATGGGAAGTATGGATCTAATTCCATTCTCCTGCATATATACATCCAGTTTGCCAGCACCATTGTTGAAGAGATTATCTGTACTCCAATGTATTGTCTGAGCACTTTTGTCAAAACCCAGTTGGCTGTATATACGTGGATGAATTTTTGGACTCTTTTCTTTTCCATTGATCTATATGTCAGTTTTTATGCCATTACTGTACTGTTTTAATTAATATAGCCTTGTAGTATGCTTTGAATCAGATATTGTGATGTCTCCAGCCTGATATTGTTGTTAAGGATCACTTTTTAAGCTTTTATTAAATGGATTATGTGAATTGATATGCGGTGGACTTAAAACTTGTGACTGAATTATCAGATAAAACCACAACAAATATCAAAAATATAACAAGCTACATACTAATATCTGATAGAAACCCTGTGTGGTTCCATATAAACTATGACAGAATACATGATAGATTTTTTTTTAGTCCAAAGGTCAAGAGTTGGAAATGGTACAAAAATTCAGTCAAATGATTTGGGAGGGAGAGATATAGATATAGACAAAGACATGGATGATGTAGATATAAACTTGAATCTAATGCCAAGGGCATTCTCATCTCCTTTGAGCTGTGGAATCATCACCATGGCAACAGTAAATAGGTCCCTCATGGGTCATGATAAAGATTCTCATCGGTCCTGAGCGAAAATTTTTGCTTATGATGCAACCTCAGGCAAGTTCAGGAGAAAATTCCATAAATTACATAGAAACATAACCTGAGACAGTTGTGTGGGATAATGGCTATTTTCCTCAGGAGCCAATTATCTTTCACTCCTGGTGTAGAGAAATATTTGAGAGCATCAAAACCATGGAGGTAATGCTATGCTGGGAAATGTGTGCATACTTGGAGTTTTGTGGACTTCGATATTTAAAAGAATGTGTTTAATTAAGGATTCAGATCAGCCTGTTTACTTAGGTTGAAACGTTTAATTGAATAATTGATTTAGACTTGAGGTATTAAGTTGAACTCTTACTACAAAATTTGTAAATGGCATTGAACTTCTAAGAGAACTTAATATTCATTGGGTTTTATTTTGATTTATTCATAAGCTATTGGTCCTAAGAAAAAATTTTATTTTTGAATCAAGCACTAGAATTACTTAAGAACATGTTAAGTTTATACATTCAGTTTAAAAGTTTTGAAGGTGGCACCAGTTGTCTACGTATTTTACAGGCTCTGTGTGGACTGGCCACGTCTTTCTATGTGGACCAGAGCCGCCCCCTGAGTCTAATTCTCACTCGTGGGCTACCTGGTATCATCGTGTCTGCAGCTCCTGGGCCGCCTGGGCTTGCACATCCATCACAGTCCCGCCAGTATCTGTCTACACTGCACAAGACCAGTCCTAGAACCACATTTCTCCTGGGATTTTCCTGCTCATATTCCTGAGTCAGGCCACTGGCCATTCCGAGTGAGCCCTCAGCTTCAGAGATGGGTGGGTTCTCCATGGAGCAGAGGCATGGACAACAGGTTCCCTTGGGAGGGTCACGTACCGGTGACGCTCTGATAGAAGTATGTTGACAGGGACTCCATGCGTGTTAATCAGACCACATGTGGAAGCTGATATTGCATGCTTGGTACCAAACAAGAGGGACGTGACAGAGCATCGTGTTCTCTGGACTGCGTCTCATGGAGCTCATTGGAGACGCCGGGCTGTTTTATCTGCCGGTGAGATAATGCAGGGCCGAAGGGCTCACTCCTGCAGTCAGTCCATTTGCGGCAGTGGGAAGCTGGCTTTGGGAGATGTAGAGATGTGGTGAGCTGACAGGGAAATGCAGCGTGTAGAAGTCGCCCCTCTCAGTTCCCATCCCAGTCTCATGGAAGACCAACCCACGTTTCCACCGCTGATCACGTGCCTCTCCCGCAGGAAGAAAGCAGGCCTTGGGCTCCACCCTAGTCTGCCTCCTTGCAGTTACCTTCTCTTTGTGGCCAGCAAGCAGCGTTTCCTATTTATATTAGGGACATAATGGTCCTTTTAGAGTAACCCTAACTAACTCAAGAAAGCAGAAAACAATTGTATAGCAGCTCATAGATAGGCAGAACTTACAGAGGAGGCAAGAAAATAACGAGGCTTTGGAGAACCTATGCAGACTGTTGTAGGGCACGTCTTCGAGTGAGTGACGGCGTGGGGCACATCAGATGCCCTGGCAGGGATAACGTTCTGACGACAAACGGAGCTCCATCCCATGGGATGCCTTGCCCTGCCCCTCAGTGGCTCAGGGGACCTAGGAGACATCACCTGAGAGGTTGTCATGCATGCCCTCCGTAAATTTGAGTGTGCAGCCCCTACATTTGTGGTCCATATTGGACGAATCTTCTGTTGGCCGTCCATCCTTAGGAGGGACTCTGAGAGGTATAAAGAACACACAGGTGCCTTCTTAAGCTCAAGGAGTAAACTTTCTTTGACCACTCTTGGAGAGCAAGTGCAATGCATGCTGGGGCATCGGCGGTGTGGCAGTGCATCCAGCCAGACCACATGTGCCTGACCTCTCCAGACCATGGAGGAATGGGTCAATGGGAGACGGGAGCCCTTGAGCTTGGCTCTGCAACAACCAACAGCCTCCTGGGTGGGCAGGTGGGCAGGTGGGCAGGTGGGCAAGATCAATCTTTGCTGCTGGTCCTGACCTCCTCTTTGATTTGAGACAGCAGTATTCAATAATTCCCACCATGGTTTTGCTTGATGGAGCCTCTCCCTCGCTCGTTTTTCTGGGCTGGCTTGTTGTCCTGTTGCAAGAGAGAGTCTTCATCAACCGCAGGCGGATATTCCATGTGCCGTGGCCTTGCGTTTCCTGGGTGACCTGCTTTCCATCAGGTAGCCTCTCCCTGGGCACATCATGAGCAGTGATGGGATGTGTTAGGACAGATGGGAAAATCTTCCCTTTTCTTTTATTTTTATAAACCTTGAAATCTTATTTGAGTTCCTTGGGTTTGCTTGTTTTTCCTCCCTGGTTCCTTGAGTTTTCAGTCTCCAGGGACCTGGTTGTACGGTTATTTTGCTCAGGGGATGCACTAAATCCTGAGACAAAATCCAAACGCCAGAATCTGAAACTCAGACATTGCTTTCGGACACTGGCAGCATTGGCTGGGCACACAAACATAAATCGCAAGTATAAATGGAGTAATTGTAACAATGCTAAAGGGAGCTACATTTCTGTCAGGTCCATCCAGATCAGTAAGCATAAGTCATTTGCCTAAGATAAATGACGATCTCACTCGCAATGCCCACACATGCCCGGGCGCCACCCGCTGCTCTCTACTGACCCTTGTCACAGAGAAGACCTGAGAGCCACCACTCTGCAGTGACCTGGGGTGGAAACACTGGGCTTCCAGGGGTCCCCAAATCACCTGCGGCCTTGGCTGCTTTCACTTTAAAATGGTAATGCCACTCACCCGGGAGGGTTCTTGTGGACTCTGACATGCCAGAATTTCCCAGCAGATACATGGAAGGACAGTGGATCAGCTGGTGCCCCTGGGGCCCTGAGCTCCCCAGGTTGCCAGGGAATGCGGCCCTGGAGCGTGCATCCATAGACGTCTCCCCAAGCCCCACCCCACCCTCGCTGCGAGGGGAAAGCACATAGAAAAGTCTGGCACGTGGATATGTCACAGAAGTGCAAAGTCCTGAGTGGAAAAGATACACCAGCTCAGGACAAGTGCGGCTTCTGGGAGGGCAGACAGGGAAGGAGGGAGAAGGGGAGGGAAGAAGAAACGGGGGAAACCAGGAGAGGAGGACAAAGAGAGCTCAGACCACCTCAGCAACCTCTTTGTACAGCTTGAAGCCGAATTGCTCCAAAGCTGTGTGTGCTGTGTCTGAGCGTCAGGTTCACAAAGGCCTCCTACACTGTCCTCCATCTTTTCTGGGCACTGGAAAGAAGTAATTGAATATTTACATTTACACACACACACATGAGGGCCCTTAAAAAAATTCATGGAAACGAATGAAAAGTTGAGTGCATTTTGGTGCAAAACAAGGTGAAATCATATATACAGGAGCTCTTCAACAAATTCACAGAAAATGCATATTATCAAAAATGTGGGTTGCAACATTTTTTGAACCAAAATAAGCTTAGCTTTTCACCCCATTCTGTCATGAAATTTATGAAGGAATCTGGTATATGTACATCTTTTTAAGATTTATTTATTTGAAAGACAGCTAGGGAGATGGAGAGGCAGAGAGAGAGAGAGGAATCTCCCATTCACTAGTTCGCTCCCCAGGTGGCCCCAGCGGCCAAGGCTGTGCAGGCGGAAGCCAGGAGCTTCATCTGGGTCTTGCACATGGGTGGCAGGGACCCAAGCACTGGGCCATCCTCCAGGGGGCGGGATCAGAAGTGCAAAAGCCAGGGCTTGAACCAGTGCCCATGTGAGATGCTGGCATCACTGTACATTTTTAAAAACTGATGAGAGAAGAAAGAAGGAATGGCAGGGGAGAGGGGAGGTTTTTCCCAAAAACAGTTTTCCTTACAGTGGCTTTTTTCTAAAGCCAATGAGCAGAAGAAAAGATATTTGTAAGGAAGACAAAATGTAGCTGCATTTCCTAGCAAGATCAGTTGTGAAAAGGTTTGGAGGATCAGTCTGGTAGGAGCGTGGAAGGGGGTTTGGGGTCTTAGCCACGGGAAGCCCTGGATTAAACACGCCGTGGAGAACGGGAGAATTCAGACACCCAGGGAAAAGCTGGTCAATGAGCAGAGAGCAGCTTGCAGTTAACTTCACAGGGGGACTTAACCGGCCCAGTGGCAGGTAGGGTGTTGCTATGGTAACCGCTCAGTGTGGGGCGAGAAGGAAAATGGGATTAAAAGAAGAGACTTTCCCTCTACCGAGTTCTTTCCTGAAAGACCATTAAGAAGTCAGCTACCCTGCCCTAGAAGAAAAGAAATCCTATTTAGGCTAAAAAGGAAAAAAACAATAGCCTACTTGTGCACGTGGGACAGACGGTGGCTGCTCCAGGGTCCTGGGGCGCCCGCTGGACCTCAGGAGGATCTAGGAATTTTGGGGGGGCGGCACTGCGCTCCTGGATGGGGCATGGGGGAGACGGAGCGCTGGGGTGGAGCTGGGGTGGAATTAAACACTCGGGAGCAGCTGCCGCCGCCCACGCAGGCCTCCCTCCTGGGCTCCCCTTCCGGGTGCTGAGGAGTTGGATCAGGGTTAATTGTCTCATTTGCGGAGAGCTTTCATTGCATAGCGAGGGGAGGCCTGATACACCAGGGAGACCGGAAGCAGCTCCCCTTGGTGTAAATCGCAGAGTGGCCCGGGGTAACCAGGTTCAAAAGAGATCCCTGGGGGAACGCCATGAAGTCCTTCCACGGACCACCGACGTCTGAGTCCTTTTCTGCCAGGCTCCAGGGCATCAGAATCTGTGCTCCCCACTCCCACCAGGCCCCTCTGAGTCACGGTGGCTCTGCTGGGGACTCCCACGCCCTCCAAGTGGCAGCAGGACCTCCCCAGAGGCCCCCAACCACGGTGCCCCAGGGGTCAGCCCCAGGCAGGCTCCGGCCTCATCTCTTCTCCAGCCTGTGGTACCCTGGGGGCTGCAGGGTGCACGGAGCCTCCATGTCCCTGTCTGTGCCACCGCTCCCTGCTGGCATCTGCTCCTGATGGAGAATGACAGTCACCCCCTACCTCACCTCGCCCTCCGGAGCCTCTCTGGAACCGAGACCTGTGGACTCCAGGGCAAAGGAAACGCCAGCCCCGGGGAAGCTGCTTCCTCCTTTGCAAGCCCAGCTCCTTGCTCCCTGAGCCATCTCGCCCCACCCCGGAGCCAGAGTCTTGGGCCTTGTGCTACAGGCACATCCTCTTGGCCTCCAGGACGCCACGTGATGCAGCCAGGCAGGGTCCTCAGTACGGGTGGCCCCCACGGCTCTGCGGGATCCAGGTCAGCCCACCCCTGAGCCCAGCCAGGTGTGCCGTGGAGCCCTGATGAGTCCCCGCTGCCCCCCTGCAGAGTGGCCTCCCCTCCCCCAGGCAGCTCTGGGACCAGAGATCCTCACGTGGCGTACGTTGCCTCCTCCTCTTCTTCATAGGTCACCTTTCCTCACATAGCAGGCGGGGTCTCACACAGGGCAGATGGGAGATGGGAGATGCTAGGACTTAGGCCAGGCCAAGCGGATCCCAAGGATCCTGGCTTCTGACAGAAGCGTCACCCTGACGCCTGGTCCAGACGCCCAGCAGTGAGTGCTCCTGGAATCCAGGGTAAAATGTGGTCAGGGTCCACCTGGAAATAAAAGGATTGGCACTGTGCCAGAGACCCTGATTAGGCAAGGCTGTGCCAAGAATGAGTGAAAATGCACACCAGAGAGGCTTGGTTTTTATATATACATATGTAAATAACTGTTACTTAGCAAACCAGGAATAAATCCATTAAGCTGATAACTTACACATATGTCTAGCTGAAACCACAGGAAGTCTTTTTCCCAAGTAATTGAAATGCAGAATGAATTACATGTAAAGACTCTGCCCATACTGCACGTCAGGGGTGTCACTCCATCCGTCACCAGAACAAATGTCCCCAGCACCACGAGGCAGCCCTTATCCGAGGCTCAGACACCCTCCCTTCCTGAGACAGGCTGAACACAGCGAATTAGCCTCTCGGGAGGGATTCGGGCGTTCACAGCACAACCTCACCACGTCAATTAATATCTGTTGATTGAATGCCTGCTGTACGTGGACCGCTAACGGGGGGGGGGGGGGGGGGGCTACAGAGACCTTGCAGAGAGCGTGGCCAGCGCTCAGAGCACCGGTTTAGCCTAACTGGAAACAGTGCATAGGAATGGAAGCATGGCTAGCCAACGCACCGGGTCTCACAAACTCGAGGGTTTACCAGGAACAGGTGCATCCCTGGAGGACGGTGGCTCACCTCTTAGCTGGTCCTGGAACAGATCATGTTCCTGCCCATCTGAGAAGGCACCCTCGGAGAGATCGATTGTTCCTTAAATGGTGGGGACGAGTTGGCAGCTATCAAGGGCCTGTTCCAGGCCTGACAGCTTCCTGGGTGAGACTTGGAGGAAGAGCGCCCAGGGCGCCCTCCCCTGGAACCCAGCCTGGCCCCTCTGCAGAGAATGAGACAAAGGTTTGTTGACCCAGCCGGCCTCCCATTCTTCTCGCCTTGGTGCCTGGAGCCTGGCCCAGTGCCTTGTAGTGAGCTCCTCCACGCTGAGTCCGGTTCCACGCACTGCAGAAGTTAACAGGCTGCGCGTGCCAGCCACCTGGCCTTTGTCGTTTAACATCTCACAGTGGCTGCTGCTTGGCATGGAGAACACTTTGGGAGGTGCCTGCAGCAGCAAAACACATAGTCACCACTGAACCCTAGGCTCCGCCTTCCGGAATATCAGTTTGGGAAGGAGCAGCATTAATGGCTGGAACACATTTGTTTTTATCGAAGTTAAAACATTGAAATGGGCCAGCATCGCAGCTCACTAGGCTAATCCTCCGCCTGCGGCGCCGGCACACTGGGTTAGTCCCGGTCGGGGTGCTGGATTCTGTCCCGGTTGCTTCTCTTCCAGTCCAGCTCTCTGCTGTGGCCCGGGAAGGCAGTGGAGGATGGCCCAGGTCCTTGGGCCCTGCACCCGATGGGAGACCAGGAGGAAGCACCTGGCTCCTGGCTTCGGATTGGCGCAGCGCACTGGCAGCAACGCACCAGCCATAGCGGCCACTTGGGGGGTGAACCAACGGAAAAAGGAAGACCTTTGTCTCTCTCTCTCACTAACTCTGCCTGTCAAGAAAAAAAAAAAAAACTGATTGAAATAATGATTGCTGGTGATTATGCCTTTCTATTTTTTTTTTTTTTTGGATGTGACCATTTTTAGAGCTAGTTTTCCTGTAAACAACAGTGTTTACCTGCTGCTCTCTGAATTGTCTATTTATGATTGCTAATGTATACGGCGTGATTTATAAAGCTGCCGTCAGGTTTTCTTCGTGGAGACATTTCAGAGAGAAGATAATGAGCTTCGTCAAGAATCTCCCCCACCCCAGTGATGCTGCTCGGTTCCTTAAACCCTGCAGCTTGGATGTGCTCAAGGCACGTGTGGTGAGGCGCACCACCCAGCCACGCCGTGGGAGACCACAGGCCTCGGAGGGCCTTTGTGCCTGGATGTGGTCCTTCCTCATTCTCTTAATCTTTTTATTTTTCAGGTTTATTTATTTATTTGAAAGGCAGAGTTAGAGAGAGACAGAGATCTTCCATCTGCTGGTTCACTCCCCAAATGACCGTAATGGCCAGAGCTGGGCCAGTCCGAAACCAGGAGCTTCCTTCAGGTCTCCCACGTGGGTGGCAGGGGCCCAAACATTTGGGCCATCTTCTACTGCTTCCCCAGACACATTAGCAGGGAGCTGGATCGGAAGTGGAGCAGACAGGACTTGAACCAGCACCCATATGGGTTGTTGGTACTGTGGGCAGCAGTTTAACCCCCTCTGCCATAGCACCAGCCCCTCTCCTAACCTTGAGTGGATGAGTTCATCTCTCTGAGTCTCACTCTCCCCAGGTCAACTGCAGAAAACAATCACTGGTCTGATTAGCAGGGAGGCCCCTTGGCAGCCAATGAGAGCAGGCTGCTGCTGACGCGCTAACAGAGAATTCTACCAATGGGATGCCTCGCTACTGAGACGTCCACGGGGAAGGGGAGCAAGAGGGGGGACACATGTCGCTTCCCCTGCGCCCAGCAGATGCTCTCCCACACTGCTCATCTCCACGGCAGCCGTCTCAACAGCTTCATCCACCAGCACGCAAAGGGAAGGAGCAGCATTAGTGGCTGGGGGGATGAACAGCTAAACCCCAGGCCACGGTCAGCCTGGAATTCAGCCAGCATGGTCCAAGCCAGCGTGAGCCACCTGCGGTCCAGGTCACCACCTTGCAAGCAAGCAGGGCTGTCACTGTCCCAACCCATGATGAGGAAGCAACTCCCTCACCCCCGTAAGCCCGGGCCGTGGAGCCTGGCTTTCTGCTCCCCGCCCCATTGAACTGACCTCCTGGGCTGGAAGTGGCCGTGTGACTCCTCCCGAAGACTTTGGGCTTTTAAATCGGGCGGAGGAATGGTTTAAAGGTCACGGTTAGTATCAGTAAAGCAAGCCTCTTTATGGACAGGAGGAGCAGTGTCTTAAGTCAGCCTTCAAGAGCCGAGACTTGACTCATTTCCTGGGTGTTTTTTTTTTGGGGGGGGGGGGGGAGGGGGGCACTGGTAATTTCATGTTTTTATTACCATAGGTGATCCAAAGGTCCTTCAGTGAATCCGTACTGAATTTTGAAGTGGAGAAATAATTCTCTTCAATTTCAGGGAAATTGGAGTTTACTCAAAGATGATTAAAAATCCTTCCTACAGGCTTGGAGAAGGTCTCTCTTCTGACTACTGTATTTTAACTGCCAGCTAGCCGGGCCCCGTATATGGGTATGAAAGTCGGGACAGAGGTACAGCTGAGGCGCGTAGCTGTGTTCTCTCCCTGAGCTGCGTCTTCATGGCTTCCTTAGGATCCACAGTGAGGATCAGCACACCCGGGGGCTCTGACCTCCCAGGAGGAGACCCCTGGAGGACTGTGTGCTGAGAGGCCTGGCACCGGCCCAAATGCTCTCCCCACTTCCCTGGGAGAGTGTTCCTCCATGGTGGCATCTTTCCCAGCCGTGAGACCCCCGTCTCAGAGTCTGAGTGTGAAGGGTGCTGCAGCCCCAGCACCTCCGGGGCCTCTGAGCCCCTGGAGAATGGGGAGTTCACTGGCAGCAGCACCTACACCGGCAGGTGCAGCTCATGTATCCTCAGGGGAGCTCTCCAGACGCTAGACTCTGCCTGCAACTCATAAATCCATCAATTGTTCAATATGGGGACCGCGGTGCGAGGCTTCAGCTCAATGCCGAAACAGAGACCTGCCCTCCTTCTTTCCGTGGAGGCTCAGCCCACGAGGGCCTGGGGCACCGAGCCGCTCTCCCTCTCGGCACGGTTCAGCCAGCTCCTCCGTGGCTCTCCCGCGGGTTTTGCTGTGCTATTCCATCCGTTTAGTGCCACAGACAAGCCCTTGCTGTCTTTGACAAATCTCCCAGAACCCCTGGCACCGTTTATCTGGTTTAAATTCAAAATCCCTCTGAGATGCCTCTAGTTCAGAACGTTTTTGTTAGGAAAATCCCATCTTTACCAATGAGATTTTTCAAAAGCGATCCCATCTTTCTCATTGTTTTCAACTGACATTTTACTCTTTGGATGTTCTGGGGACACCATCCATGCAGCCGCTTATCACCTTAGCTGCTTATTTGTATTCCGAGAGGCGCTGGCCTTTCATATGCTGGAAGACAAATAAGGAACCCATGGAAAAGCCAAGGCCACTCTCCTTCCTGGTCTCGGTGCACTATGATGTTCGGGAGCCACTGGGAGCTTGCCTGCCTCTCCACTCCCTCCCCTCCTGCCAGGGAGAACTTAGGGCTCTCTCATTCATTTCCAGCACCCTCAGAGCCCTGGTGGGGACCTGCCGCGTCTGAGGCTGCTGTTTTTCAGAACAACTCTGTTCTGTCTCGAGACACAGCCTATGCATGGCAGCTGTGTGTCCCAGCCTCGGTGCCAGGCATCCCCCGGGGACTGGGCGAGGCATCTTTCTCTCACTGCAGTTTGATTAGCAGTGTCCCTTCCTCCACCTGCTGGTCACCACTGGCCCTCCCAATCGTGACAATGTCTCTAGGCATGGCTGCGATTCCCCCAGGGGAGCAGAACTGCCTTGCGTTGAGACATTCTGGAATCAGAAAACAGAGTCAAAACCCAAGACCAAATACTGATGCTCCACTCAGTTCCACATGGGTGACCTTGACCAAGTAGCTCACAACCAGTCAGCCCACAAGGTCACTGTGATAATTAAAGTAAATGATACAGCAGGTGTCCATACGGGCTTATAGAAGCCAAGCTCCTCTCATGTTGTCTTAACAGTAAGGAATTCCGTTAAGGTGCCGGGTTAATCATGAAGACGCAGCCTTTTCATGTCAGCAGAGCATACGTCCAGCCCCACTGCACAATACGGCTTAGCTCGGGGTCGGTTTAGGGCTCTGGGGTCCTTGCTGTATCATCAGAAGGGAAGCCGTGGTGTCTTTTCTGCTCCCACATGGTTCAAGTCCCCTGGAGTTGAACGTGAACTTCTCGTTGGAGGTGCCTGCAGGTTGTGACCCGAGCCCTGGGGATGGCATACTCGTGTTGACCCCTCCCATCTGCAGCCGTGTTGATTGGCAGCTCCCCATCTCCCACAGCTCACATTTGCTTTTTTAATTTTGTGATCCTCTAGCGCTTCTCTGATTGCCCGAGGCCTACTGCACAGGCTCCCCTCCAGGTCAGACTCTCGGGGCCTCCCTCCCACCCCTCCCTGTTTGCCAGAGGGGTAGGGGATGGGGTGGTCGCACCTGCTGTGAGTCATAGCTCCTCTGAGACGCTCCTTGTCATAGGCTGCCTTTCGGCTGTGACATTGGAGGACCTTGCCTGCCCTTTTCCTCCGGATTCCACCTGGGGACCTGCTCCATTGTGTCGTTAGGGCGAGAGTCACCTTTCTTTCTCCTGTAGAAAGCGAGGTTGACCTTCCTTCTGTGTCAGAAGGGAACGTGACTTTCAAACGAAGTCTGTAGCCATCAGCTGCCACAGCCCGACTCTGGAGTTAATGAAATAAAAGACCAATCACCATGGAAGAGTTTAGCTCCCATGCAGAGAACATAGCAGTCCCGCCTTTGTCACCCGCCCGGGTGCCTCCAATAAAGCAAACCGGACGGCTCTGCCTCCCACTCTGCTCTGTCAAATGAGCGTGAGGCAGTTTCCCAAGGCCTTGGGAATCCTCCGGGCTAACTCAGGAGCAGCCACACGAGTGATGACTGTTCCAGGATCTGCTGTGTGTGGGGGGGTGACTTTACAGTTCACTAACCCTTCCCAAGCCTCCATCACTTGTCTTCTTTCCGCCCTCAGCTTCCATGTGAAGCCTGCGGTAACAGGGTTCTCTTTCCCCTACCTGTACAAGTGACAGTAAGAACACCTCCCTGTAGGAAGTGTGTCTTCGGCCTATGTGCTGGATACAAAGTTTGGAGTCGTTCTCCCCGTATGCACGTTTGTAAGATAGTTGAAGCCTCGCCTATTCCACTTGGTAGCAAAGCTGGACCAGCCCCTCTCCCCAGGTGGAGCTGTCCCATGATGGGTCCATCGCTTTGCCGTGGGCCCTACCTCAACTTCAGACAAGGTCTGTGTTTAGGACGTGGAAGGGCAGGCTCAGGCTCAGGTAATAACTGCATTGATCACAAGGCAAGGAAGTGCTGACCAATCCCATGGTCACCAGCTGCCCGCATGGGGCCGACAGGCTAGGATTATTTCTTTTTAATATTCATGTAATGAGTGCTTGTGATATATGCTGTGTGATGCACTGCACTTGTTCTCTGCACACAGACAGCCCAGCTTAGGTGAGCAGAGCAGGTGTGTTGAGATGTTGAAGGTGTGGTTCACGCCAGCATCCACTCCAGGATGCGTCAGAACTATGACGCTTATGTTTCCATATACAGCCTACCCCAGCTCAAGCAAGGTCACATTCTCCGACCTTGCCCATTCTTTACAAAAGATGAAAGCCCCTTCCCCCAGAACTGACAGTTCCACTGACCCAGCTGTAGCTAGCATCTGTGGGGTCGCTGGGCCAGCCTGCTGCCCAAGCGCACAGCAGAGACGTGAACACCACAGCTGTTGTTTTGACGAGCACTGACACCAAACGGACGGGCCCACGTCGACACCAGGTGTGATGACCCTGGAGACAGCCACCTCATACCATGAAAGCTGTTTTTACAAACAACATACATGACGTTAACATTTTATATATATATGTGTGTGTGTGTGTGTGTGTATAATTTTATGAGTGATAACCAGGAGGCCCTGAGGGATCGCTCCTCATCCAGGTGCCCTGGCCAGAGCTGTCCCTGAGTGGCCAGCCAGGATGAGGAGAGTCAGCCAGACTGGGAAAGAGGCCGGAGGCGGGATCGGCTCAACTCTGTTTCCCATAATGCTTTGCACCTCCTACCTTCACTTCCACATCCCAAACCTCCACCCAGAAATCTCAAAGGTGCAAACCAATAAACTCTCCAGTCACTTAGCTCTCTTGGGGCACACTGGCAACACCAAAAAGACACTCCTCACTCCTGCAAGAGCCTCCAGTTTGTAGAGGGGTACACAAGAACCTTCTGGAACCTCATGTCTCTATTGGCTGCTCCCCAGAAATTGGAGAATGATCGTCACAGCATGTGGTGCCCGCCCCCATCCACCCCCAGTCACTGCCGTGGGGGCATCTGCAGTCCTCAGGGCCGCGGGAGGTGGCCACACATGGAAACATGGTGGGGGTGGAGGTGCCTGTAGATTCAGGTTTTCTTTGAAAAATCCAGAAATAAATGGATCTGCCTGGAAAAGTGTATTTTGTATTTTAGATAAATTTGAATATTTTTCTGGCAAAGGAAGTGTCAGGCTGAAAAACCAAAACACCCCTGGTTGGGTGTGTCCCGGGCACCGTGGGCCGGCAGCTCCATCCCTGCAGTGGCTCACTGGGCTCAGGCCACCTACATCAATAAACTAAAATTCACCCTTGACGCTACTTTAGAATTAGATAACATTTGTGAATTTTAGTATCTGTGTAGCCCTTAGTGCAGAGTAGAAGCTCAGTGTTTCTTTATAGCTTTATAGATCTCATTCACCTTCATACTTCCAATTAGAGGTTGTCGTGTGCCAGGCAGGATGAATAAAAACACAGTCTGATAGCAGCAAGGCATAGCTATTCTGGGGGGTTCTGAGGGCAGTGGGACTTGCGTATATCAAAAATCTTGCTCGCGAAATATTGTCTTGCAAAATCTTTTGTTTTCATTTTATTTGAGAGAGAGAGACAGAGAGAGAGAGAGAGAATCTTCCATCCCCTGGCTCATTCCCCAAATACCTGCAACATCCAGGACTGGGCCAGGCCAAAGACAAGAGCCCAGAGCTCAATCCGGGTCTTCCACTTGGGTGGCAGGGGCCCAAGTAGCTGAGCCATCGCCTGCTGCCTCCCGGGGTGTGCATCCGCAGGAAGGTGGGTCAGAAGCAGAGGAGCCAGGACCAGAGGGCAGGTGCTCTGACAAGGATGAAGGTGGGCCCACGCCCTGCACCAAGCACCCTCCCCTTGTAGCATCTTCTGTAGTGAAATCCCACGCTTTATTCTGACCCATATTTCTGTTCCGCCCAGTGTTCTATCCAGCTGCACGAAGGAACGTGGACTACTTCTTCCCCTGCTCTTATCAGAACCGTCAGGTCACGTTAACCTAGTTTCCCGCAGAACAAAAATGCGGTTGGCCGGAGGATGTATTTCTTTGTCATGGCCATAAGAGAAAATAAAAGTGTCTGGTGCAGGCATTCAGCAAATTACAACCAGATTCTGCAACCTGCCTTCTCTCCCTTCGGAAAACAGGCCTACCATGTTACCAGGGGCATTTGGCTCAGCCAGCATTGTTTTGCGACTTTGTTTAGCTTTAAGATGCATCTGTAACAGAAAGAAATGCTACTGAGTTTCCTTCGGGGTGCCGCCCGATTTGGGAGGAATTGAGGATTTTCATGATTCAAGTTGCATCAGAGTTTTCAGGGAGCTCCCTTGCCCACCTTAGCAGCACCCCTCAGGAGACCAGTGAAGGCGTTGTGTGACTCCTCGTTTCCCAGGTGGGGATATCGGGGCTGTGGGAGATGAAATGACCCCCTCGGGGTGGGGGTACATGGCTCGTTGACTAAAGGCCCCACTGTGTGTTGATTGTGGAGCCCCCTGCACTGGCCATTAAAGTGTGCACCCCAACCTGGCAGAGAAGTGGTTCAGAAAAAGGGCGGGGTCCCAGGTCTGCCACTCGGGTGGTCCCGGCAAGAAGGGAGTTTGGGTGAGAAGCAGGAACCCAGGGGGGTCAGCCGCACGCC